>NC_090939.1:824291224-824996224 GCF_040938575.1 Ambystoma mexicanum
TGTCCCGGAGGCGGGACTCTGTCCTGGCCCCGAGGTCTCGCAGGGACAACCCCGTGTCCACCTCAAACTCCCTGCGAGCTTCCTCGAGGCACTCAGCCCGCCTCAACGCCCGACGCATGGAGAACTCCGCCCTGACCATGGTGAGCCACTCCTCTTCCGCCCGCTGCCGCTCCGCACCTATCCGCTGGACCAACTGTTCCCACACGGAAGACACTGCCATACCAGGGTTCCCCTGCCCTCCGGCCGATGCCTGCCCCTCTGATCTTGATGGCCCCGAGCCATGATGCCTCCCACGTCGAGCCTGCTGCTGCCTCCGACGCCACTGCCTCTGCCAGCACGACGGCATCCAGGCTGATGGAATCCACCAATGCCGTCGTGCACGTGCCCTGCCAGATGATGCCGGCACATCCTCCATCTGCAGGTGGACAGTTGCTGGTGTGTCCACCCCTGCTGGACCTTCGACTCCCGACTGTGGCAGGGATGGGGTCCTCACCGAGCTGGCTGCGTTGGTCGGGGCAGGTCCACAGGGGGCCCTGGTGGCATCTGGGCCGGAAGACGGCATGGAGCACGACTGGCGCATAGCCTCCACAGAGGAGGAGAGGGTCGCCAGAAGGCCACACACATGTAGGAAACCCCCGACCATGGCGGCTCCCAAATGGTTCACGTACGCACGGTGCTCTTCGTGATGATGTGCATGCTCCTCCCGGGACGCATGCACCTCATCACGAATGCCAGCCGTGCGCAACGCGACACCAATCAGGACCCTCTCCACACGGCCAGGGGTCCCCTCGTCCGCAGGTAGAGGAGTGTCAGATGACATGGACATCTCCCCTACCTGCGGACGGGCCTGGGATGGGGCATCCCTGCTGGTGCATGGTGGTGCAGTCATAGTGTCAGGGACAGTGACATGCACAGGCACCTCCACGGCGACCTGTGCTGCCTCCTGCCCCTGGCCCTGGACTGCACCACTTGCACCAGCGGGGATGCCCCCACCAGGCCCCATGTGTGGCTCAGTAGCGGCCTCCTCCCCCTCTGTGGAAACCACCAACCTGGATGTCTCCACGCCGTCTTCCGCCGGTGCAAGCCCCTGTGGGGGCTCACCCACCCCTTCCACTGCAGCCGTGGTGGCATCCCCGCCGCTCTGCTCCACAGCGCCTTCTCCGCCCTCTTCTTCACTTGCCACTGTGTAGAGGGAGACATAGAACACAAGCATCAGGGTACTGTACAATGGTCCCCTAGACAGGAAGCAACAGCAGATGAGTGGCACTGTCATACATCACTTCCATCATGTCCCGCCACAACACATGGGTCAGTGCAGGCAAAACACATACAGTAACAGGCATGGCGCATGCCATGGACATTGGCATACATGACCAAGGGACTCATGATTCATACAATGTTGGTTTTAGACTCACATGCATCATGGGTCTTGCCATCACATGCACACACCTCACCGTAGTTCCATCCATCTGGCCTCGTACACCACAGACGCAGTGGATACAAGGATGACTAGGCTGCATCAGTGAATCTGAACATTGTCACAGACATGTGTCATGCATCCATGGCAGTTACAAGTCACAGACACGCAGTTCAGACACACACACATGGGCACCATACGTGTACATGGGACCAGCACCCATCCCTCACCCCCACCGATGTCCAGGAACAGAGACTGCCATGCTTCCATGTGTCCATTCCGCACAGAGCCCCCCATGTTGCAATAGAACACATGCACCAACCATGTGGTTCACACATCACTGTACTCACATGCCTGACCATGATGTCCCTGCACACACACATACGTACATGGCCTATGTCACACATACAGGCAGGTATCAGACAACCAGCACACTGCAACATGCCCTGTCTCACACAGTAATGCTTGGCCACTTACCGGCCAACTCCAGATGGGTCTGCCTCCGAAGGATCTGGGCGTGGAGCGCTGGGTCTACGCGTTCCAGGACCCTCATCTGGATGTCACTCAGGCGTGCCCGGCCCCCCTCCGCGAGGCGCCGGGCCTTATTGAGGGTCCTGGACCTCAAGTCCTCCCAGCGCTTCTTGATGTGCTTGATGTCGCGGGTTGCCACCCCCTCCGCGTTGATGGCAACCACTACATCGTCCCAGATCCTCTCCCGTCCTTCCTTGTTGGCGCGTGGTCTTCCGAAGAGGGCATCATAATGCCCCAGGACATGCTCCACCAGGACACCAACTTCCTTCTCACTGAAGCTGGTGGCCCTCTGCCTCTCTGGCTGGGGGTCGCCACTGGTCTCAGATGGTGCTTGCCCCGACATGGCGACCCCCGAGGCAGGCGTGGGTGGGCAACTGGGTCCTGGGGCTGGGCTGTGGAGCGATGGTATCCCAGTCGGGAGTCTACTGTTCCAGCAGGGGTCGACACAGCAACTGGACCCCTGCAGATGGCTGATGTGCAGGCACCAAATGGCAGGGCACGGTGGCAGCAGGCAGGCAGGCAGGCAGGCAGCAGCAGATGGCACGTGGGAGGCTGCTCGGGGCACTGGGGGGCAGTGATTCGGCCTACTGGGCAGGAGCGTGGTCTTCCGTGTGTATTCGTGGCCAGCTTGATACGGAGGGATTTGGCACGTGAAAAATCTGCACGTCAGCGTGTAATTCGAGGAAAGGCCCGTAGCGCGTAAGCGCGTCTGCACGCATACGCATTTTCATTGGACCAAAGGCCCTCAGCGCGTGAGCGCGTCTGTGACGTGTCGTGCGAGGGTGTATCCCTCATTGCACGTGATGACAGAACACACGTGGATTACAATCAATCGCGTGTGAAAGTTCACGCCACCCCGGAACACACGTACCCAGGCTATTCGCGTGTGGAAAAATGCACGTCCGCGTGTAATGCGCGTAATCGCGCGTGAAAACTGCACGTCCGCGTGTAATGCGCGTAATCGCGCATGAAAAACTGCACGTCCGCGTGTAATGCGCGTAATCGCGCATGAAAAACTGCACGTCCGCATGTGACGTGACGCGCGCGTGCGTTTCCCTCAGCACGGGTTAAAGGTGAGCGGGCCCAGCAGTTCGCTGTACGTGCCTTCCGTGGAGACCGACGTGTGTTGCTGCTTCCAGTTGTTTCGCGCGCCATCTACTTCACAGCTCTCAAGGACGTATCTCTTCTTTTGGCGGGGGTATTGGCTACGCGTGTTTTTCTGCATCGCGCTAGTCAGACGGTGAGTCGCAAACGCTCCTTTTCCCACTGCGGGTGCCCCTGTGTATTGCACCCATTTTCGATGTCATCGTAGCCTGCGTGTCCCACGCGTACGCGTTATTCGTGTTACTGGGTGCCACCGCGTACTGCGGGAGGTCAAATCCACGCACGTAGGCTGCAGGGTTGCGTGCACGGTTTTACTGCAGTTTTGGGGTGCCTGAGCGTTGCGTGACCCGTCACCACATCACCGGGGTCACATACAGCCTTGCAGGTGCAGGGGGGCTGTTAACATCTTGCTTCCCACCCCCTTCACCCCAATTGCCCAGGACAATTGTGGTGTACACCTCCCATTGGCACCACTCCATCTGTGCCAGCACTATTACATCTGTGCCATGGTTGGGAGGCCACCAAAAGTGAGGGGCGCCTCAGCTGGGCGTACTCCTCGTGGCGGGCGTCGTCGGGGACGTGGCCGTGGTGACCAGGGAGTAGGGGGACTCCAGGGTGTCCAGGGCAGCCACAGAGGGGGAAGAGGCAGGGGTGCGCCACTTGAGCACAATGTTGTGCCATGTGTCGGTGCAGCCATGCCACCACCCCCTGTGGTTCCGGGGGATGCAGCTCCTGCATCTGGCACTGGCACCCGTATGACCCAGCAGTCCGTTCCATCGACTGCCACGGGCCCAAGGGTAGCGGTAGCTGCAGGTGCAGCTGTGGACACCGCCACCCAGGCTCAGGGTCTGCCAGCGCAGGCTGCGTTGGCACTTGAAGAGCCCTTGGTAGATCTCCAACAGGCCAGGGGGGAAACCATAGGGGCACGCCGGGCTGCTCAGACCAAGACACGTGTCCCTGGGGCAGTCATGTCATCTGCTGCCCCGAACAGCCGGGTGTTGGCAAGTGCAGGGGCAGATGCACCCAACAGCACCCCGGTTGTGAGTCTGCCAACCAGGACCGTTGCGGTCAATGACCCTGCCACAGCTGATGTTGCTGCGCAGGGTCCATTAGTGGGCACCCAGCTGCCACTGACACAAGTCAGGCCTTTGGTCATCCCTCCACCTGCCACTCCCTCGGCTCAATCCACCGAACCCACTGGCCATACTGGTCAGGGCGGCATTAGCCAGCCAGGGTCTGCGCCACAGTCCAAGAGGAGGAAGGTTGCACCTGCAGCACAGGCTGGGACCCCACACACAGCCACGACCTCCTGCACGTCGAGGAAGAAGCCTTTCTGTAAGCAGGAACTGGACTTCCTCGTGGACTACGTGCGGGGACACAGCCGTGACATGCTAGTGGGTGCCAATAGTCAGACTACGGCTGCCCAACGTGACACCACTGGAAGCATGTTGCGGAACATATCAGTTCATTCGGCCATGAGGTGCGCACAGCGCAGGAGTGCAAAAAGCGCTGGAATGACATCAAGCGCAGCACTAAGGCTAAGCGTGCCTCAAATTACAACTTGACTCTGGTGACTGGCGGTGGGCCTGCACCAGAGGAGGAAGAACTCACTCCGCATGAGGCTCTCGTTGCGGAGTTCATACCACCAGAATTGGTCGAAGGTGTGGGAGAGATGCTGGACTTTGATGCCCAGTCCAGTGAGTGTTAAAGCGTAGTTGTTGAGGACGTGTGTGTTTCACTTGTGGGATGTGTTGTGCATGATTGCTGCTACATGTGACGTGTACATGGTTCTGAGGTGTAAGTAATGCAATGCTACCGTCATGCATGTCTCCTCTGCCTGCATGCGGGACTCCATGTGGGCATGCTCCCTTGCCCCTCCTCCGCCACTCTGCACCCCAGTTCCACCTTTGCACTGGTCTGCTACATTCTTGCCAATGTGTAGTTTCTTGTTCATGTGTCCTGTGTAGATGCTAACTTCCAGCTTAGAAACTGCCAGACATATGCCGTGTGGTACAGCCTTAGTACTCGATGCAGGGTATCCCACTTGTACTGTCCATGGGTCAGATGTCCCGCAGGGACATGAGTGCCCATTCATGCTCCATGTGCATTGCACGCATGCCCCTATGTGTCCTTGACTGGATGAGCACTGTAATATGAGTCCTTGGTTACATACATTGCCTGCCATATTATCGGCCTCCCCATGTCAACTGTGGCTCAGTCCTGCGTTGCACACATGTTTAGGCAATGACAATCTGTGTGGCTCACAGGCCTCAGCCTGTTCAATGGCCAATGACTCTGTCCAACTCTTGTCGTGTCTTCTTCACACGTGGCTGGCCTCCGGATTTTCCATCATGTGTCCTGCCCACTGTCCCAGCATCATTAGCAGTGTTGTAATTTGATTCACATTAAGCTGTTGATGCCAGTCAACACTGCTTGTCAATACACAGGTGTATGGGCAGCCTTTTGATACCATGCTAGGCATCCCTGCTTTGGTACTGGGGTGCTTGGCTGCTAGACATGGTACACATTGAATACACAATGCACGTGATGTCTGAATTTGACATTGCACTGCCTTCACATTTCCTGGCACACACCATGGAGTGCTTGTACATGTAGGTAGTGAGTGGCGTACACATTTTCAGCACTGCATAGACCCACTTCCATGCAAACTGCCACCTTTCAACAGGTCTGATCACAGTGGCTATTCTAAGTAGACCCAGCATGCATGCCAGGTCATATGTTGTGTGTCACATGTCTGCCGGATGCCTTTGCTGTCGGTGTGTGTGTGTTGTGTGCTTCTGACATGTGTAGTTACCTTTTCCTCTCTATTTTTCAGGTGATGACGCAATGGATGCAGAGGATGGTGTTGTCACGCCAGACACAGGGTTGGTAAGACCACATCAACCCGGCACTAGTGGGGGTCGTGGGGTGGTAGGCCACGAAAACCCCCAAGTGCTGCAGTCCATCCTGTCTCTGGCTGCCTATGAGTCCAGCCTTGATGACGACTCTGACGTCCATGTTGAGTTGGATGACCATCAAGTCCATGTGTCAGGGGTGAGTGATTCTGATGTGGACACTCCTCTGTCTGCGACACCTGCACTGAGGGATCAGACAGTCTTGGTTCCTCCGCCCGTGGTGGATCGGGACGCAGGGTCACCCTCCACACCAGTCACTGATGTGCCTGGGACATCACGTCGACGGGGGCATGTAGTCGTGCAGCCGCAGGCGGTGCCAACACAGCGAGGACCTCCGGTCCTTGGGTCCCGCAGGGGTCAAGCCCGGCAACGCGGTCGCCGCGCGCAACCGCTGTATACTGAGTGGGAGCAAGACATGACTGCCAATTTCGAACGGCAGGGGGCAGCAATGGAGAACATCGCTGACAGCATGGAGCGTGTGGCCCGATCTGTGCTCCCCCCTGCTAGGCAGGTGCTTCTCCATCAGCAGGCGGCACGGTCCACGGCCCGCTCGCTCAGGCTGGGCATGGCGGCCTCAGACAGGGCACGCCAGGCTGAAATGTCGTCTCTGCGTCAAGCAATTGCTGCTCACGCAGAGGCGCACATGGATGCCCTGAGGGAGGAGTATGCCTCCCTCAGATCCACTCTGGGTGTCCTTATGATGTCCCAGAGGCAGCAGGCAGAGGAGAGGTTTGCACAGCTTGAGCGCACCATCTCGGCTGAGCTACAGGCTTGCCGGGAGGTGCAGCGGTTGTCCAGCCAGGCCTTGCAGGAGGAACTCCGTGTTACACGTGCTACCTTGCAAGAGGAAGCACGTGTATCACGTGAGGTTCTGCATGCAGACCTATGTAACATCGCCACACAGAACCAGGCTCACCTGTCCGGCAGACTTGCTGCCGACGAGGGGCAAGCTGCGGCTAGGCGTGGCCAGGCTACTGTGCCACGTCCTCCTTACCAGGATGAGCCAGACTCGGACGACCATCTATCTCCCACATAGGTCGTGCTGTGCAGGCGTTGAGCCCATGGAGGTATTTTTTTTTGGCTCGGCATCATCGCATGTGGATGTTGAGCAGCACCCTGTACCTCCCCCCTCCTGGGTGCCTCCCCTCCCCCCCGGGTCGTATGTGGCCATTTTTGATTTTTCGTTTAGTTTAGTTATTTAAGTTTCTCTTTGATAGTTAGTTTAAATAGGTAATGTAGGTTTTCCATAGTTAGTGTAATTAGTTAATAGTTGAGTTAGTTTAAAATTTGTAGTCTATTGTGCTTTCATGTGACAGTGCGGTGCCTTGTGGTTTTTGAAGGCATCAACTGTCTGTTCCAGCTGGGCCCTTCATGGTTGTCTTGTGTATGTGTTTGCTGCTTGGGTTCCTTGACTCACATATGCCACTCCTGCCTCCCTTATCCATGGGCTCGCAAGGATGGTTCGGTGTTACAGAATTTTACACAAGGGCTTTGGACTGTCATGTCTGTGGCATGTCTGGTGCTTTGTGACTTGTGTTGACACCCCTAGTGGGGATGATTTAGGTGTAATTGTCCACTGTTCAGCTTTTGCTAGATGGGGTGTGTCATGATTAATGTGGACATTGATTGCTATGCATTGTGTATTATGTCTCATTTCTTTCCTGTACACGTGCCTGTTGCAATTCATGCTGTAGATAGTGTTCCACACTTTGGAAGTCAAAGACGGACTGATGGTGTGATTTGTGATGTGACTCTCTGACATGGTCAAGTAATGAGATGCCTGATGAGACACACACAGATCACTTCGATGCATTAATCATTTGTTCCATGCACTTTCTGCAGGGGGATGAGGCACCAGAGCACCTTTGGCAGCAGACATGGCCCATTGGACGACGGAATGCCTGACCCGTTTGTTGGTGCCCACATGCACATGTGTGCACGAGCAGAGCCACAGTGATTGCAGACCCACATCCTAGAACTGCTGACATGTTCCAAGGAACTCCAGGCAAGGTGAGCATCACAGGGGGGCCACGACACAGCAAAGCTTGCACCAGGCGAGTTGCACATGCAGGCTTAGTCACAGCACTGAGGCTGAGCTTAGACGAATATTGGTGTTGAAGCACACAATGCAGCTCAGATGTGTTTGTGGACTGATGGCTGTTGATAGTAGGGTTGTCTGGGACACATGCAGGGGCAGTGGCACATACCCTGCGGTACACCAAGGTTCATTGAGGCACTTGTATCAACCATGTAGCCTTCAGAGACATGGAAAGGGGCAGCTCACAGAGACATACAGCAAGGGACATACTTGGGTGCAGTGCATGTCTATTCCACGTACTTCATGATAAATGCACTGCCAACTTTGTTTTGGTCATGGTGGTACACAACTTGCTCTGTAGTCATGGCTTGCCATATGGGTCTGTCTGCTTACCCAGGGAACATTGCATGTTGTGTGAATTGTGACACATTGGTGTTCCATTTGCCACGCACCCACCAGCGCCTGACTCACTGCATTGACTGTGTATGACCCGTCACAGGGGTGATGTTATATATGGGTACGAAGCATCGAGCACTGATTGTCTGTTTGTAGAGTAGTTTGTTGCTATGGGGCATGTTTTGTGTTGTGTTTTTGTGTAATTGGCACATACAGGTTGTTGACTGTGTCTCTCTTTGCAGCATTGGAGTGCTCCTGTAACCGGCCCTGAGAGTGCGCAGGCAGGAGGCCAGCACTCAAAACCAGAGCTAAGTGTCTTGTTGTTTTCCTTACAAACTGCCCTGCATAGGCTTGCTGGGGAGTGTACTGATGCATGGATGTATGTGTGGTCCTATTTGGTATGTTTTTTTCCCTAATCACCCGTGATCCTATGCAATTATGAAACCTGTACCCTCTACCCGGTGTTCCTGCTTCCCGTGCCTATCCAAGCAACGTTCCCTGACCCTCTTTCCCCACTGGGGTTGCGGATGCCTGTGTAAGCCCCGAACTTGCAGGCGCCAAAACCCTAGAGGGGGTGGTTGGTTCGTACCACTCCTGAGCCTGGACTACAGAATGTCATGACAATGATGTCCAAGTTTGTTTGGATTGTGTATGTGTTCATGCAGGTTGTACATTTTTGTGCATTCCCTAGTTTCATGTGTCATTCCTCCTCCCCTCACCTGCCACTCATTCCAGTCATCCAGTGTGTCTACACCTGTCCCGACTGCATATCCCTGAACCTCATTCCCCACCATGATCTCAGGGGCCTGTGTGAATTTGACCTTGCAGGCACCCGGGACATGGTGTGGGTGGTTGTTTCATGAGACTCCCGCGCCTGTACAGGGGACCTGTGACAGTACACATCCATTCATTGTGCATCATCCTATGTCATGTACCACACATGTCTCACATCCTGTCGTGACATTGTTCTGCTGTGCTACCTTGGTTGTTGCATCATTGTGGTAGTACTTGGCGTTTGTGAGGTACTGCTACGTCAAGTCATCTACTGGAGGGTGTTTGGGTTCGTTTTCATGCCTTGGATTTTGTGATTTTGTAAATGAGTGTGGATTCTGAGGGTTCAGGCATCTTTTTACACACAAGGTGGGAGATGGACACGAAGGGTAAAGGTGATCCTGTGGCCAGGTGGAAATGAGGGTTGGAGGCTCCATGACCCAGGTGCAGTTGTTCAGCGGGTCATGGTCATTTGCGCGGGAGGGGGGGGTTGTTGTTGATAGTTGCATTGCCCTGCAGTGTGATGGGAACTCTGACATTGTAATGTTGTTGTCCTATGTACATGTTGTGTTCTGCTGATCAATGCCTGTTCATGTGTTGTGTTTTCCTTTCAGGTGCGAGGGGATAGTTGTGGTTTGACATGCTGGGGTGTACACATGGTGGATGTTCACATGTGATGTGTAGGGAACACTGATGGTCACTTGAGTGCACATGCATATGTGGAGTGCATGTCCCTGCAGAACCACACACTTGCACTCGGATGTACTCCATGTACTCCCACCCTTGCATATCCACGTGTACACTGTTTGCCTTCTGGTGCCCACTGTGTCCCGGCAGCACATGTTCTGTGACCGATTATGGTTCCAGTACATGCCAAAAATTTGATGTTTGATGTAGTCTGTCACTTAGATGTGATGCTCAGGGTGTGCATCACACGCAATGGCTGTTCACTGTGCTGTGCGCTGAGCAGTGTGATGCAGGAGTGGGACACTGCACACATGAGCTGCAGTGTTGATTTTGCAATGCATAATGTGCATATAGACAGGCATTCATTGTGATGTTACGTCTACGACTGTTGCAATGCATTTGGAAACGACTTATTTTGGGTGGGACATTTTGTTGGTCTGTCATTTCATCTGATTCCGGGTCAGGCATCATTGTCCGATGCCACTGTACATTTAGGACATGGCAATGTGTACCTTATTGTTACTGCGTCAGTGTATGGGTATTGCTTGCCATGTCATGTTGATGTTTGGGAGGGTTTGAGTGACATGACAGTGATGGCCATGGCCTGTTTTGCAGGTGTGTGTGATGCACACCTTGCATGTCCAGGTCATCCGCTTCTCAGAGCAACTAGCTGGGGGTATGTTTCTCTCCGCAGCAGGGCCCTCCCCCTGGAACAGACTTCCTGGCTGACTTGAACTTGAGGGGAACCATCTCCAGTTCTGGAAGCACCTCAAGACCTTCCTCTTTGCTTCTGCTTACTCTCTGCCTCTCCCTTGCAGAATTCTTCACTGGAACTGCACAGGAGCTGCTACTGGGACACTCTCACCAACCTCGGTCCCTGGCCCAGCCACTGTCCACTTGCACTGCCACCCTGGCAACCCCTGCACTGCAGTACTGTCTCTCTATCCCTACAGCCCTCCCTTCCCAGCACTTGTCTGCACTCATCTTTGCAGTTGCCACCAGGCGACCTATGTATTATTCTTTTGGCCTACTTCCCCTGTACTGGACTCCCCCCCACCCTTCCCCTTGCACTTTTCCCTTCCCCCTACCCCTGCACTTGCACAATCTCAATGACACCTGGCCTAGTAGTACCGTTCTCTGTGTTCCCTTGTTCCCCCCCCTGCCTCATTGGGCCTTGGAATACTTGTGTATGGCCCATGTCATGTCACATGTCATTTGTGTGCATTTTGGTTGCACAGGATAGCTTGTGTTTAAGTAGCTAGGGATGCAGACGATGTGGCACTTCCATGGCAACTATCTCAGGGTGGTAGGGTTGTGACAGTTGACTGTCACTTTGTCATCATCGATTGTCACCTGGTATGTGCCAGGCCTGTGTGCACTCCGCAGGGGTGGGAGTTTAGGTGAAAAATGTGGCCACAAGCTGGGTCCGGGCTTCCTCGCCACGTGCCCTGTCCCCTCCCATGGGCAGCGCCTGTGCCTGTGGTTGGGGATGTGGGGGCACCACCATGTCCACCGGGACGCCCTGCCGTGTTGCAACATTGTGCAGGACACATGCTGCCACAATGATCCTGCACACTACTGGTGGTGCATAGAGTAGTTGCCCACCAGAGCGGTCAAGGGAGCGGAAACGTGACTTGAGCACTCCGAATGTGCGCTCCACTATGCCCCTGGTTGCAATATGGGCGGCGTTGTATCTTACCTGGGGTGGTGTGGTGGGGTTCCGGATTGGCGTCATCATGTGGTTGCTCAGAGGGTAGGCAATGTCCCCTGGGGAGGTGATAATAATTGAGATTATTAGGGTTGGGATATTTGTCTGTGTGTGACTTGCATGCATGTGCAAGGGCATTTGTACTGACCTAGGAGCCATGTGTCGCCATGCTGCCCAGCTTCCAGGGCCCGGCTCAGGGCGGACATTCTGTATATGAAACTGTCATGGGTGGAGCCAGGGTAGTTTGCATAGACAGAGGTGATGATTCCCTTTGCATCGCATACCACCTGTACATTGATGGAATGCCAGTGCTTGCGGTTTCGGTAGATGTGCTCAGTGGCCCTAGGTGGACGTAGGGCCACATGGGTGCAATCTATGGCACCGAGCACTTTGGGGAAGTGTGCCACCCTGAAAAAATCCAGGACAACGGCCTGCCTTTCTGCGGGTGTTCTGGGCATGTATATGTGCCTGCGGACTGAGGGGCGCGCTGTCATGATTGCCAGTACCTGGTGTAGGCAGCGTGACTGCGTGGCCTGTGAGACCCCCCCCACTATGGCAGTGGTCCGCTGAAACGACCCAGTGGCCAAAAAATGCAAGACATTGAGCAGCTTCTCCAAGGGGCTCAATGCTTGGGAGCAAAGGGTGGGGGATGTGAGGTCATCTTCCCACTCCCTGACCAGGTCTAGGATGATATGGGGTGGAAACCTATACCTGCCGTAGACCTGGTCGTCAGGCATCCCAAAAAGGCTTGTCCGTGGTGCAAAAATGCGTTCCCTGGCTATTCTCCTCCTCCTGCGGTGTCCCACAATCAGTGCAGCAACAAATGGGGCATTCATCGTCGCTGTATATACGCGTTTGTTGTTTGCGCGCACTTTTATGCTGTGCGCGGGCGCGGGACGCCTCCGTGTGGGCGGACTCGTTGGTTTCCCGTATTCGGGTGTCATCGCGTGTGATCGGAGGGGAGCGAGCGTACACGCGATTGGCCTGGGTACGTGTGTTTCGGGGTGCGCGGGTAGTTCCACACGCCATTGGCCTGGGTACGTGTGTTTCGGGGTGCGCGGGTAGTTCCACACGCCATTGGCCTGGGTACGTGTGTTTCGGGGTGCGCGGGTAGTTCCACACGCCATTGGCCTGGGTACGTGTGTTTCGGGGTGCGCGGGTAGTTCCACACGCCATTGGCCTGGGTACGTGACGCCATTGGCCTGGGTACGTGTGTTCCGGGGTGCCGTGAACTTTCACACGCGATTGGCTGAAATCCACGTGTGTTCTGTCATCACGTGCAATGAGGGATACTCCCTCGCACGTCACGTCACAGACGCGCTCACGCGCTGAGGGCCTTTGGTCCAATGAAAATGCGTATGCGTGCAGACGCGCTTACGCGCTAAGGGCCTTTCCTCGAATTACACGCTGACGTGCAGAATTTTCACGTGCCAAATCACTCCGTATCAAGCTGGCCACGCGTAAGCACACGGAAGACCACGCTCCTGCCCAGAAGGCCGAACTACTGCCCCCCAGAGCCCCGAGCACGCTCCCACCTGCCATCTGCTGCTGCCTGACTGCCTGCTGCCCACGTGCCCTGCCATTTGCTGCCTGCACATCAGCCAGGGGTGCTGTTGGTGTGACCACCCCTGCTGGAACCAAAGACTCCCGACTGGGATTCCATCGCTCCACAGCCCAGCCCCAGGACCCAGTTGCCCACCCACTCCTGCCTCTGGGGTTGTCATGTCGGGGCAAACTCCATCTGTGACCACTGACAACCCCCGGCCAGAGAGGCAGAGGGGCACCAGCTTCAGTGCCACCGAAGTTGGTGTCCTGGTGGAGCAAGTCCTGGGGCAGTATGATGCCCTCTTCGGAAGTTCCCGCGCCGACAAGGAAGGACGGACTCGGATCTGGACTGACATCGTGACTGCCATCAACACGGAGGGGGTGGCAGTCCGCGACTTCCAACATGTCAAGAAGCGCTGGGAGGACTTCAGGTCCAGGACCCTGAACAAGGCCCGGCGCCTCTTGAAGGCAGCGGATGCCAAGGGGCGCCGGGGCCACTTGTCGGAAGAACAGATGGGGGTCCTGGAACACATATCCCCAGCGCTCCACGTCCAGGTCCTTGAGAGGCAGACCCGTCTGGAGTCGAGCGGTGAGTGTACATGCATCCTGATTGTGAGCAGTGCGTGTGGTGATTGTTCAGTAGTGTGCAGGTTGCACATCTGTTTGTATGGGGTCGAGTATGGGTGCGGGTGTACAGGTCCGTGGGGCTGACACATGCGAGGGCTGTAATGTGTGAGACATGGATGGTGCCTGTGTGTGTGGGCTTGCATGCCAAATGCAGTTGTGTGGGCACACAAGTTTGTATGAATGTGTATGTGAGTAGACATGTCCGTGATGTCACGCATGTATGTTGTTTTCAGCTGCATGTATCAGCGCTGTGTACATGTGCATGTGTGTTTATTTGACAAGGGTGCAACAGTGATGCAACATGGATGCATGTGACAGCGGTATGTGGAAGCCTGATGGGCAGATGTGACATGGATGCCCGTCTGAACACTGCGACACTTGGCAGAGGTGTACACATGCATGCAAGTGTGGTGGTGTGTGTACATGTGTGGTGCACTTCCTGTGTTGCATGTGATGTCTGGCTCACCTTTGGCTGCTCATGCTGTTGTATGTGTATGGATGGTGTTGGCAGTTGCGATATGGCTGTGGTATGGCTCGTGTGTGCGAGTTGTAATGACATGTGTGTTGGGGATCGTGATGACATGTCTGAGGTTTGCCAATGCCACTCATGTACAACTGTCATGTGTGTATGTGTCCATTGTACATTGCCCTGATGCGTGTGTTTTGTTTCTCCCTGTCTGCAGCGTCAACTGATGAAGAGGGCGGAGAAGGTGCTGTGGAGCACAGCAGCGGGGATCCCACCGCCAGCCGGAGACGCAAGGCCCGGCTCCCCTCCCATGTTGTCATCTCGTCGGGGAGTGAGGAGTCCGGTGCCGCGTCCCAGGCCGCAGCTGCCGGGGGGAGGTCCAAGAGGCGGAGGTTGCAGTTGGACTCCTCGGCAGCAGAAGGGGCAGCTGGGACCCCACAGGGCCCAACGGGGGAAGATGGCACAGAGTCATCCAGGTTGGTGGGGGGTTTGGTGGAGGAGGAGGCCGTGCAAGCACCAGAGACGGGGTCTGGGGGTGGGGATCCCACTGGTGCTAGTGGTGCAGTGCAGGACCAGGGACAGGAGGCAGCACAGGCCGCCGCGGAGGTGCCTGTGTGCAATCCTGTCCCTGATCCTGTCCCTGCATCATCTTGCACCAGCAGGGATGCCTATGTCCAGACCAGTTTTCAGGCAGGGGATGAGCTGACGTCAACTGGCCTTCCTCTGCCTGCGGACGTGGCTATCCAGGCCCGGGTTGAGCCTGTCCTGGCTGGTGTGGCGTTGCGTCAACGGGCCATGCGAGGTGACCTGCAGTCTTTTCATGAAGAGACTGCACGTCATCTCGAATGGCTCGTTGACCACGTCAGCCTGCTGGGACAGGTCACCCAGGCCGGATTCCTCCGTCTGATGGGGCTTGCCACGACCCCCTCCTCAGCTGGACCCCCTACGCGCCAGTCGTCCTCTGTGCCATCTTCCCACCCATCAGTCACCTGGGTGCCCTGTGGAGCTGCCTCTGACGGTGCGGCCAGGCTGGTGGAGGAGGCATCCCTGCCACAGTCGGGAGTCGGACGTCCAGCAGGGGTGGCCACGTCAACGACTGCACCCCAGCCGGCGGAGGATGTGCAGGCAGCAGGAGGCAGTGCAGGGGCAGAGGCACAGCAGCAGCAGCACCATGGTGGGAGCCATGAAGGCTCGGGGCCTTCGACATCGGAGGGGCAGGCATCGGCCGGAGGGCAGGAGGACCCAGGACAAAAAGTGTCTTCCGTGTGGCAGCGGTTGGGCCACGCCATAGATGCGGAGCGGCAGCGGGCGGAAGAGGCACGGCTCTCAATGGTCAGGGCGGAGAACTCCATGCAGAGGGCCCTGAGGCGGGCCGAGTGCCTCGAGGCAATCCGCAGGGGTTTGGAGGTGGACACGTCGACGGCCCTGCGGACCCTCGGGGCCATGGAGGAGGACCGCCTCCGGGACATTGAGGAGGAGTTCGATGATGCCCTGGCCCGGCACATCCAGAAGTGAGCCGTGGAACTAGCCCGCTGCCCTTGTACATAGTTATGTAGGTAGTGTTAGGTTTCATTTTTGTTTTTGTTTCATTTGGACCTTTTGGACATTGGCCACATTTTTGTATATATTTTTTTTATTAGTTAGTGTAGTTAGATAGGTTTCCTTTATTTTGTTGGGATAATGGACCCTGGCTTCTTGCATTGTACATAGTTGTAGACTTGTACATACTTTCTTTTTTAACATTCTCCATGGATCAATGGCTTTTATTTTTATTTCCCATTGGATTTTGTTTTGTGGACATTGACTTTGTAGAACATTACTTTGGATTTCAATATATTTTTATTTTTTTTATTTTGAACGGACATGCTTCTTTTCATTTTTTTACATTCACATTTCTGTTTCTTCATTTTTGATTCTATTCATGTTTCCTTTAATACATTATTTTTTTGTTGAACTTCAATGTGTGGTATCTCATTGTTTTCATGCATTTCATGTTATGTGTTTTGAGATTCACTGACACCCATTGGGTGTATGTGAGGGACATGTGTTTGTTTCGGAACTTCCAATTGGTGTTCTGTGATGTGATTGCAAATTATGAGTGGGTGGATGCAATACTCGGGTGGGTGTTTTGCATTTGGGGGCTGACCATAGAGACCAGGGTTCTGGATTGTGATGACATGTTGGGTGGGGAACATGAGTTGGACATGGGTGGGGGCCTGGTGGAGGCTGCCCCTGCACTGCTGGGGGGTGGGGGTGCAAGGGGACATGAGTGGGACATGGTTGGGGGCCTGCTGGCAGGTGCCCCACAGTGCTGGGGGGTGGGGGTGCAGGGGGACATGAGTGGGGGCCTGCTGGGGGGTGGGGGTGCAAGGGGACATGAGTGGGACATGGTTGGGGGCCTGCTGGCAGGTGCCCCACAGTGCTGGGGGGTGGGGGTGCAGGGGGACATGAGTGGGGGCCTGCTGGGGGGTGGGGGTGCAAGGGGACATGAGTGGGACATGGTTGGGGGCCTGCTGGCAGGTGCCCCACAGTGCTGGGGGGTGGGGGTGCAGGGGGACATGAGTGGGGGCCTGCTGGGGGGTGGGGGTGCAAGGGGACATGAGTGGGACATGGTTGGGGGCCTGCTGGCAGGTGCCCCACAGTGCTGGGGGGTGGGGGTGCAGGGGGACATGAGTGGGGGCCTGCTGGGGGGTGGGGGTGGTGGGAGACATGGTTGGGGGCCTGGTGGCAGGTGCCCCACAGTGCTGGGGGGTGGGGGTGCAAGGGGACATGAGTGGGACATGGTTGGGGGCCTGCTGGCAGGTGCCCCACAGTGCTGGGGGGTGGGGGTGCAAGGGGACATGAGTGGGGGCCTGCTGGGGGGTGGGGGTGCAAGGGGACATGGTTGGGGGCCTGGTGGCAGGTGCCCCACAGTGCTGGGGGTGGGGGTGCAAGGGGACATGAGTGGGGGCCTGCTGGGGGGTGGGGGTGCAAGGGGACATGGTTGGGGGCCTGCTGGCAGGTGCCCCACAGTGCTGGGGGGTGGGGGTGCAGGGGGACATGAGTGGGGGCCTGCTGGGGGGTGGGGGTGGTGGGAGACATGGTTGGGGGCCTGGTGGCAGGTGCCCCACAGTGCTGGGGGGTGGGGGTGCAAGGGGACATGAGTGGGACATGGTTGGGGGCCTGCTGGCAGGTGCCCCACAGTGCTGGGGGGTGGGGGTGCAAGGGGACATGAGTGGGGGCCTGCTGGGGGGTGGGGGTGCAAGGGGACATGGTTGGGGGCCTGGTGGCAGGTGCCCCACAGTGCTGGGGGGTGGGGGTGCAAGGGGACATGAGTGGGGGCCTGCTGGGGGGTGGGGGTGCAAGGGGACATGAGTGGGACATGGTTGGGGGCCTGCTGGCAGGTGCCCCACAGTGCTGGGGGGTGGGGGTGCAGGGGGACATGAGTGGGGGCCTGCTGGGGGGTGGGGGTGCAAGGGGACATGGTTGGGGGCCTGGTGGCAGGTGCCCCACAGTGCTGGGGGGTGGGGGTGCAAGGGGACATGAGTGGGGGCCTGCTGGGGGGTGGGGGTGCAAGTGGACATGGTTGGGGGCCTGGTGGCAGGTGCCCCACAGTGCTGGGGGGTGGGGGTGCAAGGGGACATGAGTGGGACATGGTTGGGGGCCTGGTGGCAGGTGCCCCACAGTGCTGGGGGGTGGGGGTGCAAGGGGACATGGTTGGGGGCCTGGTGGCAGGTGCCCCACAGTGCTGGGGGGTGGGGGTGCAAGGGGACATGAGTGGGACATGGTTGGGGGCCTGGTGGCAGGTGCCCCACAGTGCTGGGGGGTGGGGGTGCAAGGGGACATGAGTGGGGGCCTGCTGGGGGGTGGGGGTGCAAGGGGACATGGTTGGGGGCCTGGTGGCAGGTGCCCCACAGTGCTGGGGGGTGGGGGTGCAAGGGGACATGAGTGGGGGCCTGCTGGGGGGTGGGGGTGCAAGGGGACATGAGTGGGACATGGTTGGGGGCCTGGTGGAGGCTGCCCCTGGTGACTGGAGGGGTGGGGGTGGTGGGAGACATGGGTGGGGGCCTGGTGGAGGCTGCCCCTGGTGACTGGGGGGGTGGGGGTGCTGGGAGACATGGGTGGGGGCCTGGTGGAGGCTGCCCCTGGTGACTGGAGGGGTGGGGGTGGTGGGAGACATGGGTGGGGGCCTTGTGGAGGCTGCCCCTGGTGACTGGAGGGGTGGGGGTGCTGGGAGACATGGGTGGGGGCCTGCTGGGGGGTGGGGGTGCAAGGGGACATGTGGCTTGGCTGGGGGGCATGCCCATGGTGGATGGGCTGCCTGCGGGACATGACCAGGGGTGCAGGGTAGTCCCCTGTGGTGTGGGCTGCCTGCAGAGGTCGTGGAGGGGGTAGAGGGGAGACCTGGGAGGACCCACACTGGCAATTCACCTCTTCAACTTCCCGCACACCTCCGTAATACACTGCCCCACTCGCACAGGCCCAATCGCGTGTAGGATTTCTCGCGCACCCCTGAAATCCACGTACCCAGGCCAATCGCGTGTAGAATTTCTCGCGCACCCCTGAAATCCACGTACCCAGGCCAATCGCGTGTAGAATTTCTCGCGCACCCCTGAAATCCACGTACCCAGCCCAATCGCGTGTAGAATTTCTCGCGCACCCCTGAAATCCACGTACCCAGCCCAATCGCGTGTAGAATTTCTCGCGCACCCCTGTAATACACGTACCCAGGCCAATCGCGTGTAGAATTTCTCGCGCACCCCTGAAATCCACGTACCCAGCCCAATCGCGTGTAGATTTTCTCGCGCACCCCTGAAATCCACGTACCCAGGCCAATCGCGTGTAGAATTTCTCGCGCACCCCTGAAATCCACGTACCCAGCCCAATCGCGTGTAGAATTTCTCGCGCACCCCTGAAATCCACGTACACAGGCCAATCGCGTGTAGTATTTCTCGCGCACCCCTGAAATCCACGTACCCAGGCCAATCGCGTGTAGAATTTCTCGCGCACCCCTGAAATCCACGTACCCAGCCCAGTCGCGTGTAGAATTTCTCGCGCACCCCTGAAATCCACGTACCCAGCCCAATCGCGTGTAGAATTTCTCGCGCACCCCTGTAATACACGTACCCAGGCCAATCGCGTGTAGAATTTCTCGCGCACCCCTGAAATCCACGTACCCAGCCCAATCGCGTGTAGATTTTCTCGCGCACCCCTGAAATCCACGTACCCAGGCCAATCGCGTGTAGAATTTCTCGCGCACCCCTGAAATCCACGTACCCAGCCCAATCGCGTGTAGAATTTCTCGCGCACCCCTGAAATCCACGTACCCAGCCCAATCGCGTGTAGAATTTCTCGCGCACCCCTGTAATACACGTACCCAGGCCAATCGCGTGTAGAATTTCTCGCGCACCCCTGAAATCCACGTACCCAGCCCAATCGCGTGTAGATTTTCTCGCGCACCCCTGTAATACACGTACCCAGGCCAATCGCGTGTAGAATTTCTCGCACACCCCTGTAATACACGCTCCCCGCTCTGCGTTTGCTGCTGCCCTTTGCGCTGGATTGGGGATTTTGATGGCTTTTCCCTGCGCAAGGGGCGTTCTTGGGGGCGTAACTGACGCTGCTGCAGGGTCGCTGCGCCACTCTGCGCCACGGCTGGTTGTGGATGTTGGAATCCATGAATACGCTGTGCGCCTGAATGTGTTTCGGCGCACGCGGCTGGCGCAGACTACCGCACGCGCACACTGTGCGCCAGCCGCGTGCGCCACTTGTGCGCCGATTTCTATGAATTGGCCCCTCAGTGTGTTGTCCTGAGATGAGTTCAGGAAAAGGCAGTGGCGAAGATAGGGGATGGCATGGGGTGGTTGTTCTTGCTCGCTCCTTCTCTGTATCCAATGTGCCCCCATTCCTTCTGCAGGGCTGGCACACTCACTGCAACAAGTTTTGAATTTGATATATAAATATTTTTTCAAGTGTGTGCGCACTCCACAGTGATTGGTGCAGTGGCAGCGCACAGGCTTGCCTCTTGGTTGCTAATCAACCACACTGTCCACATTGTTGTTCTGAGGCACTGGTATGCCCTGCCCATTCCAGCCCCTCTGGTGTGCGCTGGCACCCTAAATTGTTTAGTGCCCGCCACAACACGTCCCTTCATCTCTGTTTGAGAGTGGATTCAGAGAAGAATGCAATGTTTGTCTCTTGTTTGGTCTTGCAAACTTCCTCTCGGCCCCAACCGGGAGGAAGTTTGCAAGACCAAATAAGAGACAAACATTTTGATACAAACATTTGCTCAGGGGTGCTGTTTTACATACTATAGCAAACAAAAAAGACTTAAAGGAACAGATGTTAACTCTATCAATAGGCCGGGCCAAGAGAGAAAGAAAGAAAGAAAGAAAGAAAGAAAGAAAGAAAGAAAGAAAGAAAGAAAGAAAGAAAGAAAGAAAGAAAGAAAGAAAGAAAGAAAGAAAGAAAGAAAGAAAGGCAACGATACATGTGGGTGGGGCTCAGAAACCAGACACCTGAAGCCACGTGTAGTGAAAACCAACTTACTTAGGCAGAAGTATGTTATTTAGGTTATTAGTGGTAGGGATAGAACATAGGCTAGGACAGGTTTGGACAGAGGATAGGATTTTTTGGAGACATCCTGACGAGCACAATTTTATTATTTTCTTTATAGTTAGGGAACCCATCATCATTGATCAGGTTTTATTTCCTTTGATCAATCTTATGGAACCATGTCTTCTCGTCCATCCACCTGAGTCCTAGAGCCAGGATACCAGAAAAAGCCATGCACAAATCTATTGGCTTTGCTTTCTTTAGCACTCAGGAAATTCAAATACCGAGCCAGGAAGGACGGATGACCCTGACTCTATTTAAAAATACTTCCCGGGGTAGAAACCCCGGAAGTCCCTTTCATTATTTTGGGCACCCTTGCTACGCTTGGTCACAGTAACCTGAGGAAATATATAGGCCTTGCCACTAAACTAAATTCACAGGCTATGACTGATCAACCATGAATCATTTTATAATCGTGGTGCCCCTCAGGAGCCATCAGCCCACCTCCCCTCAGTCCAGCACCAAAATCTGTTTCCACCATTGGAAAAAGTTTGTGCTTTTCTTCTAAATGCAGTATGAGTCATGCTTCAGACAATGTAACAGGATGCTTTTACTTTGACAAGGAACCAGATACAGGAAGATGAATTCTCCCCAAAAATATTATATGAACAACTAAATTGGTACTAGATGTTTGTAGTAGTATGGACTAATAATAGGAGCTTAGGTATCAAAGCATGACTAAGGATCTTCTCCATCCTCAAGACAAACTGGGTGTAACGCAGAAGCAGCGGGCTACTACCTGAACATAGTGTGTGGGTGCAGCAAGTCAGCTCATATTAATAATGAAATGGGGAAAGTAGGGAGAACCAATCCATTTGGTATAATTCTTGGAATATCAGAAGCCTAAAATCGAATACACAATTGTGGAAACAAAGAACTCTATAGCAGATGCCCCTGCTGATGGATAAGTATAAAGTTGAATCAGTGTAAATTGGTTAGTTTTAATTTAAATGTGTTAGTGTTGAAGAAGACTTTAGATATCCAAAACTCATTGAAAGGTTCTGCTGTTGTCCTACATGAGAAAGAATCTAGGGGCAACTCAATCCTGTACAGGCTCCTTTCAATTTCTGATACAGCATCAATATTGTATGTATAAATTCCTCTGTGGTATCCTAAAGCTTTGGTAGAAGCAACAAAACAAAAAAAAAGATTACCAAAGGACCACATTGGTTTCTGCAACTTGAAGACAATGTCCAACAGCTGCCTTGCCCTGTTGAAAGCTCAAAAGGGTTTGTAGTCTTGAGGCAATCTAGCAGATCAGGAATTAAGAGTTGCACAGAACCTGGGCAAACTAACCCTGTTGGATCTGATCATCATTAGGTTGCAGCACAGGTTAAAGACCTTAGAGGCATTTTGTAACTATAGCAAGATGATAGTGTCGTGGAGAATGAAAAGACACCAGATGTGGCAAGGGAAATATGCATAAGACCATAAAGGGAGTAAATACGTACCAAATAATATGCACCCAGCAGGGTCGGACTGGGACAAGAAATAGGCCCGGACACCAAAAAAAAGTGGCCCAACCCTCACCTCAAAAAAGTGGCCCACCCCTCGCCTCAAAAAAGTGGCCCACCCCTCGCCTCCAAAAAAGTGGCCCTCAAACCATCATCCGTGAATCGCGTCAATTCACGACTTTTACAGAAAAGGCTACATATTGAGGGTTCATGTGTCTGTTACATTACAACACAACTCATAAAATAACATTACTTTGCATACGGGGCGTGGCTACGAGAGCCATGTAGGAGGACGCGATCTGGAGGAGCTCCCGAGATCCTGTAATGATCCGGGCGAAAAAGTGCGTAATGATGGGCCGACGACCGCTGAAAATACACATGTCGGTGTGTGAATGATTGGGCCACGCGTGGCGAACTCCTGGTTGGCGCAGGAAGAACGACGGCAGACATCTGTGCGGAAAAGATAAGGGGCGCCGGAGACGAAAGACACAAAATGGCCGACCAATGTCCGGAACAAAGGAAGGAGCAGGCCGCACGGTGACCGAGCGGAAGGGGCGTACTGAGTGCACACTTGTCATTTGTGCGAAATACAGGTCCTCTGGGTCATGCCGAATAGAACAGTGAGGCCGAAGGCGAAACAGCCCACCTTAGACGACTTTGCTAAGACGTCCCCGGGGCAAGACAATACCCAGAGCAGGGACAAGCCGCCCGCAAGCGGCATGACGACTTCGGGCGCTAACCAAGAAGTCCTAGCTGCGATTGCGGACCTAAGGGCGGCCTGGGAATCTAAACTCGAACTAGCCGTCACTGAACTGAAAACGGCACTGGACCTCAAGGTCGGAGAGGTGCAGGAGGACGTTAATCTACTCCGACAGGATGTCAGGGCCTTGGCGGAGCGCACGGAGTCCCTTGAGAAGGAAGTTAGCCCGAATACTGCGGATTGCGCCTCCCATAAGGCCGAATTGCATGCCCTGATACAAAGAGTGGGCAACTTGGAGAGCAGAGCGGAGGAGGCGGAAGGACGAGCCCGACGAAACAACATCCGCATCGTGGGCCTGCCGGAGGGATTGGAGGGCCAAGATCCCACGGAATTCATTGAATCCATGCTACTGCAAGAGATACCCGGAGGAGCCCTATTCCAAGGATTTGCAGTGGAAAGGGCACATAAAGCTCTAACAAGGAGACCGCCGCCGGGGAACCCGCCTAGGCCAGTGATCGCCAAAATTCTTAATTACCGAGATCGGGAGAGGATATTGGAACACTTTCGTAAGGGAGGAACGATTACACGAGGAGCGGCAAACATCACGGCTTACCCGGACTATAACCTGTCTGTGCAGCGTAGCCGCATGAACTTTGGGACGGTAAAGCGGAGATTGAGAGAGGCGGGCCACAAATATATGTTACTGGATCCGGCAAAATTGAAAGTCATTCATAAACACAAAACTTTGTTTTTTGAGACCCCGGAGGATGCCATGGGTTGGCTCGATGTGCAAGGATGTCCCCAGGAGTCAGAAGTTCGGTCGGAGAAAGAGCACGGAAGAGATAAGTAATGCACGAAGAAGGTGCCACAAGATGGCGCGGCACGTGGGACTTGAATATAGTCGTTTGCGCAGCATTCAGTAGAGAAGGTCAGACTATTGCACTAAATGTTACAAGCACTGTAGTTATTATTGAATTAACGGGAGCCTTACAGAGCGGTTCTCTTTACCCCACAACAACTTTAGTTAAGTGGCCATTAGGGTGACTTCACCCTACTGAGCTCTGTGCATTGTTTGGTGCTTGCAGGGCTAGATGTGGGGGTGCGTGAGTTCCGAGAATGGAGCTGGGCAGCAGTTGGGGTGTGTGATGTTGGGGAAGGGACGGGTGGGGGGAGGGGAGGGAAGTTGGGAATTTGCCGTGTACATAGTTATGGGGAGTTTGAGCTGGTACGAGAAGCTACAAGCTAAGATGGAGAGCTGTATCTGTATCACGTGGGCAAAGGGGAGTCGCTACACAGAAGACAAGAAGACACTCATGAGCCATGGGGGACCTTAAGATCGTAACATGGAATGTCAGGGGACTGAACAGTTACTTAAAGAGAAACAAAGTCATGATGTACTTAAAAAGACAGAAGATTGATATTGCGTTGTTGCAGGAAACACATTTGACCCAGCAAAAATTGGAACTGGTGGGAAAGAAGTGGCGAGGTACTGTAGCAGGCTCTTCGTATTCTGCCTACGCTAGGGGAGTTCTGGTCTGGGTGGCACCGCATGTTCCGCTCCAACTTACACAAGAGGTGGTGGACACGGAGGGGAGATTGGTCATATTAAAGGCTTTGGTAGAGAATAGAGAGGTGTGCATTATAAATACGTATGCCCCCGACCAAAACACTGCAACGTATTTTAGAACCCTGTGTACTCATCTGGGCGCGTGTATGGGAGGAGCGGTTATCTGGGGAGGGGATTTCAACTGTGTGCTCAAC
Source organism: Ambystoma mexicanum (assembly GCF_040938575.1). NCBI lineage: Eukaryota > Metazoa > Chordata > Amphibia > Caudata > Ambystomatidae > Ambystoma > Ambystoma mexicanum. Next base: position 824,315,939 of record NC_090939.1, read on the forward strand.
CCAAAGGCAGACAGATCTGATGGGAAGATTGATAGGTCCACCCCAGCGACCAGGGTATTGCAGACATTACTAGATGACTTCGGGCTGGCGGATGTCTGGAGAATGAAACACCCTAATGAAACAGTACTCGCACTACTCAGCTCCGCAGCACCTGCACACAAGGCTGGATTACTTTTTTGCCACGCCAGATGTGGTGATAGAGACCACCCAAATAGACTATTGTAACGCTCACCTGAACTATGCGGGAACCTTCCGGAACTCCAACTGACTTCTACCTTCCTGGGAACTAGACACGGAATTTCTGTGAAGAAAATAACAATTTTCCCTTCCTTAGTTTTCTCTTGTAAAATAGGAGGAACAGATTGGTAACTATGGGACCAGCAATAGCTCACCTTGGTATTTAATTTGTTGAGCTCTCCATCCTGTTCTATACAGGGGCGCAAGTCCTGAAGATGGGACACAGGAGAATGGTTTCTTTTATAAGAGGCTAAATGGGCACTTATGGAGAGCAATTATCACTGGGAAAAAAGGAAATGACAGAAACCCTATCCTAATTAGACCCTAAAAGGGGCAATATGCTGTGGTGAGATGCGTGTGTAAAATTACCGAAAAAAGAGCTGTGAAGAACTTCCTCACTACAATGCGTGACGGAATAGTAAACCCCTGAAACAAGTAGAAGAGTCAAAGAACTACTCGGTCAGAAACATGGAAGCACCTTATGACCTTGCGTAATATGAACATGAGTGTGACCAAAAATATCTGACTAGAAACAAACTTCCAAGGCAAACTCCACAGAAAGGGCACGAACCCGCTAATAACAACATAATACCCTGAAATGCGTGAGGGATTCTAATAACATTTATACACAATTCTATGTATCTGATAAGGCAGCAAAAACGAAGCAAATGCATTCGCACATCACTGGGAGTACTTGCGTGAGAGAAAACTGCCACGGACTGTGAGGTGAGGAGACCACAATGACAGGACTCCGGACTATGGACTGTGACTGAGCCGGGACGACAGCTAACTGGAAAATACAGGAAGGGAACTGATATCTAGTAAAAGTTACTCATGGAATGAACGGTAATTATCTGTGGACAAGGAATATTGAGCTGTGAGTTGTGACAGGAAACGGAGGTACGCGGCGAGCGTTCCATTTGAACTTAGACAAACGACGCGAAGCGCGAGCCTCCTGATGGGCGGGGCTTAAATAGCCGGCACATGAAAACAACTAGACCCGCTAGCTAACTGACCCAGAGGCACCACCTAGTGGCCATTAACGAAACTCCAACCAACCATTTACATGGGGAATTAGAATCAATAACCAGCTAAGGCAAATGAATTCCCTATGAACCTGCATCTCTTAGGACTAGTATGGGAAAACTGACCTGTGGTCATGACAACTATAGAGCGAGGATCCTGTCGGACCACTCGCCTCTGGTGCTGAGCTGGCAGTACTGCCGCCCAAGGGCGCGGATACCGACATGACGCCTCCGGGCGGAGGCGCTCCGAGACCCAGTCTTCAGGGAAGATATCAGGGATGCGATTGCACAGTACTTTGAGGTAAACACAGGCAGCGTAGATTCAGCGTGCACGCTCTGGGAAGCCTTTAAGGTGGTATTGTGGGGTGCTGCGATTGCTAAGTCAAAAGGCCTACAGGGTGGGGTCCTAATGGAACTAGAGGAAGCGGAAGAGAAACTGGAGCGCGAAAGCAACAGGGCGGGAGGGGATGCGGAACTTGTACTCGAGTTGCAGCAGAGGTGCGCAGAGCTTTGGGAAAGGCTCTGCAATCTTAACTACAAGAAGTATGTCGAGAGGCAACATGCAGGTGGGGATAAAACTGGCCGCTTGTTGGCGTGGTTATATAAGAGCGAAACCCCCAGGCCTCCGATTAGGACAATAACTAGAGAAGACGGGGAGGTGGTTGACACCCAGGAGGGAGTCAACGAGGCATTCTTGGACTATTATAGAACATTATATGAGGACAGAGGAGAGGACAATCGGGAGGAGATTAGAGAAACTCTAAAAGACATTGAGTTACCTAAGATTAGTGATGAAGAAAGGGAGGAGCTGGACGCACCGATTACCTTAGAGGAATTAGAGGAGGTGATGAAGCAGCTGCCCACCTGCAAGACCCCGGGCGCGGACGGATTCCCTGGCGAGTTTTACAAAACATATAAAGTGGAAGTACTCCCCCCTATGCTAGAGATGCTTGAGATGGGTCGGCTACCGGAATCGCTCAGAGAAGCATTAATTGTGCCGCTCCCTAAGCCCAACAAGCCAGGGCATAGCTGCGGCTCCTATAGGCCGTTGTCAATGTTGAACCAGGATAGCAAGATCTTGACGGCGGTCCTGGCCAATAGGCTGCGGAGGGTTATTAGCAAACTGATACACCCGGACCAGACAGGTTATGTCGCCAACACAAATATAACCCACAACCACAGGCGACTCCACCGGGTGATTGAAGAGGGAAACAGGAGCGAAGGGGAAATGGCGGTGGTGTCCCTAGATGCAGTCAAAGCTTTTGACTCAGTGAGGTGGCCATGGTTGCTGGCGGCCCTGGAAGAATACGGGATGGGGCCGGGTTATGTTAGGTGGGCAAAATTACTATACAGTGAACCACTGGCAAGAGTACGCACAGGATCGGTGATATCTGAGAGGTGGCAACTCAGTAGAGGCACCAGACAAGGGTGCCCCTGGTCCCCGATGTTATACATTCTAGCCCTGAAGCCCCTGGCAGTGTACCTCAGACAACAATATGATGTGGTCGGTATTGAGGTAGGGGGAGAGAAACACCTAATTATCTTGTATGCTGACGATTTACTATTATATTTGAAATATCCGGAAGAAAATCTTCAGTATATTCTAGAGCTTATGGAAAAGTATGCAGAACTGTCCGGCATAGCGGTAAACCCCCAAAAATCGAGCATGTTCCCATTGGGGAGCTACATAGGAGCCCCTCAGCAACGGTTGCCAGTGTTGTCCGTACCTTGGGCGGCTGATTCCTTCCGCTACCTCGGAATAGATGTGTATCATACGGTGGAGGGGGAACACTTGCATAACACCGAGGTGGCTGTGAAAAAAATCCGAACAAGTATGAAGTTTTGGGAGAAGCTGCCGCTGGCAATGATGGGACGGGGGGCGATGCTCAAAATGGTGGTCCTGCCCAGGCTGTTACATTTCTTTAGTAATATACCATACTTGATACCCAAAATGTTTTTTGTCAAACTGAACAGCATGTGCAGGGACTTCCTATGGCATGGCACTCGCAATAGAGTGGCGCTATGGAAGCTACAGAACTTCCATGATAGAGGGGGCATTAAGCTGCCGAATTTTGAGGCCTATTATGTAGCTAGTCAGTTGCAATATGTAACCAAATGGCTCTCTGATGAAGTAACTCCTGAATCTAGGCTGTTTGGGCAGGACTGCACCCCGTTTTACCTAAATGAGATTATCTGGGTGCCTAGACTCGAAATGAAAGAACGCCCGGGTATGATGTTGCTTGGGTGGAAGATGTGGCGCAGAGTATGCCAATTGATGGAGAACCCGTGCCCGTGTTCCCCACAGGTGCCGCTAGTCGTCTTAGCTGGGGGAGACAACCAATTTAGAGCGATAATTAAGACCTATTGGGAATCGGTTGGGCTGGTCACATTGGGAGATGTATGCCAAGAAGGGATTATCAAAGATTTCGAAGAACTGGGAGAAGAGACAGGTTTGCATAGAGGCCAATATGTCACGTATCTTAGGCTAGTGCAGACTATTCGTAAAACCTGGCCAGAGACTGTACTGGTGGAGGAGCCAGACGTCCTAATGGGAACAATATATGACATATCAGAAGGAGGGCACGAGATCTCTAGACTATACGAGATAGTGATGACCCGGGTGGGGAAGGATTTGACTCATTTGAGGCTGGACTGGGAAGCGGAGGTGGGGGCACTGATGACCGATGGAATGTGGGAAAGTGCTCTAGGATACCACAAGAAGGTGTCCAGAAACGCCAGATTGCAGCAGATACAGTTATACATAACGCATAGAGCCTATATGACCCCGAAGAGAATATCCAAGTTCGTAAACGCAGGAAGACAAGCATGCCCAAAATGCGATGAGGAAGATGCTGATATGACACACATGTTCTGGTCTTGCCCAGTGATTGAAGCCTTTTGGGGGGAAGTGGCACAGAAACTAGCGGATAAAGGGGTCACGCTCAACATAGATACGGCCTGGGCCTGCCTGTTGGGAGGGTTTCCCAGACCACGGAACACTAAACATCTTGGGAAACTGAGGGACCTGGCATATGTGCTTGCTAAAAGAAGGATTGCCATGGGCTGGAAGCATAGCCACAAGCCACGGGTTGAGGTATGGTGGCGGGGCCTGCAAAAATGGGCGGAGGCTGAAACGGTGGTGTGGCAGGAGGCATGTAGCAAGTGCGGGGAAGAAGAAGTGGGTAACCTGATGGCTTGGAGAATGTTAATAACAGGACTGTTTGGCACAGTAGTGGATTCTGCAGCTTCGGAAGGAAGCGATACCCAGCCACACGCAGCGGAGACAGAACGAGAAACGCAAAACAAGCTCTTGAGGGAGGGGGGATTTGGGGAGCAGTAACTTGCGTTAATTGATGTTCACGAGTGTGTTGTAAATAATGCTGCAAGTTTGGTTTGAATTGTTTATTTGTTTTCAAAATAAAAAAATTAAAAAAAAAAAAACATTACTTTGCATACAGTTCTGTGACAGGGTCCGTCCACAGCTCCGAGGCACAGGAGTGGCATGATCCAACCACCCCCACTGCGGTTTTGGGACCTGCTGCAAGTCAATGCTTATACAGGGCTCCGCAACCCCAGCAGGGAAGGAGGGTTAGGGTAGAGTGACAATGGTTGGATAGGAGGGGGGGTAGGGAAACAGGAATGAGGTTTAGGGAGAGGTTATGGATAGGTTGGGGATGTTAGGGTAAGGTTTTGATCACTGCGCATGCTTCCAGCTAGCTGTTACACTCATAGAAACACACGTCTCTGCAGACATATACAATATCACTATAGCAGTATACAAAGGCACAACAACATAATAAACACACATGAGGTAGTGCAGCATTTAGCTCAGGTTAGTTGTTACCAGAGTGCCCCTTATTGTCTCCTGCAATTTCGTTGTGCCAGGATGTGTCGTAGTAGCTGTTCAAATGCTGCAATAAAGTGCTACAATTAGTGCACATATCAAACACTGCCACATGTTGCTGTTCACGTGCTTGTACACATGCAAGAGATTTAGAGTCCCACTTTGGCCAAAAAAACGGGCCCACACCAGCATTTTGTGTTTTTGGTTGGCCCTGGGCCTATTGTCCTACAGGCCAGACCAAGCCTGCTCCCAGCTCCACTGACTTTTCAGTACTGACACTTTTTCCCTCATTTTTTTCACAAAACAGTTGGGAGCAGAGAGACAGCATACGCAGAAGCGTCATCGAGGTCAGAGGGCACAGATAAAAGGCACGGGCTGTGTTATGTAAGGCACAGGCTATGTTATGTTGTGTTACTCGGTCATGCACCGCGCCCTGTCGCCACTTGCGTGGCCTCTCTGCGCTATGATGGGGGACATGCAAGTATTTGGAGATCGCTGGATATTCTGTCACTCGAGGCCCCACTTTCAACCTGCTTTTTAAAACTGTCCAACAGCCCCCAACCCTAAAACTTCTGAGGCCGGCTCCGCCCCTGCTCTTGCGTGAACCCTGCCACTGGCAACTTCAGAGCTGTAGGAAAGGGGTGCAGGGGGCGCCTCCAGCAGGGGAGCTATAGGAAATGGGTGCAGCAGGGGACGCCTGCAGCAGGGGAGCTATAGGAAAATGGTTCAGGGGGTGCCTGCAGCAGGGGAGCTATAGGAAAGGGGTGCAGGGGATGCCTGCAGCAAGGGAGCTATAGGAAAGGGTTGCACTTGGTACCCCTCATAGATCCCGGATACATGCTGCTGTCCTGATCCACAAAGGAGCTTACGTACATGGTGTGCTGGGGCTGCCTTGAGAGTCTACACCTCCTTCTAGGACATACTGGGGGGGGAGGGGGTTGCCACTTCCTCCGTTGGAAATGGGAGCGGCTCCTTCTAGGACATACTGGGGGGGGGGCGCTTCCTCTGTTGGAAATGGGAGCTTCGGGGCGATACAGTATTGTCTACAGCTAGATTGCCAATGGTAACGGTTTACCAAGTTCTTCTCTGACGTCAGCTTAATTGCTTGCCCAAAATCACATTTGTTTTCAAACAAACTACCGATCTTCTAGGCAGCCGCACCTTGCACATCTATTTCTCTTAAGAAAAAAGCCTGTTCTTGTTACTTTAACAACCATTTTGTTGGCAGCTCTCTAATGTAGATGTGCTTAAAAGATTACATTAATTTAAACAAGCATACATTTATTGCACGTGAATTATGTGTAAACATATTCATGGAAAACCTTGCAAAAGCAATTTGCCTTCTCAGACCTTTGAAGTTTGAAAACAAAAGAGAGGTTCAAAGAATGCTCATATATACCGTTTAAAAAGACACACGTATTAAGTAATATGCACTTAACTACTATACTTTTTAAAAGTCTGCGTTTATAACAATACAACAGTGTCTAGTATTTTTTAGGGTATTGAAATCATGCACTTTTTCGAAATTGTCATCTATTTTTCAATCATGTAATATTATGAAGCCCCCGGCCCCTTCTTGCATGCAATTTAGTTTGGTTTCTGACTCATGTCAATAACGTGGACATGTGTTCGTGTTCTATATGTTTCAATATAAAAAAAAAAATAGGTTTGCCTTTTCTTTGAAAAAAAAAAACTGTGAAGTGACGAAAAATTCATAGCGCACTATGCACAACACACAAACGGACACGTTTAGTGAAAGTGACAGTTCAAGAAAAAGAAAATGCCCCAGTGGGCATGGGCCATTTGGAAGCCACACACTGTTCGTGGGGGGAACCCCTGTGCTTGCCTTGGCATGCCGGTGAGCAGCATGATTTAAGCAGTGGGCAATTTGCAGAGGGATGTGCCTGCAAAAGAGGTGCGAATTGTAATGACCGCGTTTCCTTGTATGAGGTGTGCTCGCTCATTCCAGGCACCGTGTACTTTGGCAGCATCTCTGTCATTGTCACACGTTCGTTCCCTCTACTTCCAGGCAATGAACACACTTGGGTGTTTACTCGGGACAGGGAATAGGTCATGGGGGCAAACTGAACAAAGAGCACAAGCGACGCAAGAAGCCTTGGAGAAAAATAGCATCAGTTCGAAGGTTTCCAGTTCACTCTTAACTGCAAAAAACTTTGTATAATAAATGAGAACCAAACTCAAAAGGGCAACACTGTGTGTAGTAAAGAGCTTGATTGTTGGAACACCCTATTGTGTGTACTTCGTTTCTTCCGAGAATCAATCTGGCCTTAAGAGTTGTCATTCTAGACATCACTACTCAGACTCTGCAAGTTTAAAACGATGAGGTTCCAGCATGGGTGGGCTGGAAAACACAAGTAGCCCTGGAAATGTTTTTCAAAATAACCCAATATTACATTGTGTGATGTCATTACAGTAAAGCATAGGCCAGCATAATTGAGTGTAGGAGAGAACAGCCACTGGTCCTCCATCTAGTTACATCTTTCTCACAGGTTTCACCCATTCAACTTCTACTGATAGAACCTCCCTGTTGATGACAACCTGCGCTCCATTACAATTTCATGACTACCGACTAGGTAAACTTGTGCTACTGTGTGTGGAAGCCAAACTGGCAGACACCACACCACCCAGAAGACCACCCAAACACCCTGTTGTTCAATTAAAATGTTGGCAAGTCAAATGTAGTCTTTGAGAAAATTGGGATGAAAATACCTTTGCTGTGAAAATGTTGCCAACAAAAAGGGTAGTAAAAAAATGCAGACGAAAATTGCTAAAATGCAGTGCTGATAGGGTATGCGTGAGGGTTAAGGAGGATGGGGGTGCATTGTGATTGCCTGGTAGTGTCAGGATACGGGCTAAAGTTAGAGCAAGGGTTTTGGTCTGAGTTATAAAAAGAAAGAGATAGGGAGGTTGGGATAAACTTAGGGGTTAGGGAAGGGGACGCCTGCAGCAGTGGGAGCTATAGGAAAGGGGTACAGAGTGCGCCTGCATTTAATCCCATTATACGAGAATACTAAGAGTCCTTACCTGATTGATTGCAGCACAGTGGCAGGCTGGCTGTTGGCTACTGTAGCCTGGGTGGGCACTGGCATCTGCTCCGACTCGTCTCCTCGCCTGCTGCCTGGCTGGTGGTGGTCCACTGGTCCTCCTCAGTGTGGCTGTGTGTGGGCACTGGGCACTGGGCTGGCGGCCTCCAAGTTGTCTGATGAGGTCCACTGGTGTGCTTGCAGCCTTGCACTGCAGTGTGGGGCTCAGCTCAGCTGGTGCCTGGTGGTGGCTCTCTCTGTCTCTCTCTCTGCCCACTGCACTGCCCGATGTCACATCATGTGCTGCCTGCTGCGCTGTGTGGTGTGACTGTGCGGCGTGCGTGCCCATAAATCATGCCCAGGGCCAGGGTGGGTCAGAGGCCCAAGGCAATTAGCAAAGAAATATTGGCGGCAAAGAGTCTATTGACTATTGGGCGGGCAGGGGCAGCCTGCCCTGCAGCCGAATTTTCATTGGCTTGTTCCGCGGCGGTCCCCCAGGCACAACTGAAGTTGCTTTCAACTTTGCAAAGAAGTGCAACAAATTTGTTGTTACTTCCTGCAAAGTTGAAGCAACTAACTAGTATGAAATGTGTCACACTGTTCTTTCTTGCCAGCCCCAGCTCAGCCCTGCAGGCAGGCTGACCCCCCAGGGTCAGGACTCGAAGGGAGGCAGGTGTTACAATTGCTTTAGTGTTTGCAATTGCTTCAGCCTGCCTCCCTCCACAGATCAAAGTAACGTCGTTCACTCAGGCCGCCGCCAGCCCGAGCGGAGCGTGAGGCGAGCCGAGCAAACCACACGGCACCGGCCCCCTGCAGTGGCAGCACGGCCGCCAGTGGCCCACCGTGATGAATGATGCACATCCATCTGCATGCATCATAAATTATGATGCAGATGCAAACATCAAAGCAAGGTAACAACATTTAGTGTTACCTTGCTATGTTGAATTGTGTGCAGTCTGCAGACGGCAGACAGTGCTGCCGGCGCCTCCCTCCTGGCTCCTGCCCAGTGCTCAGCCCAGCCCCAGCCCAGGCGGCCCAGCCCCACCCCATCTGACTTCCCGGCCGCGGGAGGCCTGCTGAGTCTGTGAGCCTGACAGGCGAGCTGCTCCGCGCAGGCCGCGGCGCCACATGCCGCACACACACAGACACTACTGTCTGTTACTGTGGGCAGGCCGGGCCTGCCAATAAAAAAATTACATTGGAATTTCTTTTTATAAAAAAACCGCCCAGAGGTGGCTGCCAAAAAACCAGCCCCAGGGGACCCCAAAGTCGTTCGGCCACGGGCCAAAAGACGGAAAGGGCCAGTCCAACCCTGGCACCAAGGAACCAAGATAAATTGTGCAAGTTAACACCCAGTTTATGCAAGTAGATGTAAATACGAATATATGAAAAGTGATATGTGGCAAGTACTTAGAGGCTCCTTATGGCTGCAAGGAATGTAAGCAAACTCCTCCCCCACAATTGCTTTTGGAGGTACTTCTACTGGTAAATCCATACATATGGCAAGCCATAATAGCGCCTGTGAGCAGGATCCTTTGTTGATAATATTTAGGGCAACTTGAAGACAATACCAGCAAGGACAGGTAACACCACCTGGGAGGTCTGCCATTCCCAGAACTCTGCCAAACAAACAAGGACCAAGAAAGGCTACAACAGCAAAGCAGGGATAACTTAATACATACTATTCTTGAGAAGAAACAAATGGGGATAGTCCCTACAGGACAGAGGTGGAAACACAGGTATTCACAAAGATGCAGTAAAAAACAGCAGGCCATACCTAGCACGCCATAGGAAACCAAGGGTGAGTGGAGGGGAAATCCAGGAACGGACTCCAAGAGGGAGTAAACGAACAGGAGCAGGGTTAATACATTTACAAGCCCACAACCTCCCCCCTTCCCACCCAGGGAAGGAAAGAGAAACAGAACAAAAATAGGAATTCTTGCAGATCAAGTTTCAATACAAAACACAGCAGGGGAGAGGAACCATAAAACAATGACAGCCTGTGATATTCAGGAACAGGAAAGCACTGGAAATTGCTGACTCAGAAACAGAGGAAAGCTAACAACAGAATTCAGAAAGCAGCAAATACTAATAAGCAAATGAAAGTGGAAATCCAAGGATTCAGGAACAAAGAGCAAGTAACAATGAGCAACTAGAAATACAGAACCAGGAACAAGGGACTGGCACCTAACAGGAACACTGATTTAAAGCTGAGTAACAATCACATGCCTAAGGTGTGATTTTTGATATCACCTGCAAGCCACAGATGTTCCTTCTCCTCCACTTAACTTTGTCCTGCTAGAGTGGTGACGTAGCAATGGGCAAGGCATTCTGGGAAGCATCGTTTGTGCTGGCAGCTGCAGTGCCCCAGCATGACAATGTTCTCTGTCAACAGCCAAGTTGGGAATAAAATTATAATAACCTAAAGAATATTAGAATACCAAAAGTAAAAAATAAAAAAATATTATTATTTCTGATCATGGTTGCAAATTCCTGCCTGCTTGGCTGCTATTAAGTTTGAAAGAACTATCAAATGTGTGTGATAGGCGAACATATCTTTTTAAAATTAATTTCATGTTTTCTAATGAAAGAATTGGCAAGCACTCTCAAGGCTTATGATAGCTCAGTAAGCCTACATATAATGGCACAATAATTATAGATAACGGTGACAAAAAATGTTCTTTGCAGTCATGGAATATCCAGTGACTTAACAAGATACGTCTATGCTGAAAGAAAGCTCACAAATCTAACATCTCTTGCTCGTGTTATAACATAATGAACATGTCCTTTCCAAGAGAGGAGACACAAAGGGCACATAGACGTTTTACTTCGAGCCATAGTGCCCATTGAACTGTGTGCCTAATAAATAAACCCAAAGATAAAGTCATTCCCACACTTATCACTCATCACAACAATGAAAAGTGCAAAGTAAATGTCTGTCTGTATCCAAAACATATACTTGCCCTCACATTGATTTGTTCGTACTGTGTAGGGATGTCAGCATCAAATGAAAAAGTTCAGAGCTTCTTCCAGCTCTTGGTCGGAAAGGGGTTCTCCCTTGCCCAGGATTCCAATAGTTCCAATAGTTCACGTTCAATCACAAGGGGGTCTCTTCCCTAAGCTTTCAAGTATCTCACTGATATCACAATAACACAATTCCTCTGGATTCTTTCCAGCTTCCAGGCTTTTCGGCTCTTTCATCAATATCATAAAGTTCAGCTCTTTAAGTTCACAATGTACCAGTTACTCTGGATATTCAACCATAAACGTATAGCTGAGTCAAGTGGCTTCCTTTTAGTCAGGTGTATTGAGTCTAGGCGCAGTTGTCGGACCAGACGGTCCGTCCATTACAGCTCATGCAACCGATACACCTGATTGGCTTCTTTTCCACAATTACACCACCACTGCTTCAGCTCAGCAGTGGTATTGGACTTATTTTCTGATCTCAATCTCCTAGGCAAACTCCCAGGCAATCTCATTAGCCTCATCTGAGCAGGCCTTGTATACCGCCCCTTTGGATTCAGGTGCAGGACACTCACATCGATTTCACAACTGTCTTGGTACTCTGCATCCCTCTTCCTCATCCCATTACCAGAGTGGTGTTTGTTTATGTCTGAGTTAAAAAAGGATGAATGTAAGTTCCTATGTGGGCTCTTTCTCGACTCAGTACATTGGGAGATGGTTTCTTAACACAATAGGGAAGGGATTGGAAATATCCCATGAAAGCCTGGGGGACATTTGATTCCTAATGAAAGGGAATTGGGGGGTACCATGGGTCCCTCAATCCCCACTCCCCAAGTCTCCTCCTCCCAGGTGATCCTCCCTCGCATATCCACCCCGAGGCTCAGGATCCGGAAGCAATGGGCTGTCCCTGGCCACCTGGGGGTAGGATATTTTGCGGAAAGAAGTGTGGATGCCCTCAGATTCCTCAGAGCCCCCCATTGACAGACCATGCTGCAGATCAGTGAAGATGACTGTGCACACTGCTCAGGACGAGCCACTTGTTGGCTCAGAAAGAATTTACACAGAGGGGACATAAGTGGTACAGAGAGAACATCTAATCCCACAAATGTATTATTAAAGGGCATAATGTTTTATGGCTCCAGGGCTCTAATGCAAAAAATCTGGCATACTATAGACTGTTGCAATACTGCACTCCATCCACCTACGTCTCATCTCAGTTGAAAAATCACACATTCATACAATGCTGGTTAAGTGGGTGGCTGTCGCATGTCTTGTCAAGTGCCTTGCAACATGCTGCCTGTGCCTAGCTCCATTTATAGGGTTGTTGTGAACAGACACACAGAAAAAGTGAGTATTTAGTTCTCAGTTATAGACACTAGTAAACAGAATGACTGTCTGCAAACACAGTACCGGAAAAGTGACACACTCATAAGAAGGGAGAAGTTACTTTCGCTCATTTGATTATCATTCCTGCCGCAAAGCTTGAAAAAGGGTTTTATATTATGTAATAAAATACACGTCTTTAAGAAGTAGCAGCATGGAAAGGAATTGTTTTTGCAGACACGATAACTTGGAGGTTTAAGGCAGTATGCTCCTCTTCACTTCTGCCTCCTTTCAAGCCCCATCCCGCTTAGTTGAATACACCCTGGCAAGACCTGGCTCATAGTTTTGTTTCCACAGTGTGTCTCACAGTATTTCCTTTCCTCTGTGCCTTTAAACGCCAGTTTCGGGCGGAGCAACAAACGACAGAGCAACTCCTTGTGAAAAGGTTTATTTAAATGGGCGTGTTATTTAATGTATCAGGTCTCCATGATGAAAGACAGAAAGGCCCTAGCAGAGGACAACTGAGACGAGACCACAAAACTAAGTGAAAAGATGTATGCTTCAGTCAAGACACAGAGACAATGCTGGGGTGAGTAACCTCTTTACTCAAATTTCAGGTACAGAGTCACAGATATCAGGTAAGTACTTTTAGGTAGAAGAGTTACAGAGACATTCACTGCCACCCTCTAATCCAGGCAGCTCACTTTCAACTGAGACTCAGGGAACACTCAAACACAAACACTCACTCAACATTCCAGAGCCAAACATTCCACAGGCATTACAAATCACACAGGCTCACAGGGACAGGAGAGAAAGTAAGACGCAGCATATCTCGCTCTTTAAAACAGAGAAAGGGAAAAGAATGGAGAAGCAACAGGACCATGCCAAATTCCGACAATTTGGACCAAACGTCTCAATATCCATCTCTCCATTCCTCACTCAGAACACAGAGAAAACTCCAACATCTACACAACCCCTCAACATCATGCATGCAAAGGCACAAGAACAGCACTCACCAAACCACTCCACAGTTCTCACATGTGAGTCCTACAGCGGGACAACAACAACAAACTAGATAGAGACCAGCTCCCAAACACTCTGAGCTCCAATGGATTCCATGACACACACTTGACCATCTCCCTTCATCTTTCCAACAACAAAGCGGCGCACTGGATTGAACAGCACACCAACAACTGAACAACTACTGTCACAAACACACAGGTGGTGCACACTAAAGTACACCTCATGTCCATTATTATAGGAACAACATCTACGCATACTCACCAACTTGACCCCTGTCACTCCACCAGTAACCACACCTCCAAAAGACGAGACAAGATCTCCAAAGTAATCCAAGAACAATGCCACACGTATCTGGGGGAACACCCCCACCAAACATCATGGTAAAGCAAGCGCCTTGGCTAACAAGGGTACCGTGTGCACACCACCATAACCGAAATGGAGTGGGGAGGGCTACCCCCATTACGGTACTGGATGTCTGACCCCACAAACCAAATGCACATGGGGAAGAAAAAAAACATGATTTAGCCAGGTGTCCAACATCTTACTACAAATCCATAACCTCTTGGGTGTCCAACACCCCGCAACACCTACTATGAATGTGTCCAACACCACCGGACGGCCCGTAGTCAGGCGCAGGAACACACTAGCGAACACTGCACTACATAACACACACCACAATACAGATGGACCACTTCAATCCTAACCATTGGGTTGCTAGTCCACCAGCTAGGTTTACAAAACAGGACACAGACACACATACCCCACCCAAACAATATGCGGTTAATGAGCATACAAATGACACAGCAAATTAAGATAATCCTACGCTTAACAAGTCCAAACCCTGAGCTAACAATATTTGATTTTATTTTCAATTGAGGATGCCAACTTTCTTTATGAATATGTTCTGTGTAAAGTTTATACTTACTTTGATTTGATCTCGACATAGCTTTACCTTGATAACGATTTAGGTTGAAACACGTGTCGGCAGGAATGGCTTGAATAGACATTGAAGATATTTTTATGTGAATCTGATGGAATTGTGAATTTTGGAACTATACACATTATTTTGAAAATTTGAGTTATTAAAATAATATTTACATATATATTGCTGGGTGAGCGCAATTCTTGGGACTGATGGTTTATTGTAAATGTGACTTGTTGAAAGCAGTGGGCAAGGCCTTTTGTCAATTCCGCACGGTTTCTGGATTGTCCAAATTGATTTATTTCTGAGCTAACAATGTCTGCAATATTGGTGGCCCTGTGAAGGCAAAAGTTAAACATAAAACCTAAAATAACCAAGATAAAATCTCTGACTTTTAAAATAGAGGCCACAACACTTGACCCATATCACTCAAAGCTAAGTATAACCACACACCCACCAAACAAGCCTCATAGCACTAGACAGTGTAGATATATACTAGGCCTCGAACCACACAACAATACAACATGCCCCAGTACTTGTTGTTTCCTAAGCATATGATTCCCAAATAATGCAACAAACAACTAAAAACCTAAACTGCCCCAAACTGCCACGGATTCAGAAGGTAAACCAAAAGCAGGAAATAAACAACATGGTGTCTCTGTAATGTTGCAAGAATTGTCATTGAATGATGAGAAAGTTGTCATTGATGCAGATTGAAACCACTGCCTCCTTTTGCCCCAGCTGGTGAACAGTACCTACGAAAACCAAGGCCATCTGTGACTGTAACCAGCCCCAAAACTATGCTGACTCTCTGCGTGTTGTCACCACTCCGGCACTGCCAGCCCGGCAATGTGAAGCTGTCTAGAGCGGCGGTCCAAAAAAATAATCAGAGGAAAGGACAACAAACTGTGAACATGCCCCTAAGCACAGTTCAAAATGCAACTGTTGATGCTTGAACAGCACACTCTAGATGTTCTGAGAAGTTATCATTACTCTTCCAGTGATGTCAGGAGACAGACCTCTGCTCCAACAGCAAACTCTCTCCACCCAGGCCCAGCAGGCAACTACACTTTTGATGCAGCAGTGCCCTTTACTTGCCACCTCCTGCCAGCTCACTCACCACCTGCACAAAAAGCCATCCTGTTCATCCTCCATACCTAGCAGAAGCCCCTGTTTACCACTGCCTCTTACTGCGTCTAGCCATGCTCCCGACAGCGTCCAACAGCTGCACGACTTGCTGCAACAGACACCTTAGTTGCTCCAAGCCACAGCAGTACACTGGTTGCTGGCTCCCAATTACAGTGCAACTGGTCCTCCTTGGTCACGCTTGCCCCCACCAGAGACACCTAATCTTTCATGCCCATGCAGGAATGATTCCCCAGCCCTTGCTTGAACGAATGTCCTTCTCGTCTGCCCCTTGCAGATCTGATACGCTAAATCGTCCCCATGCAGGCACAGACTCCTGTGAGCTGCACACCGCAGCTCAGGTCTTCCTGCCCCTTGCAGGACCGTAGGTGATCCCGCCCCTCGCAGGACCATCTAGGCTACCGCTTACACACCCAGCTCCGTTCTTGATCTGGCCCCTGCAGACTCAGAATGCTCCCCTTGATCTGCCCCTTGCAAACCCTCCTCCTCCTCCTCCTTCGTCTCATCTGTGCTGCCTGTTGTTGTTGTTGCTGCACTGCAATAATGTACACAAGCCCATGTCATGCTGCTGGTATTGCGACCATCTTGCTGTGGGAAGGGGTGTGGGAAGGGATGTGGTGTGCTCTTTAGTACTGCCTGTCTCCATTGCCTCCACCTGTGCTGATTGTGTCCACCTGTGGCAGATGGGAACACTGCTCAGGTCTGTTAACGTGTGGTTTTCGATGCTGTTATTATCGCCATGCCGTTAACTGCTTTTTGGGTCTTTGGGATGCCGGTAATGCCATGTACGCATGGGTTGTGATTGCGTGCTATTAGCGCCATGGCGCTATTTACGGTGTGGGCGTCGCGCGCACACGGCACTGCCGTTATTAGTGGCACCGTACTTTATGGGTGCGCTAATAGCGGTGGGTCCGGGTCGTGATCGGCTTGGGAAAATAACATTGCCGGTATTTCGTTACCGGTAACGGTATTCCCTTACCGGACAACGTGTAATGAGGCCCTATGTCTATGTGAGCTCTATGTCTGTCTTCCATGCTTAGCCTTGGAAGGCACAGTGCAGCAAGCCGGCTGTCAGGACCTGTGCTGTGGTCAATGACAAAGCTGGTGGCAGACGGTAGAGCCGTTTCCAGAAGGACAGATGAACACACACACACCTCAGTGCCAAAAATGCAGGAACAACTATACTTATGTTTGTTTAGCACTCAGAGCCACAGACAAGAGGTTTCAAAGCACAGTAAAAATGAAAGTCAAGGAGCCTATGCTGGCAAAGAGTGTATGTCGACAGAAAAAGAGATGGAATAGTTACAGTCATAGTGTCTGTGTCACTCAGTTTCTGCTTTCCTATACGCTGTTATTGAATAGGAAAGCAGTATTGGCTGCTATATGCAATGCACACTGTTTTAACATCAGCCCTGGCCTCCAGCCCCTGCCCTGGGCCATGCCCCTCTACCTGCTGACCTGTGACCTGGGAAATGGTCAAGCAGACCCCAGTCAATTTACGGCCCACGGCCACAGGACTCATGATGACACAAGCATACAAGTATACACTCATTCTCCCTTCCGCTTTTCCATACATCTACTCTCTATCCCACCCAGTTTGGCTGTTGTCGCCCGAGACCTAAAGGCAGAACAAATACAACAATAGGACACCCCTCACCTGCATGTGCTGTGTGTGTGTCTGAGTCTCTCTCAGTAGGGAGGTCCGCCACCCACAGCGGCAGGTTGGCAGGTTTCAGCTAGTGTGCAGGGCGGCCACAGATGGTCCAGACCAGATGACCGTCCAGAAGAGAAGAAGACACGTGCAGTGCTAATGCGCAGGTACTGCCTGAGGCCCTGCGTATGGTGCAGCATGCCACGCCCATGCCCCCACACCCAGGTATGGGCCCAAACCTCACAGTACCTGCTTTTCTGCCTGCTGCGGTAGACAGTGCTGAGAGTGCAACTCGCTTCACAACTTTAGTTCTAGAATAAATCATATATATACAAAAAAGGTATCATTGGTTATTGCCTTCAGCTGCATTTTCCTCTAACATTTTCACATTATAGGCAAGCGTCCAACCTTGCCTAGTGGTAGCAGCAGCCTTGGATATTCCCTCTTCCCCTTTTGTGGTAATGTGGGCAGAGGGAAGGATATACTCTCAAGGGGTATCTAGTAGCAACCCAAACAGCAAAGTATAACAGTCCCAAATAAAAGGAATGTCCAATCAAGGGTATATATATATATATATATGCACTTTAATTAAACACACCATCTGCAATATTAACTAATGCACTACACAAAACCCGCCCCTGTAGAAAAAACACAGAATATGTAAAGAGAGCAAGATGCAGCACTCTGGATAGTGAATCAAGAGTGAAAGGTAAATAAAAAGCACAGTGTTCTCCAAAAGGATATGTTCTTGTGTGAAAAGGGACTAAAAGTGACCTAACCAGTCTCAAGGGCCCAAAGATATAGCAAGATAGCAGTTGTCAATCAATAATTCCTTTTACTGTTCTTGGCGGTTTGACAGCTTCAAACCAGGCTCTTTGGAACTGTTGTGCACTTCAAATCAGGCTTGAATGCACTGTCACGTTGTTCTAGATGGGGAGCAGGTGTTGAGCTAAAGCTCTTTGCCGTTCGAAGATGTTCAGATTGTGATGGCCACCAGGGTCAATTTGACAGTTGGTTAGATGCTTATGAATGGATTGAGTCAAATGGTCCAGTGCAGCACTCGAAGATCGCAGTTCGAGGAGCACCCCAGGGTCTTGGCAACAAAATTCATAATTTTGTCCCCACATGGTTGTCTGAAAAGGAGTGCCTCTGAAAAGGTATATGCTTCAACCATAAAACAACAAATGGTCTTGAAGCAGAAATTCTATAAGAATGTAATACAGATTTTGCTTTACCACTCCCTGTACCTGCTTTGACTTGTATATTTGTTTTACTAAGAAGACAACTGGGAATATATAGTGCAGAGGTTGAGAGTAGGTCAGGGGCACTAGTAGGATTTTTTCTCACATCATATCTGTGTATTATACCAAAACTAGAGCCAATCTCTGGGTATTTGAGAAACATATTGAAAGCTTATCGTAACTCCAGTGGTTGGTTCATTGCTGGATGCAAGGCTCTCTGCGTTACGGTGGAGCATGAAGATGGCATCAACATTGATAAGAGATCTGTATCGCTCAAGAATGGACTATTTGTTCTTATAACCCTAAAAATAGATGGCAGTGGAGGACCTACGCTCCTATATAAATTAAAGGAATTGAACAATATTGCCATCCAAGATCATTGAGCATTAGACCATGTACATGGACAAAATGTTTCCTCTAAAATGAATTTTCTTAGCGGATATAAGCTAGTTAGGATAAAAGATTATGAGGATTGGAAAACAGCATTTTAAACCAAGCTGGGTCATTTTGAACACAGTGCAGTGCTTTTGTAATGCACCATCTGCATTAATTCTGTAGAATAAACCCTACAGGACTGTCTCGACATATGTATGGTAACACCAACAGCACGTGTTCATGGTTTGCAACACCATTAAGATAATGATTTACAGGAAAAACTAGAGACCTTTTTATTACGTTTCCAACATGCACAATTTCTTGGATATGTGATTTATTCTGGAAAAAGGAGCAGAGAATCTGTTGCCATGTATGAATGTAAAGGATATAAAATGCTACTTGGGATTTGCAAATGTCTATATAAGATATATATATCTTATATATCTTTAAGCACTTTGAAACACATTGTGTATAGGCGCTATATAAATAAACTATCATATCATATCATACTATCATATCATATTGATATTGGTTAATGGGAAGGTGTATATATTGATATTAATGTGAAGGATACACAAAGTTTCCCGCTATTTGCAGAGGTGTATAGAAGATGTTTTGCTTGTTATTAATGTGAGAGTATTGGAGGTTTCTTGCTTGCAATTTGAAAATGTTTATAGAAGATGTATTGCTTGATATTAACATGGGAGTATGCAAGGTTTCCTGGGATTTTGCAAATGTCTGTATAAAATGTATAACTTGATATTAATCAGAAGGATACCCGTTTCCTGGGATTTGCAAAGGTCAATCGGACATTCCTTGCTTGACATGTGTCAATGGTTGTCCAATTGGCTAGGCTGGTTACAAAGATCACACTACTTAATTAGGCAGTAGAGGAAGAAATAGCATTTCAGAAATTAAAGGCCATTTACAGGTGTGCATCAGACAGTAACGACCAGACAAACCTAAGAGCACTTTTTCAAAAACAGACGCTGTACGTATGTAATGTAACAACCAGATACAAGTAGATGGAAAAATCCACCCTGAAGTATAATTTTCCCAAAAAGTAAACTGAGTTGAGCCCAACTGCACTATATCTGATAAACAATTGTTATCAGTAAGGCATTAATGATCACTGCAATTTGTTGGATTTTAAAACTGTGGATGGAGGCTGCTATTTTCCAGATGCAACACTGTGATTACTTTTCTACCTAGAAGTAAGAATGGTATCTCAGATGCTACCTTATGTCCTAATCAGAAACATTTGTTAAAGGCCAAATCATTGCCTATTATCCCATTAGCTCTAGTGTTTACGTTCATTGGACTGGCAGATTGATGGAAAAAAGCAAATCGTGTTCTGTCTGGGGAAGATAAATAAGGTATCTGAACAGTATCAGATTGAAACATGATGAGGTTTGGAATGGCAAACATATTCCTGTACTGCAGATGCAAGAGAAGGCTTTAAGATGGTGGCATGATGGTTTGATTGTTAAGATCTATGTATTAGCTCTGGTACCCCTCCTGCCTAATCCCTCACCCACCAAACCCCTCCCTTGGCATCCCACCCACTGGACACCTCTCCCAAAGACCCTCCTGACAAATCGAGTTACTCTGAATCACCCCCATGCTCACCTCTTCTCCCAATACCTACATTCCCCCTCCACGTTAGACTTTCTCTCAATGGGGTGGCTCCCATGACCCCACCCGTGACCCAGCACACCTCAAACCCACAACCCCACTCTCCCATTCCACCCCCAATGCTATCCTTCCGAGTTCTTCCTCAAAGATCAGTGCTCCTCATCCTTCTGGACTATGCTTTAAAACGCCATGTTCACCACCAACGGCAGTCTGCAGGCCATCCATCCACTTTCAGCAGACGGATTCGATGAATTCATCTTCAGTGAAAATGGATACATCCGATTGTCTGACATTATAACAGAAACATGATTCTTGGCTTAATCTTTCAATTGCTCTATTGGCCTGGAATAGAATTAGATCAAGAAGAGCAGATGATGTCCATAGGCATCAATGTGCAAGACAAATGTTGTTCTGAAAAACAGAGAAGGAATTTAGGGCAGTCTCAAACTCCAAAAGAATCATGGTGTACTGTATCATTAGACCTTATTACAAAGCTCACAGTGTCTCAGCAGGATATAACATTATTGCTATTTTCATTTGAAAGTGGTTTTGTTGATGTAATAATTGCTTTGATTAGAGGTTTACCTGATATTACAACAACAACAACAAATGGATTTCTGGATACTCAATTAATTGGTTCCAGGGGGCTTTGGAGGTCAAGCGCTATACAAAACAGATGATAATTCCCACCTTCATTAGCACAGCTCTATGCAAAAAGGACTTAGAGAAAAATTCCCCATTTTCCCCTCTCAGAGGTTGGGGAAATACTTTCAAACAATCCTTGATTTTCAGACAAGTACGTTAAAATTATAGTATTTAGCTACGAAATTGAGGATACTCTAATGAATCCAAACAAGTCATCACTGATTCCCCAGCGGTAACCTCCTCCCACGTGGCCATGGGATAGTAGTCACTACCTGATCCTGACCTTTGGGGTGGCTATATGATGGAGGATCACATGGGGGAGACTGCCTCTGGGGAGATGTCATGGCTTCATTCGATGAAACATGGTATCCCCCATTTTCCTATAAAGAAAACCCCTTGATACCCAATACCCTAATGGTCTGTTGCCATACATCTATGCCCCCCTTTAGGGAAAATAGAGAAACCTTTTCCCAAATACCTGTAGGCCAAACTTCCAACCTTGGCTTAAAATGTAAAAGCTCCAAAGCTACGCTTTACACTTCTAATTATCCATCATATAGAACTGGCTCGTCATTCAAAACCATGGAAAATGATTTTTCACATAATCTGTTTCAATCAACTTCAACTGACTCCTTTTCTTAAAATCACCAAAATACTGGTACGAGGAGGAACGAAAGAACAATGCAGAGCAGAGGGAGCCTCATGCTCAATGAGCATTCTAGTTGTTTTCAAAATGCACCAGTGAGTAGGACATTTAAAGAATGAAGACAAACGCTAAGAGGCTGCTGCTGTTTGGGAGAAGTTGGTGTGCCTTTCTGCGAGACTTGTGAAGCTTGGAAGACTGTACCGTTGTGTCGGAGCAGAGCGGCTCGGCAGCGTGGAAGCAGAGGAACGCTGCAACTACAGGACACGCCTCAGACATGCAACGAGCCAGTGGAAGACTCCTGGGTGTTCGGCAAGCGGAGAAAGCGTTTCACCTACCGGGACCTGCAGCAGGACAGTGATGCAGAAGCGGCAAGAGCAGTCCAGAGTGGAACGACAATCCTTTGCCACGAAAGACCGAACAGGACCGAAGACACCACACAGAACCAGTGGGTTGTACAAAGTATAACAGTTAAAGCCACAGAATCAGAATCAATTAAGAGACTGATTGCAAACCGAGAAAGCTTATTGCAAATAAGAGCTCCAGCCGTATATGAATGTATGTAATGCAAATATGGGGAGAATCTGAAACAAATGATATATCAAGGGGGTGTAGGATGCCAAAAGAGATATATGTAAATGTGAAACTAAAAAAAGAACCACGTGTGAAATTAAGGAGTCCTGGCAGACGTGTAAACCAGGCAGTTACAAGTGTGTGTGAATTACAAGAAACCCTGGCAGGAGAGTATACCAGGGAATCACAAGTGCATAAGAAGTCCTGGCAGGTGAGTAAACCAGGCTGTTGCAAATCTACAGGAAGTCACAAGAAAGGATATACATTGTATTTGTTAAACAAGGAGTGCACTAGAAGTCCTGACAAGGAAGTATACCAGGAAATTGCAAAACTATAGAAAGTCACAAGAAAGGATATAGAACTGTGTTTGCTAAACAAAAAAGAACATTTGAAAGAATGGAAACTACAAGGCTAAGCAGCCCTGTAAATAACAGTATTGTTGTAGGCCAAGAAAAGACAGAAAGAATTGTTAGTCTGAAAACTATTTTTCATTGAGTCAGAATCCTCATAAGTATAAGCCTGTGTCCCCAACTAGCTCTCTGGTGGACCTGACATCTCTGAACTCAACATGAGCGCTTGAATTCCTGCCTTCTGCGATCAAAGTAATTTGCAGTTAGATAAAATTCACAAAATTGTGTATTTAAGTCTTCTGAATGATCCCTGCCACCCAGTGCACCCCTATGTTGCAAGTTCTTGACTGTAAAGTGATGTAGAAACAAAACTCTTAGTCACTGTGTTTATGTGTTATGGCAATAGACGTATTGCACCTCAACATGTAAATCATAGGCGATCCATTCTCATAACATGTACCCACGCTCAGTTGTGCTCCTTTAAAGGACCTTGAGTTTTGTCCCTTGCCCCACCCCCCCACCAGCCTTCTCCAACTGAGCTGCTCTGCGAGATCTGCACCCCACCCCTGTGTTTCAGGTGGGATCAATGCAGGCATGCAGGGATTTGAATATTCAGAAACTCGATGCAAAAAATTATTATGATGGGCACATATTTGTTCCTGAATCCTAAAATTGTATTCAACGAACGAAAAAATATTTGCTGTGAAGGAATATTATTTTATGCCATTTTCATGATTTGCTTCTTCAATTTATATTACCATCGTAACTAGCCTTCTGAGATGGGTCTACAAAACAATTTATTTTTAAGGTGTTGCCCATTCAGTCTGTGCTGTAGTTTGCAGTTGTTTTGAGGGTGGTTAGCTAGGCTGCACCCCTAAATTATTTGACCTGTGACTGGCAGTGACATTGCCTTGACCTCTTTTTTTATTCAGAGTCACGTAAATTTGAGATAACAAAAGCATCAAGCTTCACATGGCAAGGACGTGCATCCATTTGTACCCGCGTTCCCATGCTAAGAGGCCATCAAATATCACCACAAATATTTCAGAATTCTATGGATTTCTTTTATGCATTTTGTTTGCCTGCTTAATGTGATGCAGTCACGTGGTGCGACAGCAATGCCCTGCCGTCGCGTGTAGTTAATAATAAAGTGGCCGGTCTCGTACCACGGCAGTGAATGCCCGATACTGCAGGATCTGTGTTTGTGTGTTCCTTTCAGGGATGGGTGGGATAAGGCCTGCATGTGGGTGTCCCGGGGCAAAGCAAACCACAACATTGGCAACGAGAATGCAGCTGGGCAGGGGGAAGGTGTTCCAACGCTGATTTCATCTCGGCAACCTAATCCGACGCCTGTCAGAATCATCGATCATCGAGGTAAGGCAAACACCGCCATTTTGTGATACCAACCGCAGCGGCTCCACACGTGGAGTGGTCGTGCATCATGTGGGAAATTTGATAACCCATAGAGAGAGCCCAGAGGGCAATAGTTCACAAGCAGGGCCATAAGGGCCCTTTCTCAACAAAAAAAAGAGATAATTATTTTTTTCTTCTCTTTTTTCTTCCATCAATATTCTCTCAGTCCAACTGAGTTGTTGTCAAGGGGCAGACGTGCCTCACACCAAGGTGTGGCCACCCTGAGAGAGCAGAGTTTGAGCACCACAGTGTTCGCCATCCGCGAAGTGCGTCAGCAGGTGCAGGTCGCAGCCTTCTTCTACATAGCAAGTGCTTGTGCGATCTGCGACCATGAGTGATGAAGATGACGTCCAAGGAGCCGCTGAAGGTGCTGGAAGGCCCTCTCGGGCGTGAAGGACACCACGCCAACAGGGGACATGGGCCCCAATGCCAGAATTTGACACTTCAGGCAATCCCTCAAAGCTTGGACCGATATGGTTGCTCTGGATAGAGAAGTTGGACATGTATTTTAGAGCAACAGGCGAGACAGATGACAAAGCAAAAATTGCAACCCTCATATACTCAGCTGGGTCGGAGGTTCACAAGATCTTCAAGTCCCTCACTTCCATTGACAACTCCTATCAAGCAGCAAAAGACAACCTCAAAGAACACTTCTTGCCGCTGGCTAATCAGAACTATAAGAGATTCATTATGTGCAGCGAGAAGCAGAAGGAGGAGGAATCCCTGGACCAGTTCTATGGCAGGCTCCAGGCTCCGTCATGTGGCAAGTACGTGCGCATGGGAGAATGAGGACGGCATGGTGAAAAACCAACTGATACAAGGGAGTGCTTCAGGGAAGCTGCACCCCCTTAGTGCTGCGTGAGCCTAGTCTATCACTAAACCGCATCCTGGAGATGGGCAGGTCATACGAACTGGCGGAAAGCCACGCAATGAAAATGAACGCTGCGATTTATTTGCTGAAAGTGTAGGATGCGTGCGCAATATGGTGCCTGCAAAACGCTGGTCCGGCAAGGCCCAGATGGAACGCAAGGAGGACTGAAACACTGCAGCCCTTCCCCAAGTGTGGCTATGACTTTCTACATGTGGGGGAATGCCCAGCAAAGGGGAGAGTATGCGGATGCTGTGGAACAGCGGATCACTTCACGTGGATGTGCAAAGCCCCCACACCGTGACTATTCCCAGAGGGCCCAGCAGGATGCCCAGTGACACTGCACATCGACAGAGGCAAGTAGCGATTGTCGAACAGGAGGCGCCAAGCCAAGAACTGTCAGAAGAGGAGGAAGAAGAAATATTTTTCATCTCAAGCATAGACTCCATCAAGAAGAAAAGGAGACAGATCATGTGCACGGTATCTATGGATGGTGCAAAAACGCAAGTACTTATAGACACGGAAGCGTCAGTGTGCGTGACGGCGACCCGTCGCTATGAAGCACTCCCAGGGCCTCCAGCGCTGTCGATAGCCTGGGCTAAGATTTTCACATTTGGCGGCACCCGACCAATACCTCTCAAAGGTATTTTCATTACCAAAGTGGCCCATGAAGGGAAGGAGATTAGGGCCAAGTTCTTTGTCACTGACATGAGTACTCACTCATTACTGAGCGGTGCGGCAGTAGTGACCCTTGGAATTGTAAATTTTGCCTTTAGACATCAACGAGATCCTTGAAAGGTTTAAGACGGTATTCAAGGGTATTGGCAAACTGCGGGTTGAGCCCATCAAGCTGCACATCGATGAAACGGTCCGCCAGACTGCACTGAAACACCAGTGGATTCCTTTTCATCTCAGGCAGCAAGTAGAACTGGAATTGCAGAACCTGGTGGCACTGGGCAACACAGAAAGAGTTGAGGGTCCCACCCCATGAGTATCCCCCATTGTTGTGGTGAGCAAACCTAAGCAACCTGGGTTGGTATGTATTTGTGTCGACATGAGAATTCCTAACCAGGCTATCAAGCGGGAACAACACATTACCCCAACTCTTGACGTGGTTGGGGAGCTACAGGGTGCGAGAGAGTTTTCAAAGCTGGATCTGTGGTCTGGGTACCATCAGCTAGAGCTCCACCCAGACTTGCAGTACATTATCACCTTCACGAACCACCAAGGCCTCTATCAATACAAAGACTTGAGCTTCAGGGTCTCTTCCGCAGCACAAGTATTCCAGAACATTATATGTGGAGCCTTGGCACGTCTTGATGGGGTCATCAATCTCAGCTACGACATTTTAGCATAGGGCACATCAGAACCTGAACATGTAGCAAGGCTCGAGAAAACACTAGAGAGGATTCAGTTCCTTGGGCTCACTTTACATTGTGAGAAGTGCGAGTTCCTGAAAGACAGCATAGAGGTCTTTGGATTCGTATTTCATGAGAACGACATCTACACGGACCCGCAGAAAATCTGTGACATCAAAGAGGCGAGCCCGCCAGGGAACGTGTCAGAAATAAGAATCTTCTTGGGGATGGTGCCGTATTGCAGTAGTTTTATACCAAACCTGGCAACCCTCTCCGAGCTCCTCCGGCTGACGAGAAAGGACAAAGTATGGGAGTGGCACTCATGGGAAAGGAGTCTATGTCATTCTTTGATCCGAGGAAGGAGTCGAAGATCATTATCGATGCCAGCCCAGTCGGGCTGGGAGCAGTTCTGTCGCAACAGGATGCGCAGGGTCAGATGAGACCAATTGCATACGCCAGAAAGGCGCTCACTAACAGAGAGCAACGCTACTCCCAGATCGAAAGGGAAGCCCTGGCTGTGCTATGGGGAAGCTGCCATTTTCGTATTTATATACCAGGCAAACCTGTTACGGTAGTGACTGACCACAAACCGCTACACGCCATCATGGCGGGGTCCTCGTCCAAGCTGCCCTCGAGGATCGAACGCTGGATGCTGGAACTGATGGAGTACGGGGTGGTTCTGACATATAGACCTGGAGCCCACAATCCAGTGGACTACCTCTTGCATCATCTGAGGAGCAGGGAGAACAAGAAGGTACAGAACAGGTGGCGGTTGAAGAACACGTTCGCCTGACTGTGGAGGCCGCCAGACCCGTTGCACTCTCCATTCAGGAAGTGGCGGATACATCAAACTGTGATGGGTGTTTTGAGGTGGTCAGAGCAGCCATGACCAGTGGTGATTGGAAGATCTTCCTATCCAACCTCAACCGCAGGAGTCGAGACACGCAACAGAATCTGGTACAGTTGTGGTGTGTCAGTCACAAACTGTTGGCCACTGAAGAAGGACTGATTTTAAGAGGACACTAGTTGGTGAACCCACAAAAAGTAATAAGAAGAGCGATGGAGCTGGCCAACTGTGGCCATCAGGGAACGGCAAAGAACAAGTCGGGGCTAAGGCTGAAAGTCTGGTTCCCGGGCCTGGAGGTGAAAGTGGATGAGTTTGGTGCTAACTGCATCTGGTGTCAAGCAACTGTCCTGGTCAACAAAGAACCGAGGATAGAGTCCATGCCTCGCAGCGACCAGCCGTGGGACATTGTCCACGTAAGATTTGGATCCACGGGCTGGGGGACCCGGTCCTGGCAATGATGGACCAATGGTCTCGGTATCATGAGGTTGAGCTAGTTGAGTCCACGTCATTTGACCAGGTTGTGCAGGTCATGGAGAAGATGTTTGCAACACATGGCTTCCCCAGAATAATATGCTCGGACAATGGGCCACCATTTCAGGGGGAGAACTTCACAGAATTTATGGCAGACTATGGATCAAACCCTGCAGAGTATGTTACCATGTTTGCCATGTTTAAGTCTCTCAGGTTAACACTGACGACATTCAGAAAATGTTTATTTCATTGTTATGAAAAAGGAAGAATGTGATGTAGACACGTGGCGTGACGGTAACGTCCTGCCGTCGCACGTAGTTAATAATAAAGGGGCCGGTCCCGCACCATGGCAGTGCACGCCGGGAGTCCGATACTGCAGGATCTGTGCCTGTGTGTTCCTTTTTTGGGTCGGGTGGGACAAGGCCTGCATGTGGGGGTCCTGGGGTAAAGCAAACCACAACACTTATAAAATGTATTTCTAGAATCTGGCAGTCAAAACTTAGTATCACGTTTTGGTTCAGAAACTAAAAGCGGTTGTATTTTTATTTGCATTTTTATAGCGATATTTAGTTCTTCTTGGCATGCTTCTAAACAACAATGCCATGTACTTTATGACCTAAGTGACTCTAAAAGGGGGCATGTAACACATAAAAATAAACGCACAGAGATAGGAAAAGACAGATGTATGACAAATTGAGTACCTGGTTTTAGGGCATGTAACACATAAAAATAAACGCACAGAGATAGGAAAAGAGAGATGTATGACAAATTGAGTACCTGGTTTTAGAGAGCGTTAAAGGAGATCTATCCTGCGGATGTGCTGTGCCTGTGTCGACTGCCCGCACTACTGCTGCGTTAAACACACAGCCATTAACTGGTGGAGGGTTGTGGTGGCAGGTGGGCAGCAGACACAGGCCAGCAGCAGGGTCAGGCAGTGCTGCTGCCTGAATTGCACATTTGCTGCGCATGCTTGCACTGCACGCTGCATGGCCCAGGTATGCGCAGCTTAGGCACAAGGTAAGCCCTGCACTGCGATCCACACAACCCCTAGGCCCTTCCCCACAACCCCCTAACACTGACCGACAGAGCCAGAGGACGAGGAGCCAGCTGCCGCTGCTTCCCGCTGCCTCTTGGTTGCAGGCTAGGGCGTGCAGCAAAAAAAAGATACATCAGCCCTAGCACTGCTAGCAGTCCTGTCAAAGCCTCAGAGGTGAGTCTCTGCTCACGTTAAAAGTAACCCCACGTGCAGCTCAGATAGGCAGGCACATCAATACCAGCACTTCAGTATTTGTTACATAATATCTTGTGGAGTTGTATTGTGAATTTGTGACTGCCCGCCCGCTGGCATGTATGCAGGCCATATCTGCAAGCAGGCCAAGCTTGTCAACAACCTTTATCAACTCAACAAGGCTTTGCACGATTGCTGAAAGTACCATGATAATTAGAAAGCACTGTTCCCTGAGCTGCTGCGATTTGTGATCTGTAACCACTTTCTCTTCTTTTTCACTCAGTTCCCCAACATTCTCTCTCAGATTACAGGTATATGATTGTCAATGATGGTATACAGTGACCTCCTCTCATCTGCAACAACACAGGGATCAACTGAACCCGTTTCATTCCCCCATAGCAAACCACCTTATCATTACGTCTCAAATGCTATATTACAACTGCTTGCCCAAAATCTTCCTGTCTGCTTGATCCGCTACCCATTTCATCACCGAATGATTGAAAATACAGGGGTCCGGTATCCTGCCACTACTTTTATCTCCTTGCCGCTCTTCCTTATCCCACTATTTACTCATGAAGGGTCCATGCGCTTTACATGCCGCAATATTAAAATTGCTGAGTGGAGCAAATGTGTCTGAATGCCAGTAAGATGGAGATCCTCCTCATCGGCACACCGTCACCTTCCTTTCCCCTCACTCTCTGGCCGGCCTCCCTTGGCCCTCCTCCTATCCCCAACAGCAAGGCCAAGAACCTCAGTGTCACCTTTGATTCCATACTTTCCTTCTCCGCCCATATCGCTGATGTATCAAAAAAGTCAAACTTCCTACTGCACCTCATCAGAGGTACTCTTCCTTTCCTCTCCTTCCCCCAGATGCTCACTGTCTCCCAAGCTCTCGTTCTCTCTAGGTTGGATTATTGCAACAGCCTCTTTCTTAATCTACCTGCCTTTACTCTCCGCCCTTTGCAACTTATCCAGAACAGGACTGCTGGACTTGTCCTTGGCCTCAAGCCCTTGGATCGTATCTCTCCAGCTCTGAAATCTCCCCATTGGCTCCCAGTGGATGCAAGGATAAAATTCAAAACCCTTTGCATTGTCCACAAGGCTTTCTGGGGCCTGGGTCCAACATACCTTCAGCTATTTCTCTGCAAATACCTCCCCTCTCGAGCTCCCCGCTCCTCTACCTCTAACTCATTCAGGGTCAGTTTCTCAAAGAAACAAGCTGGGGGTAGATTCTTGTCTTCGGCTGGGGCCCCACTCTGGAACAGCTTCCCTGACACTCTAAAACTTGAGGAGAACCATCTCTGGTTCCGGAAGCACCTCAAGTCCTTCCCCTTTGCCTCTGCCTTCGCCCCCCTCTACCCTGCTGATTCTGTTCTCCCTCCGCACCATGCACCTGGCCACCGTCTGTCCGCCGGGCCCTGGTACCTGCTCACCCTGCTACCCTCACGCACTGCCCCAGGGCCACCCCTTGCACTGGGGTCTGTATCTGTACCCATACAGTCCCCCCCCCTTTTTTCTTCCTGCACTTATCAGACCTACCCAGCCTGCTGCCTTAAACCCAGCACTTGCCACTTGCTGGCTGCACTACCATTGTTTGTTGCCTATTTATGTATTATTTTATTATATATTTGTTTTTTTCTCCTCGCTCTGACCTCTCCTTTTGTCCCCCTTCCATGCACTTTTCCCCTCCCCCTCTCCCATGCACTTGCGCGTTCTCAATGTCACTGGGCCTAGTAAGATCGTTGTTTTGTTCTCCCCTGTTCCCCTTCCCTTGCCTTGTCGCACTCTGAAACACTTGTGTATGAGCGCGATAGAAATAAAATATCAATATCAATATCAATATGGGCGTGGCATGTAACTATGTTGGAGCGGAGTTTAGGGGGGGCCCCATCGGGAGGTCTTGCACCTGGAGTCCCACATTTTGTGTTATGTCACTGGTTTTAGGTAAGAAATTCCTCTTAGAGTAGGGTCAGCGAGGCCTTTTCCCAACCCTTTTGTTTTCAATAAAAGTCTTCAACCAAATACATGGCAACCTTGTGTCCTGGTTTCATCCCTACTCTTCACAATAACCCTAATAGGAGCAATTCACTTGCATCTGAAAAAATACAAAGGCCCATTCACAAAATGAACTTGTTCAGAGTCATAAAACTAATGTATTCAAATGACTAATCACAAAAATAGTGGCACATCAACAATCATGGGACTGGCCCACAAATTTTGTGCTTGATAATTCTGGGATAGAGTCCCACTCATTTTTGATTTTTGGTGTGCAGATATTGGGCCGTTTCACGGATGCCACAGTGCCATCTCTGATACATACTGTAAGGGTGCAGAAGTAAGACTCTGACACGGATGGGTTGTGAAGATTATCATAAACTATCATTCAAGTGTAAAAAAAAAAGGAAAAGAAAACCCTATCTTGCCTGAACTCTAAGAGGGGTTTCACTGCCTCAACTGAAATAACTAGTGTCAGAATGTCCAAAGCAAAAGTCCCAATGTCAGAATCCTAACTTTGTCCCCTGCATTCTAAGTTTACATTAAATGAAAAGAGGGTCTTTGTAACCCAAAGGGGCTGCTCCCTTCCCCTGGGCAAAAGACAATTCTGAAATCTTCTTAACCCTGAAGTATTGGGGAATATTTCCCTTCCCCAGCCTTGTTCAGGTTCTTTGCAAAGTTCAAACACTTGTTGGGGAACCTCTGTTCCTTTGTTGGCCCTTCCCAGGCTTCCTTTTCTGCCCCTGGGTCACTGACCCTGATTAGCAAACCTGGTTAATTTCAGCCAGGCACAACAGGCTTCTTGTAAAGTTCAAATAGTTGTTGGGGAACACTCTGTTCCCTTGTTCGACCTTTCTCAGGCTTCCTTTTATGTCCCGGGACCCTGGCCCTGATTGGCAGATCTGGTTTCCTCCCACCAGGCTGCGATAAAGAAGAATAGCTTGTGATGCACTCCCCAAGCTCTGGTGTCACATTCATACTTGGTTTAGTCTCCTGCAGAGTACTGTATTTCTTGAAAGTCACTCTCACAATTCATTTTGTATGGGTGCAGGTCCCGGGCTCACGCAGCGAGTTACCAGCAGTGTCACGCCAAACTTGGTTCACAGTTCTTCCAAGTAGTATTCTCTTTACATGGGTGCAGGTCGCAGACTCGCACTGTGATTTTCCAATAGTATCCCGCCAAACTTGGCTCACAGTTCTGTCAAATAGTGTTCTCTTTATATGGATACGGGTCCCAGACCCATTCATGTGGCCCTTTAGGAATATCTGCGTGTTGTACTGTCTCTTTTGTACCGACCTATGGGACTTGCCTGTTTGACACGAAGATTGAACTTTATAAGTTCATTAGAAAACTGAAATTGAAGGTCTTTTTTGAAGAACTAGAGGTCCTTGACAAACCAGTTGAGGGTCCTGATTTCCAGGAATTCAGAGCAAAAAGTGGGTTTATACCACCAATCACGGTCCCGTCTATTGATATCTTTCAGAAATTGGTAACTCGAGACTTAGAAAAGATCAATTACAGGACTCCTGTATGGAAGAATTTGAAACCACATGAAATGCGACTAATCAAGGACTTATATAGTGACAAGGGGATAACGATTCGGCCAGCCGACAAAGGAGGTGCATTAGTGATACAGAACACGGCTGATTATGAAACAGAGTGCACAAGACAACTCCAAGACAGGACGGTATATGCCATCTTGGACCATGACCCAACTACAACCATCAAGCAGAATCTGAAGACTCTATTGGATAAAGCTCTAGAGCTGGAATGGATCAACGAACATACCCAGAAATTCCTGTTAAATAATCATCCTAGGATTCCGAATTTTTATACTCTACCCAAGATTCACAAAGACACAATGTAACCACCAGGTAGACCCATAGTCTCAGGTATGAAAAGCATTAATCAACCGCTGGGCATCTATATTGATTTCTTCTTACAGCCTCTCATCCAAAAAACCGCAACCTACACACGCGATACTACTCATTTTCTCCAAAAACTCAGTTCTACGGGTTTTCAACAAGAGGATTTAATGTTCACAATCGATGTCAGAAGCCTGTACACATCAATACCACACGACTTAGGGATGGAAGCAGTTGAGTGGCTATTACTACAAACATCCGACATCCGTGCACCAAAGGAGTTCATATTAGCACTTCTACAATTCATTTCTGAAAATTCATATTTTCAATATCGCAATCAGTTCTATCTGCAGACCTCCGGAACTTCAATGGGGGCCACTATGGCACCCACATACGCCAACTGTTTCATGTATAAATTTGCAATGGACAATGTACTGAACCAACAAGTATGGAACAAAGACATCCACTTGTGGACGCGGTATATCGATGACATTTTTGGTGTGTGGAGGGGCACTAGGACCGCCTTCGACACATTTTTTGAATATCTGAACAACATAGATCAGCGCATCCAGTTCACGAGAGAGATTTCCCATGACACAATTTCCTTTTTGGACGTTCTTATCAAAAAGCAATCAACTGGCTACAGTACTTCGCTATTCAGGAAACCCACAGACCGCAATAATCTCCTACATCGTCTAAGCTTCCATCAACCGAGTCTGCTTAGGGACCTCCCATACAGTCAACTGCTTCGGGTGAAGAAAATAGTTAGCGACCCAGAAGATTGCTTAGCCCAACAGCTTGTGATGAAGGATAAGTTTCTAGCGAGAGGCTACAAACAGAATGAACTCGACAAAGCATTCACCAGAGTGAGTAGCCTGGTACGAGACACTTCGATTACCACTCAGAATCCAAAGACTAAGAGAGAATTGAAGACACCTGTGTATGTTTCTAAATTTTCGGTCCAGAGCAATAGAATAAAGAAAACCATCAATAAACATTGGAGCATTTTGAGAAACGACACTAGAGTTCAAGGTTTGTTTAGTGAATTACCAGTGTTCGCCTATCAACGGAGTAGAAACCTTAGGGACGAATTGGTACACACAAGGCCGCCTCTCAAGGAGCCTATAACTCAAAGGACCGGGACATTCCCTTGTCTACATTGCATTAACTGCAACTCAGTAATCAAGGGGAATATCATCAACCATCCCAGAACAGGGAAAACGATTCTACTAAAAACATACGCCACTTGTGACAGTGTAAATACCATCTATGATATCAAATGCCCATGTGGCAAGTTCTACGTAGGTCGATCCACCAGAATGGCTAAGACTAGGTGGAATGAACATCGGTCATACATCCGCAATGCAAACATGAACTCAGCTGTAGCCCGACATTGGGTTGACAATGGACACAATCTGACCCAGATAAGATTCGTGATTTTAGAGACACTTACGAAGAACAGTCCCCATGAAGACTTGAATCAACGTCTGAACCGCAGAGAGGCATACTGGATCGACAAGCTGAGTAGCTTGACCCCCAATGGCATCAATGAAGAGATCAACTACCACTGTTTTTTATGATCCTAACATTTGTTCAATACGTTCTGGACTGCTGGCACTATTTCCTGTATGTCATGCCTGAATGTTAGTAACTGTGCTGTACGATTATCCTTGTACCCGAAGAGTAATCCCCTTTATGAACCAGGATGACACTGCTCTTCACACTATATTTGCAAATGATTACTACGATGTGTAACTGTATCCAAGCAATGGAACTTTGTTGTATCTCTTGGACATACGTCCTGACCCTAAGCATCACCATGAACATGGTATTAATGTATAATTGCATTGCAATAATGGAACCCTGATGGACCTCCCGGACGGATTGTCTGGGACGCAAGGTGCCATCTTAGGATGTCACCACCACCAGCAGGGTTGATTACATGCAGATGCGTAGATTTCGCAATAATGATACATTAGTTTGAGTTTATTCGCAATGTAGCTATTTTAGGACCCTCACCGCTGGGAGAGGGAGACCACTTAATTATATATTACCAGTCGATAGTGTTTGTACCGGCAGCTTCAGAACCACACATACCGATCCATATATTCTACATGGTTTGGATCTTGCACTAGGTCCCCTTTTCCATATGATGCACAGTATTTTTTCTATTTTTATTACAGTACGACTTTTTTTAGATTTCAGATTTTTTAGTGACCACAATTCCGCCTGGGTAGAGATGAGGTATGTTAGATATGTGGATCATTGCAATTCAAGCCCACTGGCCTGATTGCAGTGTCTTTATTTTGACCGCACGCTCCTCGCGGAAGCTTCGCGGTCACGTGTCTTTAAAAGGAAATGTTGCCTTGGCGATGCTTTGATACGATAGCCTCAGATGTACGCGAGCCGGTCAAAGGAGAACGCCTGTTCCTTGCGACTCGTAGGGTAAGTTTGCATTACTGCTAGAATTTTGTCTCTATATACGGATCAGACCCGTCTTTGCAACTATATACACCTTTTTGATTCCAGCCCATTTCCAGGAGGCTGTGCTTCAACGCTGACTCCTTGTAGACAGTCTGAACACCCGAAGGCTTCTTTAAGCCACTTAAGCCATACTGTGCTTAAAACCCGCCTCAGGTAAAATGCTTTCCGTGAATACCCGCTGCATTCACTTTACATATTGTTTAATGGTCTTTATCTACATCCAACAGGGCCTCATTACCCTTTTTTCTTTTCTCTTTTTTCCTTGTTTACCATCTACGTACCTCCACAATCACAACAATATGGTATGTTGATTATATTATATGTCATTACTGTTTGGTTTGATTATGTACTATCGATTTATTGTATGTATATTGCTTATAGACTTGCCCTGAAGAAGGAAATATTATTCCGAAATGCATTGGCAATTTTTATGGTCTGATTAAAAAAACATATATGGCGGTTTCCTCTTCACTAAGGATTTATTAGTGACTTTTCAACGCATGATATGTATATAATTTTCTTATTCAAATTCTCGGTGGATAAACCAACTTTGGAAAACAATTGAATCTCAAGACTATCATTATTTTCTATTAAAAATAACTTTTACTTTTTACTTTTGAAAGCAACTTCGAATAGATTCAACTACCTACACACCTTGCTGGGGTGCTTTAGTGAGCGGCTGTGTGACCTTGCTTTCCACTTGGTCTTCTGCTGTACATGTTGTACTGTCTCTCCCACTCTACAGAGCCCCTGTCCCTTCCCCGTTCATCAGCGTACCATATTTTGTGGTCTGCGATGTTCTCGGAACGTCCCCTGCACCTGCCGTCTGCAGAGGGGCTTCCTCTGCTTCCTTCAGTTAACCGGTGGCTCTGCCATGCCTTCTTCCTGTTTGTGGTTCTAGGACTGCTCCTTCGGGGTGTCAGGAGCATCTTCCCTGCTGCTCACTGCGCTTTCCCTCCACACCGGACCAGCTTGACAGCGACCTCCTTCTTGCTCGGCTCCCGGGTCTGCCTTTCTTCTTGCTGAAGCGGCTCCATCTCGTGGCTCCTCCGGGGCTGGCTTCACACCTGGTCAAGTCCTTCTTTGTTTTTAGAGCTGCTTCTTCCAGTCAGCTGTCGAGAACCACTACAATTGGCAACATAGGTACTTGGTATTGCTTTGCACCTCCTCCTCTTGTAGCTCACTAGGGATCCTCCTCGTCTCAGTACTCTCTAGTTCTGTTTCACAGAGATATATGGCTTAGGAGGGTACGAGTGTAGAGGGATGAGGTGAAGGAGAGGTGGAAGGGTTATAGGGATACCGCATTCTACCGATATTGTCATCACTGGTCCCTAAGGGTGTTTCCCCTCCCATGAGATCCACCTGCTGAGTACCATCCACAGGGGGACTATTGGGTAGTGGCCACACCTCCCCGGCCTCATGGGAAGAATCTCCCCCCTTCGGAAGCAGTCACGAAATCCTGGCGTTCGTAACAGTACCCAGAAATTTGAGCAGCACACAGATCAGAACCCTTAATGGAGCAACATTACTGAGTAGAAAAAACTTTAGGTTTCCATGGGACTAGACTTCAGACACCACTGAACAAAGACCATGTCAAAACGAGAGCATTGACACACATGTAAGTGAAGAATAGGAGAAATTACACTGCACCTTCCTTCCAACTGAGGCTCCTTATTTATTTATTTATTTTAATTTTATTTCATTTGAATTTGTAAAGCGCACAGCGGCCCAGGGGCATTGTGGCACTGTTGCAGAATACTTGCTTGGTACAGGCTTGAATCAGAATAACAACAAAGATGTGACACATTTGATAGTATTTGTTCCAAGGTTACAGTGGAACAGCAATTAGACATACAAAATGTTGCATGCTACATAGCACTGACAGGTTTAGTTGAACAATTTCGTTTTCAGCATTTTACTGAAGACTGAGTAGGACTTTTCATCTCTGAGTGCAGTGGGGAGGACTTTCCAGTTTTTGGGTGCTAGGTGTTGAAAACTGGTGCCTCCTGCTTTGGCTCTATTGAAGGAGGGGACATGGATTTTGTTTATGAGATGGGATCTTGTGGGTCTGGTTGATGAGCTGAGGGTGATCCTTTCCGATAGATAATGGGGTGCGCTGTGTGAAAGGCATTTGTGTGTAATGGCCATGAACTTAAAGAGAATACACTCTTTGATCAGCAGCCGGTGTGCGTCCTTCCTTGCCTTGGAGATGTTTTCCCTTTTAGGGATATTCAGTGCTGCTCTGAGGGCATTATTTTCTTTTACTTGCTTGTGAGAGTTATTAGCAGAGGTGCCCAGGAAGAGGGCATTACAATAGTCAAGCTTAGTGCCGACTCTGGCTCTGGCAATTGATAGACAGTTTTTAGTTGAGAGCAAAGGCTTGAGCGTGCTGATAGTTTTAGTGGTAAGTGCCGCTGAAGAGGCTATGGCACTGACCTGGCGTGTTATGGACAGGGAGGAATCCAGGTACGCTCCTAATGTTTTTACTGATGAGGAGACAGTGATGACAGTATTGTCAATGTTGAAGGTGCTATATTGTGGAGAGAGTTTATTGAGCGCTTCTTTGGTACCTACCAGAAGTAACTCAGTTTTCTGCCCCAGGGTCACTGACCCTGATTGGCAAACCTGGTTAATTTCCACTAGGAACAACAGGCTTCTTGTAAAGTTAAAATAGTTGTTGGGGAAAACTCTGTTCCCTTGTTGGACCTTTCTCAGGCTTCCTTTTATGTCCCCGGGACCCTGGCCCTGATGGGCAGACCTGGTTTCCTCTCACCAGGCTGCGATAAAGAAGAATATCTTGTGATGCACTCCCCAAGCTTTAGTGTCACATTCATACTTGGTTTAGTCTGACCTGGCGAGCAGAAAGGCACCCGCGAGCACAAATCGTAGTTTGCCGGTCAGGGAACTACTGTACCGGCAAGCTTCCCGGACCGGCAAACTTGTAATGAGGCCAAATGTTGAAAGTGTCCACAAACTGCTGGTTGATAAACTAAAAAGACTTCTTCACATGCAAACACAATTTGGTCAGGATGGTTTCCTAACAGTTCAACAAAGAATACCATCAGATGTACTGTATTTATTCTACTGCTTCTCGTTTGTCAAGGCAATGAGTAAAATATCCACAAACTGCTATTTGATCAATCAAAAGACTTCTTCACAGACAAACACAGTTTGGTCACAACCTTCTACCATGTTGCAATACTTCAACTTCTTCCTGGTCTACTCGCCTGCCAAGACAAAGCTCCTACAACTACTATCGGTACCTTATGGTGAGGCTTGCTCCAACACTTTCCACACTTCAATCCTCAATGGGGAAAGTTACATCAACAATTGTTTTATGGATTGACAATGTATTTCACACTGGCTTACTTACCCCCGGCAATGCAGATTATATTTCTCTCAGGGAGGGATTATGTTCTTCCAACTTTGTTTTCCTTTGCTTGCCCTTTTTGGCTTAGGCAATACTTGGTACAATCTCCTTCTAATAGTAATCTTCCTTTATGTTCATAACCTTCACCACGCTTGAATGTTGTTCCCTTTTGACTTTGGTAGCATTGGTTATAATATTTTGTTTCACTTTGTTTAAACCATTGTTTCCTTTCACCTTTGTTAAGTATTGCCCCCTCTTGGCTTGAACAACGGTGGTTACAATGGGCCTCATTACACAGTAGGCGGTAAACCATGGCGCTATTAGCCCTTTCCAAGGTGGTACCGGTAGGGGAATTACCGCCCTATTCCAAGGTTGGGAAGGCGGTAATTCCTCCTTCCTCCATTGCCCTTCCCCATTCCCATTTTTGCCCCATAGGGCATAGTGGGAATGGGGAAGGCGCTAATTACAGTACCGCAAATTGCGGTACCGTAATTAGCTCCCTGGTCCGTTTGCGGGTTGGATTTTTAACACCTGCAAAAAGCAGGCGTTAAATTCCCCAACCCGCAAAGGGACCTCGTAGTAAGGCGGTAAGGATTCACCGGTACCGGTAAAATACCGGTACCGGTAAACCCTTACCGCCTACCGTGTAATGAGGCCCAATGTTTTTAAATATTCTTGCTTCTTGGTTTAGACAATGGTGGTCACACAATATTGCCCCCTCTTGGCTTGGACAATGGTGATTACAATGGTTCTCTTCACTCTCCCTCTTAAAGTGAGAATTACGCCCAAATCCCCTTAATTTATGAACTCAGTATTCAAGTTCAGTATTCAAAATCATTATGTGATAACAGCGGTCAGGTTAGGAGCGCCCTGGGGTCACCTAGGCAAGGCCAACTCACCGGTCTGTTCACAAGTCTCCTCTGGACCCGCAGCATGTATTCCTGCTTTCGGCTGGGAAACCCATGCCCCAGACAGCTCCGGTCAGGTTTCCTTCTCTCGTGCCTTCCACAGATGGAGCAGCTTACACTCCAAGTACGCTCCGGCGAGCGCCATACATCGGAGCAGTACGCCGGATGCAGAGAGTGTTTATCTCCCTCCTGGCAGCCAGTTTCCTCATCGCTTCCCGCTGCGCACTGTCTGCACTTTATAGGATTCTCGACTTCTGCCACAGCTTGACTACAGCATCCCACTTTTACATCAGCTGCGGCCTCATCTCCTGTACTGCATTCAAACTGCTGCTTCCACTTCTCCACACGACTCCTGCTTCTCCTTCTCTTTCATCTGATGCCCTCCTCCTGAAGGGGCTTTAAACGTTTGAAAGTCCCACTCAGGTGTGAGTCATCACAACCACTAGAATGCATATTTCAATTCTGTACCTCTGAGTCCCTCTTCCTCATCCCAGTACTTATGGCCTTATGGGACTTAAAGTCCCCCATGTTTTTTTTAGTTTAGGCTCATTTATTTTACTCTGCTTTGATGTTGTATCAGCTGTATACTCAGGGGAAGGTTTTAAGGATACTAATAGTTGCTTCTTAACTTTACAATTCGAATATAATATAGAACTATGATAATTAGAAGTTTTATTAGTTCTGTGACTTCTGCTTCCATCTTTATAATAATGGTTTTCACAATTTATGGCTAAAGGAAGTTTGGGATGGTTAAATTGTAGGATAACAACAAGCCATCAAATAGTCAGGCACCAGGGAACCTTCACCCTCAGGAAAGGATGAATGTCGTGGTTCCCCCGATTGCCTTTTCCTCCCATGTGATACACCCAACAAATACCACCCCCAGGGTCAGGATCAGGTAGCGGCTGCCATCGCCAGGACACATGGGAGGAGACATTAGGCTCAGAGTCTATGAGGAGACCGCAGGATTCATCACAGTAAGCAATAATATGACATTCGGCAGACATCTTAGAATGGGTAGCAAACATATTGTGTACCTAGATGATCAGATTCCAGCCTCCAAAAAAAGTACTGGCTCGCATCAGTCAATCCAATATCTCTCTCTGCAACACTGCACAACCCACATGCAGCTGCAGCCCCGATGCCTGTGGACCCAAAGAAAAAAACATCAGATCCCCTAGAAGTTCTGCTCCACAGTTATGGTCATGCAGCATGACTGTAAACCCCACACCACCAGGACCATATACGTTTATCAGAATCTGTCGATAAAATGCAGAAAATAAGTTGGTTCTCAGCACCTGTCACTGAGAGAACACCCTCTCCAGTGAACCAAATGGAAGGACATATTATTAAGGGTATACTCCGGAGGCTATGACGAAAGGGGATACAGGGAGGCAACATTCAGGGATAAGGTTAGGAAGCGAAAGTCAGAAGCTGTATTTCTGGGTCTTTTCCACAATCTGGTCGCCCTAACTGAACTGTCGAGCTGGTGAGTGACTATTAGCTGCTGGCTCCCAAGACCTATCACTAACAGTAATGCCTCTGCAAACACGGCAACTACGGAATCACACATTTTCAAAACCCCAAGCTTTTCATTGCCACCCACCGCAATTAGCAGCAGAGGTTTAACAACCTGATCAAAGGAATCCGTCACCTGAGAGACATGGAAAACGTGATTGGCAGCTTCAGCTGAATTGCCGCACAGTTAATAATTCTATTCCATCAAAAAAGGACTATATAAAGGAGGCATACATTTCACGTGCATCCACCGTGCAGGGAAACAGCTGACAGTCAAACCTCATCATCCACAGCATATAACTGCGTCATAGCCCTAGTAGACACCTTAAGATTGAGAGCCACTATGTCACACGTCCTACACAACTCATCCAACTTCGGGGGTGGAATCAGTTTAGGCAGCATTTGTGAATGGAACCCATACAAACAAATGAAAGACATTATTCGAGTAGCAGAATTATTATAGGCAACTTCCGATTTAGGCAACGACATCTTGTAAATGTTGTAATTGTCATGCAGGATGCCTGCCTTCGGTCATGTTGGCGTTGCCAGAACCAGCAGAGCGGCGCCGTTGGAGGCCTTGCCTATCCAAAGATGGCTCCCACTGCTCGTTCTGCATGGTTTCCGTTTCCAGTTGCTAGGGCCTGCTACTGCCTACATAGAGGAGAAGATCCAAACGCTGGGTACGTCACAACCTTCAGGTATTCCGCTTGTTCCTGATGCTGTGTAATCCTTCTTCCTTGCTCTTTCCGTTCATTTTCCTGCTCCCGTCTCTTCCTTCTGTCGCCCATACTTTCCTGGGTTACATGTCTTTATAACGAATTATTGAATAACGAATGCATATACAACAAAAAATATATAACGACAAAACATAACAATTTATTTTTCTTTTTTTGGGGCGGGTCCCCTCAAACCTCTGTTTGCCCTAAATAAAAACCCACCCCAACCGTTTCCCCACAAGATGTAACCATTTTCCCCACCCCACATACATTTTCGTTATTCTTTTCGTTATATAATTTTCGTTATGTATCCATTAATTATTAATTTTTCGTTATAAAGACTGTATACCGCTTTCCTGGCTCCCATGTTCTGTTCCTTGCCTTCCCATTCCCTCTGTGGATTCTACCTTCTTGGACCAATTCTACTATCTTGTCCTCCTGGTGCACATTCCTCCTGCCTCAAAACCTCCAGGCATCACCTCTGACCTCCAGGTACCTTCATCCTGCCTTTACATCCCAGGCATTGTGGAAAATGGTTTTCTTCCCTCACAGGGTTTCCCTTCAGGAGGCTTCCCTGGAGGGCAGTAACCTACCAGTTCAGAACAGACAGGTGGTGGATAGGCTCTCAGTGGTAACCGGCCAGTATTAAGCAAATCCAGAAGTAAGAAAACATGTCCAATTGCTGCTAGTCATACTCACAAAACGCTGTAGCTACTGCTATAAGGCAATGTTCA
The DNA here is from genome assembly GCF_040938575.1 of Ambystoma mexicanum. Taxonomy (NCBI): domain Eukaryota; kingdom Metazoa; phylum Chordata; class Amphibia; order Caudata; family Ambystomatidae; genus Ambystoma; species Ambystoma mexicanum. The sequence continues at coordinate 824,358,356 of NC_090939.1, forward strand.
ACCTCTCCGTCTGTCCATTGTGTTTAGGAGAGTAACCTGAAGAAAGAGCCCTTTCTACTCCATCTTCTCCAAACTGTTCTCAGAACTTTGCAATATATTATTGTTAGAGGAGAAACACCCCTTTTACTCATTTGACTCGCTGTGGGAGCCCTGTCGCATTTGATCTAACTTCTACGATACCCTGAATCTACTTTGGTGCCTAAGAGAGACTTTTTCCAAACCCCCACTTGGAACTGTGACTTTTATTTGTATGTGCTCCCCTGACAGCTCTTATGGCTACTATGGCAGGGTTAGCTATGTCTACCCCTTTCTTGTGCTTCAGTGGGTGTTCTTTTCCCATGCCATGTATTTAGAGCAGGCTGGTGGCAACTGTGTATTTTTACTTGGTTGCACACTCGTGCAGCCAAATTTACTGCAAACTAATTGTCACAAAGCTGAGCAGGATCAACGACATGCAGACACCAAGAGCTTTTGTTAAAGTAGGGTTTGTTATGCATGTGGATTACGTTTATTAGGGATAGTACCAGGATTGGGCAGTGATGATCAGCTTATGTGACATTGTGTCATTTCACATAAGCACCGGGGTGGGGGAGGGGAGTCAACCAATCAGGTGCTCGGATCGCGGGCTGAATCAAACGATCCAAGCCCACATTCCAAGCAAACTGATGGCTGCTTCACCCACCCCGCCATCTTCCCCCACCTTCCCCTCCCTTCCCCTGGGGTCTCCGTTCCTCTTCCACGCCCACTTTCTTGATTTCTTTTGGCAGCGGTTCCACAACCGCCGCTACTCCGGCCTCCTGGGCTGCCATGGAAATGGAATAGGCGCTCTGTATGGCGGCCATCTTAAGTAAATATTTTGTTTCAATGAACGGGCCACCACAAGGCATCCCGTTAATTGAAACAAAATACATTGCTATTAGCACCCCGGGTTTCTGGATTTAAAACCTGGGGTGCTAAAAGCAATGACACCTGATACGGTCCACTGGATCTGATGGTAACAGCACCGGGGCCCATCGGTAAGGGTGACTGGGCCATTAAATGTCAAGCTCTTTGAAGCAGCCTAAGTGTAGCAGGTATCACTCCACAAAACCCCCAAATAAATAACACACATGAGAAAACACATTAGTTTCAAAGCCCTCTGCTCTGCCCACAAATCATTACACGGACAAGGAGCTGAATTCCTGCAGGCCAAGATCAACCATTACCAACCAGGAAAAGACCTAAGACCAAGCAACAACCCCCAAATTGAAACTAAACAATACGGAAAAGGAAATTGGGAGCAATCGCATGCTCATGATTAATTGCCAATCTGCGGAACACAATCCCGAAGGAAATGAGAACAACAGAAGACCATCTCACCTTCAGAAAACAACTGAAAACCTGGCTTTTCAACTGACAATGACCATCAGAAACTGGACACAACCAGCAATACCAATGGGGACCGAAGAAAAGCCAAACTTCTAAAGCCCCGCTTCTGACTCCTCTCCAGCATACATACCCCACACTCATCTCATACCATCATTCGGATCCGTCTAATCTCACTTTAACACACAACATGCAAATCAATTAATGTCAAAAAACTGCAAATGCATTGGTGTTTTCTCTCTTTATTGTTGTTTCTGCAAATGACGAACGCTGGTAATAGGTTTTTTATGTCTTTTTTACCATTTTGTTCTGAGAAAATAATTATTAAAATATGTTAAATATATCACTTTGCCTGTGGTGGTAGATACAATCTCTTGAAACTCCCATTGTAGGGATAATTTCAGATAAGCAGCCCCCTTTGGTGTGTTAGAGGTGGGTAGCTAGTGGTAAATGTACTCCTTTCCTTGATGCATCCTTCCTCACATACCACAGCCCCCTTTACAAAAAATGAGGAACCCTTTTGCTCAAATAACTTTTTTACACCTCAATGTCACTGGGCCTAGTAAGATTGTTGTTTTTGTTCTCCCTTGTTCCCCTCCCTTTGTCTGGTCACCATCTGAAACACTTGTGTATGAGCGCGAAATAAATAAAATATAATTTCATTTCATTTTGCTTCTTGCCACTGCCACATCGGTATAAACATAACAATTTAGAGTGGTCTAGATTGCAGGGCAACCGTGGGATATTATTTATTACTGCTGTTTGGTTTGGCCCATTGGATACGGCACCCCTGTGTGTGTGAGTGGAGAGGAGAAGTCGTTTATATGGGGAAGAGAATCGCCTTCTTTTACATGGATGGCACTGTCGCTATGGTTCATGTCACCTCCTTTGGCTGGGCAGGGGAGCCAGGCGATGTGGGGATGCCAGCGAACGTTTGGGGTGTCTATGCACATATTGCTGGTTGGGTTGCGCATAATGTGAGTTCTCCTGCTAGGTGCGCATTCTAGCGACTAGGGCGGCAGCGGGATTGCACGCCCGTTGTGGTGCGCTGGTGTGGCACTCGTCATCTAGAAAGCGTCCCTTGTGTGCACGTGTGTGTGTTTGGAATGAACACATGGGCTCTCATGTTAGGTGCCATGTCGGAAGGGGAAGGGCTTGTCTGTGGCGGGTGTAGGGACTTTTTTTGGGGGTGCTGCTGGAATAAGGGGGCAATCTGCAAATTAAAAAAGCGCCTTTATACCTGGACAGGTCTGTTGTAGGTCTCTCTCATTTACGCTTGCTTTTCCGACATGGTGGCATTGCCCTGTCATAGTTGTGTTTGCGGCGCATTTTTCGAGAGAGAGCATTTGAAGACGGCATTCTTACTTTCAGATAAATTAAGCACATTTCCGTAACATAACCTAAAGATTACTTACATCAGACACATCCGCACGTTCGTAGTCCTCTAAGGAGGAGACTCTCGAGGTTGGCAGTAGTGCCAAGATACTTTGGTGTATGTCTGTGCTTTTTTTGGCATTATTGTTCTGTTCGCACATTTTTTGTTTGTGCGTCTATGCTGGCCCTTCCAACCAGGGGGCATTTCCCCTTCAAGGCTCTGTGCCGCATCGACAGAGCATGGCACTGCCAATGTGCTTTAAAAATAATTTCAGATGCATTTTTTAGGGGGTCAGTGTTTTTTATTTTCGAGTGCTTAATTAATTTTTGGAGTAACGGTGTTTCCCATCGTATGTGTCACATCATATGCCTGCTTCCCGCTTCGCACACCGGCTATACGCAGTGCAACACGGCTGGCACTGCCACCGTACTCGTTTTATGTTGGGTTGTAATGGTTTTCAAAAATAAATGGCGCCTCGTTTGTTTACAAATGCCGTGTTACATTCCCGATGTGGTATTTCTCTTCTAGCCCACCTGCGCATCCTGCAGGGAGCCTGCAGGCTGGCACTGCTGAGTGTGAATAGAATGCACGGCCGAAACATTATGCTTCATGCCCCTACTCTGCCTCAAAAGGCCATCAAAATCCCCCAGAGTGTACATATAAGACATAAAGAGCTTACACCTTGGCTTCACCCCTCACTTTTACACAATAGGACTTTGAAAATGGCCCCCTTGGGACGGCCTGTTGTGTGTCCCATAGAAAGAAGCCTTCCCAGTTCCATGCGTGACACCTCGAGCCAGTGCTGGTTTTCCCACTGCATGCTGGTCCTTGTATGCCCATACTTGCAATAGGAAAAATGGAACTCCAAGTCCCAGCATGCAAATCAGGCCTGGCTCGAGGTGTTACACACATGGAAACATTGCAGCTGATGTCCAGTTACGCTCTGCGGCTGTCCATGCCAAGAAACACAAATACAAGCCTAAGGATGTCGACTGTAGTGTCCTATGTCTATGTATCCATCGGTCACAGAACGGGCCTAGGGGATATCTGTAACACACTTACAACAATGAGGAGGAGCAGGCAAAATGGCGACAAGAAGAGAGAAGGGCACAGGGTGCACAAAGATGAGGCCACAATGGCAAAGATGAGGCCACAATGGCAGGCAGCGCTTCCAACACACGTTCACTATTTGCCGGTTCATGGTTTTAGGGGGTGTCTTCAATATAGTGTGTGCGGTTTCTCTCGAATCTCTCCCAACATTCCTGGGCCAAGCAGGGAGGCAGCTGGCACTGCTATGCTGTGGGGGGAATGGCACTGCTATTTTGCCTCTGTTGTCTGCAGGCTAGGGTCCGGCGAAGCTATTTCCCCCATGCCCATGATATTTCCCTGACAACCCGTGCCCATGGCATGCGGAGTACAACATTCCTAGCTGGCTAATGGCTCCGGATCTTGGCTCAAGGGGCATTATAAATAGAGGTCATTCCTTTTCAACGGGGCCTGCAAATGGTGCTCCAATGGGCATGTGAGTGTGTGTTGGTGTGTTTGGTATGAAAGAAATGCGAAGGGGTCAGGTGTTTAGAAAGATGCTACTTCCTACCCTGGCTGGAGTTCACATAAGGGATGCGTGTCTCTGCTCGGTGCCCACGTGTGTGCGTGGTGTGGGCAAGATAGACCATTGGGCGTCGGCCTAGTCATGGGTGGCTGCCATGAGGGATGCGTGCCTCTGCCTGGCCCTAATAAATATCTATAACAGAATTCAATGCACCTTCACAATCTGATCAAAGTGGGAGCTCACTCAGCTCAGCAGACTTAGAAAGCGTGCCCGCTCTGGCCACAGGCCACGGTCTTAAGGTCCCACAATCTTCGACTATTGCCCTCTTGGTGATGGAGGAATGGGGATGCCAGGCACGATGATCTGATTGAGTGTCTGCCCGCCGCCTGCAGCCAGTGCCACAAAGAAGAAGTTAACTGTCTCAGGCAGGCTGCAGACTCACTGTCACTGACTCAGTCCGTCCAGGGGCAGTGGCACATGCAGTGCTCCGGCGTTCGTGTTGCCAATGCGCAGGTGCTAAGAATGATGGCAGTGCTTGAGAGAGCGCGCTGCCTCACCTCAGACATTGTGAACAGGGCGAACAGCAGGGCCGGTGCTATGTGACAGGCAGTGTTAGCGTTTTGCCGCTCTAGCATTTGTGAATATAGGCACACGCCTAACTTGCCTAGTGATAGCACCGCCCTGAGTTGGAGGATGATCCAGGATTTGCACCCCCTCAATAATATTGTTGAGGCGGAATTTCCGGCGGTACGGAATACTGCTACAATTCTATGTAATATTCCTATTGGGTCGACCCGCTTCATGGTGATTGATTTAAGGAATGTATTTTTCTCAGTCCCTTTATACCCCGATTCTCAGTACCTCACAGCATTTACACATCGTGGTCAAAGATTTCAGCCCACAAGGTTTCCCCAGGGGTACTGTGAATCTCTGAGTGTTTTCAACAGGGTGGTTCAAATGAATTTGGGGAATTTACATGTGTCCAGTACAGTAATCCAGTACGTGGACGATTTGCTAGTCTGTAGCACTTCAGAAGAGCAGTGTTGAGGAGATTCAATAACGCTGCTCTCCCGGTTTGCGGAGAAGGGGTACAAAGTAGACAAAGCAAAATTACAGTACTGCCAAACAGAGGTACTATATTTGGGGCAAGTGATATCACCCAGAAGAAGGAAGGTAATGCCAGAGAGAGCCACCCCAGTTCTGAATACGCCTGAGCCAGTCACAGTGAAACAAATGCAGCAGTTTTCGGCACTCTGTAATTTTTGTAGATCTTGGATCTTTGCCTACTCTAGTTAAGTGAGGCCCTTACTGCAGGAACTTAAGGAAGCTCAGAGCATGAAGGGTCCGATAGAATGGTCAGTGGAAATGGTGACTTGCTTCCGGGAACTCAAGCCTCGTTTAGTAATGGTCTGGTCTTGGCTACCACAAATGATTTTATTTGTTTTCTCACTAGAAAGGACAGGTGATGACAGCGGCCTGGACCCAGCAAACATCGCTAGGCCATAAACCTTTAGCATACTATTGCAGAATCCTAGACCCAGCGATGCAGGGACAGTTCCCTTGTGAGCAAGCTTTAGCGGCAACGGCTTTTACAATTCTAAAGTCTTTCACCATTACCATGGATTGCCCAGTGACATTGTACGTGGAGCATGCAGTCTTCACGATCTTGATAAAGTCCAAGTGTCATGATTCCTGCCCCTCATGTCCCCAGCCCTCCAAGATGTCAGGCTGGAGCCAGGCCACGATCACCTACATGGCCCTCAAGGGCCTCTCCATCCCTCCAAAGATCCACTTGGAGTCAGACTTGGCGCTTGTGGCACCAGACTCACTCACTCCCATAGGATAACATTGGGGATTGGACTCGTAGTGCATTGATGGGGACAAGATGGATGCCCCCACATATTTCGGTTCCCAGAACTGCATGTGCAGTCTAGTCTTTTGGGTGTGGTTCAGCCCAGAGACACATGGGATACCCAGAGACTATTTAAGCCACGCCCCCAGACTGAGAAACATGCTTTGCGTTTTCTGCACCTGCAGCATGACACTCACCGTGTTCGGATCGGTTTCCAGTAGGCCTGCATCTTTCTTCTGTGCTCAACTCCTGCAAGAACAGCAGCGCTTCTGCCCATCATTCATCGCTCCTTCTGTTCTGCGGGCATCTTCGGAGGTGTCATTCCCATCCCGGCACGCCGCTTCCTAAGGAAAAGGGAAAAGAACAGAAAAAAGACATTAGTTAGCATTCTGCAAATCTTCCCTTATTTTTAAATACTGTACGAGCTTCAAACGCTTACCTGAATCCCAGCCGCTCTGGAGGAACTCTGTCTCCGGAACTTCTCATCCATCTGCAAAAGGGAAAAGACACTCCAGGTTAGCGTTGAAACATCTAGAGACGTTGCATACTGCGCTTACTCACCGCATTTGTTCTTCATAACTGGCATCCACGCTGAAAACGTCGCAGCACCTAAAAGACACAGAAAAATAACTCAGTTCAATACAAATACGAAATGGGTGCATCGCGCATCGCGCTCTCAGTCACCTTTAGCGCTACTCATCTCAGCAGCACGCTGCCATCCCCGGACGCCGGCCATCATCTAAGGAAGGAAAGGAACGAAGTTAAAGAACTGTTCAAAAGACTCATTATACTTACCTGTCGGACTATTGCCAGTGAAGTAACTAGGCAGCAACGAGCCCGCATCAATCAACGCACCCCTGCGCTGAAAGCAGGACAGAGAGCACACTATCCAAGAAAACAAGGTGAACTGTGGATCAAAGGGAAGGGTTGGACGCTGAGGAAGAAGGGGTTCAAGCACACAGAGACAATAGGGAGTTAAACGCTACCAATCCTGTGTTTCAGGCCCAGTCTCCAGTCGAATAGCCTCCAGGGGAGGGTTTGTGGTCGTAAGAGGTCAGAACAGGCTGAGTGAAGTCCCTGTGGATATCAGGTGAGCGTTACACCAAGTCGACTTTTTAAGGAACAGTAAAGACAGACACAAGTGATCACAGTTCAAGGGTTTTTATTAAACTGTATGAATGGGTAAGAAAAACACCTAATCTAAACCTATATCTAAGATGGGAGCAAGCTATGACCATCAAATAATAATAAGGCAGTCCTAGTGGCATTTTGTCAAACAAAAAGGTCCTATACCAAAAAACCTATTGCCAATCCTTACTGCTAAGTCGCAAAAGAGTGTGGGATAATGTTCACCAGAAAAGAAAATGATAAGGCAGGATGGTACAGCTGCTGTCTCCCATCCCCACGTTTTGAGCATGGGACAAGGTGGGACTCCTGGACACAGAACACTCCTGGGCTTCTCCAGTACAAGTTTACAGTTCAATTCCAAAATATCAGGGCCATCTGTGGCCAAGTCTCTTTCACACAAAGTCTCTTACCTCAGAGGCCCTGAAGTGCCAAAACAATAAAAACAAAATGTTCCTTCAATAAATCTTCCATGTTGGGGGATTACCCTTAACCTAAGGATCTCCCTCTGCCGGGCTGCGATCCTTCTCTCAGTGTTGACCTCACTCTGTCTGGTTCACCTCAGCCTTTCATTTACGGTAACATTCAAGCGTCTTAATGTCTTTTTAAACAATCATTCACTGTGGACATCCCTCGGTCGGGTTCACCCTTGTCAACACAATGTTCTCGGGTGTGTTATGCTTCACCCCGATTCACAGGTATTCCTCAGCCGGGTTCACATTTGCCAAATACACAGTTCACTTTGCTTTATCACAGTACGGGATTCACTCTTGTTAGCTTTCCCCTTGGCATCCCTCTGTCGGGTTCACATAGCCATTCCAGCTCAATGTTCACAATCTCATCAGAAAGTGGCGGGGTTCCCTTCCCCTAGCTTTCTCTTGGCAATGGGTCAGAGACTTTCGATTGTATAAGGGAATTGACGTGACCCTTGTAGGACTACTCTGACACCTTACGTCGGCCTCCCCTAGGGCCTCCTGGTACTTGTAGTTGTACAACAAGGGGCCAACCAGAGTCCTTCAATGAGCACGCCTATGGCGTCTGACCGCTCTGCAGCTGGCCCTTCACTGGGCTTTCTTGCAAATTCAGAAACACATAAGTTCTTTGTTCACAAGTTCCTTGTGTTCATCTATTTTTGCCGATTGCAACCTTCGGCTCAACACAGTCTGGTTTACTATCAACTACCCGACTCACCGGCTGTGCTGAACTCATTGGCGTTTCTTGTCTCTGGAGTCAAGGACGGTACCACGGTAGCAGGCCCGTCTCCCCGCCTTGGCTGTAAGTGCGGGAGGGGCTCATGCACCATTGACATATGTTGCACGATACGGCAGCTGTAATCCCCGGTCTTATGATTTCTTTCACTGAGGCTTCGTGGGTCTGGATTGAAAAAGGCAAGGGGATTTCCCTCCTTGTCGTCCTTTCAGGTCTCGCCCCTTTCTTCTCCATTTAAACTGCCATCCTGGAATAGCTGCTTCCTCGTGCGGTTGGCCTTGCTCAAAGTGTGCTCTCGTGCTCCACGGGTTTGCTGTGGAGACAGGAGCTGACGGGGAAGGTAGTAATGCCTGTAGAACTGCTTCTTGTGGCTCTGGAGCAACTACATTACCCGTTGCACACTTCTCAATGACGAATTGCAGCAGAGCTCCAGGAGGAATGGTTTATACCAAACCTCCAGAAAGAAGTAAGTAGATGTATAGGAAACTGCATAGTTTGAAGGAAAGTCAGTCCTGGAAACAACATGAGGATAGTAAGGAGAGCTTTTCCTAAGCCCTCTGGGCCATTTTGGGTACTCCATATAGACTTTGTTGATATGCTTGTGAGATGTAATAACTACCGGTACCTTATAGTCATAGTTTGTCCATTCTCCCGGTGTCTTAAGGTTGGCCCCTGCGTACACCCTGACGCTAAGTTTGCAGCAAAATGTCTGGTGAGGGAGGTATTTCCTCAGTGGGGAATTTGCGAGGTCTTGAAATCCAACAATGGAACCCTCTTTTTGAATGCCATGTTCTCAGAAATCACTTTGCTCTTGGGAATTAAGAACAGGTTGTGTTCAGTGTACCACCCGCAGGCAAATGGTATTGTGGAATGGTTAAATGGGGTTTTTAATGGGCGTGGTCAGCAGCTGAAGCATGAGCACATAGCTCTCTGTGGCTCCTGAACCACCTGTTGAAATCCTGTGAGATACCCCGCTTCTAACGTGAAGCTGCGACCTACGAGCTGCAGAGTTTGCAGGTAAAGGCTGGAGGCACCTCTTATGCTAAAATAAATAAGCGGGATGCAGTCACAGAACCTCGAGACCGAGTGAACGATTTTCCTCGTCACTATGCGCTGAGCTTCCAAAATGGCCACCAAGACCAACGGAAGACCCTGCAGCTAATTCGGATAGCCCACTGGGATTAAGAAGTGGGCCCGGGTGCCGTTTGAAGTCAATCCGGCCCACCTAAGGAGAAGCTGAGGAACAGTGACATCCTGAACAGCAAGCCAGGAGAGAGGCAACTGAGTGAGCCGTAGATCGTGGGGGTGCGAGCGGGACACAGCCGAACCGAAGAAGAGAGGCGCGACATGCCAGGAGGGTCCCACTGAAGCGAGATCTACACTGCCTCAGCGGGAAGTGGAGAGACTGTCTGCGGAACACCGCCACACTGCAGAGGTAGGTAAGGAGACCGGGTGGGGGTGCCGCAACACACAAAGACTGGCCCTATTAGTCTGCATGGACCACCCCAACCTCAGGGACAACCAGGAAGACACAGTAGCCAGGAAAAGCAGAAGAGTGTCTGGGGATTGCCCAGCTAGCCACGACTGGGGGTGGGGAGCAACACTACTGGCACAGCACCCGTTGAACCGCACAGACAGCACTCAATTCTGGGCTCATGGCAGAAAGGAGCAGGAATAGGAAAATCAGAGACATACACCCCCTAATAACTGGGAGACCCCATCAAGACAAAAGGTACCGCAGACTGGCGGGAGCCCATATAGTATTGTGAGGCAAGATAAGGAGAACCACAAACAGCAGCAGGAAGGTCCCCTAAGTACGCAGGGCCACACTGAGGGCTAACTCACCCCTGCTCATGACAACAGTGGTGAAGGGGCAACAAAAAATTGAAAAATAACAAAGGGACGATCGAGGTACAGAAGGCATGACTGAGGGGAACACTGGAGAAGTGACCATAGACGCTCTGATGGAGGCGATCCAGGTCACAGAGATCTCCGTGGATGGGAGCATCAAGGAAGTGGGGGTAGATGTGTCCTTATTGAGAGCGGACCTTCAGAAGGTGTGCAAGCGGGTTACGGAGGTAGAACAGAGAGAACTCCAGCGGCTTAAGAACCAAGTGGCTTGCCTGATGGAGGCTACCAGGACCTAAGAATACAGAGCAGAAGCAGCAGAGGGATGGTCTAGGAGATGTAACATCTGCCTGGTTGGGATCCCAGAGAGAGAGGAAGGACCCAGTGTGGAGCTTTTGTGGAGTATCTCATCCTGGAAGTACTTGGGGTGAAGGGACTGTCACAATTTTTCACTGTCAAACAGGCCCACCGAGTGCCAGGCAAAACCCCCCACCCCCTCCTGGGAGGCCACTGAGGGTCATAGTGGCCAAGATAATGAACTTCAGAGACAGAGATGCCATTTTGCAGGACTCTCGCAAGGTGGAATATTATGGAGTGGGAAATACGAAATTGCGTTTCTTCCCAGACTTTACGCTGGAGGTGCAATACCAGAGGAGAATGTATGATGCAGTGAGACGACGCCTCAGAGATCTTAATATGAAATACATGCTGTTTTTTCCAGCCAAGCTGAAAGTCATAACAGGGGTGAAGTCATGGTTCTTCATGTCCCCGCAGGAGGTATGGGACTGGCTGGACACGGAACCACTGGGCTCAGGCCCACGGGAGTGAAAAGAGGCTGAGAGGTCACAAATTGGGGATTGAGAGTACATTCAGGGGAACCCAGGAAGGGTGGAGACCGAATTACGGGGCATGCCACCTTAGTGGCACCAGCTGAGTTGGCAGTAAAATGGGGGTGAGAGAGGATTGTGATGATGGGTGGTAAGGGGGGTGATGGGGAATCGCCTCCCTTTTTTTCTCTTCTTCTTTCATCTATCTGTTTCCCTTTTTTCTAGACCAATGATCGGTTGCCTCCGGGGAGGTGGGACAAGGCGGGAGCAATCGGCTCTATGGTCGAAAGTCATGGGGAAGGGGGACAGGAGCCTTAGTTGGAGGATGTTGAAGGTTTGGGGCGGGGATGGTTCAGAGCAAAGGGCAGGGGGGATTGGAAAGGGAGGGTTGGGGAGCGGACAGAGGAGACTGGGAGGAGGTTGGGAGAAGGGAGGTAAAAGTACAAACAACTTGGGTATGGTTGCCTAGTTGGTTAGAGTTTAAAACCAGGTTGGAAAGACAAACTGCGACAATATACACAAAACAGAGTGTTGGTGAAGTGTGAGTGAATAGGAGGGGAGACCTAAGGAACAGCAGCAGCCATGGGCGGTGAGCGGTTGAAGATTGGGACTTGTAATGTCTGAGGTCTGGGCAAGAAAACAAAATGCCAATGGGTGAGAGGGTTCTTGAAGCCTGGGTGCACGGATCTTAATCGCAAGTAGACTATTTGTTTGCAGGGACGGAGTGCTCCAGCAGATTCAATGGGACGGAATACCTGGGGAGGATTCTTTCAGACCACTCGCCCTTGATGACAAACATGGGAGGGATAAGACGAAAATCGCTCCTGAACGCCTGGAGGCATCAGAGATGGCATTGAAGGAAAGAGCATTTAGAGAGACACTGCAGTAAGAAATGACATGCTTTTTTTAGATAAACAAAGGCACAGTGGAAAAATGGGGCGCCATCTGGGAGGCGTTTAAGGTCACGATCAGGGGAATCTGCATAGCTAATATTATAGGGGTCAGAAAAACCCTGCAGGTGAAATTACAGGGAACTACAGCCACATGCTTCGCACCACTGACCTGGCTGGAGGTACAGCTGCACTTCTGAACATTGTTTGGACTTGCGGACCATATGCCTACATGCAGCTGCCTCCAGCCTGGCGAGGTGTGTGCAGTTTCACCACTTTACATGTGCATGTCCTTGTCATTCCTGAGGAACACTTGATCCTGGCCTGCCCAATGCTCAAAGCCACATGTGGGCCCCCTTTGTCCCCTGCGCCCTTTGCGTCCTTTTTATCATCACACATGGACATATCAATGACTATTGCGACAGACTAAGCGGTCCAACTACCTCTTGGCAGCATCTTCAAAAGCTTTAATTGGCATCCCTCAACAGAATCAGCTATTTAATCGCACTGATGTGTTTTTTTTTCATCCCTCCTGTCACCTGCGTCCAAGCCGCGGCAAATGCCAAGTGGCTGCAGGTGACCCTGTATGAATATTTGCTATTTGTCAGTTTGTCTGACTCAGCTTTCAGTGCCATCAAGGAAGAACTACGGGCCTTGAGGCCCATAACCTTACAAAATAAGTATATCCTCAATCTCCTAACAGCTCTGGAGGGAGGGGTTTGCCAGAAGATAGGGAGAAAGTGCTGCACATTTGTGCCTCCCAATGATTCAGAGAATGGGACCCTGACTCAGACTGTGCGACCTTGCAGAAGCACAGAGTATTTATGGAGAACGAGGCAGGAATCACAAGGAGTCCTTGGTTGGACTCTTTTTTCTTGTGTGCCATCTTTGATGAGCCCAGCCATGAGAATTCTGGTGCCTATTTTTGCCTTTCTTGTTATTATCTTTTGCTCTTGACAAATGCTCTTACAATGTTGTTCTGCCAAGGTACCGAATGCAGCTGCCAAGATGACTGTAACTCTGTCCAAAGCTAGAACTACTACCATTTTATATCACATGGGTACTCAGACTAAAGCTGCCTTGTGTTCTCCACCAAGTTGGGATGATTGTATGGAACAGCGGGTAGATTGTGGAAATGATGGGAGGACGAGTTGGGTTTGTTCAGCAGAGAATTATGCCCATATTGGGACCAATATGAGAGATGACTGTAGGGTCTTTCCCAGAGAAGATGGTTTTAAAGAGCAGAGAGGGGTGTGCCCCAGTGGCTTCTGCCACCAATCCTGCCTGGGCACTGTGTGACCCGATCCAGATCTGCCAGACCTGCACACTGTAGATAGACTCAAGGTGAGTAAATTAATTTACATGAAGTTGTCCTCTGTCTTCGAAGCAAACCACCTGTTGCTTACTCAAGCAAAATATATGGGATACATTACTCACCGTAATCGTATTTCTGATGCTTGTATCTGCTTAGATTCACATGCTGTGCATAGGCCGACATCTAGTGGAAGCTGCGGAGTATTACAGTTTGTTTTTCGAAACTCGAAAATGGGCGTCGACACAGGCGTGCCAGTAATACTATCCCTAGTGTGACGTCCACTGTACCCAAGATCCCTCACGCGTCTAGGATCCTCAGATTGTATTTTTTCTGACATGAGGAAGCATGAGGAGTAGCGTGAGTACTGATAATCCAAGCAGATAGACAGAAAGGTAAGACTACCAGCAATCATGCGCCTTCTCTCGGAGGGGAGGAAGGGTGGGTCACATGTGAATCTAAGCAGATACAAGCATCAGAAATACGATTACGGTGAGTAATGTATCCCTTCTGAGGCTTGTGGAATCTGCTTAGATCACATGCTGTGCATAGATTAGCGAGCAGTACCAGAAGAAGGAGGTGGGATGTGAGAAGAGTCATGAGCAAACAGGTGTCTCAGAACCGCTTGTCCCACTTGTGTATCTGTCTTGGAATGAGTGTCAATGCAGTAATGCTGAGTAAAAGTGTGAATAGAGCTCCAAGTAGCTGCTTTGCAAATGGTGTCGAGGGGAACATTTGCAATGAAAGCCAGAGTGGCCCCAATGCCTCTAGTAGAGTGGGCTCTTGGCGTAAAAGGCAGAGTTTTTTCAGAAAGAGAGTAACACAGCTGTATACAGTTGATAATCCACTTCGAGATAGCGCCCTTAGGGACGCGATCTCCCTCTCTGCCTGTAGCTACGGAGACAAACAGTTGATCTGTTTTCCTTAGCGGTCTGGTTTTGTTTACATAGTAGAGGACCGCCCTACGCACATCTAGGGTGTGTAGTTTCACCTCAGCCGAGCTTTGCGGGTTCTGGAAGAAAGCCGGAAGCTCGATGGACTGGTTTACATGGAATTTAGATATAAATTTAGGTGAGAACCTAGGGTGTGTGCGTAAAACCAGTTTGTCTTTGTGGATAGTAAAGAAAGGATCCTGCACTGACAGAGCCTGAATTTCACTGACCCTTCTTATAGAGGTAATGGCTACTAAGAAGGCCGTTTTATAAGTCAGGTGTTTGAGACTACTTTTATGCATGGGTTCGAAAGGGGGGCCCATGAGCTTAGCTAGCACCACATTGAGGTCCCATCCTGGCGGTGGGTTCGAAATAGGAGGGTGAAGTCTCTTTACTCCTTCCATGAAGGCTTTAACTACTGGTACTTTCCACCACGATACCTTGTATGGGATGTGGTGTAAGCCGAGAGGGCTGCCAGGTGTACTTTCAGAGAGTTAAAAACCAAACCTGCGTCCAGCAGGTGGAGCATGTATGTTACAACGTTGGAAGGAGTGCAATCAACTGGGTTGATTTGTTTATTCTGGCACCAAATAACGAATCTCTTCCACTTGTCAAAGTAACAGTGCCTTGTGTTTGGTTTCCTGGATTCTTTTAGGATGTCCATACACCTCTGTGGTAAATTGAGATGGCCAAACTCTATGACTTTAGGAGCCATGCTGCCAGGTTCATTGAGTTGGGTTCCTGGTGCACTGTTTGACCTTGTTGCTGGGACAGTAGGTTGTACCAGGCTGGGAGTTTGATGGGCTCGCACACCGCCATCCTGCGTAGGTGTGGAAACCATGGTTGTCTCGCCCACATGGGAGCAACTAGGATGAGCGTCATCGATTCCTTGTTCATCTTGTACACCACCTTCCTGATGAGAGGAGTTGGTGGAAAAGCGTACGCAAACATCCCTGACCAGTTCATCCACAGGGCGTTCCCTTGGGAGTCTGACTGGGGGAACCTGGATGCAAATCCTGGGCATTGTTTGTTTTCACTTGTGGCGAATAGGTCTATAGTGGGGAAACCCCACTGAGAGAAGAGATCCTCTACGATATCTCTGTGAAGGACCCATTCGTGTTCTTCTGGGAGGGAGTCTCTGCTTAGGGCATCCGCTAGGGAATTGAGCTCCCCTGGAACATGTTGTGATGACAGGAAGATGTTCCGTCTGAGTGCCCATATCCAGATTTTCTGGGCAAGCTTGGACAGATTTGGCGAACGAGTCCCTCCTTGTTTGTTCAGATAGAACATGGCTGTCGTGCTGTCCGTCCGGATCTGCACCGACAAGTTTAGCAGATGGGGCTCGAACGCCCGAAGCGCTCGGAATACTGCCAGAAGTTCCAGCAGGTTGATGTGGTTCTTGGCTACTGAGTGAGACCAGAGACCCTGAGCTGTGTGGTGGAGATGGTGAGCTCCCCACCCAGTCAGGCATGCATCTGTAGTCACCACTGCTTGTACTTCGGGATCGTAAAAGGGTTTTCCCCTTGCGAGATTCTCTCTTGTCCACCAGTGTAAGCTCTGTACGAGTGTTGGCGAAACGACCACTAGATCGTCCCACTGACCACTTGCCTGAGACCACTGTTTCGCCAACCATTCCTGCATGGGACGCATGCGCAGACGCGCATGGGGGACCAGGTAAATGCATGACGCCATCATGCCCAGTAACCGCATTGCTTTGCGTACCGTTATTTGTTGACCTGACTGATAATGTGGAATCTGCAGTAGTATATTCCGAATTCTCTCTTCCGAAGGGAAGGTCAACCCTTTCTGAGTATCTAGGATTGCTCCTAGGAACTGTTTTGAGGTGCTTGGCACCAGACTTGACTTCTTCTCGTTGATAGAGAAGCCTAATTCGTGGAGGAGGTCGATAGTCCTCTGAATGTTTGACCTGCAAATTCCTGGGGTTTCCCCCGTTATGAGCCAGTCGTCCAGATAAGGGTACACTGGGATTGCCTCCCTGCGTAGGTGTGCAGCTGCCACCGCCAGTACCTTGGTGAATACCCTTGGTGCTGAAGCTATCCCGAAGGGCAGTACCTTGAATTGGTAGTGGTGACTGTCTACCTTGAAGCGCAAGTATTTTCTGTGGGCTGGGAGCATGGAAATATGAAAATAAGCATCTTTCATATCCAAGGTTGCCATGTACTCCCCCTTTTTTAGGAGGGGGATTACCTCTTGTACGGAATTTTTGGGGCTTGACATACTTGTTGGCAGGCCGTAAGTCCAATACTGGGCGCATTGTTAAATCTTTCTTTGGCACAAGGAAGTAAGTTGAATAGATACCCTTGTTTACCTGGTGTCCTGGGACGAGTTCTATCGCGTCCTTTTCTAGCAGAATGGCGATCTCCTCGAGAAGGATCTTCTGATGTTCTAAGGAGTGTATTCTTTGTCGTGGAGGGTGGTTCCGGGGACGCTGCAGTAATTCTATACAATATCCTGTGGACACTGTTGACAGCACCCATCTGTCTGAGGTGATCCCTTCCCAAGCCTGGGTGAAGTTGGAAATGCGTCCCCCTACTGGGGTTGCGTGAGAAGGGACCCTGAACTGAGCGTCACTGCTTTGGTGGAGGCGTGCCCCCTCCCTTGTTGGGGCTGCCTCTGCCTCTTCCACGACCTCTCTTGTTACCCCTGCGGTAACTTTGGGTAGACTGCTGGTTGTTGTTCCATTGTGTACCCTGTCCTTGGGCATAGTTGCCTCTTTGTGAATTTTGGCCGCGTGGGCGACGAAAATTACTATTCCCCCTCTGGTTAGGGGGTTTGTTGGTAAGCTGGCCAAGGGATTTGAGAGTCTCGTACTCGTCCTTGGCATTCTTAAGTGCGTCTTCGACCGCTTTCCCAAACAATAGATCGGGTTCTACCGGCTTGTCTATTAATGAAGCCTGGGTTTCTGTTTTGAACCCCGACTGCCGTAACCACGCATGTCTCTTGATAACAGTACCTTCTGCTATCAATCTTCCTGCGTTGTCCGCGGCGTCGAAAGTTGCTTTTAATATGCAACCAGACACGGCTCTCCCTTCTGCCGAGATCCGAGCCAACTGGCCCTTTAACGGTTCAGGAGCAGAGGCTATGAGCGCCGCGACCTCTTCCCATTGATGGCAGTTGTAACTTGCCAACAGGGTGGTGGAGTTTGCGATCCTTGCTTGGTAGGCGGACGTTGAGGCTACCTTCCTGCCAAACCCGTACAGTCTTTTGCTCTCCTTGTCAGGAGGAGCTTCTGACGACGATAAGGGTGTCCCAGCCCTCTTCCGAGTGTTGGTAACCACTAGGGAGTCTGGTTTAAGATGTCCTCTTATATAAAGAGGGTCAGACTGGGCTGCCCGAAAAAGTTTTTCGACTCTGGGGTTGACGCCTCTGGTGAGGTTACGATTCACCAGGGATGGATCTATTCTACGTTGGATGGATTTAAGGATAGGGATGGTCTGAGCGACCCGCCTCCTCTCTCCCACCAACTCTTCTGCGAAGTCCCTTTCCTCCTGTACACCGTGGGTGTCGATGTGAAAATGTTCTGCTGCGCGAGCGAGAACTTCATTAAGGAGGGGCTGGTTATCAACTGGCGAGTCGGTAACTGGGGCTTCGCTCTCTACCGGGGAATCTACTCTGTAAATTTCCTGCTCATCTTCTACCTCCTCCAGGTCCTCATCATCCGCATAGTATTCAGTCCCGGTTTGGTCCTCCATAATTGTAAACTCCTGGTCCCCTTCAGGGAAAGGCTGTCCTTGGTATCTGGGGTGTGGAGTAGAGTATGGAGTAGAGTAAGGCTGCACCTCGAAGGGTTCAGGTATTTCGAACCGGGCCTATCCTAGGGGGATAGGATCAGAGGAGCCTGAGGGTGTGGCCCCTTGAGGGTCATACGAAAGGAAATGTTCTGGGTTTTTGTCATAAAAATCAGCTAAGGAAGACATCCTTGACATGACCCTGTCTATGTCTTCACTTGACCATTCTTTGGAACAGGGTATGACTTTAGTAGGCAACTTAGAGGACTTATCAAGGGTACCCTTGCTGGATGTTGATGTCCCAGTAGATTTATGTGTGTCTGTCTGCTTAGGGTGGAAGGATGGTCTTCCAGGAGTGGAATGCTGTGCTTTCCGCTGTTTCCCCCCCTCCCCGTGCGTGGAAAAATGTTTTCCCTGCCCCTTGGAGGCCCCAGAGACTTTCGACGCCTGGCGTCGAGGTTCGGGAGAGGTAACTTGTTTCGAGCGTGGGGCCTCGCTGGTGTTAACTGCGGCCTCGGTCTCCTAGAGCGCGGCCTGGGGGTGGAAGTCGTCTTCGTCTTCCGACGATCGAACTTCCGTTAATCTAGGGAGCGAGGCACTCTTGGCAAGAGTGGATGATTGCCTTGCGTCATGAGGCGATCTCGATCGAGAGCGCCCAGAGGACACCGAGTCGGACCGTTCTATCTGTGCCTCTTTCCGAGAAATCGACGTCGTCGAGGTTCGGTTGGGCTTAGTGTGTTTAGTGTGTGTAGGGTGTGTAGCGCTTGCGTCACCGGGGGTCTTCCCCATAGCCGCCCTGCCGGACAACCTTCCGAGGTCGGGGACCTGCGCTCGGCAGTCTTTCGACGCCGTAATGCCCTCGCCGTCCGAAAGTACGGCGTCGCTGCCATCGCTGAAGGCGCCCTCCGCTGCCATGGCCGCCTGCCTGGCGTGGTGGGCCCAACGCTTTGTCGAACGGTCCTTAAGTGTCTTAGGCTTAAACCTACTACACGCTCTGCAGTTCGCTTCGGGGTGGTCCCTTGGCAAGCAGAGATTGCACGTGGCGTGCCTGTCGACCCAAGGGTATTTGCGGTTGCACTTGGGGCAGAATTGGAAAGGGGTACCCTCCATACGCACCTTGAGGCAGCGGGCTGGTAAGTGTAGGAAATATATAAGGTGTACCTATATACCAAGAGTGAAGAGTATGTACCACCCCCCACTCTCCCTACTTGCAGGGCCGAGGCCAGCGGCCTACTAGGCCCGGGCCGAGGCCAGAGGCCTTCCGAGGCCCAGATCCGTCGTGCAGCAGCCGACGGTCGATGTCTTCTCCAGCCGTCGTCGAGTGTCGAGGGTCGACGTTGGGGTGGGGAAGGATGGCAATAAATAATTTTAAACTTCAATAATTAGCAAAAGTATGGCTAAGGCCAGGGGACTCCGCAAGATGCTTCCGACCAGTATGGCGGAAAAAAACAATCTGAGGATCCTAGACGCGTGAGGGATCTTGGGTACAGTGGACGTCACACTAGGGATAGTATTACTGGCACGCCTGTGTCGACGCCCATTTTCGAGTTTCGAAAAACAAACTGTAATACTCCGCAGCTTCCACTAGATGTCGGCCTATGCACAGCATGTGATCTAAGCAGATTCCACAAGCCTCAGAAATATATATATTTGGAAGGATAGCTCAGGGGCAACACACTTATTTTGGGAACAATAGGATGCAGTGCAACATGAGTTCAGTTCCTGTTCCAGTGCTTAGAGGTTGTGGGGCTGCCATTAAGCAAGATATGAAGGACCAAAGAAAATAATAAAATGGGCCTTTTCTATGGGTGATCTCATGGAGCTGCTGCTGCTGTTTACATTTTAAAATTAAAGAAACCTGCAATTACTGTGACCTGCAACACATCCCTCCCCTCTATCTCCCATATAACAAAAATAACTCTGGGATACCAAGTAAGCAAAACAGAAAGGTGATGTGTCAAAGGTTTCCCCCCGGCTCACCTGAGTTCTCTTCTTGTGGCGTTCCGCGGAGGACTCCTTCTCCCGGCCGCACCGGGACTTGTATAAGTGCGCGCGAGTCGAGTCTGACTCCAGCGCGAGCGTTCAAAGTTCCAGGAAGTCGCGTATTCCAGGACGTCCAGGAAGAGGATCGAAGAAAGGTAAGAGATACTGGAAACAGGGGAAAAGGGAAGAAAGAATAAGGGAGTTGGCCAGGAACTTGGAAGGGTAATGCCGAGCAGCACACACACGTTGAGACACTACCTAGAGATAGCGTTGAGACGCGCGGAGGCACGGGCCGTGGCCCATTTATAGAACGCGCCGTGTCCGACGTACAGGCTAGTACGGAACACGGCACTGGGCACGGCCATGTTGGAAGTATCAAGGAGCACACTCTCCGTCTGGACAAGGACCAGGAAGACCAGAAGGGGCTATGTTCATGGTTCATGACAGCATGCCTCCTCCGAAACCCCGTCCCACCAGGCTTGCCAGGGTGTATGAGATGGAATCTTCTCAGCAATCAAGGGGTGTTTAGGTTGGATAGTGGTTCCCAGGTTCTCTCGCTAGGAGGATAGCCTTTCCAGGTATTGAAGCCGACCCTGTTTGTACCTGGAGTCACATATTCTGGATACTTCAGATTCCAGCTGATTGTCCACAATCACAGGACTGGGTCTGCCGGTTTTCCGGGTGGAGTGGATGTAGGGTTTGAGTAGAGAAGTGTGAAAAACTGGATGTATTCTCTTCCAGGAGTCTGGTAGCTTGAGCCGATAAGAAACAGGATTGATGATTTCTTTTATGGAAAATGGACCATAATATCGGGGGGCTAACTTGTTAGGGCGTAGATGTCGTGGTAATAGTTTCGAGGACAACCAGACCTGGTCACCAATAGAATAGGAGGGTGCTGGTCTTCTTTTGGAATCAGCATATCGCTTAGTGCAAATCTGGGCCTTTCCTAATTGTTCCTTGGCTTCCTTGTGGATGTTGAGGAGAGTTTCAATCCAGGAATCAAGTGAAGGTACTGGAGTTGGATGTGGAAAAACTGAAGGTAACATGGAGGGATGAAAACCTTGACTGCAATAGAAGGGGCTAACTTTGATCGCTGAGTGATCTGAATTGTTATAGGCAAATTCGCCCAAGGGTATAAGGAGGGACCAATCATCCTGTACCTTGGTTGCAAAACAACGAAGATATTGCTCCAGGGTTTGATTAACACGTTCTGTGGCCCCATTGGTCTGTGGGTGATATCCAGATGAAAGAGCGCGTTGAATCCCTAGAACACGACAGAGATGTTTCCAGAATTGTGAAATATATTGCGGTCCTCGGTCCGATATGATCTTGGAAGGGAGTCCGTGAAGACGGAAAATGTGTTCTAGGAAAATTCCTGAGAGCTCTGAAGAGGAAGGAAGTTTATAGAAAGGGGTGAAATGTGCCATATGAGTAAACAAGTCTATGGTTACCATGATGGTTGTGTAACCCCGGGAAGTGGTAATTCCACGATGAAGTCTGTAGCTATACATTCCCATGGTCTTGTTGGCAGTGTAGGTTGCAATAGAAGGCCCGCCGGTCTCTTATTGTTGTGCTTATTCTGACTGCAGACAGTACAGGTCTTGATGTACTCTTGTCCCTTGCATTTCATTTCCGGCCACCAAAACTGTCTTTGTATAAGACGGAGCGTGTTGGTTACACCACGATGTCCAGAATGAAAAGTATCATGGCAGAGAGTTATTATTTTATGTTGAAGTTTCGGTGTGGGAATGACCAAGGCATTGTCCTTGAATAAGTATCCTTCCTTGATTCTTAAGTTCCAGGGATTCTTCCTATAGACGTCCTTCCAGAGGTCAGAGGACTGGGTTTTGGCTCGAATCTCTTCCAAGAGGTTGATCGCTTGAGCTATAAAGATTGTGTTGGGAAACATTGTAGGACATCCTATCTTCAGTGGTTAAATAGTCAGGACGCCGGGACAAGGCGTCCGCAATCACGTTTTGTGATCCAGGAACATGAGTGATTTGGAATTGGTACTGGCCGAAGAAGTAAGCCCAACGCGCCTGACGACTGTTCCTGCACTCCATAGATTGAAGAATTTGTAGATTTCGATGGTCCGTACGGACCTGGACTGGATATCTAGCACCCAGGAGTAAATGTCGCCATTCTGTGAAGGCTTGGCGGATTGCCAACAGCTCCTTTTCCAGGACGGAGTAATGGGTTTCGCTGGTTGTTAGGGTTCTAGAGAGGTAAGCCCCTGGGTGGTCCATCTTGTCCTCAAGCACCTGTTTCAAGACTGCTCCTATGGCATGGTTGGAGGCATCCGTTTCCACTATGAAAGGGCGATCTAAGTCAGGCTGAGCCAGGATGGGGGCTTGCGTGAATCTTGTCTTCAAGCGTTGAAAAGCCTTCTCTTGCGAGGAAGACCAGATGAAGGGAACATCCTTCTTCAGCAGAGCAACGATCGGTTGGACGAGCTCAGAAAAGGTAGGAATGAACTTTCGATAAAAGTTAGCAAGTCCCAAGAAAGACTGAACCTGTTTCACCGATGTAGGAGCAGGCCAGGCCAGTATGGCCTTTACCTTTGAAGGGTCCATTCCAACTCCTTCTGGGCTGAGGATGAATCCAAGGTAATGAACTGAAGTCACGTGAAAAAGACATTTCTCAGGTTTGACCAAGAGCTTGTTTTCAGGGAGCCGTTGTACTACCGCCATGACATGTTCTTCATGTTTCAAGGGATCCTTGGAATAAATGAAAATGTCGTCTAGATAGACAATGACAAAGAGAAAAAGCATGTCAGAAAACACCCTATCCATGAAACGTTGAAAAACTGCAGGGGCATTAGCTAATCCAAAGGGCATGACTAGATATTCAAAGTGACCAAAGGGCGTTCTAAAGGCGGTCTTCCATTCGTCCCCTTCCCGGATACGGATTAAGTGATAGGCACCCCGGAGGTCCAACTTCGTGAATATTACGGCGCCTCTGACAGCTTCCAGGATATCTGAAATCAGAGGCAGAGGGTACCGATCTTTGAGGGTGCATTGATTTAGACCACGGAAGTCGAGGCAGGGTCTGAGTTCCTTGGAATCCTTCTTAGGAACGAAGAACAATGAGGCACCCGCTGGAGATTTTGAGGGTCTTATGGTGCCATTTTCCAAATTGATGTCCAGGTATTCTCGGAGGGCCTTTTTCTCAGGTTCTGAAAGGATAAACATTCTGCCAAAGGGAATTACTGCCGAGGGATCTGTCTCAATGGCACAATCTTCGGGTCTGTGAGGGGGTAAAGCCTGGACTATGGCAGTCGAAAAGACATCAGTATATCCTTGGTAGACCTCTGGGACTTGTACAATGTTGGAAACCATGAGTGAGGTTTTTTGCTCTCCTGAATGTTCAATAGCTGGTGTTAATGAGAGATCCAGGGATAAACAGTGGGACATACAAAACTCAGAGCCCAGAAACAATGACCCTGCTGTCCAATTAATGTACGGATTATGTCTTTGAAGCCAGGGCATACCCAGAACCATAGGGTAATGGGCTAATTTGATGATGTTGAATGTAATCTGCTCTTGATGGTGGTTTATGGAGAGACGGACCTCTTTTGTCTGTAGGGTTATGGGTCCTGAAGAGAGAGGTCTCCCATCAATTGCTTCTACCGGCTGTTTAATGTTCCGTGACTCATATGGTATTTTTATGTCTGATAACCCAGTCTTGATCAATGAAAATTCCCATAGCTCCACAGTCCACCAGGGCCAGTATGGGATAGGTCTTGTGCTTGGAGGGCGATAGAAAGGCCTGTAGCACCACCAGGTTATTCTGTCCAGGAGAGTTCAAGGATGTGATTGATGTGGAGCAGACATCTTTCTCCCGAAACCTTGCTCCATCTAGGACCGGGAGCTGGCGTTTCCCGAACGCCGTGGAGGGGCTAAAGGACATTCTCTAACGAGATGCTTGTCTGAGGCACAATACATACACAGGCCGGTGTGAATTCTTCTCATCCTTTCTTGTGGAGTAATTGGCCCACGAAAGGCACCTATTTGCATTGGTTCGGAGTCGTTATCAGGGGTTGAGACAGGATCGGATTTCACAGTTGACTCCGGAGGGATTCGTTGAAAGGCAGTCTTAGCCTTTTTCCTTTCAGCCCTTCTTTCCTGGATACGAAAGTCTATTTGTAAGGCTAGATCTACCAAAGCCTGAAACGAACTGGGGCGAGCCACTCTGGCTAATTCATCCTTGATATCGTCATTTAGACCCCTGCGAAATGAGGTGAAACTCGCTTCAGGGCCCCAATCAGCCTCCTTTGCCAGCTGTTGTGAATCTGGTAACGAACGTTAGCATATCCTGGGATCCTTGCCGAAAATCAAGTAGGCGTTCCTGGGCGCTGAACACTTGTTCGGGGGGGTCAAACATAGACTTGAGCGCCTGAATAAATGCATCATAATCGTCCGGGAGGACGTCTCCGGAGTTCACTAGGGGAGTGGCCCAAGATAACGCATTCCCTGTAAGGTGGGAGATTATGAAGCCCACCTTGGCCCTGGAAGTTGAAAAATAATAGGGCTTGAATGTAAAATGCACCAAGCAGGAATCCAGAAATCCACGTAAGGATTTTGGCGAGCCATCGTATTTGTCTACCACTCCACCCAGTATCACGCTTCCCTTATTGGCAGAGTCACGTGACAGCACTAATTGTTTCAAGGCTGCGTTTTCTGCCTTTAAGTTCTGTACCTCGGTTGTTAGCTCCTGCATGCCGCGCATGAGGTCCTGGACCGCTTTCTCCATAGCGGTATTAGTGTTGATCGTTTGTCGTCTCAATCTGTCAAAGGTTTCCCCCCCGCTCACGTGAGTTCTCTTCTTGTGGCGTTCCGCGGAGTACTTCTTCTCCCGGCCGGACCGGGACTTGTATAAGTGCGCGCAAGTCGAGTCTGACTCCAGCGCGAGCGTTCAAAGTTCCAGGAAGTCGCGTATTCCAGGACGTCCAGGAAGAGGATCGAAGAAAGGTAAGAGATACTGGAAACAGGGGAAACGGGAAGAAAGAATAAGGGAGTTGGCCAGGAACTTGGAAGGGTAACGCCGAGCAGCACACACACGTCGAGACACTACCTAGAGAAAGCGTTGAGACGCGCGGAGGCGCGAGGGCGTGGCCCATTTATAGAATGCGCCGTGTCCGACGTACAGGCTAGTACGCAACACGGCACTGGGCACGGCCATGTTGGAAGTATCAAGGAGCACACTCTCCGTCTGGACCAGGACCAGGAAGACCAGAAGGGGCTATGTCCATGGTTCATGACATGATGGCTGGAAGGTTTCAAATCATTCATAACCACTGGCACAACTCTGGGCAGCCCTCCAGACCATCGTTTTTCACCCTGCCAAGCCACCACAGAAGGGGAAATACCACAAGCAAATCATGCTTGGTACCACCCCAAACAGGGCAGTCCAGCCGGGACTGCTAGGTCGCATCCCTTATGCACAAGACCACAAACATCTCCAGGCATGTTTCAGTCTCATTGGGCATCATGAGTGAGGAGAATAATTGGTCTCTAGGCCCAGCAGGCTTTTCTAGGGGTGATGTCGTAGAGCTGCTGCTTACATTTTAAAATGTAAAACCCTGCAATTACTGTGACCTGCAACACATCCTCCAACACCTTCCCTCTGTCTACCATCTAACAGAAAGAAATGTGGGCTACTTATCAAATAAGCAAAACAGAAAGATGATAGCTGGAAGGTTTCAAATAATTCATAACCACTGGCACAGTTCTGAGCAATCCTTCAGACAATCGTTGTTTAGCCTGCCAAGCGACTACAGGAGGGGAAAGACCATATGCAAATCGGGTTTAGTCCCACCCCAAAAGGGGCGGTCCAGCCCAAACTGCTAGGTAACATCCCTTTTGCACACGACCACAAGCATCCCCAGACATGTTTCTGCCTCATTGGACGTCATCAGTGAGGAGCAGCCTAGCTCTGTAGGCCCAGCATACTTTTCCAGGGGTGATGTTGTGGAGCTGCTGCTGCTGTTTACATTTTAAAACAAAAAAACCTGCAATTACTGTGACCTTCAACACATCCTTCCCCTCTAACACTCATCTAACATAAACAACTGTGGGTTACTTACCAAATAAGCAAAACAGAAAGGTGATAGCTGGATGGTTTCAAATCATTCATAACCACTGGCACAGCTCCGGGCAACCCTACATTCCATAGTTTTTCTGGTTGGACTTGTGTTGGTCAGTTACTGTTTCCAGTCTGTGGCGAGACAGTTGGCAGGCACCGGATGTCTGCGCTTTGGGTTTTAGGCCTCTTCGGCATGCTCTGTCTGTTTACAGTTTAGCACAAGTGATGTACAATAGTCCAGGTTGTTGTGTTGGACGTCTGCTTACATTCACAGTAATTTGGTAATATGGGCCTATACACACTGATATTCGCGCTATGTATGGTGATCCATTCTTGTATGAAATGTATATCATATTACAGTGATATCGTAACCATATTTTTCTTAGTGTATTGAGGAACAATGCAATGTGATGACACTTCCTGTTTTGTAAAGGGGCAAAAGATTCTGTGCCATCACTTCCCGTGATGCCACTTGTGGACAGGGTCAAATTACATAGGTTCCTGTGATGTCATCAGAGGCCAAGTGTTGTGTGATGTCACATCCGTTACCCCTGGCATTTTGCCCACAATTTTTAATTTGAAACATGTCTATGATAGTGATTCAGCAACAAATCCTATTGATTGAGTAATGGAAGTTGGACTCTGCTGTTTTCATAGATCACAATACTCACCCTAACAAAAGAAATTCTGTAAATTGCAAGACATATATTACAATTTGGACATCTTTTGAACAGGATATGAAGCAGGTTGTTTCTGCATTCAGTCCTGTGCCAAACCTTCCGAAGCAGATTTCGGAGTTTCCTGGGTCAGCCCAGTTCATCAGGACAGAAAAACTTCCCGTGCTTTTGCTGGGAGATTTTCATTTACATACGGTGCAGCTGCTAAAAAATCAAATACTCTGGGCTCCCCCACCTCACTATGGGACTAGGGAGGAAGGGAGGGGGGCGGCGAAAACTGCACTTATGCTTCTCTCTTTTCTTTTACATAGGGCACCTCCCTGACCTGGCGCGGTGGTGGACCCAGCATCAATTTATTTTTTGATGTGTGACTGGATGACAGTTTTGAAAGCAGATCATTACAGGGATAGGATATTGATATCACCTGGGCGGGCTTTGGATATTTATAATGCACCTATGCAGCAAATGGTGTTTCAAGTTGCACGTTTAAATGTAAATAGTCTGCTCTCCCAGGGGAGAAATGTGACAGGATCTTAGCAGCACCCCTTTCCCATCAGAGCCCTGGGCTTAGCATTCAGACATCAAGCCAGAGTGCTGCCTTCTTCCTGAAACCTTCTCAAGATGGCATGCTTAAGCCTTCCCAAAGTGGTGGCTGGTGCCACAATATTTGAGTGAAAAGACCCCAGCTCGCATGCTGGCGCCGGGGCCGCCAAATTATGTTTCGCCCAGGGTGTTGCCAGAGTTAAGGCTTTTCCTGCCTACATTGAATGCATGCCAGTCTTTCCAGATAATAGCACTTGTCTTTGCTTTACAGTTGATGCACACATTTACTGAGCATCAAGGGAAAATCAAACATGGCAAGTGTTATTATCCCTCAATGCCAAATTTACATAGTGGGCTCGAGGATTACTTATGCCTTGCGCACACTCCCATGGCTCACACTCCAAAAATGTGCATAATTTGTAGATCTCTGCCCATCTCACTTAAAGGACAAAATGCACTGTGAACCCACGACATTGAAGAAAATTCCGTTAGAATTAGAAAACAAGCACAGTTTCCTTTTATTCACTTTTTTGTGATAGTGTTTGATAGCATAGGTAAGTGTATTTGCCACAACAGAGCTGAGAATTAGATATGACTTGTGATTAATCTGAAAGACATGCATGTCACCTTATTTGCATCACTCAACTAAAGTGTGCACTGCATTGTACTTTTGAGTTACCCTTAAATAGGTACTTCGAAGTGATGGGATTGCACTGGCGTGCCTTGTGATCTTGGGTAAAACTGTTCTGGGAATGTGTGTTTACTAGCAGTGACTTTCTTGAGGAATTGAAACATCAGTAATGAATATATGTAGTGATGGGGCATACACAACTATCTGGAAAATTAACCCAGCTGTAAAGACTTTTATATCAGTGCATGGTTTAAATGCCTCCTTGAACAATGCCTTGCCATAGCTAACTACACGGTGGCACCTCAGCAAGCTAAGGCATTAGGTGACACTGCTCGTCAGCAAACCAGAGCAACGGATTCTTCTTGTGCTCAAGGTGCTAATGGACCTACATACAAGGCAACTGTGTGAGCCTGTCATGATGAAGTGGGCCACAATGAAAGGCTACCACTCATTTGCCGTCTGGAGAAGTGCCAGGACAACACGCAGCTTTGCGGCCCATAGTGTGTGTAAGGTGATGAAGCTGAGGATGAGTACTTAGGCACCCCAGGAGGTAAAATGCTCATCTGTATGCTGTCGGACCCAATTATCTGTGCAAATAAGGACTGTTCTATTTAACTTCTGACCACATTTCTTGACCCACATTTTTGAGACCATCTGGCAGTACTTTTCTAGCTCAGCAGCCCACCAGAACAACTGTCTGGTGTAAAATTATTTTGGTGACCAAACTACAGGTCAATTTAAATGAGACATAAAGGGACTCATTACATGTCCCTCTGTATCTCCCCGGTAATTCCGGGGGAATACCAGGGGACTAACGTACCATCTCTGCTGCCCAGTATCCAGTATTACCAGGATATTAAGGCTGGCGGAGATGCAGGTAAATCCCCATTCCCATGGAGTCCCATAGGACACCATGAAATGGAGATGCTGCAATTACAGACACTGGTAATACCGGTGCCAGTAATGGTGGCAATTGTCTGCTGGTAGGGGCCTAATCTACTAGCAGGTGAGGCCTGTCGATAGATTACAGCCCCTACCGGCAGACTTGTAGTTTGCTGGTCTGGAAAGGTACCGTTATAGGTTATTACTGGCACCTTATTTCTGCACCAGCAAACTTGTAATGAGCCCCAAAGTGGTCCCACATTCATCTTATTCCAGCAAGATGCATTGCCAGTGTCGTGGGGTGGCCCTCTGCAGGTGGTTGCAAACTCTGGTGTGATAGCTGCATTTCCAGTAAGGACTTCCAAAAAAGTGTAAAGTGTAAGTGCATGGGCCTATTTCCTAAGACACTTCAGCGGCATGTCTGCAGACGAATGCTATATGTGGGCAGTGAGTGAGCTACTGCAGTTCTGTCAAAGTAAGCAGTATGGCCAGAGCGTGCATGTGTTGGGGTTAAACATATTGGCGGGCCCCCGGCAAGTATCAAATCAGAAGGTATCTAGTCATAGCATCGAATGCCAAAGCATCAAATGCCTTACCATCTTGAAAAAAGCATCGGGAAAAAAAGCATCTAATGCAGTTTTTTTTAAGGTAGAGGGTTTATTTTAATTATATTGGGTTTTTAAAGGTTAAAAAACGAGGAGTTGGGGGGGACCCTCCCATTAATGCATTGGATGCTTTTTTTCCCGATGCTTTTCTTTTTATGGTAAGGCATTCAGTGCTTTGGCATTCGATGCTATGACTATAAACCAATCAGAACAAGCTATCTGAGGGGAGAGTCACAGAAAAGGGGACTTTTTTTTGCAGCTAAATTGTATGGAGGCTTACTTTCTTAAAATTGAAACCTAACTTGAAACCCAAAAACTGCCACCCCCCATTTTGCAACAAAGATAACTGCAGTGATGCTGATGATTGGTTGCAGAGGCCATGAGTTATAATATGAACTTCATTTATGTGATTATATATTTGTGCCTCTGTCGTGGGCCTTGCCCTGTCTTCTGCATGCATCTATTGACACAATTTGCATGAACAAGTGGGATTTCCAATAAACTGCATAAGCCGAAAACATGTGTCAGGTGTTATATAGTCACAAAGGTATGCACTCATTCACCGTTTTACATGTTCCAGTGTCACATGGACCATGTGACACTGAAACATGTAAAACGATTGGTAGAACAAACTCTTTGGCACTAGCATGGCCGTAAGCGCCACTGACAGCCATGCTTTATTGTGGGAAAAGGCCACACACCTGTAGCTCTAGATTTCTGATAAAGTATAGGAGTCTGGGTCTCTGATTGGGCTCTGTTTTGCAAGATGAAGTGTATTCCTATCTTTTCTGGGTCTGGCATCATCAAGACCATGTAATAGGGTCTTCTGGTGGGGGCTGTCTCCGACAGGGAGAAGAAAATAGATAACTACAGCACTTTGGATGTAGTTAGCCATTGGTCTGGGGAAGTTTGATAGTGTATGTATTCAGCACTTTCTGGGGTATACATTTTGAAACCTCAACATTCAGCATTTGGACCATAAGCACAGGTGTATATGGATATAGACAACTGGGTGATTCGAATTATACACAGCATACATATGGCACCAGGTATGCATACTCTCACCGATAGATTGGCAAGAGCCAGTTTAGAACAATAGAGTTTACATAGATAGTAATGTACTAAGCTTATACATTCACTACAAGTAAACATGCCTTTGGATGTGGGTTTGAAATGTGGAATTCCCTAGAAAACATCTTCTGGACCAGGGTTCTCCACCTACCCAAAGGCACCTCCACTGTTTGCATTAGATATGAACTTGGCTATATATCGATGCAAGCGAGGGTCGCTTGGAATCTTCTAAGCATCTTCAGGAAAGTAAACCTTAACACCGTTTTGCCTCAGATGAAGATTCTTCACAGCCTACAGTTCGCCAAAGCACCCACAATTGCATTCCAATGGAATAAGACATGTTATGATGTACTCAGTTTCTATGACATTTCGATGCAATTGCTGCTCGAAAATCCAGATGCCGCAAAACTGAAACTTTGGCGAAATGACTGGATCCAGACTTGCGACAAAAGAGCTAAATCTAAATCGATGCGTGAAGTACCGGCCGAAGCAAGAGCTTACGGAAACGTAGCTCCATATCTAGCTTGCTTCCCGGACCAGTGGGCCCGGGCCGCCTACCTTCAGTTTAGGCTGAACGCTATGCCAACTAAAGAACGTCTTTGCTACTGGTCCCAATCTTCGGACTCGGACCTTGTGTGTCGATTCTGTTCTAACACAAAGGAATCACTTAAACACCTTATCATAACGTGCTCCGAGTTTGAGTCTGAGAGAATTAACATTTTCAACCCACTAATAATGAACTCTCAGTGCCTCACTCGTGATGACTGGTGGAAAGCTATGTTTGATGGAGCAAACAGAGCGTTGTTATATGCTTTGATTTCCTTCCTTCGTGCTATAAAGGAACGTTTACACGATAGCCCGGTGGTCCCGCTCGTTGTGAGATCCTGAGATCCGCATCTAGCACAAGTTATGGGAACCAGATGATGGGAGGAGGACTGGTATCGATTTGTGATGAATGTAGAATGCATAGCTTGGTTTTGTCTTCTTTCCTTTCTTCTTGCTTCTTTCTTTTTAAAGGTTTGTAATATAACCAATAAAAATTTTTTTAAAAAAAACAAGTAAACATGTGATTATTGAAGTGACAACAAAAGGCCACAAAGCCTCAAGTAACTATGCATTAGCTGGAAACATATATCATTACTGAAGTGTTAACACAAGGCCTCAAAAAGCTATGTATTCAATGCTAATACATGTACACCTTTTTAAGCACTTAGAAAGCTTGGTTATTGAGAATATTAGCTGATATATATTAGGGTTTCAATTTATGGAGAAAGGCCTGGAAGATAAATAAGAGAGTGGAATTTGTATATTCAGCCATTAAAAAGTCCAAAAGATGATTTTGCAATCTTGCTGAAGCACAGTCAAGAAAAGCCCAGATTGTGAAAATTCCCTTCTCTAATTTCATGGACCAATTAGGCCAAACAAGATGGAACATACGATGAATGACTAGATAGATGATGAAACGGACAAGGTTTTAATTAATATAGAGACAATTGGGCCTCATTACGACCCTGGCAGACAACCGTGCCTGTAATACAGGCACGGCTGCCGCCGGAGTCGGTTTTTTTCCGGTGCCCTGGAATGGGCAATCACCGGGGTATTACAACCCCGCCAGACCCGGTAATTGCCCATTCCAGGGCGTCGGAAATAATTCTTCCCCATGCCCAATTGAGCCCCATAGGGCTCAATGGGAATGGGGAAGCTGCATGCACCGGCACCATTCGTGAATGGTGCCGGTGCATGCAGCATACTGTGCTCGCGGGTGCCGCTCTGCCTGCCAGGACGGGCGGGCAGAAAGGAACCCACAAGCACAACTCGTAGTTTACCTGTCCGGGATCTATGGTACCAGCAAGCTTACCGGTACCGTAGTTCCCAGACCGGCAAACTTGTAATGAGCCCCAATGTTTTATCAAATATGATAACAGCAGACAGGACACTGGACTATGTCAAGTGTATGGTGAGGTAATAGAAGATCCAACGAGGACCCACTTAATGTAGGGAAATTTGATCAGATAAGATAACAAACAAGAGACAGGACCCTGGAATAACATCAGGAGTCTGATGAAGTTATATAAGACACAATTATGTAGGCACATTTTTATTTAAAAAAACGACCAATAGGTAAACAAAGATATGGCAACTATGTCAATGACAGACGAAGATATAATAGGCCTCATTACGAGTATGGTAGCAAGTGGTAAAATTGGAGGTTATTGTATTGCATTAGATGGATTGTGATTTCCAAAATGGCTGCCGCAGTGCTTCCTTTATAGGCTGCGGTGTACTTCCATCCACAGAATTTCCATTGGCGGAAATTCTGGAGACAGAAATTCTGTGGGAGGAAATTCCGGGCCAGGACATTGCGGTAGCGGTAACTCTGCTGATTTTCGGCATACATTCCGTGTTCTGGACGTTTATCTTTGGTGCGGAATTATCGTTACCGCCAATGGCAGTTGCGTGTGCCCTCCAGGTTGTAATTCAGCAGTAATTCTGCTGTACAACACAGCGATAACGATAATTCCGATTTTGCAGAGTTACTGCCGAATTACTGCATAAGTGGTAATGAAGCCCAATGTAAGCAATTGGCACTGGAGATTACATTTAATGAGCTCCACAAACAGTATAATAAGGGCAATCACAAGATCAGGTTAGCAGAGCTGCCTTGGAAGAACCCAAGAAGATTGTGCCGCCCCACAGCCAGACAGACATTCAGAGTAGAGGAAAGATGTCCAAATGTTCAGAAGAACCTTAGCAGATCTGAAGGAAGCTGAAACACCAGAGCCAGCATCTGAAGACATGGGTATGAGCAAGCAATGCGAGCCAAGCCACAAACATTATATTCTTTTTGAATTATCTTTTGAGAAGCACACATGTGCTATTTGCATTAAATTAACATTATTCAT
The DNA here is from genome assembly GCF_040938575.1 of Ambystoma mexicanum. Taxonomy (NCBI): domain Eukaryota; kingdom Metazoa; phylum Chordata; class Amphibia; order Caudata; family Ambystomatidae; genus Ambystoma; species Ambystoma mexicanum. The sequence continues at coordinate 824,391,771 of NC_090939.1, forward strand.
AGAGGTGCCAGGAAAGGCACACAATGGAAAGCTTTTTTAAGATCCAAGTGAGAAATACAAGGGAGCATTGTTAACCAAAGACTCACATTACGAGCACGCCAAGAGAGGCCTTTCTTTCCAATACACTAAGCCTGATTGAGGTCAGATCTACCTGTTAAGCGTGGAGATAACTACACTTTTAAGTATTCCAAATACAAAAAGAAAGAAATGTTTTAGAAGAATAAGATGCAATTGCAAACCATTGTATAATATCTTTATTGTGAAAAGGTGAATCAACCTAAGGTGTGTTTTATTTTATGTTGAATGAGATAGTTATCAGAACCTTGAAGATTGATTATTTTTAATGAAAACCATTATGATATAACTACTTGGTATTCTTGCAACTCATTCAAAACAAAGACCAGTGTCTTAGCAAAAATTGATAATTGTTATTAATATGAACATGCAAGTATCCTGAGACATGCCTTCTCTTCTAACCATTAAAGGGAAAGCCTGAAAGAGAAGCATGGTAAAATATGTAAAAAAAAATAGGAAAAAGAGACACAACAAACTCATAGAATCAAGCCAGTCTTTCTACGTTTTTATTGACAGCTGAATAAAGCTACATTTTACATGTGGGTTGTCTATGGCTTTTTCTCTGAGAGGAGCTCCCAGATAGGTCAAGCAGACAAGTTGAAAACAGGAAGCTCTTTTGGTTTTTAAAAGATGTAATCATCTTAGCCTTTGAATGAAGAGTTATTCTTCTTCAAGAGCAGGAGGTCGAAATCACCAAAGGCGGAATTCACGTTATTTGATGCACTCAAGGTCTGTTCCTTTGGCTTTCCACTTTTGTAACCGCAAGCCCGTCTTTTGGTGCCTGTAGACTAAGGACCTTTAGTGCAAAGCACCATTTGGTTCTCAGAATCAGGGTTTTAAAGGAGAGCTCAGTCATTGCTTGATTAATCTTCATGTGGTAACATCTATTCTTGAGGTGTAGTGTGTGGGGGCTTTATATTTGTGGTATAATGTGGTAGGATATGTTAGCGGTTAGTTCAGGAGAAGAGGATGGTAGACAAATGAGGGGTGCAAGTGGTGGGCAAAAGAAATGTTGGGTGTCATCTGGGAAAATCCTTTGGATGGGTGCAGACAATCTTGAAACCACATGTAACATATCATAACATAGCATAGCAAGTTATGAAAATGTCATGAAATTCATTAAAAGGCATTTTAGGTATTATATGCACATGAAAAAGGAATATGAAGATGAACAATGTGGTGTCTTCCCCATGCTCCTACCACTGGCATCACGTCACATTTCATGTTCTCACAGTGCCACTCTCAGACCGTTCCTCTCTCTTTAATATATACATTGTACCCCCATGCTGGAAATTTACGAATTGGCAATTGAGGGAAGTGGCAGTCTGCAGACTCCATTCATTACCATAAGCTACAGACTAAGGTGTATGTGAGATAATGTATGTTTCAGTGAAAGGGCTGCTGAGATATGAACACCCCAAGCACCCATTTCATCTTCCTTAGTATGTTGGTTGGCAAGCTGAGAGCGGTCTTCACCCTCAATCTAACTTGTTAAGGGGCTGTACTTAATGACCTGCTGGGAGTTTTCTTGTCATGGCAGTAAATAGCATTTTTCTAACCTTCGCCAGATGATTGTGGCAGGGGCCAGATTCTCCCACAGGTCTACCCCCATGTCTCCCACAAACTTAGAGATCTCACAAAAAAACAAACAGCATCCCAGCCTAACCCGCAGACCCAACTAATCCGCTCCTCTCTCCAATTTGGCTGCCCTTAAAACCCTCAAGGCGTTCAACCCGATACCTTCGAAGTGTCAAATGCACTCCTTTTGTTTTCATCAAATTGTCCAACTCGCGCATGACTGCTCAGTCTCTTTATAGACTTCCAACAGTGCAAAGGAGGCTTAGATCTCAATATAAGGGGAGCTAATTTGGAGGGCAACATGTTGATCATAACAGCACCATTTTTACTGCAACCAGGAAACACTCCCTGATACAAGAAAAAAAAGTTTGGGCTTTTGTGTAGGCATGGGAAAGTCACTTGTCAGGCACTTGTCAGGCACAGACGCAGTGGTATTAACTGACAATTGATGGTAGCAGGTGCATAATGGTGTGCTTATCTGGGCATCTAATAGCAGTGTCTGTCAAATGCCTAATAAATACAAGCCAAAACGGTTAGTTTTTCCAATGCTTGTTTATAACAGGACTTCAGTGAGGGACACAGAGAGTGCTTATAAATTGAAGGCAGGTCTGGTAAGACATTTTTATTACACCAGTTGTGAGTTTGCAACTCCAATTTAGTCATTAACTCTCAGAAGACTGATTTGAAAAAACACTTGCAGGCTCTTCAATTGCAAGGTTTGATGGTAAGGCTTGATTAAAGCAAGCACATTCCCACAATGAGGTGTTTTTTGCGCAGGTAGGGGCAGGAACTGGGTGGGAATGGCCATGGGGATTAGCATGGCCATGGGCAGTCAATGGGTGGGCACATAACCAAACAACACCTACAGGCTTTGTTTTCCTCCTCACATGCCATGCCTTCCTAACTGTACTCTAATGCAATAGCTTTGACTTATAGGTGTAGCAAACAACACCTAATACCCCAAACTAAAAAGGAAGAGAGTAATACACACGGTGGTGGTAATGTGAGGTTGATCAGACATTTCTTAATGAACGGCACAAATAATGTCGCCTGTAGTGCACAGTGTGGCTGCACGATGGGCTATCTCAGCGGGACGAACTAATCACTGCCTCTATCACCTGCATGCTTATTTGTATGACATATATCTTCCTAGCATCCAACTCAACACTTTCTATCTCTTCAAACCTTGTAGGCACCAATTTGGGCCAATCTTTCAGGTTTTCTGAATAGAGCTCAACTGATCTCTTCTCTACTGCCAGCCAAAATACATTAAACTGTCTGGTTTCAATGTGAACTATCAAGTGGACATCGGTTTCAGGCTCTACAACCAGCTCTACACACTTATCTTACCTCTACCTCTAAGCAGTCTCCTACCTACCAGAGTGAACCCAGATACCCACCCTTTTAAAAGCATGTTATTTTTCCTATTTATTTATACAGCAAATTAATTCTGTTTCAAAGCACCCACAGGGCAGCAGGGTGGGAGCATGGGATTGAGTACATTACAAACACAAATATAAATACAGTGGGGGAAGGAACGACCAAACCTTCTATGCCTTGTGAGTATTCAGAACTTGCAAGTGCAGCAAGGAAGAGGGCAGTGTGGTATTGCTGGGGTGTCCGTGCTCGTGGGTGAGCCACAGATGAAGTGCAAGGTATGGTAAGTGCTATTTGGCCTGGAATTGCATTACGTGGAAAAGTGTGAGTCTCCAGGGTGGAGGGTGTGCCGAGGCAAGTGCTGAAGGTAGATAGAAGCTGGGAAGATTTGGTGTGAGTGGTCAATGGCCCAGAGGATGCATAAGGGTCCAAGACACCAATCACAGCAACTGTCAGACTAGCAGAGGAGGGAAGCAGCGAAGGAGGAGGAAAAGAGGAAAGTTTTGAGGTACTTTCGGAATTTAAGAAGGCCCTGCTCAAGACGTAGAGGGAGGGGATGGCTGTTCCAAAGGAGGGATCCAGCTGAGGAAAGCAAACAACCTCCTGCTCTCTGTTTAGCTAAACGCTTTACACACAAAGAGGTTGGTGCCAAAGGAACGTAGGGATCTAGAAGGAGAGTATTTTGTAAGAGAGTGAAGTGGGAGAATGGGAGAAAAAGCTCCCCCCAATCTCCTCGTGACTATGGCCTAGAGGATCGCGGCCCAGACATCCACCATGAGATGAGTTCGTCTATCTACCAGATGACAAAATACCTTGGTTCAAGAACATAAGGATATGCCCACCAGCCTGTCCTACTCAAGCCGACACCTGCGGCATGGATGAACTCGACTAAGACCTTAACAACGAGCACCCACATCGTTAGAGATGCCATAACGACCTAGCCAACTGCCATGAACACATGTGCCACCATGCACACTGGTCACTCACGCACCAGCCTACACGAAGAATATATTCAGTCCTATGACGTAGGTGACGGATACACCCACTGACGCGCATCTTTATTATTTTTCACATAGGCCCCTTTTTAGTAATGCAGAAACGCAAGATGCATAAAGCCCTCGCGTATACGCTTGCTGACGCTTCTCCCACCCCGCGAATCGTGATGAGAATATAAAGAAGACGTAATATTGCTTATGAAGCCATGTCAAACCGCAACACAGGTGCCGTGCATTACACATCCCCACCCATGAACCAGGCCCAAGTAGGCCGCAAGCAAGAACCGCCATGAACACTGTATGAGCGAGAGTACAAGTGCTGATCACGCAGAACGAGTCCAGCGAGAGCTCATAGCCAAGGGCGCGATGTTGCAACTCGTATGCTACCAGCAGGCGCCAAGGTCACACCTGTAAGCAAAGCCAAGCACACAGAAGCAAAATACAACTTTAAATGTGCAGAATTCCGCCCCAGCTACAGTCTCTCCACACGTGACTAAGCCGACCTGACAAGGTGCCAGACCCACGAGGAAGAAGTCGCCTGGGTCCCACGTCTGGGACACAGGTTGCAACAGTGAAATGACAAGATGGACACCTACGGCGATGGGAATGGCCTGCTCTCAGGCCTATGAGCAAACCCGCACATTGTCTGCACAAACACATAGTTACACATTGTTGCTAGTGACAGGTACACCGCGAGCTGGGAACGACGATGGTCCCAGACTGGGGGGCTTGCGGGAGGACCAATCAGAACATGAGTGCACTCATCACTGACGCCACTAACATTAGCCAATCATTAGGGGTCTTTGTGTAACAATTCTCAAGTATCTAATAGAAGGGACAACCCAAGTATACCACCAGACTCATCCTTAACCACTAATATTGCTCTCTATATGTATACTATACTAACCCTACCACTCGAGGAACCAATCCGGAGTGGCAATAGGTTTTTTCGCTAACTTTCCCAGGTGACGCAAGTAGCGCGTCATACTGCAGTAAAAAGGGCCTGCGAGCCCCACGAATTTTGAGAGTCTGGACGGACGCGAACGATCCTAGACCCATCCCTGCCGTTGTTTTAATAAACAGCAGAACCGCCTTGCTCCTTGTGTGTGTCTCATACTCATTTTTGGGAAGCACGGGAGGAGTTGGGGCCTCCCAACCCAGAGGTCCGCGGATGGCTCAGCCGACCCCAGGATAACCACCCCGACAAGAGAGTTGCAGATAGTGCGGTCCCTGGCCCCAGACAGCCTTGTGGATGATGCAGAGGCATTTGAATGTGATCCCTGCAGCAACCGGGAGCCAGTGAAGACATTTTAGAGCAGGAGAGATGCAGTCCCTGGGCTTAAGGACAAGGATAAGACTTGCTGCTCTATTCTGGATTAGCTGAAAGGGTCGCAGAGTGGAAGAGGAAGATTGAGGAGAAGGCTATTGCAGGGCTCAGGAAACATTGAGCTTTTAGGGGAAAGTGAGAAAAGGGAGAATTCCTTTGAGAAGGAAGAGTTGAAAGTGAGACTTCTTAGCAATGTCCTCTGTGTGATGGAGGAAGGAGAGAGGAGTCAAAGATGACTCCAAGGTGTCTGGCTTCAGAAGAAGGAGAAGGGTGAGAGCCCATGGAGGGAGGCCAGAGAGAAGGGAAGAAGGAGGGAGCAGGGGTCCCCATAGGAAGGATCTCGGTTTTGGTGGCATTGTGGCAGAGATCATTGGAAGTGCACCAGACCTAGATGGCAGGTAGGCAGTCAGAGACGAAGGAAGGTGCAAGTGAGTCAGCAGGAAGTCTGAAAACGAGTTGAGTGTCATCTGCATAACACTGGAAGTTGGGGGTGAAGGAGGAGATGATGAGTGCCAGCTGAGCAAGGTAGATGTTAAAGAACCAGGAGGGGAGGATAGAACCCTGGGGGACACCACAGGTGGAGAAGGAAGTAGGAGAGGAGACGGTGCCAAGGATGACTTGGGAAGAGTGGTCCATTCGGAAAGAGGACAACCACTCCAGTGCCCGTTCCGAGATACAAATGCTATCGTGGAGCCTTTGTATGAGGATGGAGTGGTTGACAGAATCAAAGGCAGAAGAGAGATCCAGTAGGATGAGGACAGCTGGGAAGATGGACTCCAGGGATGCAAGCAGTTCTCGACAGGTGTTCAGAAGCGCAGTTTCCGTGCCTCTGGATGCTTGGAATCCAGACTGATGGTCGTGGAGACAAGGGGCAAGGCCAGCTTCTCCAGCAGTTTCCCCAGGAAGGGGGGATTGAAATAGGGAGGTAGTTGTCTGGCCAGGTAGGGTCTGCCAAAGGTTTTTTCAGGAGAGGGCACACCAGGGAGTACTTGAGAGAGGAGGGGAAAGATCTAGCTGCGGAAAGGTAGTTGCAGAAGTCAGCGAGTGTGGGGGCCAAAGAGCCAATGTTGTTCTTGGTGGTTCTGGATGAGCTGGGGTGAACCTGTTTGCAAGAAGCCTTCATGGAGCTGACAACTCTGGTAACCTCTTCAGGAGTGACAGGGGCAAAGGAGGAGAAAGCGGAGGAAGGAGGGTGAGTGGGCAAGTAAGGCAAGGGGGTGTGGGATGGGTTTGGCAGGTGAGTAACAAGGATTTTCAGGATGTCCTGAGTTTTAGTAGCAAAGTGTGAGGCTAGTGCATCGAATTGGGATGGAAGAGGGGAGGAGGAGACTGTGGAAGGGTTGGCTAGTTCCCTACAGATTTTGAAAAGTTCAGCCGTGTTATTGGATGCACCAGATACCCCTGCCTGAAAATAGGCCCTTTTCTTGGCATGGATGGAGAGTCTGTATTGCCTTTGGCGCAGGCGGCAGGCCAGTTTGCACGGGGAGCCTAAGATTTTCCACTTCTGTTCCGCTGCTCTGCACTTTCGTTTCAGGGCTGCAGGTTCAAAGTCGTACTAGGTGTTACGCTTAGAGGCAGATTTGTACTCCAGAGACCCCCCAGCCGGCCCATAGAGCCGAGGTTCGCTCAGAAGTACTTTAAGACAAGATAGCTGCACCCTTGAGATTCATGGTGGTGCAGATTCATTTCTCCAACACAAATCAATAAGGACAACTCAATGCGATCGTCCTTCTCGCTTCAACTCCAAAGAACTTCATACAAGTTGTAACATTTATACTCAAAACTCATCATAATTGACGTGTAGCACTCAAAAGTTAACATGCAATTCTATTGGTTAGGAAAAAGTAACTTTACTATAGGTACTATATCTGTAAATGGTAACGGAGAGAGGGGATTGGGTAAACACTGTCAGGTGGGGGTCTAAGCCCTTCCTTCAAACATGACTACTGTAGACGTCACTAAAAGTACGACGTCTCATTGGTTCTACTAACTATAGGATCATAGATTATTTGGTCCATTGCGATTGGGTTGGCACCAACCCCATGCATAATGTTCTACTTTGCTTAGCAGCACGCAGAATGGTCAGCTAGGTGCGAGATTTCCCTTAGTTACCCGGCCTTCCTGCAGCCCTTGTTACAATCAATCATAACTTTAATAGCCATGTGTCAATTGTGTCAATTAGTACATTGTGGTTGGCCTCAAAACTGCCTCTTCTGTCTGGAAAGGTTCTGATATCTCTGCTTGGTCCGGTGCCAAGCGTAGGTGTGAACCCGTGCTTCTTCTTACTTGGCTGGTCACGTGCTTCCCACACTGTGAATTTGTTTAATTTTTCTCAATTTGTGTATTTGATTCTTATTTAGCCCGCCACCTGCCTATGTCTTATTATCTCAACCTTTCAGAGGCAGGATATTCTGTTCTTAGTTTCAATTAAAAATAGCTACTGTTCATAGCATCTATTGTATGACCTCGACTTCCCTGGCACGAGTTGCCTCTGCCGAGTTTCGATTCAGCCGTCTCTCCTCATGTAACTAGAATATGAATCTTCTTGCGTTTGGCCTTTAGTAACCTGGGTTGGTTCTGCTTTTGTGCAAAGTAGAAATATACTTATAATAAGGTGCTTCATTTGAAGTAGATTATGTATAATGGTGCTTGCCGCACTATTCTTCTACCAAGCATAACAAGCCGTACTGTTCTCTTAGCTTTCTTGTGGTTCCAAGCATATTTACAGGTGTAACTAGTTGAATGTCTTCATCTTGCTTACAGCTTGAACTTCTTTGTATTTCAACATCGTTTCCCCTTGGGGTTCAATATATCTTTATCCATGGCATTTCGTCTCTGTGTGTCATTCTTTGGTTGACATTTCTTCTATCTGTGAGTCTGTCCGGGTCCTCGTGACCTCACCATACATCTTCCATTAAGACCTTTTTGGTTTCTTCCGGGACAGTACTTAGGCGAATTTCTTTTCGTTTCATTTGTTGATAGGGTTTTCTTAAGGGATACCTTACTGTCCATGGTTTTCTTGGTATTGTTACTTCAATAGGTGTTGCTCTTCCAATAGGCACTGGGCAGAGCCCCACTCCGGCTCTCTGCTGGTTTATTTGCTCATCATACATCACGTATTTTGGTGTGAACGTTCCTGGAACTTAAAAATGGGCGACTGGAATGCAGGCTTTATTTGGGACCTACTCTACAATCCCTCCTCTGGGCGATTCATCGACCACTTTCACTTCCGTCTTTGGATTCATCTTACTTGGTTCTTCTGTATTTATCTTTACTTCATCGCCTGGGTTCATCCATTCTTCCTCTTCTGTATCTGTACATGATGGTTTGAAGAAGTGTCTTTGGAGTCCAGATTTTATTATTCCTTTCAGGTTCCCTGCTGTCCTTACATGTTCGTCTTTATTCCAAGTCATCAATTGACATTGTCCATTTGGGCTGCAATAAACCCATCTTCCCAAATGGTTTCTGTGCTTCCTGGGGTACAGAAACTTTGTTCCCTCTGGTGCGTGAATGAGGGCCTTCACAAAGTCTCTTATTTCTTCATCAGTCAGGTCTTTGGGCTTCCATCCTGGCTTGACATCAGTCATGATCTTCACCCCTATGGCTTTTTTTGCAGTCTTTTGGCACTGAGAGATTATTATCTTAATAACGCAAAATCCTAGCAATATCATCACTAGCAGGGCTCCTAGGAACTTGAATGCATCTGCCATCCATTGCGGGACCCATGAGAATAGTAATCCAAACCAGCTGTCATCATCAACTTCGTCAGTTTCATCGATCATCTGGTTCTGTAGTTTTGTCAGCACACCTATGGCTTCTGTTAAAGTTCCATTTTCCTCATCGTGAGAAGGTATAAATGTGCAACATGATTCTCTGATTTTTGCACAAACTCCTCCATCCATAGCTGTGATCATGTCAAGCACATATCTGTTCTGGAGAGTCATCAGTCGGATGGCTCTTAACTATTCCTTAATCGCATTAAATCCTTTTATTGTCGTGTTGATGGTCTGCAGTAACTCCCATCTGGTTATCTACAACCATTTAGTATTTACTCCAACTTGGATTCTTGGCATGAAAATCATTGTGAACACTGATGAGGTGAGGCTAAACAGCCTGTGTTCATATGGGATTGCATGAAACGCTTCTTCCGATTTGGCAGAGAAATAATGTTCTCTCTTCATTCGAGTTAGCAGTTCCACAGATCTCTTCTTCCTCAAGTGAGCATCTGCTTTCGAGAAACTGTCAATATTCAGGTCACTTTTCGGGATCACCAGTGCTGGAACGTGGACATTCACTATTGTGCATATGCCTCCTCAGTTTTTTGGCAGTCTGATGTATGCCTTGGATCCACATGCCCAATAATTATCCATAATTACGATAGTGCCATGAACCATTCATGGAGTGTCAAAAACTCGTCCACAGTTTTGATTCTCTCCCATTTTTCTCGTGCCATTATTCCTGAAGCAGAATTTTGGGCTTTCCAGTGGCACTATCTGCAAGGGTCCTCCTCTGTCTTCGACCCATGTCAAAAGTTTTGCAAGCTTTGGCCATAATGGCTTGCATCCATTTCGCACTATGTTGATGGTGGGCTCGTAGTGACCGAAGACCATCCATGCTCGGCATATCACTACTCCTTTCTCCCATCCATCTGGTTAAAGCACTGTTCCCCAAATTTGCATTTGGTCTCTGTTCTTCCATCTACAAGCTTCTTCTGGAGTTTTTCCTTGGACATTTAGCTTCTGGTTCGCTTCTCTTCTGATTTCTGCTCCTTTAACTCCAGGCTTCTCATATCTGATCACAATGTGTTTCGTCTTTCCATTGTTTCTTGTCTTTATATCCTGGACATAGTAGTCTTCATTTGGATCAGTTGCTTCAGTTGCCCATTTCAATGAGGCATCACTACCCATGAACTGGCCTCTTGTCTTGCACATTGCTACGTGTGACAAACAGTGTGCTGTCTGGACATCGATTTCTACAGCTACGAAGATCTTGGACTTCCCCATGCTGTATGGTAGGAGTGCACAAACAAAGCATTCCCCTTCTGAACTTCGTCTTCCAACTTCTTTCATGTGCTGGTACCAAATGTTATTTCCCAAATGTGCTGTGCTGTCCAGGTAGTCGTTTAGTTCATTGTCATCTCCATGCATCCTTCTCTTGATTCTGAAGGTTTTCATGTAGTTTGCTATCGCTACATCCCTGAATGCATCTGTATGGCTTTTTCATGCTGGAGGATTCTCAGTTATCCCGGTCCATGGTGCAGGCTTCCTCATCTGCGCCATTTGAGTGGACAAAAGTCTGGCAGCTCTTTCCTGGTCCTCGCACGTCTTTTTCTTTCGGGCTAGAAATGTCCGTATCGATTCTGGCATTGGTCTGGTATATGGTTGTACTGTGGAACTTGTGCTTGTCCCTTTTACTGGAACCTATATGTTTGTCACTGTTGTCTCTGTGGGGTTCTTCTTCAGCTCCTCTAGACTTTCCACTATGTATGCTTCCTTCATTTGGCTCTTTACTTTACTTGTAGTGATATTTTCCATAGTAGGCAGTCTTTTCTTTTCTGAGGCTTTGAACTGTGGTTCTGCAGTCATTGACACTAGGCCTGTTGCGTGTGCATTCAGTGTTTGCATGCGTGTGGTTGTCAGTACTCTTTCTTCATTCACTCTTTGCCAACCCTGTCTCCGGCCTTTATTTTTGTTTTTTACCACAAGTGTGTGTGTGTCATTGCTGATGACATCCATTTCAAGCTCATTCATTCCACCATCAGATCTTCTAGGGACTGGAATGACTATGTAAGGTCTGGGTGCTTTTGTGGGTTTCATGCGTGCATCATTAGGTGGGTGCACTGGAATTGGAACACTTTGTGCATCGATAAAAAATGCAGTTCTGATCGTTAATGACAGTAAAACAATGAAGAATATGATACACAAATACATTATGCCCCTGTAGGTCAGACGGCAGCATGTACTTCCAGACAAACATGGGCGTCTCTCCTCCTGTGGGAGGATCAAATTGCTCCTCTGGATCCCCATCTCGATCATTCACAAAATGTCTACCTTTTACTATACTTCTTTAACCAATACTGTCTACCAGATTCTGTGGTTAAGAGGTTCAGGTGTCCGACAAGTGTCCCTCCTCTTGCAGGCGTGAATTGTCTCTTATTTCAGGATACAGTTCCTTTGCTAAACTATGGAAAAAATCAAATCAAATAACACTTTGGCAAGTCCTTTTACTGTGCATGCTCAGCGTAAGTCAGCTCCCAGTCCACACCTCAGGTTTGCTTCAGTCCCAAAGACATTTTGTATCCTGGTCGATATAATGAATAGAGAAAAATAACATCAAATGGAAGCATGGGAAACCCTTGACATTGCTTCCTCGATCTGTCCCTCTGCGGAAAGATTTTAGAATCTCCTCAGATAGTTCTGTTGATGGTTCGAGAGTTCTATTTGTGGTACGATTCCATGCAAGAGCATGCCCATCTGTGCAACATTAGCTGGATCTCTGATGAATGTGAGGACATTAACATCGATCTGTCTCTCCACTAGCTCTGGAAAGTCAGCGACTAGACAAAAGAGGACATTGTGAGCCAACCTGCTGTCTTTAGTGACAGGGGCATCCGTCATGTCTTGCTGAGTTTTTCAGGATTGTATGCTCTCTCTTCAATGTAACCAATGTCTGCACTGTCCGTTTGCGTGGAGTGCAACTAAGATCACAATTTTCTTTTAGGAGTTGGCTCAGATGTTCTGTATTCGCTGGATCTCGAAGAAACGTGAGTGTATCTGTTGTTCTTCCGACAAGATTTGGACAGTCTTCGATTATACGAAAGAACAATGTGTTGACACGCTCATTTATTTCCTTCTCTGATTGAGACATTTGGTTTCTCCTCACTGTATTCAGGAAGTAAGTGGAATTTTTCGGCAATTACAGTAAGCAGTCTTCTTAATGTCTTTTCGTTTTCAGGATCCTGAAGAAAGTCAGTGACACTGGTGAGCCTTCTCACCAATGAAGGGTATGATCTTAGCACTAGATCAAAGTACGTTACCACGTCTTTGGTGATGTCACTACTGTGGGATACCATATGTAATTCCGAATAGGGTCTCGGTGTGGAATGAGTCTGAATACTGTATTTTCTTCCAATTTATGTGTCCTCGATCGAAATTTGGCATACTACTTTTTATCAAGGCCTTGGGTGTGCCTCAGTCCAATGTTTAAAGTTAACAGACTATGTTGTGGCTTATGTGTGCAATTTTCTTCTTCACCCTGCAATTAGGATGCACAGAGTGTCTGTTTTTATGTCCGTATCCCCTTTTTGCTTAGAGGAAGTATCCAATTTAAGCCACAATTTACAAACAGTTCTTTATCTTTGGCTGGTCATGCATCCTTTTTCTTCGTCATGGATCTCGTCTGCACTTGCTGCGGTTCTTCCCCGTAACCTGTAGACTCCTCTCGTTGGGGTGCAGGCAGGGGGCCTTCTCCGATGTAGTGTTTGATATCGCCCAGGAAAATCCAAGCTCTCCTGCCTTCTAGTTTCACTGCAGAAGGAGTGCAGTCCTCCACTGTGAAGGGACCGTTGAATCTTGGCTCATCCCACTTTTTCCTCGAATGGTTCCTTACAAGGACAGTGTCTCCAGGGAAAATGGATGGTACACAAAGTCCTTGAGCTGTGTCGGTAGTATCTCCTTCTGTGTTCCGTGCTGCCCTACACCCATTTGTCGTCGCTGCAGCTTGTCTGAAATTACAGTGAGGCAAGATGTCATGCATTTCAGGTAATTGTGCATTTCAGACCCTAAAATTTCTCCTGTTCACTGGGCATCACATCTAGCTCTATCTCGGGGTGTCAGAGGAGTACGCATTCTTCTTCCTGTGGCTATCTCGTGTGGCGTAAGATGATGGTCGGAACCGGGTTGGTTCCTAAGTACATACAGTGCCAGAGGAAGGCAGTGCAACCATCCCTTTCTTAGAGTAAGCTTCAACTTGGCTATCCTTTCCTTTAATAAACCGTTGAGCTTCTCACGGATCCCGTTACCTTGTGGATGATACACCGACGTGAACTTGTGCTTTACACCAAGCAGCAAGCTAATCTGTTTGAATATTGCATTAACAAAGTGAGGGCCATTATCTGATCTCATGACCTCGCAAACCCCCCACCTGGGGAACACCTCTCTTACAAAAAGTGTGGCTGCATAGGTAGAGTCTGGGTGTGTACAAGGACCTGCTTCAATCCATCTAGAGAATGGATACACCACAACCATTAAGTATCTATACCCGTTACATACTTGAATCATGTCGACGTAATCAACATGCAAGTGCTGAAAAGGCCCATTTGGCCTGGGGATGACTCCTCTCGTTACTTTTAATGTGTGCCCAGCTGTGAATTGTTGGCAAATTATACAGTTTACTATAAAAAATGCAACATGCTCTGTTAAATTCGGTATGAACCAGTCTTCTGCGAGTGTTGCTGCTAGATTCTCTTTTGTCATGTGTGCCGGGTAATGCAACTGCTCCAGCGCTATTTTCAATAGGGCTACAGGCATCACCGGCTTACCAGTGCTGTATTGTCACCACAAGCTGTCCGAGGGGTTTAAAGAACAGCCTCCACATTTCCAAAGATTCCTCTCTTCCTGTGGTGCCTCCCCTTGGAGTTCCATCCACTGGGTTTGCCCAAGATTGTTATATCCTTCAGGTGTAGTTTGCGCAACCATCATCCTTTCATTGATAGGGATGACTTCCACTTCCATGATCGTCTCACTTTTGGATGCCATACGCTTGGCCTCCGTGTCTGCTGCGTGATTTCCACGTGAGATAAAATCTGTCCCCTTCATGTGGGTGGCGCATTTCACGACCGCTATGCCCAGTGGCAGCAGTAGTGCCTTGATCAGCCTGTCCAATAAGGCTGCGTGCTGCACTGGCATGCAGTCTGCTCGGAAGTAGCCCCTCCTTTTCCAGCACGCTAAGCCTGCGTGCACTGTCGACGTCAGATAGGCAGAGTCACTGTACAACGTCACTTCCTGGTCTGCGTGATTCTCAATGGTGAGTATCAACGCCAATAATTCTGCAGCCTGTGCTGAATAATGAGATGGTATTCGCGCGCTAATAAGCACTCCGAATTCTCCATTTGCTGTGTTCTTCATCACAGCAACGCCTGTATGTCTTTGTCCGTCACTTTGATCGATCCTCAAAGAACCGTCAATAAAGACAATCTCTCCTTTTGCGTTTTTACCCTGGGAATTTCGTCATAGAATTCTTCATAGTTTGCACAGTCATGTATTGGCTGTCCTTCAGTGAATGGCTCTGCTATAAACGCAGATGGGTTCACTATTTTACATCGGACTACCTTAATCGATGGATTTGATAAGATCACTTCATAAGCAGAAGCTCTCTGAGATGTCAATGTGCCCTTTGGTTTCTCTAGAATGGCAAATAGTGAGTGCTCGACGTACAACGTCATGGAGCATCCCATCACAATGGTTGTAGCCTTCTCTATGGCGAACGCTGTGGCAGCTAAGCTTTGTTCGCAGGGAAAATGACCTCTCATTACTGGGTCCAAATTTCCACTATAGTATGCCAGGGGCTTGTACCCCAATGTGGTTCTCTGTGTGAGTACTGCGTCATAACGCTGACATTTGTGTGTGAAAACAGGTCAAATTCCTCTGCATAATTGGTAATCCCTAGAACTGGTGCTGTGCAAATGGCTTTTTTGAGTTCAGCAAATCCTTCCTCCATGGTCTCAGACCATTCAATCTTTTCTTTTGTCACTTGGGCCTTCTTTAGGGCCTGAAGTAAAGGCTTAGTGTAAGAGCTATAGTCGAAGACCCATGCTCTGACATAGTTGCATAGGCCTAAAAAGCTCTGCATCTGTTTTATCGTGTGTGGCTTAGCCATGTTCAGTATGGCTTCAGCCCTTTCTGTGGTCACTCTTTTTCCCTCATGTGAGATCAGCAGGCCTATGTACAGCACTTCCTGTTGACAATATTGTAGCTTCTCCTTGTCAACTTTATATCCTTTCTCAGCTAGTATAGTCAATAGCTGAACAGAATCTTGCCTGCATTGCTCCTGTGTCGTTCTGCAGATCAAGATGTCATCCACACATTGCAGGACAACACTTTTTAATACAATATTGCTTAAGTCCATCTGCAGGAATCTGTTGAAAATAGATGGAGACTCACAGTACCCCAGGGGTAGCCTTGTGCTTTTCAAACGCATCTGTCTGAACGTGAATGATGTCAGATCTTGTGAGTCACGGTGCAACGGGATTGAGAAAAATGCATTTTTCAAGTCAATCACCGTGAAATATTTTGCTTCAAAAGGTATATTACATAGGATTGTAGCCGGGTTAGGGACGAAAGGGAACTCGGCCTCAAAAATATCATTTATTAGGCGTAAATCCTGGATTAGCATCCAAGACCCTCCCTTTGATTTCTTGATCGGATAAACCGAATTATTGCATGATGACTCTGACGTCACTAAGATGCCCTGCTCCATCATCACTGAAATTGTCTTAAAAATTCATTCAACTGCCTCTCTGGACATCGGATATTGTCGTGCTCTTCGGAAAATTGCTCCTGGTTTTAGCTTAATTCTCAGTTCTCCAACCCCTTTCAATAGTCCTACATCATAGGGGCCTGTGGTCCACACTGAGACAGGCACCTGGGCCATGTCGTCATCAAAGTATTCAGGACGGTTTTGTGCCAACATTACTCTTTGAGGCCCTTCCCTTTTGATCATTCTCATCCAAAAGGTGAGACTCACTTCCACCATTGTCTCTTCCATATCTGCTTGCTCTTCGAGCAGATCATCATCTGTGATGTTGGTCAATCGTTATCCTTCTTCAATGGCGATTACTGCGCACCATTGTCGGCATTCAACGTCATAACTGTCAATCAAGGCCACTCTCCCTCGTACTGCAGCTGTGTGGATCATCAAGGGAAATACTTGTCCCTTCTCCTCGTGCATGGTATTCTTGGTCTAAATAGGAACTCATCTGGGGTACTCATGGTTCTGTCTGCAAGGCCTGGCAGCCCTGCCATTAATATGCACATATCTTACGGCAATATTTCTGGCTCTAATGGTATAGCCCTCATAGCTGTGTGTCCTGCGTATGCACTTATCATTTTGCATGCATTTGAATAGTGCATTCCTGGAGTTGAGCATACTATGCCCTCCTCTGTGAATGAGATTGTCATGTTTAACTTTGTCATTAAATCTCTACCCAAAATGTTTACTGGGGTCTGACGAGAATATAGTAAAGGCACATTCATTTCACATTCTCCTATAGAGACTGGAAGTGCATTTGTGAAGGGAACACGACTTGTGTCTCTTGTGAAACTCTGAGTATTTATGGCCTCACCGGACAAGGAAAACTTGCCTTCACGTATACACGAGCGTGTTGCACCCGTGTCAACTAAGAAGGACTATTCTTTATCCCCTACAACGACATCTACCCTAGGTTCCCGGTGAGGGTCTGGTGTCACTGATAGGATAGAACACATCAGGGTTCCCAGTGAGCTGTCCTAGTCCATATACAAATTTGGCCCATTGTGTGCTGGTGGATTTCTCCCATTACCAGTGTTACTCCTCATTCCAGGGCTCATGGTCTGCCCGAGCTCGTTGTTTGTGACAATTGTAGCGGTGACTGTTGGGACTGCCCTTGTGGAAAACTCACAATTTTGGGGCTGTGGGTTTTGCTGAGCTCCTGGTGTTTGCTGTTGAACCGTGTGATTCTGTGTAACTCCCTGCTGTAAAACTGCAGGTGGATTCACCATGCCTGCTCCTATACCTTGACTGTTTTGCATCATACCTTGGTTTCTGCATGTGGGCGCTAAATGCCCTGTCATCCCACACAACCAACATACTGGCGGTGGTCGGATCATTTGCCCATTTGACATATCTTGATTGCCATTTTGCATATTCTGGAAACCTCCTTGGTTATTCTGGAAGCCTCCCTGATTACTCTGCCATCCTCTTCCCCTAAATTCTCTTCCCCGTGGGTAAAACCCTGTATTGCCCTGATTATTCTGCTGTGGATTAGTCACCTGCTGCATGCTCGATTCAGCTGCGCTGGTTATCATGGCTCCCTCAAGAGCATACTTTGACAATTTCTTCTGCACCAATTTCGCTTTCTCACCCTTTCGTGCAGCTTCCTTTTTGTGATTCTTTTCTTGCAGCAGTCTGCCATAATGTGCGATGGTCAGCTGTATTTCTGCCCAAGGTTTAGCCTCAATTTCTTGAGCTGTTTCTGTACCGGCTCTGGCAACCCTTGGCACAATATATGGTAGAACACAGGTATAGATTTTGTCCAAGATTTATGAGTTTCAAGTACCCATTCGTCTTGAAAATTCTGTATGTAAATTAACGGATCCTCAGACTTCATTTTTCGTGTCATTATAGCTGGCATATCAGAAGTGTCTGGATACAGCACTCGTAGCGCTTTCCATACTGCGGCTCTACAATTGTTAAATGGAGCTCCGTCATACGCAGTATTAAGTGTGGTTACACCAGGGTAGCCTGCTTGTGTCCACACATCGTCTGCTCTCTCACCAAGTATGGCGATTAAGAGACCCTTAATATCCCCTATAGCTAACGTGTTTCCTCCTGTCATTTTTTCTAACTCGTGTATCCACTTTCCGGCTCCCGATGTCAGCATTGGAAGCTTGTTTTTCAAGTTTTCTCGATCCATGTGTGGCCATGGAATATATTGTGGTCTTACTACCCCCTTCTCGAGTAGCGGAAATTGGGATGCATAGCCCTCTCTCTCTTCTCTCATTGTTCTCCTGTCTATTGCAGGGGTAATATTCCCACATCGCCGTCTGCCTGGCAATGTCCTGAGCCTGTCCACGTAGGACGGTGATGACACCCCCTCTGACCGTGCGATACTTCTTTGCGTTGGTCTGACTGTGTGGCTAAACCTGATGCCCTCGGTGCAGACTCTCTAGTGTCTAACCATCATAAACCTTTTTACCTTGGGAGTCATCTTTCACTCTGTCTCTCTTCCTCCTTTTACTCGCGCTCCTCCCTTGCTGAGTCAGACATTGTCTGTCCCAAACTAATGCCACTTCTTGTATCTTCTTTGTTCCTACTTATTTCTAGTCTATCCAGGGACAGTTCTCTATTCCCACTACTTCGGGAGACATCCTCAGTGTTGTACAGCTGAGTGCTCTCCAGGCGCTCGTCTTCCCCTCCCTTTGGGGTATTTGTTCTAGCCCCATTTCATCATTTATTCTATCGATTGTTTCTCTGATGCTTCTGGTGTCGAAGTCATCTTCCATATTCGCCCTAGACGTGCCTGGTACTGAATCATACGCATGAAAGAATTCTTCTATATCTTCCCAATCTACTATAGGATCAGGTTTTTTAACCTCTCTCCCCAGATATTCAAGATCGCATGCTCTCTGCCTTGGCTTACGTTCTACATCGTCATCAAATTCTCTGCGCTTCCTCGCCTCTTCTCTGACCCTATCTATCCTTTTTCTTTTCATTTCTTAGTTCATCTGCCTTTCGGATTTCCTCATCTCTTCGTTTCTTTATTCTTTTCTCTCGTATTCTTTGCTCTTCCTCTGACCTTTGCTGCTTCTGTCTGTCTTGATCATTGGCTGCTCTCTGTTTGCGACCAAGCTGTTTTTCTTGCTCTTCGCGATATAGCTGTTCTCGCCTTTGTCTATCCTTTTTCCTTATTCTCTCGTCTCTCAATTACTTCTCATTCTCCTTTCTCTGTATATTGTCTAATCTCTCTTTTTGTTTCGCATCATCAAGGCCTTTACCATCGAGTTTCAATAAAATTTGCCCTCCCATCCATTTGTTTTTTGCAAAAGCTATCTCATCAGTTCTATCTTCGTTTCCCTTCCATCTTTTCCCTTCTCTTTCTTTATCGAGAGCTGTACTTGTCTGTGTCTGGTCCCTTCTTTCATCCTCGTGTCTCTCCTTGTCCCTTGGGACCGTGGAGGTGATATCCTTATACTTTTCTCTCCCTTGATTTTCATCACTACTTTGCGTAGGTGACTCATATGCCAGGTTACTATACCCTGTAGCTGCTTTAAGTTCGCTCAGCGGGTATAGCCCCTCATCTTTGTTCTCTTCAACCTTCGTTTCGGATGGGGCAGGTGGCGCAGTAGGCGTCTCACCCCCCTCTGTGCATACATTAAGTATCCAATCCAATGGCAGCTCCTCTTCCATTCCCTGTTCATACATTTTCCAAAGTTCTAGAACAGCGAGGCGTTTGTCTAACTTTTTACCCGTGTATGTGGCATGCAAATATGTTGTCATGTGTTGCAAGACAGCTTTAGATAAGGACCCCCTTGTGGCCATGGCATAAACATTTTGTGGGCGGTTCCTTTTACCCACTCTGTACTGTATTTTTTCAGTTTAGGGGCATGTTTCGGCAACTGTTTGCATAGGTGTTCTAATGAGTTATGTCTTTCATGCTTAGATCTATTTCCTTTCTCCTTATATAAACCTTGTCAACGCTTCACGTGACTTAAACAACTTCCAACAATATGAGCGAGCACCAAACACTGCAAGCTCCAATCCAGATTTTTTCACAAAATGTTATATCTTCTATTTAATTAAAAAAACATCAATTTGCATGTGATATTACCTCAGCAAGGAACATTTTCGACTTGTGACATCACAACAAACAACATGTAAGACAGACGTTTAACAGACTAGACGAACACCAGCTGATCACAGGTATCTCTGCCTCTAATCATTACCCCTTCATGGAGTTTAAACGTACCCATTTCACAGCGTCTTTAATCGCTGTGGTAGTCTATTTGTTCCCCATTATGTGGGACTCTGTTGGCCGCTTATATTAAAAGCGTAGGAATAAGGCGAATCCTCTCACTTCTCGGGTGTCCCCCCCCCCCGGTAACTTCTCTCTTCTCGGGGGTCCTCGCCGGTAACCTTTCTTTTGTTTATTTACCCTCGAGTCATTATCCCTTTCTATATATACATTTTTCTCTACTTCTAGCTATGTTTTGTTTTCCCACCTCCCTCCCTCCGTTACCTTTTCCCTTAACTTGTTCTAAAGCATGCACTTTTGCCAACACACTCAGTTTCTTTCACTCACCATTCGCATTGTTCCTCTCTGGACCCTCGGGATCATCGCCTTTGTTACCGCCTTGTTCGGCTTTTCGCCCACTCAGCTGCCAATAGGAACGGGAAGGGGTTGAGTGGGGAAACACTGGTTCCTTCAGACCCTGGTCTGCAGACTTCTTTTACACTACCACTGTCCACGGGGAGCTTCACGGTCTACTCAGCCGAATGGCAAAGGACTAGTGATATTGTCAAAGAGCTAGAGTTACTTTATGTCGACGGTCAATGGGTGTCTTATTCTAATCAATAATCGATAATCGAAAACCATCAATCTCTGCTACCAAGTGTACTCCAGAGACCCCCGGCCGGCCCATAGAGCTGAGGTTGGCTCAGAAGTACTTTAAGACGAGATAGCTGCACCCTTGAGATGGATGGGGGTGCAGATTCATTACTCCAACACCAATCAATAAGGACAACTCAATGGTTTGGCAAAGGGAGTCCGTTTAATGACAAGTACAAAAATTGGGAGTTATGGATTTCAGCAGTGATGCGATCGTCCTTCTCGCTTCAACTCCAACAAACTTCATACAAGTTGTAACATTTATACTCAAAACTCGTCATAATTGACGTGTAACACTCAAAAGTTAACATGCAATTCTATTGGTTAGGAAAAAGTAACTTTAGTATAGGTACTATATCTGTATATTGTAACGGAGTGAGGGGATTGGGAAAACACTGTCAGGTGGGCGTCTAAGCCCTTCCTTCAAACATGACTACTGTAGATGTCACTAAAAGTATGACATCTCATTGGTTCTACTAACTATAGGACCCTAGATTATTTGGTCCATTGTGATTGGGTTGGCACCAACCCCATGCATAATTTTCTACTTTGCTTAGCAGCACGCAGAATGGTCGGCCAGGTGCGAGGTGCCCCTTACTTACCCGGCCTTCCTCTAGCCCTTGTTACAATCAATCATAACTTTAATAGCCATGTATCAATTAGTACATTGTGGTTGGCCTCGAAACTGCATCTTCGGTCTGGAAAAGTTCTGATATCTCTGCTTGGTCTGGTGCCAAGCGTAGGTGTGAACCTGTGCTTCTTCTTGCTCGGCTGGTCACGTGCTTCCCACACCGTGAATCTGTCTCGTTTCTCTCAATTTGTGTATTTGATTCTTATTTAGCCCGCCACCTGCCTACATCTTCTTATCTCGACCTTTCAGAGGCAGGATATTCTGTTCTTAGTTTCAATTAAAAGTAGCTACTGTTCATAGCTTCTATTGGTATGACCTTGACTTCCCTGGCACGAGTTGCCTCTGCCGAGTTTCGATTCAGCCGTCTCTCCTCGTGTTACTAGAATATGAATCTTCTTGCGTTTGGCCTTAAGTAACCTGGGTTGGTTCTGCTTTTGTGCAAAGTAGAAATATACTTATAAACAGGCGCTTCATTTGAGGCAGGTTATGTATAATGGCGCTTGCCGCACTATTCTTCTACCACCTGTAAGACTAGATACTTTGACACCTGAAAGATTAAATACTTTCTGCATTTAAGCTACTTTGGACCTAGATGTTTACAGGTCGACTATAGCGCCAAGTTACCGGCGCTTTTGATTTCCACATGTTTCATTCATGGTTTAAGTTCGGCATTTCAAGTAAATTTTGTACTTTTCCCTCTCGGGTTATGCCACATACTGCAAACTAATCATGTACTGAAGACGATTTGAAATTTAGTTTTCACCATTTGTCTATGCTCAGAATATTGAATTCTGTTATATGTATGCTTTCACAATTGCCTTTTGATGTTTTTGTCACAATTGCATTTTGATGTTTTTGTCTCAATACAAACTATGTATATCCACAGTCTTTGATGTGTGTGAATTTATTTTTCCCTTCTGGACAATTTCATGGGTTATGAACTAAGGGATTCAATCCATTAGTACTAGTATACCAGGTTCCCCAATGTAAATTACTTGTTTGGCTTCATTTATTGACAAAAATTGGTGATGAACCTTGGCAGTAGCAGTTCTACCTCCTTTTTGGTTCTGCACTATTCTTCTACCAAGCATAGCAAGCCGCACTGTTCTCTTAGCCTTCTTGAGGTTCCAAGCATATTTACAGGTGTAAACTAGTTGAATGTCTTCATCTTGCTTACAGCTTGAACTTCTTTGTATTTCAACATCGTTCTCCCCTTGGGGGTCAAGATATCTTTATCCATGGCGTTTCGTCTCTGTCATTCTTTGGTTGATATTTCTTCTATCTGTGAGTCTGTCCGGGTCCTCTTGACCTCACCATATGTCTTCCATTAAGACCTTTTTTGGTTTCTTCCGGGACAGTACTTAGGCGATCTTCATTTCGTTTCATTTGTTGATGGGGTTTTCTTAAGGGATACCTTACTGTCCATGGTTTTCTTGGTATTGGTACTTCAATAGGTGTTGCTCTTCTAATAGGCACTGGGCAGAGCCCCACTGCGGCTCTCTGCTGGTTTATTTGCTCATCATACATTACATATTTTGGTGTGAACGTTCCTGGAACTTCAGAATGGGCGACTGGAGTGCAGGCTTTATTTGGGACCTCCTCTACAGGTTTGAGGCAGATCCTCATGACAGCGGCAAGGATGTCAAGAGTATTGGTGATGGCCAAGTGGAAGTTGCTGAGAGCAGAGTCAGCGGAAGAGTCTGCAGTGCTGGGCAAGGAGGTACGAAGGTAGCAGAAAAGGCAGCAGCTGACACTCGCTTCATCGGGCGGATGTTCGTGAGCGAGGTTGTCAGGGCTTTTGAGGGAGCGGTAGGAGGGCAGAAGGGGCCCAGGTGGGAGGAGAGGAGAGAATGGTCTGACCAAGAGAGGGGAGTGTACAGAGCGGGGACAAGAGAGAAGTCCGAGTATATGATGGCATCCAGAGTGTGTCAAGCCGAATGGGTTGGACCAGAGAATGGAGCGGTATATTGAGGTGCATAGGTTGATGAAAAGAGTGGATGCTGAGACAGGGGAGTGCAATTGGTTGTTGAAGTCACTCAAGAGGAGGAGGTTGGATGTGGTTTAAAGTAAGGCAGAGCAGAAATCAGCCCATTCAGAGAGTAACAGTGTGGTAGCGCCTGGAGGCCGGTAAATGGTAGCAATGGTCAGAGTGGAGGAGGGAGAGATGACCAACTTGCATACCATGCTCTCAAAGGAAGGATAGGGCTGGGTGGGTAAGATGGAAGATGGAACCCACTCAGGTTAGATCAAGGCAACTTCAATTAGAAACAATATTTGGCCCTGGTGGTAGCTGTATGGGCAACGATTTCCAAGTGGAGCCAATTCCAAACCACAAATCAAGATTTATTCCTGGGGCAGAAGTAAGGTATCTGTCAGCACTACCAGGCGGTTTCACTTCTCACACTTTTCAATGTGTCATCCAGTCCAAGCTGTATACTGCCCATCGACCGGGCAGTATTCTGCTATCTGGGGCCCTTAGACCTGTGATTGGGTCCTTAGCTGTGAAGGTGCAGTGTTTCAGCTCACAATACCAACTGCTCCATTTCCAAAGGCTTCTTAAGGTGCACATGCACTCCAGCACTCTTGATTCATTTTCCAACAGTCTCAGCCAGCTGCTGTGCTGCACATCTTCCCTGATGGAAAACAGTTCAGAGTTCAGATAATCTTTCACCTCTTCGCAGGCCATATCCCATTGTAGCTCAATTCCAACCGTTAGCACGCTCTTCATCAACTGCTACAATTCTTCTCTGGTCAACTGGCTGAGCATGCCTATGACGTGCAGCTCGCCGATATTTGTGTTGCCATAGGAAAGCTCTGCCCCAGATATAAAGCTGGTAGGGCCTTCTAAGCGGTCTATGTGACTATCTAAATGTTGCTGCTTATAGATACCCCAAGCCTCAGACATAGGGCCTCATCACGAGTTTGGCAGTAACCCTTAAATCCGGCGGTAACGCTATCAGCGCCGGATTTAAGGGTCTGTCGGATCACAAGTACAAATACCGCTGGCGCAGGTACAGCCGGTTGTAAAAGCGTCGGCTGTAAAAGCGTCAGTATCCATTTGCGCCCTTACAGAGCAATCACGAGTCTGGCGTAGGCGCTATTAGCGCCAGAAAAGCGGTGGATAATCTGCCGAAAATACCCCTAGCCAAATGCTGGAGGTAAAAGAACATAGGATACAGCAATAAGGGCCCAGGTGAAACCAATGCAAATCAGAGGCCTACAAAAGGACCCACCCATGCACAACACACCCTCCCCAACACCATTACACCAGCAGGAGCAGGGAGGAGAGAGCAATAAGGGCCCAGGTTAAACCAATGCAAATCGGAGGCCTACAAAGGACCCACCCATGCACAACACACCCTCCCCAACACCATTACACCAGCAGGAGCAGGGAGGAGACAGCAATAAGGGCCCAGGTGAAACCAATGCAAATCAGAGGCCTACAAAGGACCCACCCATGCACAACACACCCTCCCCAAGACCATTACACCAGCAGGAGCAGGGAGGAGACAGCAATAAGGGCCCAGGTGAAACCAATGCAAATCAGAGGCCTACAAAGGACCCACCCATGCACAACACACCCTTCCAAACACCATGCTGCCATTTGGAGCCGGGAGCCTTGATGTGGACTTCTACCTGCTGCGCCTGGAGCTACAGAGCTCAGCCAACCAGGCCAGGGCCCTGGGAGTACAGGGGGTGGTGGGGATGAGGAGAAGGAGGAGGAGAGCAGCACCAGCAAGGCGGCCACCCATCCCCAGGGGGAGGCCAACACCCTGGGCCCTGACTGATGGCCAGTTGGTGACCGAGTATAGGCTGGACAGGGCAACCATCACCCAGTTGCTGGACACAATCCAGGATGACACCGGCAGCTCTATAGCCATCAGCACATCAGTGCCCCTGCTTGTGAAGCTTGTGTCCGTGCTACAATTTCTCGGAACTGGCAGCTACCAACACACTGTTGCCATGATGCATGGCATGGCCCAGTCCACCTTCAGTGCCATGCTGGGACAGGTGCTGGATGCACTGCTGCTCCATGTGAATGAGCACATCGCATTGCCAGCCACACAGGCACAGATGAACCAGCTGAAGGGTCAATTCCATGCCATTGCCCAAGTTCCGAATGTCATAGCAGCCCTGGACTGCACACATGTAGCACTCGTACCACCCCAGGAACATGAGGCAGCCTATAGAAACCAGACAAATTACCATTCCATGAATGTGCAGATGACATGTAGCCCTGACCTCACCTTCAGCCACTGCTGTGCCCGCTACCCAGGATCCATCCACGACTCCATGGTCCTGCGCAACAGTACCCTGCCAGCGTACATGGAAAGGCACCGAGGCTACAACACATGGATGCTGGGTGAGTACAAATGTAGTGCGTAATGCATGTTAAATGACATCTCATGTGGCTGGACATACACAGTGAAATCTCTGCATGCCAATAGGCAGCACCAGCACTGCAACATTCCCATGAATGTACCTCGCACGAGAACCCTGGAACATGTCCAACACAGCAGAACACACCCAGTCTGGATGGCAAAGACATGTGGCAACACAGTCACATATGGAAGCCCAACTACCACAAAGCCTCCTGTGTGTGTTGCAGTATAGCTTCTCACCCTGACACAGCAGAGATATCCCACCCTGGCCACCCGACAGTCATGGCAATGTTACACGAAAGTAGGCACATCCACAAAAGCACTACACCAAACTAGTCTGAATAACGACAATGTACATCCCTGAAACACTGAACCCTGATTGGCCAATCACATGCCAGGAGAACTGTACATAATAGTGCCAATCAGCAAACGCAACAGCAGACAAAGGGAATGCCAATGACTCATGGGCTAACCACATGTTGCATGCAAAAGCAGATAGAAGGGTCCCCTCCTGATGGGGGGCATGGCTAACCAGCCATGGACTAGGACATGCTTTGTGCTGAGCTCCTGCTGATCCGACATATATCCGAGAAATTACGCCTTATAAACGCTGCACGCACCTGGAAACTGAAGGGATGGGCATTGGAACACATGCTCTGCAAGATTCCTGCACAGCAAGTTACTTGCGCCTGCGGATCGAGAGGAAAATGGATTGGCAAGGAGCAGCCGTGTGGAAACAGTGTTGCTAAAGATGGCGGACAACAAAGGGAATGTTGCCGCTGCCTGAACAAGAAACAAACTTTCCTGCCTTGTGCGTAGCGTGAGGACAACTGCGGCCAGTGGCGACTTATTATAACCCTCCCTGATACTTTTCATGTCTAATCGGCTCCCGGGCCCCAACGAATGCAGCGGCAGAGATCTCTACATTGACAACAAAAGAGCCCTGTGTGGCAGCGTGGCTTTCGGTTGTACACAGAGGCGCGGCTGGACCCTGCTGCGTCAAGCGAAGCGTGAGGAAGTTGGACTTCGTAAACAGCACTAGACATTGCTTGGACGGCTGTGACTACGAGGCGGCGCTCCTGGGCTAGACCGAGGGTGCTGTTCGTGGGTGGCCGCAACATTAACAGTGATAATCGTGTGTGAGTGAGACTCTTCGCCGTTCACGAGGGCAGCCGAGCTTGGAGGCAGTACGGATCGGAGCAACGGTGAGAGAGGAAAGGCAGGCATATGCTAAATGGGATCTCGTTGCTGGAGCGGGCGGTACAAGGTGCCGAATCTAGTGCTCGCACTGGTGTGAAGCCTGAATGTTCACAATAACTGTGGAGAGTCCTGCATACAAGCGCGGCTCCCAGCCGCTCATAAAAGCAACGGAGGCTGCAGACTGTTGTGATCTGTGGCACGCAGAGTGGGCAGAGGTGAAAGGAGAAGGAAGCATATAGTAAGGTGTTTGCCTGAGTTCCTCTGCATGACGGGGGGCGCTCAGGAGCACGCTGTCTAAATTGAGAGGTTGCCAGAACTAGTGCATCAGGGGCCTGGGAATTAACCCCTTCCACTGTCGGTACATTTGTGAAATACGAAATCGCTGGTCTGTACAGTGGCACTGAGACCGAGAAGTAAGGATGGGCAAAACACATGACGTAATGAGCACACGAGATGTGCAGATGGCTGGTCGCCTGCAAATGAATGCAGCATAAGTGAGCTCCTGAGGAGGTTGGAACCTGCATAAAGGACGAGGACCCCGGGGTGCAACGTCACCAGGTAGTGGGAATAAGTGGACTGTGCACATGGGCCCCGGAGGCACGCCGCTAAAGAACACTGCTTACAGGAGAGACGTGGGAGGACACAGCCCACTCCGAGATTGACTTTGCGCACCGCCTAGCAGGGTAGCCCATTGAGGTCACCTGAATACTGACCTGAAGTGGGAAACCACAGGGACACCGGAGGGCTGATATAAGACATAACGAGATTGCAGGATGTCGGTGAAAGGGCTGAAGGCTAGGGGCAAGCAATCCACTATGGACACCTTTGCAAAGGTGCAGCGGGCTCCTTCAACCCCGGTGCAAAAGACAGGGGAGGCATTGGGACATGACCCCCCGGAAGGAGAAAACCAACAAGTCCTAGCGGCCATAACGGACTTGAGTGCTAAGTGGGGCACGGCGATGGCGGAACTGCGCACAGCCCAAGAAAATAAAATAGATGCTGTGGGGATTGAGGTTACCTTGCTGCAGCAGGACGTCAGGGCGTTAGCAGAAAGAACCAGCGGACTGGAAAGTGCGGTAAAGACCAACACTGAAGTCAGCACGAACAATGCAAAGGAGGTCCATGTGCTCAAACAGCAGATTGCCAACCTTGAAAACAGGGTGGAGGAGGCAGAAGGACGGGCGAGACGGAACAACATCCGGGTGGCCGGCCTGCCAGAAGGAGAAGAAGGCCAGGACCCCACAGATTACGTGGAGAACATGATCCTACAAGTAGTGGGAGCGGACAAACTCTTTCAGGGGTTCACAGTAGAGCGGGCACATCGAGCCCTTATGAGAAAACCACGTCCTGGAGCTCCACCGCGGCCGATAATTGTGAAAATCTTGAATTACAAGGACAGGGAAAAGATCCTGGAGTATTTTCGTAAGGGCGGAACGATAGAAAGAGCCTCCTCCAAGATTACGGCATACCCCGACTATACTATGTTGGTGCAAAGGCAGCGATATAGTTATGTTGCGGTTAAGAGGAGACTGCATGCGGCGGACATCCGGTACATGTTGTTGTACCCAGCAAAGTTGAAAGTATTCCACAAAGGCAGAGCGCTGTTCTTTGACAACCCAGAGGATGCAGCGTCGTGGTTGGATCTACAAGGCTGCCTGGCGCAGAACGAGGAACAAGATTCCCAGGAACACGATAAGTGAAGCCACTATGTCATGTACCCTGTGAGGGCGGGAGAGTGGGGTATTCAGGTATAGCACCTTGAATTATTGGAAAGACACGCCGAAGCCCTGAACTCTTATGACTCTGTGGGACTGGATTATAGTGTGATCATAAACGCCATTGAAAATGAAAGTATTGGGCGAAGCAACTCTAAACAAATAGGAGTGACAGGATCGCACTTACTTACCCCCGAGATTTAGTAGACAGGCGGCCAATAGGGCGGCCCCACCCTGCTGAGCCGCGAGTACGGGTATTACCAGAAAGGGCTAGATGCGGGGGTGCCTGAGATCCAGGGATGGAGCTGGGCAACAGTTAGGGAGGGTGAAGTTGGGGTAGGGTGTATGAGAGGGGAGTGGGTGTTGGGGGTGTTTGTAGTTAAGGGGAGTTTGAAGCGGGAAACAAGCCTATATAGATTAAGACGGAAATGGGATCTGGACTGCACTGGCGTGAGAGGGAGGGGGATTCTAATGGGTCATGGGAGACCTTAAAGTAATTACGTGGAATGTCAGGGGGCTTAATAGTTATCTAAAAAGGAACAAGGTCATGTTGTACTTGCGCAGACAAAAAATAGATATTGCTCTGTTGCAGGAGACACACCCGACACGGGAAAAGATGGAGACGGTGGTGAAGAAATGGAAAGGGGTTGTGGTGGGCTCGACATATTCTGCCTATGTTAGGGGAGTACTCATCTGGGTGGCGCCGCATGTCCCGTTCCAACAGTTGCAGGTGGTGGCAGAAACGAATGGGAGGATGGTCATACTGAGGGGATTAGTGGAGAATAAAGAGATAAGCATTGTGAATACATACGCCCCCAACCAAGATACGGCAGCATATTCCAGAACTTTGTGTCATAACCTCAGCATATGCATGGGTGTGGTGGTGATCTGGGGAGGGGATTTTAATTGTGTATTAGACCCCAGGGTAGATAGATCGGATGGGAAGATTGATAGATCTGCCCCAGCGGCTAAAGCGCTGCTGGCCCTACTGGAAGACTTTGGTTAAGCGGATGTGTGGAGAACAAGACACCCCCAAGATAGGCAATACTCACATTACTCTGCCCCGCAGCAATTACATACGAGGCTGGATTATGTCTTTGCAGCGTCGGACGTGGTGATGGAGTGTACTCAAGCAGAATATAAAGCAAGGGTCCTTTCGGACCAGTCACCCCTTGTCATTGGGTGGTAATATTGCCCCCCCGAGAGCGAGGATTCCGATATGGCGCCTTCGGGCAGAGGCACTTAAGGATCCCGCCTTCAGGGAAGATTTACGGGAGGAGATGATTAACTATTTTGAGATAAATACGGGTAGTGTTGACTCAGTGAGCACATTATGGGAAGCCTTCAAGGTGGTGATGAGAGGGGTAGCCATAGCAAAATCAAAAGGCCTACCAGGTGGGATTTTGGCTGATCTACAAGAAACAGAAAGGGAACTGGAAAAGGCATTGCAGGAGGCAGGCGCAGGCATGGAACCAATATTGAAATTACAGCAGAAATGTGCGGAGCAATGGGGAAGATTATGTAACCTCAACTATAAAAAATACATAGAAAGACAGCATGCGGGAGGGGATAAAACGGGAAGGCTTCTGGCATGGTTATACAAGAGTCAGACTCCCAAGCCCGTGATTAGAACGGTGCGAGGGAAGATGGTAGTGTAGCTGACACTCAGGAAGAAGTTAATCAGGAGTTTGCAGAATATTATAAGTTACTATATGGGGATGAGGGGAGTAGTAGGCTTGGGGAGATTACAGAAACACTGGAGGATATAGGACTGCCTAAGATAAGTGTGGAAGAAAGAGAGGAGTTAGATGCACCGATTACCTTGGAGGAGTTGGGGGAAGTGGTGAGGCAGATGCCTACCTGTAAGACTCCAGGGTCAGACGGGTTCCCAAGTGAATTTTATAAAGTATACAAGGAGGAAGTGCTCCCCCCAATGCTAGAAATGTTGAATGAAGTGTTTGAGGTGGGACGGCTGCTGGAGTCGCTCAGAGAGGCGATCATAATACTGCTTCCCAAACCCAATAAGCCTGGGCACAGTTGTGGCTCTTATAGACCTTTGTCAATGTTGAACCAGGACAGCAAGATATTGACGGCTGTTCTGGCGAATACACTGCTCAGAGTTATTGGCAAACTAATACACCCCGACCAGACAGGCTATGTCCCGAATAGAAATATAACTCACAATCATAGACGACTCCATCGGGTGGCTGAGTGGGGGAGCAAGAACGAGGGCGAAATGGCAATTGTGTCCTTAGACGCGGTTAAGGCTTTTGATTCAGTCAAGTGGCCATGGCTGCTTGCCACTTTGGCAGGTTATGGAATGGGGCCTGGATACATGAGCTGGGCAAAGATGCTATACAGTGAGCCGTTAGCTAGGGTTAGAACGGGATCGGTGATATCTGAAAGATGGCAACTAAGTAGAGGCACCAGAAAAGGGTGCCCGTGGTCCCCAATGCTCTATATACTAGCCTTGGAGCCCCTAGCAAAATACCTTAGGCAACAATATGACACCATAGGTATTGAGGTGGGCGGGGAACGACACATGATTTCCCTGTATGCTGATGACTTGCTACTGTACTTGAGGTATCCAGAAGAAAATCTCCAGCACATACTAGAAGTGATGGATAAATACACAGAGCTGTCTGGTATAGCGGTGAACCCCCAAAAATCTGGTATCTTCCCGCTGGGTAGCTATAAGGGGACCCCTGTGGGACGGTTACCGGTGCTACAAACACCATGGACGGTTAGCACATTTAGGTATCTTGGGATAGACGTGTACCACACGGTGGAAGAGGAGCACAGACACAATACTGAGAGAGCTATTGAGAGAATTGAGAAATGCATGAAGTTCTGGGAGAAGTTGCCCCTAGCGATGATGGGACGAGGGGCAATGCTAAAGATGGTGGTCCTGCCTGGGCTCCTGCATTATTTCGGAAATATTCCGTATCTGATACCCAAGAAATTTTTCACCAAACTGAATAGCATGTGTAGGGACTTCCTTTGGCATGGTACCAGGAATAGAGTGGCATTATGGAAGCTGCAGAACTTTTACGAGAAAGGTGGAATAAAACTGCCCAACTATGAGGTCTATTATGTTGCGAGCCAGCTGCAATATATAGCCAAATGGCTCTCAGACTAACTGACCCCCGAATTCAGGCGGTTTGGACATGATTGTGCCCCATATTATCTGAAAGAATTGATCTGGCTACCAAAGACAGAAATGGAGGGACGCCCCAAGATGATGAAGCTTGGGTGGGAGGTGTGGCGCCGAGCGTGTCAGATGGGGAACCCGCTCCCATGCTCCCGCAGGTACCACCAGTTGTACTGGCGGGGGGAGATAAGCAGTAGAGGTTGATACTACGAAACCACTGGGAGGCGGTTGGGGTGGTGACAATGGGGGATATTTGGCGGGAAGGGACCATCACAGAGTTTGAAGTGCTGGGGGAGGAGATGGGGTTACACCCGGGCCAGTATATTACTTATTACAGGATGGTCCAGAGAATCAGGAGAACATGGCCTGAAACGGTATTCGAGGGAGAACCAGACGAGACCGTAGACATGATATACAATATGACAGAGGGGGGCATGAGATCTCTAGACTATATGAGATGATGATGTCCAAGGTCGGGAAGGAGTTAACACAATTGAGACTAGACTGGGAGGCGGAAGTGGGCGCCCCTCTGGAGGACCGGATGTGGGAACGTGCTTTGGGATACCACAAGAAGGTGTCTAGAAATGCAAGATTGAAACAGATACAGCTATATATCACGCATAGAGCATACATGACACCAGAAAGGATATCCAGGTTCAAAGATGCTGGGAGACAAGCATGTCCCAAATGTGATGAAGAGAGGGCTGGCATGGTGCACATATTCTGGGCATGCCCAGTAATTGAGCGCTTCTGGGGCGGAATAGCACAAAAGCTAGAGGAAAAGGGGGTCATGATGGTTGTAAGTACAGCTTGGGCTTGCTTGCTGCGGGGGTTCCCCAGATCGCAGAAACTTAAGCATGTTAGCAAATTGAAAGATTTAGCGTATGTACTTGCAAAAAGAAGGATTGCCATCGGATGGAAGACATGTCATAAGCCACGGGTGGAGGTGTGGTGGAAGGATTTGCAGAAATGGGCGGAGGCAGAAACCGTGGTGTGGCAAGAGGCGAGCACTGCAGGGGGAGAGGAGGAGGCGGGAAGCCTGATGGCATGGAGATCATTAATAGCGGAATTGCTTGGGACGGTGCAAGACCTGACAGGATCCACGGAGTGTGAGAACCCACCATGCAAGGCAGATACAGAGTGCGTGGATCAAATAGGCTCGTAAGGGGGGGTGGGATGGGGGAAGCAGTGACCAGAACAAATCGATGAACGTTTGTATTTTTGATGCATACACTGCGTGTGTGGTTTGTATTGTTTTTGTTTGAAAAATTAATAAAATTATTTAAAAAATTTTAAAAAAAGAAGGGTCCCCTCCTCCAGTGACTGTCACATTTAGAAAACGAGGCGTTGCAAGTTGTATGCACTCCATTGATTCAATGCTGCCCCTATCACAGCACACACCACAATGTAAGTGACCAAATGATAACTAGCCCACATGTAATACATGAGTGTGATGCACATAACAACTCACATATACATAGATAAACAGCTGCATGGCAACCTCACACCATGCATGTCCTTGAAGTCAAAGGCTGGATGCCAACACTGCAATGAGATAGCATGACCTCTTCAACACAAACTTGATCCTGCTGACAATGTCACTGATGACTGAGCATTGTGCACCCACTGAACCTACCTTGTCCTCATACCTACATTCTCTCCCCTGCAGGTGATTCTGGATATCCCCAGTGCACATGGCTCATGACCCCTATGCGTCATTGTGAGGCTGGAAACCCCGGTGCCCGTGGGGTTGGCCGGCAATGGCCAGGAGAAACAGAAAAACCACAAGGAAACTCCAACCAGGGAGTTAAGTCGAGTAATCCTGAGTCACCAAGAACAGTGACTCCCACTAATAAAAACACAAGAAAGGTCAATATGTCACTGGTAGGAATTACAAGAAGTTCCAACAGGGGATGTCGGACCACGGACTACATCTCCCATAATGCCTCTGGGTCAGCACAAATATATTCCTTTTAAACCAAAAATGAATAAAAGGGGGTTGCATACCAGGAAGGAAAGGTTCCCTTTTCCCTATAGCCGTGGCAGGAAGAGATACGAGGTGGGCAAAGTACGGGATATGGAAGTTGCACTGAGCCATGATAAAAACAAAGAAGCAGAAAAACTAACGCCTCGGGAAGTGGAGAGGGAAAGGGAGGGGCTGACTGGGGAAAGGTGGAAGGAATTGTGCACACCTGAAGGTGAAGAGGGTGGAGGGGAGGTGCAGTTAAAAACAGCCACCTGGAACTCATTAGCTCTCTCGATTCTTTCATCTGGGAGCCAAGTGCAGGCGCAGAGGAGTGGAGCCCAGACGTCAGTGGATTCGAGTGGGCATACTAGGTCAATCTATCCCTGGGACCGAGGAAGCCCCTACAGCCGCACATTCAAACCAGGGATCCGGACAACCACAGCGAAGACAAAGACGGCAAGGAAAGAGTGCTCTTGGAACTCCTGTGACATTTTACGAGCAGAGCTCTAATTGCGAGAGCACAACGCCGTCTGGGAGGAACGTTTGTGGTTTTGTTTTCTTTATTTTCCTTCTTTGTTCAAACATGGCTCACGAGGAAAAGCCGGCAGCAAAAAGGGGAATGTTCCGTGATATGGGCAGTGCAAGTGAGGTGCAGGACTGAAAAGCCGACAATGAACACTTGAAGTTTGTTTTGTTCCTCGCCAAGATTTATACCTTTCTTCCCCTGGACACTTGAACTCTGATTTAAAGAAGGCAAATCGGAGGCGGGACCTTTCTTTACTTTGATTCTAAATGCACAGTGCCAGCGAGAAGCCTATTTACTTTGCATTATTGGTGATTTAAGTTCCAAAAGCTGCAATTTCGTTCTGAATGCACAGTGCCAGTGAGAAGCCTATTTATTTTGCATTATTTGTCATATGAGTTAGAAAAGCTGCAAATTCGGTCGTAAAACCTGAATAAACCCCTTCTTTGATTTAACCTGAATTACTGACTCCTGCCTGCTATTTAACAGTCATCCACACACTGCAGCTGAGCAGGCATACAACATTGCCCATGGACGTACACGCATCTACGTGGAGAGGGAATTTGGACTGCTGAAGGCACGCTTCCGGTGCCTAGACCGTACAGAGGGGCATTGATGTATGCACCTGAAAAAGTTGGCAAAATTGTACTTACATGTGCCATGCTGCACAACATTTGCTGTCGCAGGAATGTGCCACTGCCCCCCGATGCTCATGTGCAGCCACCTGAGGATGGGAGTGAAGGTGATGATGTGCCAGAAGGTGTTGCACGTGTACACAGGAATGGGGTGAGGAAGGGGAGGTTGGCCAGACAGGGCTTGATTGAGAATTATTTTTGATATGGGTGATGGCTGCAATTTGCACATGTCGCTTGAACATTAAAGAGCACTTAATCACAATCATGACTGTCCATGCTTTGTATGAATATTGAACGTTATTTATTTGAAGAATGTCAATCCCCCTCCCCCAGTGAACACCCAGCACACAATCCCCCCTGCCCCTAGTGAACACCCAGCACACAATCCCCCCTGCCCCCAGTGAACACCCAGCACACAATCTACCCTCCCCCCAGTTAAATCCCCACAACAATGCCATGTCCATCTATGAGGGTCGCGGGCGCTTTCCATGTCCTGCCCCCTCTGGTGTGTGGGATCTCAGGTGGCGCAATGAATGGCGCCTAGGTGAAGGCTCAAGGGATCCCTCCGTGGGTGCAGTGGAGGTTGATGGGACTGACCCGGTGACCTGCAGATGCTGGCGGAAAAGGTTGTTTGATTCCCTTGTCTGCTCAGCTAGTGCAGATACTGCCTCTCACAACTCCCGTCCCCTTTGGCCAAAACCTGTCAGGGCTGACGTGCATTGCACCACCACTCTCCGTGTGCGCACGTTGTCTTGGGCCATGTACTTGCAGCCATGCCGAATGAACCCACTGATGGCCTTGATGTGCCGGCTGTGCACTTTGGCCAGGGACTCCACTTTTGCCTGTTTGGCCTCAATTATGTCCAGACGTCCATTCACAGCTGCTCCCGTGATGAAAGGTACCCTGATGCAGTGGGTGCCAGCCTGGCAGCTGTGCGCTGCTGTGGTGGGGGAGCTGCATGGGGACATGTTGGCAGCTTGGAGGGGGCTGCTGTGGTCTGAGTGCCAGTCTTCTGGGGAGCCATATGATGGTGTGTCCACATCAAGCTCTGGCGTGTGGACACGAAGCACATGCACACGTGGGGTTTGTTCTCCCTGTGTGGCTGGCCCTGGGCTCCCCTGTGGTGTGGCCATCCCTTTGGTGTTGCTGCATCTCGGGGAATGCAACAGTCCTGCCTGAGGCGCAGCTGGAGGTGTCTGTCCCTCATCGGGCTCTGACCCACAGGTGACTCCCTCTGCATCGGAAATCTGCATGATGGCTTGGGGTGAGGTAGGCGCTGACACCCTGCGGCCATGTGGGTGCTGTAGCCGTCTGGTTGGGCTGCGGTGTGGTGATGTGGGATGGGTCCGGCATCGGTTTACTTCTGGGCGGGCCCTTTGCGGGGTGGTGGTGCTGGTCGAGGTACGCTGCCTCAGGCGCTGTGATGAAGTGGCCTCTTCACCGTCATCCCGTGACGATCGCCGTGTGCCTGTGGGGTACTTAGGGTGTGGATTGAGTTCAGGGCAGCCTACATTAGTATCATGCAGTTCATGGCATCAAGTGGGATTGTAGGCAGTAGGGATTATGCATGGCACTTGCATTGTGTCCTATGCCCATGTAGTGATTGGTGGGATGTGTCAGTGTAGAGGAACACTGCACGGAAATGTTTGTGTCATCACATGCAGGATGGGGATGCACCATGCACATGGTCCTGGGGGTTTATTCATGCACACTCACACTCTACGTAGC
Source organism: Ambystoma mexicanum (assembly GCF_040938575.1). Classification (NCBI taxonomy): domain Eukaryota; kingdom Metazoa; phylum Chordata; class Amphibia; order Caudata; family Ambystomatidae; genus Ambystoma; species Ambystoma mexicanum. The sequence continues at coordinate 824,428,415 of NC_090939.1, forward strand.
AGTGCCATGGTAATGGATGTCTGTCCCCTGGCCCTTGTATTGATGCAGTGCACCTGCAGGGGAGTATAGGGGGTACTACGGTTCAGTGGTTCAAAGGCTCAGTTATGGGTGTCTGCAGTGCCTCACACACATTTCATGCACATTCATTCACTCAGGGTCTGCATATGTTGTCCTTTCAGATACATGCATTTGGGGTGGGACTCACCTGCAGCCGGCTGGGTACCAGTGCCAGCCTCCGCTCCACCAACTCCCTCTATGGTGCCCATGTCAATTAGTGCAGTCATCTTCTCCTCCCAGGATGTGAGCTCGGATGGTGGTGGTGGTGGTGGCCATCCTCCAGTGCCCCTGCTTGCACTCCTGTGCTGTGAGAGTATGCCGCGTACTCTGACAAGCAAGTCATTGAGGCGCTTGCGACAGTCCTCCCCATCCCGGGGCACGCGCCCCACTGCAGACACCCTCTGGCTGATGTCCCGCCAGATCTGTGCACAACGCTGCGCGCTTGTCTTGCGCTGCTGTAATTCGTCATGGTGGATCTCTGTCTCCTCCACAAGTACGGCAAGCTCCTGGTCACTGAATTTTGGTTTCCTGACCCTGTCCAGGGCTGACTTGCCCCATGTGCGCTCCTGTGACATATTTCACTCCTCCCAGGGGTGGATGGCTTGCAGGGGCTGTGATATCCGACAGATTGTGATTTCCAAAATGGCCGCCGCTTTGTTTCCCGTTGTGGCGTTGATGCATTTCCTGCGCGCTAATAGCACGCGTATATGGTGCGTGCTATTAGCGCGGGATGGCGGAAGCGCACGGTGCGCTGGATTTACGGGTTCTTGGGCATTTTTTACGTCGAGCGCTATTTGCGCTAACACCATGTCCCTGTGCGCGTGCATGCAAACTCGTGATCTGGCGGACTATCCCCCGGGGGGCTTGGCGTTAGCGCTAATACTGCTCGACGAGAAAACTGCTGCATTACCGCCAAACTCGTGATGAGGCCCATAGTATTCACCCCACTCCATATCTTGTTGGCTACTTACCTTTTCTGTAGTCCTCCAGGCATCAACTCATTCTGCAGTTGGAGATAGATTGCTTCATCCTCAGAGCAATTGCGAAAATGTGTGGTAACCTGGAAGGCACAGAGGGGCACAGTAGCCATAAGGGTAGCCAAATTAACATTCAGAACACGGTCCCTACACCCAGACCTATCTAAATTAGACACTATGTCCTACCAAAGAGTCTGACTTTGCACTTCAGTATACTTCACAAACACCCTGATCTTGACCTCTGGAGAGATCAGGTGTTGAATCTTTGTGCAAGTCGTGTTCTCTAGGTCTCGACTAAAGCAACAAAAAGCATTCAAAGAATTTGAGCAGATTTTCTTCATCTGGGTATCATTCTTGGCATCGAATGTAGCACTTTAATTGCACGGAACTCTCAGATCCCCTTCCTAACAACACAGTAGGGATGTACTTGCATGTTGATGGGCACATTTACCTCATCTGGAGTCTAATTTCCATTACCACCTTGGGTCTTCCTGGTTGTTAGCACCGTAGGGCATGGTACTTGGATGTAGCAAAACATGGTTTGGGGAATCACTCCATTCCTTCTCCTAGTAAAAAGAACAGAATAACATTAGTGAATTAAATCAGAAACATGCGATGGCTCCAGAGACAATTCAGACGTATCAAGTGTATGTGCTGCGATAGTAGCAACAAGCGTAGGATTAGTGAATAATCTAAGCTTTTAGTGTAGGGGTGTGGGATTGACAGTCCAATACCGCTGCAATATGGCCCCTTGCTAAATATGGTGAATCAACAGCACACCCACTCATCAGCCAGGGCAGGTGTGACCAAGGAACATTCTCTCAAGTTCCATGCATAACATTTCATGACAGGATGGGGGCAATAGGACACATCTTCCTCACATCTGAGCAACAGAAGAAGTAAGGAAGTAAGGAAGTCACAGGGCAAAACCAAATAGGAAGAAAGACAGAAGAGAAGCACGTATGGCACCTATGCCCCGTCACGTGCGCTCAGGGGGAATGATAAAAGGGGGGATGGTCGGTGGGAGTATATACTCTACTGACCCACCCTTGGCTCACTGAGCGAACTCCACAACACCTGAGTTTTTGAAAAGAGAAAAATGGGAGGTCCCTCTATGGCAGCTGGTGGCCCAAGGGGAGAAGCTGTTTCTGGGCCTGGCTGAGAAGGGGTGGCATGGGCAAACCCTGTCATAAGGGACACTGCCTGGGTAAACCCCAATAAGAGAACCCTGGGAGGTTAGGCCCCGCAGGGTTAGTGACTCAAGTTGGGTGGGCTCCTATGACTTTACAGACGCTGTGGTTTACTCCAGTAGGGGCCTGTGGAGAGTCGGGCCATGCCACTTCAGAGAAGCTAGGCTGGGGGCGGGGGGCAGACCCTAGAAAGGGACTTCAAAGTGTGGACCCCTGTCATTAGAGAGATGTGCAGACGGTACACTCAGTGTGTGGTGCAAAAGGAAAGTAAGGCCACATCATTACAGTGACGAGTAGGACCAGGAGTAGATCCGCCATGGGGCTGCTACAGGAAAGTGGAACCCTGTCATTGTAGGGGGACATAGGGTTAGGTCACAGTGAGGGGTGATATAGCAAGAGTGTCCCTCTGAAAGGAATACACTGAGAGCTAACGCCCGTAAATTTGCGTCGGAGGGTAGACCCTGCCAGTATAGGGGCTCTATGAATAGGCGGTCATGGGCATAACTTTAAGGGGGACAAGGTTGTTTGAAGTCCCCCCAAATTTTCTGGCACGCCATTTTGTCCCACTCATTTGGCAGAAGCCCCTTTCATTTAGATGTCAGCCCCACTGGATTGCAGATGACTATGCGTTAAAAAAAAAGGCAGTCCACGAGCATAATATTGCAGTAACACTGCACTAGATATAGTAGTACCCAGGCAATACGTTGTGCAACTTAAACGCCTGTAATTCAATGAAAGTTAATCAGTTGAACAAATAGACAATTTAGGTGCCATGTTGACAAAAGTTAGGTCTCAAGTTGAGTGCTGGAAAAAAAAGTAAGGAGGCGGATGACGCCAGAAAGCTGGAAGCATTGGGAACCGGGCTTCCAGGAGGTTAGCTAGGAAGGGACTAAAATCCTTTGAGGGCGAATAATACTGAAGTTGTGAGAACAACGCTGGGCTGGTGTGAGGAATTCGACAAACTGCATGGTGTGTGTGTGTGCGCTCGCCTGGGCTTTTTGAAATGTTTGATTAAATGGAATGATAGTAGACCAACCTCAGTAAAATGTGTGGGTCTAATCCACACACCTTTTCCTATGCTCACACCACAGCAAACACATTTACCTGTGTACTCTTGGTGGACACAGCTTACAGGCACAGTTCGCCCTGTCATATTCTATTGGAATGTGACAGCCAGGAGTACATTATGTCATCTCCAGGAGGGGAGGGGGGCAACCTCCCTCCTCCCCCGCCATGGCCAGCCTGATAAACTAACAAAGGCCTCAGGTATCGGCCCTGCTCTTTTGTTAAGCCCCACAGCTGGTGACAGTGATTAACATACTAATAGAGTGTACTTCAAACAGGCCCAAATAGGGCCTGGCTGCAGAGGTTAACAAAGGAGACAGGAAACCCAACACCCTTTCATATGTAACTGTGTCAACCTGAAACCAGATCCCGCCCTCAATATCAATGACAGTGAGCTGTAATATCTGGGGCTGTGTGTTTACAGTAGGGCACTCTGGCAGGGGGACCCCATTGATAAGGTATGAGAATTTGGTTTGCAGGAGCCAGAGAGTCATTGCAGCTTCAAGGGAGACCTGCTGCTTTAATCAGGACCCACAGAGCGATCCATTAACCAGAGAGACTCTTTGATCAAAGACAGGAAGATGGGTGGGGCAGGATTGGTCATTAAGGTAGGCTTAGCCTACACCAATCACTGTACCCCATTTGGCTTTAAAAGAGGGTTGAGCCCCTCTTTTGGCAGATCATCTAATGGTTTAACCAAAAGTAACAAAGAAGAACTCAACCTTGGACTCTGGATGAAGGTACAGACTGCCTGACATCTTCTGCCAATGAAGGAAGGACAGGATTTTCAAAGAGGGAAGCAAGATCCCTCCCCTAAACATCTCACAGGGAACAGAGGGAGAACCAGAACTCAGAGGACCCTCCAGCTGCTCCAGAATTGGTACCCAGCCAGCACACAGCGTCCCCTGCTAGCCTCTGAAGCAAACTTCCTAGGTAGGAAGTGCCAGAAGATCTCTGAACCTACAATGAAGGCCAAGGCAGCTACATGCAACACACTCCACAGCTGTAGGCCATCCGCCTTAAAGGGTGACACAAGCCCATTTCAGAAGCTGTAAGAAGTGCCTCGACAAGCATTTACCGCTGATCGCCTTAAAGGACATTTCCGAGCCAGTCGAGTTCCTCAGGCTGCAACCGGCTGCAAAGCTGACCGTTATGAAGCTGCAGACCCTTAAAGACATCCAAGACATCTCAACCGGTGCTGCTGTGTAGGCCATCCTTCAGCCGTTTGTCCAGTTTCGCTTGCTGAACCGTCTTGCCGCCTGATACCCTCAGCTGACTCCCGTCTTGAACTCTGGCGTCACAGAAGCCTGTAAAGTGCCCTGAAGCTGACTCGACCCTGTGGAGCACCAAGAACATCTACAGCACAAGATACATTGTGGTTCTGTCCTATGGTCCTTCTTGGATGTACCCTAGAGACATATTGCTCCCTTTGTGCTGAAGCCAAATAACCTTAAACTGTTGTGAATATTAACCATACCGACTCCCTTCCCGTCAGTATTCCGAGTGCACCCCTTTTCTTTCTTTGAAACTGTCTGTCCTCTGCATTCCTTTATGGGATGGGTTGTATTTTGTAGTGTGCTTGAACTGTCTGTTGTGATATAAATAAAGTAGATCTTTTTTATACAACCTTTACGTGACAGTCCCTTTTATCATTTGGTAATAATTGTATTTTCGCTGTGTTGCAGCTAACCACCAATCCACAACCTTTCAGTGATAAGCCTGCTGTTCAGTCCACGTTACCAAAAGTAGGTTTATAATTTGCTTGTTATTCCAATCTGTTCTGATACCTTCTGGTGTATTAGAGGTGTGGGGCTGATTGATGGTTTAGAAACGGATACCCCAGATGTTGACTCGTCACATCTGGCCACGCCCAAAGTGGGGTAAAGGGAAAACGTCTGGGAGGGGCTGGAGAAATCTAAGACCTCATGTATCCACATGTGTGTGGTTGCATAAACAGTGAGTTCAAATAAAACTGTGCATGAAAGTAAGAAGATTGGATTTGATGTACACAAGATCAGACGTACATATGCAAATACGTACTGGAAGCACCAAGGACAAGAGAGTTTGCATGGATTTGCACACCGCATGACAGAGAATATTCACGAAATGATGCATATATGTGGACCCGTGTACACTGGAAACACTAATAGTCACGATAGTGTACCTGAATGGCACCCTTGAACGGTTTTGAAAATGGTACAATTAAATAACGACCATGCATTGGCAGCAAACTATAGGAAACAGATCGATCACAGTGGATATATATCAAAGAGAACGTTGAACCTGTGCAAAAACACAACACCTGTTAGAAATCGTTAAAATGATGAAGGGCACTTTTATGGCAACAAGAATGCATGTAACAGCCCAACTTCTTCATGCAGAAATGCATGCGTCTAAACTGATGCCAATGACCAGCACAACGTCACCTAGTGGGTATAAATAATCTATGTAATAGTTGCCAAGTCAACCAACGCATGGGCATGGGAACCAGGTGGGACATCCGGGGCATACACCCGCCCTCCGTATTCGAGTGGGGGTATATGTTCACATGAGTCTCTCCCACACGCCTCAGCAGTGCCTTGCAGGAAGATCGATAGCACTTGGAACTGGTGAGGGATTTCGTTTTTAAGTGCTTCAAAGAATCACGGTTTCGTCCTCGGGTCCTCCCCATCCTTTAAAAAACAGGCTATACACCTGCTGCCCTGGACTTTGCATCCATCTATTTGTGTGAAGAATAAAAGAAGCGGCGTAGGAATCAGGGGGGAGCTTCTTTGTCCAGATATAAAGTAATGATTATACATTTACATGTTAGCACACAAAGAAAGCAGAACCACATTTCTACGTTTTTCTGTGAGCATCAAATATTTACTGTGCACTTCGTCGATTAATGGAATTAGCCTTTGTCGTGTTGCCTTGCAATATAAACCACAATGTGAAATATTGTAAAGTCACTAAATGAACATCTATACGTATTTTCACTTTGTCACTAAAGTTCTGTGCGGAGAATTAATATTTATGTATTATCTGATAACGAAAAGATAAGTCCGTTTGTTTCTTCTGTGTCTTTTGAAGTGAAAATAAGTGTTGAAATGTCTGACCTCATTAGACCTTGGGCCAGATTCTCATAAAGTGGCACAAGTAAAAAGCCCAGAGGGTGGACATTTTCTTTTTTTTTTTATATACTAGTGCCACTTTCAGCAATGAACCTGTCACCTTATTCACAAAGGTGCACTGTACATTTCTTGAGGGTTTTGCAGCAGCACAACTTGCTCTTGCATACATTAGTCACGAGCGCCCTCCCAACTGTAATGTATGACTGGCAGCCAGCTGCCAGGTGGATGTTGGCAGTGCATCTCACAATGAAAGGCCCATAAGCCCTCAAATGGCCTGTTATTTTGAAATGTAAAACATTGATATCAGTGTTTGGGGGATAGAAATGCAAGTGTGATGACAGCATTTCACACTGCTGCTGTCACACTTAAACTAAATGTATGCCACGGTCAGAAATGACAATTTCCTGCTTTGTGCTATGTGGTAAATCAGAAGATGGAGTCAGACAAAGGGGTGGTATTTCAACTCACGGTTTCCATTCAAATAATAAGAAAAGGACCTTTCTTTCCCTATACCTACAGGGGTTGCCATACCTAACAGAACTATAACTCTGGTGCCTGTCAAATTTAGGAATCTGTCCTCTGTCAAAAAACTATCCTACTCTGACCATACCACTAACCAGACTTATTCAGCAAACAGAAATGAAGCTAGGAGAATTTCTCCCTTCTCCTGGTCTCTGGACTTTCTCAAATGTCCAACAGTTATTCTTTCTCAGCGTTATATATATTCCTGGATTTTCCTTATCTTCCTTTTGGCTGTGGCAAGAAGGGATATTACTCCAGTAATGTCCTTGGCTCTTTCCACAAGCTCTCTGATGAGAGAGATTGCTCCCCCAGTAGTCTTTATCCTGAATAGCTCTTTTGTAGTTACTGTGCAGGCACCGCGAGTCACCCTGCAACCAGTCGTCCATGCTTTATCTGCTTCCTTGTGGCCCAGAGTTTTGCTGGTGGCATTCCCACTTCACCCACACCAGAAGCGTGGCTAGCGCAATTGGCGCTGCAGTATATGTGAGCCCGTTAATTGGGAGGCAGTTCGGGTCGTGTGCGGGCTGTGGCTCTCCGTAACACAGAGTAGCAGTGAGAGGAACAGCAAGGACAATACAGGCAGCGGTCACCAGAGAGTTAGAGGCAGCAGCCCTAGTGAAGGGCCGCTTATCACTCAATGCAGGGGTAGCAGGGAGGCAGCCTTAGGAAGAAGCACACGGCAGGAGCCTCGCCGTATGAGTGAGGAATGAAATACAGTGTTGCCAACTCCTCAGTGAAGAAAGTAGCTATTGGCTCCCCTAGAAGTCGCCAGAAGTAGCTAGATGACGTCACTGCCTAATTTGCATAATTACCTCCTCTTTCCCCCTGCGATTTATGGCTTTTACTGTGGCCCCCTCCCCTTTTAACACCTCCCTTTTAAGTTATCAGTGGAGGTCATTACGACCTTGGTGCTAAGTGCACCAACTTTACCACCATGGTGTAAACTCTGTTTACACCATGGTGGATGGCGGATTTACCGCCCCATTCCAAGGTGAGTGGGGCGGTAAATCCCCATTTCCCATTTCCCTTCCCCATTCCCAATTTTGCCCCATAGGGCATAATGGGAGTGGGGAAGGCGCTAATTACGCCGCCGTAAATTACGGCGGCGTAACTAGCACCATGGCGGGTTAGCGCCATGGATTTTAACGCCTGCTAAAAGCAGGCGTTAAAATCAGAATCAGGCGTTAAGGGTTAACGGTGGCGTTAACCCTTAACGCCTGAGTTGTAATGAGGGCCAGTGTGTTTTACTGTGGCCCCCTCCCCTTTTAACACCTCCCTTTTAAGTTATTAGTGTGTTTTTACATTACTCCCGTTAGAAAACGGGCGAATGACCACACTTTTTTCAATTGGTTTGGAAACTTGCATAAATGAGCAAGTCTCCAAACCAATTGAAAAAAGTAGCTAGATTTCTCGCTAGCCGCTTTTTTATGAAAAAGTCGCTAGGAGGGCGTACTTTCTCGCTAAATATAGCGAGAAAGTTGCTAGGTTGGCAACACTGATGAAATATGCTTCCGGCGTAACGTTTCAACCCGCCATTGTGGGTGGGGCATTTAATTTCTACGGTCAGCTCCCGTGGTGGTGGATAAAAAAAAGACACTCATTATTCAAGTGCTGTCATACACTATGCCCACAGCTCCCCCGGTGGAAGTTGATATAGTACACCTTCTTTCTTGGATTCATGTTTAAATCCTGGGCATTTTTGTTGAGCATTCAGGAAGGATGGTGAGGTCTGGGTGAAATTCAATGGTGAATACTAGGAAGTGACTCATCTTTGATGGTTTTTTCTGTGGAGAACAATATAATCGGAATTGAAGGTCTAAATCTGGTGGAATCGATCTGAGCTGTCGCTTTTGCATCCCTGGGTGATTTTCCACGGTGTGAGAGACTATCTGAGCACCATCTGGAAGCGACAGTGGAAGGAACTCCTGTCTGAAGATAGCTGGGAATAGGAAAGGCACAGGAAAATGTTGGTACCTCATTGACTGTTCCAGCACCATCTGGAAGTCATAGTGGGTGGAACTACTGTCTGAAGATAGCTGGGATTTGGAGTTTGCGCCTAGAGAGAACTTATTTTCATTTTGAGAAATCTTTGTGCAGACAGTGGCAGACATTCTTTTCAGAAGATAGGAGCTGTTCTGTTATTGGTCGTCGACAAAACCATGCACACTTTAGAGCCACCACCCCTATTTTTGGCAACACTTGGGCTACCTTTAATTCCCTGGGAAGACTGGAGAGATTTGTTTACATTTTATTTTGTGTCATCAGGTGGAGAATGATACTCGGATCAGAGGAAGTATTCAACATTAATGTACTGTCTGGGGGCAGAAGCAGTATGCATTATCAAACAATTACCAGATGTGAATGAGGGTGCAGCTGTGGCAGGAGGGGAGATGGGGAAGGTTTGTATTCATTGGCAATGAAAAAATTACAAGTACAGTTTGGCAAACAGACTAATATAGTCTTAGAGAGGTATACGTTCTTCTCAAGAAGACAGGGAGTGGGGAGGCAATGGACTCATTTGTAGCTGATTTAAGAGTTCTGTTGGCATCATGTGAATTTACGGGTAATGAAGATGAGTATATAAGAGATCAACTCATGATGCATACATCTAACCCTAAAATTCAAGAAAGGTTGTGGCAGGCAAATAATCCTCCCTTACTGGATGCATTGTCAATAGCCAAGGGCATGGAATTAACTAGCATGTGTTTAAAGGAAGTGAATTCCAAGAATAACAAGGAGAGTGCACAGGCCATAGTAGATAAAGTGGAAGAAATTGTGAGTGGTAGTGATGAACCTATTGTATGGTTAGTGAAAAAACACACCAAGATGGGTAGGGGTCATTATGGAGGGAGTGGACCTATTCTGTCTGGCGGGATTAATGCATATGTACACGATAACCGCAAGGGTCAATGCACCAGGCGTGGGTTTGAGAAACATGCCATGAATGCCAAGGAATGCCCAGCCATGAGAGTGAGAAGTGGACGCTGTGGCAAGATGGGGCATTTTGCTAGGTTGTGCATATTTATCAACAAATCTATGGAGACGGAAAAAGATGTCAAATTTGTGGGCGAAGGAAGAAGTGAGTGGGCAAACAAAATTGTACATATTGTGGGTGGTATAGAGAACGATGATGAAGAAGAGTATGTGCCTCCGGAAGTGGAATTTGTACTGGCGGGGTGTCTAAAGAAAGCATTAGCAGACTCTGGATCTTCGTATAACATAATTTCGGAAGTCGAATACAAGGAAATATGAGGCACCAAAAACACATATCACACAACACTGACATAATGGGGGAGGATTGATATCAAAGGTTTTGTGGGGTGACATTGCTTATGGCAACAAGAACATAAGAGCACAAATTTACGTGGCTGCCAAGGGTGATTGTTTATTAGGCTAGCGGCACCAAAGGAAATTGGGCCTAGAATTAAATAGATGTAAACAGATGCAGGTCAGGGCAATAAAGGTAAACAGGGAGGAAAGATTTGCTGAAGAGGCGAGAATCAGATTCAAGAAGGTGTTTGGGCATGGCATAGGCAAACTTAAGGGATATTGCTACAAGATTGAATTGTCGGCTCATGATACACCATCTTTGCAAAATGTTTGCAACCTTCTATTGAATGTGAGAGAAAAAGTGATGGAAGAACTTTGGGGTTTATGCGAGCAAGGCATAATAGAACCTATCGAAAGCAGTGAATGGTTGTCCCTAATTGTGGTCACTCAACGCTGGGATGGTCGCATTAGACTATGTGTGGATTTAAGGGACCTGAATAAATCTATTGGGTCAATAGACACCCTTTACCTAAGATCAATGAGATGCTAATAACTATGGAGGAGGCAGAATGGTACAAGACTCTGGATCTTTCATCTACATATTACCAGATTGACTTCCACGCTTCATCTCGGGCCTTAACGGCTTTCATCACCCCGATGAGTGCCTACCAATTTAGAACGATGACTTTCGGGTTAACATCGGCATCTGCCGTATTTCAAAAGATAATGGAGGATATGTTGGGGGAAATTTCGGGAGTGAAGTGTTTTCAGGATGACATATTAATCGGGGCAAAGAATGAAAGTGAACATGATGCCAGAGTGTATGAAGTATTAAGGAGACTGGAGAAGGCTGGCTTGAGGGTCAAGTTAAGCAAGTGACAATTTAAAGTAAATCAAGTATCATATTTGGGGTATCATTATTCCAAGTCTGGAAATGGTGGTTGCTATTTTGGTGGTGAAATCGCCTATCAACAAAGATGAGCTGAGCTGAGATCCTTTTTAGGGTTAATAGAGTTTTATTCCAAATTTGTGGGGAATTTGGCGGTAAAAAGCGCACTGCGTAGAGTGTTGCTTGAGGAGAGAAAAGAGTTCTGTTGGGTTAAAGAGGAAGAAACTGCTTTCAGGGGTCTTAAGGAAGATATTGCAAATGCACCCACTTTGTATAGCTTTGACCCTTTGGCAGAAACTATTGTGTCAGTGGATGCGTGTGCGTCAGGGATGGGAGTGGTCTTGAGCCAGGTCAGGAAAGGTAGAGAAGTGGCAGTGGCTTTTGCATCTAGAACTCTATCTGATACAGAATCGAGATACTCGTCTATTGAACGAGAAAGCCTGGCATGTTATTGGGTTTCTGTGTACTTTAAGACCTACATATGGGGTTTGGCTCATTTATTCTCTACAAAAGGATCAGGTCTAGCAACCCGCAGAATAGCCAGGTGTTTAGCAGCATTACAGAGTTACAATTTCTCTGTAGAGTAAATTTCAGGGAAATGAAATCTGGTGGCAGATTGTCTATCTAGAGCAGACATGGAGGGGTGGGGCCACAGGACGAGGTAGGGGTTGAGATGATTGCACAAATCAAGAGTTCGGTTTGTGATGTATTTTCGAAAAAGCTGTGGCTAGAGGGTGTGAAAGAAGATCAAGAGATGAGAGAAGCTGTAGTAGGCACGGAACAAGGTTGGTGCACTAGTGAAGCTAGAAATAGTCCATATTACAAATTCAGAGATGAGTTGGGCAGCTCGGAGTGGGGTCTGGCTCGGGGGAGAGGCTGATTCTCCCTTTATCCTTACGGGTAGAACTTACTAGAAGAGCACACAATGGTGATTTGGGAATAAGTCTTACTAAAAGAAGATTGAGGTCAAGGTCCTGGTGGCCGGGAATGGATGCTATCGTAGGAACAGAGGTGGGACACTGTATTCCATGTTCTGTACGTGACAAATCCTTGAAAACACATAAAGTGGAGGCTGGCAATGTGGCCATTCCAGAGAGGCCTTGGGAGAAGATCGCAATAGACTTCATGGGTCCTATGTGCAGACTTGGGCAAGAGAATAGGTTTGCGATTGTGTCACCGGGGTCGGTGATATCTTCGTCCAACAGTGTAGATTCCGAGATCTCCCCCTCCCCCGACTCCTCACCTTCTTCTTCCTTCCAAGAACCCTTCTTTTCCTTTCTTCGTGATCGCACCTTTTTTTTATGTAGATAGGGACGACCCCGGGAGGAAGCCACCGTGCCCCCCAAGAAGGGAGACCAAGGGGCCCCCTCCCCCGGGAACGACCAGGAGGGGAAAAAGCCCTTAGGCACAAAAAACCCCTGTGCTATCGCCGGGTGCTTTGGAGGAGTGGAACCAGGAATCCTTGTAGAGTGAGAGCTGGTAGAAAGTGTCTGGAGGCAACACGTGGGAGGGAACCCCCCAAGGACACAGGCAGTCCAGTAAGCGGTCCGAAGAACTGGTACACGGGAGGCTAGAAGTGGAGGTAACAAAACAGTAAGCAAAGGCAGTCCGGGGGAACAGGCAGGAGACTGGTACACGGGAAGTCACAGCAAACTTATCCGAGTGGTAGGCGAGAGCAAATCCAATGGACAAAGCAGGTAACTTGTACACGGAAGGGACGGAGCAAGCGGAACAGTCAAGAGGAAGAAAAGCGGTAAGTGAAGATGGGAAGGAGGGAGGGTAAGCAAGTGGGAAGGAGGGCAGAGGAGGCGGGCGAGTGAAGCAAAGCCAAGGGAGTGAGAGAAGGGCAGGCAGAAACAGCGGAGGAACGAAGGATGAACAGAGAGGGAGCCGGACTGGGCGCAGAGACCCAATCGGCAGAAAATGAGTAACTAAGATAGAGCGCAACAGCGAGCAAGCAACTCAGGGCTAACGGGACGAAACCGGAAGCGTTGCGACGCGTCCGTGACCCGGAAGTGGCTGGTTAAAACACTGGGCCGCGGAGCGCTCAACCAATGAGAACAGAAGGAAAGTGAAACCAGGAAATAGGGGGCGTGACAGAAAGCCGCTGGCTGACGGGACTAAGTTCTGCATCGCCAGCAGCTCCATAGACGCCAGGAACTCGGCGGCATGACAGTATGCCCCCTCCTATAAGATCCTCCCCCTGGTTTCCCAGGATGAAAGAAGTGGTACTTGCGAAGTAAGACAGGAGCATTTATGTGTGTGATGGGTTCCCAAGAGTTTTCCGATGAAGGGTAGCCCTTCCATTTAACCAAATATTCCAGCCTGCCTCTATGATACCTGGAGTCACAGAGTTGGGCGACCTCATATTCTGCCCGAGTAGATCCCTGAGGAATCGGGGCCTGTCTAACCTGACGTGCCCAGGTGTCAGCATGAAAGGACTTGAGTTGAGAGGCATGGAAAACAGGGTGGACCCTTTTGAGGTTGTTGGGTAATTTCAAGCGAAAGGCCACAGGGTTGATCTTCTGTATGATCTCGTATGGCCCTAGGTACTTGGGAGATAGCTTCGAGGGATGGACCCAACGAGGTAAATACCTAGTGGAGAGCATGACCCTGATACCCACATCCCATCCTGGTACAGGTCTTCGGTGTTTGTTGGCTTGAATGCAATACTGAGCTTGGGCTGACCTAAGGCCTTCCTCTACCTTCTTGGGTGTCTCTCTAAGGAGGGAGAGGGAAGAATCTACCGATGGTAAACTAGTAGAGAGGCCCGAGACAGGAAGAATGGAGCGAGGGTGAAAACCATAAGTACCGAAAAAAAGGACTAAACCCCAGAGCGGTATGTGTGGAGTTATTGTAGGAGAATTCTGCTAGAGGGAGGAGCGTGCACCAGTTGTCCTGTTGGGAGTTGATGAAGCACCTTAAGTACTGTTCCAGGGTTCGTTCAGGCGTTCGGTTTGCCCATTGGATTGCGGATGGAATCCAGAGGTGAGAGCTCTTTCGATACCTAGTCTGACACACAGTGCCTTCCAGAACCGGGAGGTGTACTGACTACCCCGATCTGAAATTATTTTGTTAGGCATACCGTGTAACCGGAATATGTCTTGGAGAAATACTTCTGCCATCTTGGCTGCAGTGGGAACACCAGGCAATGGGGAGAAGTGAGCCAATTTAGTAAATGAATCCACTACCACCATGACACAGGTGCATCCTTGAGACGGGGGCAGATCCACTATAAAATCCGTTGAAATCGTGCTCCAAGTACCCTTTGGTACAGCACTTGGTTCCAGTAGACCGATTGGTCATTGACGGGATGACTTACTCCGCAGACAGATGATACATGACTGAACATACCGATCTACATCCCTTCTCATCGTAGGCCAGTAGGAATGTCTTTGAAGGTATTCGAGAGTGCCAGCCACACCCCTGTGTCCTGCAAGTTTGGGGTCATGACACCAGGTAAGTGCCATCTTGCGGAAAGCCAGTGTGGGTAGATAGAGTTTTCCTCCGACAAGGTAAAGGCCGTTCCTGATTTCATAGGCCAGATCCTTAGAATGTCTTTCCACCTCAAAGCGACCTCCAGAGTCCTCCTGTACCTGTTTAAGGAACTTAGAAACAACTCCGATAGTCCTGGACTGGGGAAACATCCGTTCAAGAGGCGTATCTGTCTCTGGCATGTAATCACACCGGCGGGAGAGAGAATCGGCTACAACATTCATCTTGCCGGGGATGTAGGTTATGTGGAATTCGAATTGAGCGAAGAAGTGAGCCCATCGGGCCTGTCAAGTGTTGTAGCACTCAAACTGCTTGAGAACCTGCAAGTTCTTGTGATCGGTCCGAATGGTGAACGGGAACCTTCCTCCTTGAAGCAGATGGCGCCATTCTACACAAGCCGCCTTCATGGCTAACAGCTCTCGCTCTATGACCGAGTAGTTCCTTTGACTGGTGTTTAGGGTATTTGAGAAATATGCCACCGGATGTTCTGTACCCTGGATTTCTTGAAGAAGCACAGCCCCTATTGCGGCTGATGAAGCGTCCGTCTCTAGAATGAAGGGCAGATGTTGGTTTGGTTGTTGTAGTATGGGTGCAGAACAGAAGGCTTCCTTAAGATTCCCAAAACTGTCTTCCGCCTCTGCTGACCATTTGAATGGAGTTGCAGACTTCTTTAAAAGAGAGGTGATGGGTAGTATCTTTTGAGAAAAATTATGGATAAATCTCCGGTAGAAGTTTGCTAACCCCAGGAATTTCTGTATCTCTTTGACTGAGGTAGGTGAAGGCCATTCAATGATGGAAGATACTTTGTGTGGATCCATGGAGATACCGTGGTCGGACAGTATATATCCTAGATAAGGAATGGAGGAGGCTGAAAATACACATTTGGCGAGTTTAACAGACAAATGATTTCTCCGGAGCCTTCGGAATACTTCCCTGACGTGTTCCACGTGGTCTTCAGGAGTGCGGGAGTAGATCAGAATGTCATCTAAGTATACCAATGTGGTTTGGCACAGGAGATCGGAGAATAGTCTGTCCATAAACCGTTGGAATACCGACGGGGCGTTTACCAACCCAAACGGCATTACCTGGTACTCGAAAAGTCCGAAAGGAGTCCGGAATGCTGTCTTCCATTCGTCTCCTTTCTGCACCCGGAGTAGGTGATAAGCATTCCTCAGGTCGAGATTGGTGAAGATTGTGGCACCCTGTACAGCTTGTAGGATATCAGTGATCAATGGCATAGGATACCTGTCTTTTATGGTGACCTTGTTTAGACCGCGATAATCTATGCACGGCCTCAACTCCTTTGAATCTTTTTTAGAGATGAAGAACAAGGATGCCCCTGCGGGGGACTTTGAAGGCCTTATGAG
The DNA here is from genome assembly GCF_040938575.1 of Ambystoma mexicanum. NCBI lineage: Eukaryota > Metazoa > Chordata > Amphibia > Caudata > Ambystomatidae > Ambystoma > Ambystoma mexicanum. The sequence goes on from NC_090939.1 coordinate 824,444,360, forward strand.
CCCGTTTTCCATGTTGCTGTCCAAGTACTTTCGGAGGTATTGTTTTTTCTTCCAAAGACAGTGAAAACATCCTACCGAAGGGTACCAGTGCCCCTGGGGTAAGATCTATGCAACAGTCTTCAGGCCGGTGCGGAGGGAGCTCGACGGGTATCTTTTCAGTAGCTACCTCGTTGAACTCCTTCAGGTAGTGTGGGAGACAGTGTACTGTTCTGACCTCGCAGCTATTTGTGGTCTTGACGGTCTCGAATCTTGGTTCTGGCAAGCATTCCGATTTGCATAGCGAGGACTGAAAACTAAGTAAGTTTCTAGACCAGTCAATACTGGGGTTGTGTCTGCGTAGCCAACAGATACCCAGGATTATGGGGAAGTGGGCAGCCCTAATGATATCGAATGTGATGCTTTCGATATGTTGTTGGATGGACAAAGTGAGTGCTTCTGTGGTGTGAGTGATCAAACCCGAGCTCAAAGGTTCGCCATCAACCCCTTCCACCTTTTGATCTTCTCGTTTGGCTATCCTTTTCACTCCATGCCGTTCTGCCCAATGGGTATCCATGAAGTTCCCTGCTGCTCCACAGTTGAGTAGAGCTAAAGTGGTTACTTCCTTGGTGCCCACTCTGAGAGAAACTGTGAGCACCATCAACCGGGAGTCTTCAGACGTTTCTGTGGAGGATACTGAAAGAGGAGCATAGGAAGTAAGAGCAGCACCTCTGTAATGCGTCCCAATGTTTACAGAGGGCGAGCGTTTCCCGACCTTCTGGGCGGTACTTCTGGACAATCCCTTAGCAGATGTGAGGAAGACCCGCAGTACATACACAAGGAGCTCTCCCTGCGCCGTTTCCTTTCTTCAGGTGTGAGTGGGGCTCTGGTGGTTCCGATCTGCATAGGTTCTTCCTTAGCAGTCTGTTGGAAGGGCACTGACGCGGGTGAGTTAGTCTCCAAGAGAGGGGGTACACTTAACCTGGTCTTCTTCTTTTCCTGACGTCTTTCTGTCATCCTGAAGTCAATTCGGAGGGCAGCTGTCAGGAGTTCGGCAAAAGACCCCGGTCTTTCTATCCGGGCTAGTTGGTCCTTCAATTCCTCCCTTAAACGTCGCCGAAATATGGCATACTGGGCCTGTTCCTACCAACCTGCCTCAGCTGCCACCTGTTTGAAAGCGGTGATGTATGTCAGGAGATCAGAATTCCCCTGACGGATGTCAAGGAGGTCCTCCGAGGCCAAGAAGGTACTCTCTGTTCGCAGAAAGGTTTGTTGAATCAGAGCCTTAAAGGCATTGTAGTCCTGTAAAACCGGGTCTGGCTGGTTTACTAGAGGGGTAGCCCAAGCCAGGGCATTCCCGGTCATGTGGGTGATCATGAACCCCACCTTGGCATGGTCTGAGGCAAAGGTCTGGGGGTGAAAGGAAAAATGAAGATTGCAGGCGTCCAGGAACTCGTTAACCCTTTTAGTGGAACCATCAAACTTCCCTGATACTTGGGGAAGTGGAGGTAAATCGGTTGAAGGTCTTTCCCTGTCCGTCAGACGCTGTTGTAGGGTGGCGTTAGCTGTCTTAAGGTTCGGCATCTCCAAATTTAGACTTTGTACAGCGGCTACGAGTTCTTGTACCTGCTGTGGGGTGGCCATCTCTTTTTGGCGTAGCAAACTGTCACCGGGGTCGGTGATATCTTCGTCCGACAGTGTAGATTCCGAGATCTCCCCCTCCCCCGACTCCTCACCTTCTTCTTCCTTCCAAGAACCCTTCTTTTCCTTTCTTCGTGATCGCACCTTTTTTTTTATGTAGATAGGGACGACCCCGGGAGGAAGCCACCATGCCCCCCAAGAAGGGAGACCAAGGGGCCCCTCCCCCGGGAACGACCAGGAGGGGAAAAAAGCCCTTAGGCACAAAAAACCCCTGTGCTATCGCCGGGTGCTTTGGAGGAGTGGAACCAGGAATCCTTGTAGAGTGAGAGCTGGTAGAAAGTGTCTGGAGGCAACACGTGGGAGGGAACCCCCCCAAGGACACAGGCAGTCCAGTAAGCGGTCCAAAGAACTGGTACACGGGAGGCTAGAAGTGGAGGTAACAAAACAGTAAGCAAAGGCAGTCCGGGGGAACAGGCAGGAGACTGGTACACGGGAAGTCACAGCAAACTTATCCGAGTGGTAGGCGAGAGCAAATCCAATGGACAAAGCAGGTAACTGGTACACGGAAGGGACGGAGCAAGCGGAACAATCAAGAGGAAGAAAAGCGGTAAGTGAAGATGGGAAGGAGGGAGGGTAAGCAAGTGGGAAGGAGGGCAGAGGAGGCGGGCGAGTGAAGCAAAGCCAAGGGAGTGAGAGAAGGGCAGGCAGAAACAGCGGAGGAACCAAGGATGAACAGAGAGGGAGCCGGACTGGGCGCGGAGACCCAATCGGTGGAAAATGAGTAACTAAGGTAGAGCGCAACAGCGAGCAAGCAACTCAGGGCTAACGGGACGAAACCGGAAGCGTTGCGACGCGTCCGTGACCCGGAAGTGGCTGGTTAAAACACCGGGCCGCGGAGCGCTCAACCAATGAGAACAGAAGGAAAGTGAAACCAGGAAATAGGGGGCGTGACAGAAAGCCGCTGGCGGACGGGACTAAGTTCTGTGTCGCCAGCGGCTCCATAGATGCCAGGAACTCGGCGGCATGACAGATTGTGGTAGTTGACTACGCTTCCAGGTGGTTTGAAGTCGAGTTTGTAGATAACATATCAACAGGTGCTGTAATTGACTTTATGAAGAAGTTGTTTGCCATCGAAGGTTGCCCCAAAGTGATTGTATCTGACAATGGTGTTCAGTTGGTATTGAATTAAATTAGGGTATACTTAGAACTTCATGGAATTGAAAACCATTGTACAGCTTTGTATAATCCGAGAGCAAATGGATTAGTGGAACGCACAAATCGCATAATCAAATAATCCATACAATTGTCTTTGGCCAGTGGGCTGGAGTGGGAAAAAGGTATAGACGACATGTTGATGGCACATCGTGACACACCACACGTATTAACGGGCATATCAACATTTCGTATGATGAGAGGCATAGATATGGGTTCTAATAATTTTCAGGATTGGTTAGGGAATCAGCAAGAGTGTGTCAGGAGAAGGGATATGAGTAGGGAGCAAGGATTAAAAGTGGGTGACACAGTAAGGATAAAGAAACCGTTTAGAGTACCCAAAGGATGTTCACACTACTTTAACCCAATTGTAATTACCAAAGTGGGTCAGAAACACATGGTAACTAGTGATGGTAAACGCTGGAGCATAAGCCCTGTGGGGGACATGAAATATCCTGAAGCATGGGATAGCAACAGGGGTAACATCACGTACAATGAAGTGGGTGATGAATGGTATAAGGAGGTTCCTCCACAAGAGGAAAATGAGAATGGAATTGAAAAGGAGAATGTGTTAATCTCTAGCGATCAGAGAAGATTATCTAGTGATGTGATTACCACCAGGTCTCAACCCACATGTAATAAAAGATGTGACAACAGTGGGGATGGTCAGGATAGTGGTAATGTCACCACATGCCACATGAGGAAAAGACCAGTGAAATGTAATGATTACGAAATGTACCAATGATACTGTTTTCATCCTGGCACCATAAGTAGATCTGTTTTGTATATCTCTCTAAATCTCGAATATCTGTGTTCAATTCATTATGTTTCATGTTACTTTAAAGAGCCAGATGCAGCCAAGCTTAATTTGTGAGTTATAATTTCTCACTTCTAATGGTCTTTGTAATGATTTCATATAATAAATGTCATCCATAAAGTGGGGTTTGTATCCTTGGTGCGTGAGATGACTCGCGCTGAGCTTCTCGCGGGAGTCATCCCCCTGCACCGTAGTTGTGACATGTCATCATTGACAGTTGAACTGTCATCTATCTTGTTGGCCCACTGCTGTTAAAAGGGTCTTTCTCTTCACGGACCTTCTAAAATAAATATTGCGAGGATTACGAATGATAGACTTAAATTCGTCATTTCAAGTATTCACTGTGACGAGAGAGATTACTCAGATACTCAGCCAAGCTTAATTTGTGAGTTATAATTTCTCACTTCAAATGGTCTTTGTAATGATTTCATATAATACATGTCATCCATAAAGTGGGGTTTGTATCCTTGGTGTGTGAGATGACTCGCGCTGAGCTTCTTGCGGGAGTCATTGTCAATACTTGGCTCCTCTTCCCCTATCTCCTCCTCACCTGATTCTTCCTGTGTCTCCTCCAACTTTACTGCTTCCTTCTTCTTCTTTGTCCTTATGCTTTCCACTGGCCTTTTCTCCTTTTTTTGACATAAGTAAGGACGTGCTCCCTCGGTGGCCACCTTGATCTGGATGTTTTACAGATCTTGGGGATACCCGAGGAGACTCCCTTCGTGCTGGGAAAAAGCCCAAAGGCAAAAAACCCTGATAGATGTTTGCAGTCCCTCTTCAGATGTGGTGAATGCTTGATAGTATCTTCCAATTGTCCTTGAGGTAGGATACCAGGACAGTGTCCAAAGATTCTTCCGATACTATACTGGAGGGCAGAGCTGTAGAAATCCAACTGGCTCCAGAAGGAAGTTCTAACAAAACGGGAAGGAACCGGAACACTGGTATAGGAAGAGGAAGGTAAGAATACGAACGGACAGAATGGAGAAAGAAATAGAAAAAAGTAGAAAGACTCACGATACTCAGTAAGGCAGCAATAATATAAAACGGGAGAGGCTGAGAGGGGTAGCCGAGATAGACACTTAAATGGAAATAGCGGCAGCCACAAAAGATGGTTAATGCTACGTGTATGAAAGAACAGCGAAACAGAACCAACCGTTACCTTGCCTGTAAGCACCTAACGTGAGGAAAAAAAGGAGAAATAAATGCAGAAAGGTGGCAAGGAAAGGAAAAGCAGAGGAAATGCTCTGAACAGCGAGTCGCTCTGGGAAAGAGACTGGCAGCGAACGTAACAGAATTGATACAACGCGCCGAGCGCCAGAATGCATTGTTGTTTATAGGTTCCGGCGACCATGTTGGATAAAAACTAGACTGTCAACCTGGAACTATCAGATCCATTTTAGTAGTATTTCCATCGGTGCAAGAACTTCCAGGGCTGGTGCATGACAGTCAACCCCCTGCACCGTAGTTGTGACATGTCATCATTGACAGTTGAACTGTCATCTATCTTGTTGGCCCACTGTTGTTAAGAGGGTCTTTCTCTTCACAGATCTTCTAAAATAAACATTGCGAGGATTACAAATGATAGACTTACTTTCGTTATTTCAAGTATTCACTGTGGCGAGAGAGATTACTCAGATACTAATTACTCTGGACATCTCTTCTAAATTCACTGTGACGAGAGAGATTACTCCCTAATGTGACCATCCACAAGGTGTCTATGAAACAAAACTCAGGTTGAGCGGGCACTACTATTAATTAAATATTGCTATTTTCAATATGATATTGACTTCCTTTGCATGGTATGTGGTTGTGGTGGCCAAAGAGTCCCACTTGGACTGTGGGACAAGGATACAATATGATAACTGCCCTTATGTAAGTCAACCTAAGAAATTGGAAGGACCTCTTGCGTAACTTACACGCAAAATTGTACAAGTGGGGTCGGAAGCCCCTGTGGATTAGCATCGAGTACAGGCCAGGGGAAATCTCACGCGCAGATAGCAGAAGAGTCAAAACATTTGACAAACACCTGTTTTATTTAACAAAGCCCATAGAAAACAGGGAAAGCATGGACATTAAGCAAATCTCTGCAACTCTCGTCCTATTCCAGTCTTGACATCACCTTAAGAACAATTATGACATCACAATTTATATTTCAATCTAGAAAACCTAAGGTGGGAAGGGATTGGTTAGGGGAATCAACAAGATATACATTACATAGGGGCTAGTGGCTACATTGGCTACACTTTGTCTGGTGGCTCCGCCTGAGACCACCTACCAAAAAGATACAATTGAAAACATGTCATCATAATGCAGTGTAATTGGGCATGCAACATTGATAGACAAGCGTTTAAGGTGGGCAGGGATTGGTCAGTGGTGCCTTTCTCCATCTTCACACCTTAGAATATTACCAGCACATGAGTAACAATAGGGGTTGGTGAGAACAGAGTCAAGGTGCTACTTTCCCAACAAGGTTACCATTTCTGATCCTCTAGGCCACAAGCCAGGACGTTTATGTTACACACCACTCCGAATAGGTCAAAGATGCGGAGAACACGACCTTGGAGATGTTGGTAGCATGGAATTCCGAATTCAGCCTTCCATCCCAGCTCCCCTGAGTACAAGACTCAGGCTTCCTCAAAGAGGGGCTCTTTTCCACAATGTACCTCTCTGCTGTTTCAGTAGAACAGACAGAGATGTCAATTGAATAAAAGAGCGGGGAGAACACACACCGCCAATACCAATGCTGCAAAAGAATACCAAGATATTAGACAGTGTTGATGTGTTGATGTTAAACAAATGATTAGAACAGTAAATGATTGGACAACTACCTATATGGATATTGGAGTGGAATTGCGTTTCCCCGGGATAATCTACAAAAAATAACACGAATGAGTGGAATAAATCTAAATCAGTATTGTTTCCCACTTTAGCTATAGAATTGATAACAACTGACCTGAGTAAAGATAAATGGAGTAGGAGGAGTCCAGGATTGAAACAGGAGTTACGAATACTGAAGACAACGACAGGAGAAAATAACAAACAGGGAAGTTAGTATAGGAAGTAACCCCGGACGGCACGAGGGACGCACTAGGGTCGGGTTGGTGCAGATCAGGAAAGCGTTCATATGCACTGAAGAGTAATCTCACAGGAAAGTCACTCAATGTCCCAGAATCCAACAGAAAACAATGTCCATGGAAGACAATAGATATGTACCTGAGTACACGAATATGATTGAGTAGTTGTTGAGATGATCCGGATGAAAACAGCCAAAGTTGATGTGCAGAGCGGCAACCAGGGCAGAACCACAGAAGAGAGCCGTATCCAGAATCGTTCCGAGTCCAACAACCAGACGATCACAACAAGAACAAGGGAGGAGACGAAGCAATCCAATTTCAGGCAAAAGGTCAAAACCAGGAGTTCAGATAAGGATTCGTGTAGGGATACACGAAGAAGAAACGGATGAAACCGTGTGTAGCTGGTAACGCTAATTAGCAGCAACGAGCCCCTTGGAAGACGGTGGTTTTATAGTCGTAAGAGGGGCGTGGCTTGCTGTACGTCTTCCACGTACAAGGCGTGTCAGGTGACCTGGAGTACGTCGACGTTTGTACAGACGCCATGGTAGCTTGTACCTGGACCATAGAGGAGCCTGTAAAGAAGATGTATTCATCAAGGATGCCGATGGGGAAGTCTGAAGTGTAACAGCTTCCTCCCCCAAAGACACCGGCAACCCCCTGGCGGAATGGAAGCTCCTGAGAAGAACCGGACAATGCAAATTGGAGAGTGGCTCCCAAGTACGGTCCTCAGGCCCGTACCCCTTCCAATCCACGAGGTAGAACAACGTACCCCTAGACACCCTGCAGTCCAGGATACGCGAGACCTCATATTCCTCCTCACCATCCACCAAGATCGGCGAAGGACGAGTAGGCAGACGGGTCCCAGGGATGAAAGGCTTGATCAAGGAGACGTGAAAGACTGGGTGTATGCGCCATGATCGTGGCAAAGAAAGCTTAACTGCCACGGGATTGATGACATCAGTAATGACATAGGGTCCCACAAATTTAGGTAGAAGTGAGCGTTTACCTGCAATTCGCAAATTGCGGGACGATAACCACAATTTCATGCCACTGCGATAGACTGGAGCAGGTGATCGATGCACATCGGCATACTTCTTGGCACGTTCTTGAGCTCGGAGTAAATGGCAGCGTACATCCCGATGAATCTTATCGATATCTCTGATGCAATCCTTTGCTGCAGGATTAATGGCCGGTAATACCGGATCAAGTGGAAGTGCTCTAGGATGACCACCATACAGGGTGAAAAAAGGAGAAACTCCAGTTGATGTATGCATAGAGTTGTTATATGCAAATTCTGCATAAGGCAAAGAAGTAAACCAAGACTGTTGGTACTGAAGGCATAAACAGCGTAGATACTGTTCGATGGTAGCATTAGTTCTCTCAGTTTGCCCATCCGTTTGAGGATAATAAGCTGAGGAATACCTGTCTTCAATACCCAAAGAAGCTGTAAGAGCCTTCCAGAATCGTGACATAAATTGGGTGCCACGATCGGAAACAATGACCGAGGGTAACCCAAAGAAACGAAACACATTCGTCAAGAACAGTTTTGCCAATTCAGGAGCTGCAGGTAAACCAGAACAAGGTATGAAAAATGCGTAGTTAGTGAAGTAATCAACGATTACCCAAATAGTGTCATAGCCCTGAACGTCAGGAAGTTCCACAATGAAATCCATAGACAGCATCTGCCAAGGTTTGTACGGCACAGGAAGAGGTTGTAACAATCCAACTGGTTTGGCTCTAGAAGTTTTACACTGATTGCATATGGAACAAGTCAAAATGTAATCCTTTACGTCACGACCCATAGAAGGCCACCAGGCCCAATGCCGTAAGGCTTCAAGAGTTTTTTGACTTCCTGGATGTGCAGCAATCAAGGAATCGTGAGACCACTGAAGAGCTAAGTCTCTAGCTTGACCTGATGGTATATAGACGCGCCCTTGAATGAATGGCATACCCTGAATGATTTCCAGATTGAGGTCACTGATCTCTATTGGATGTTTTGAAACCCAATCAAGGATAATTGAACGCAAAGAGGGCTGAACCGAACAACCACAAACAACCTTGTTTGGTAGAAGAGGAAGAGCTTCGATCTGTTGAGACTGGTCATCCGCATGTAAACGCGAGAGAGTATCAGCCGGAACTTGAGCTTTAGCAGGACGGTATGTAATAACAAATTGGTATTGTGAAAAGAATAAATGCCACCGCGCCTGTCTAGCTGTAAGACATTTCATAGGGCCTCATTACACGGAAGGCGGTAATGGTTAACGGCAACCGTTAATGGTAACGGTGCCCGTTAACCATTACCGCCTTACTACGAGGTCCCTTAGCGGGTTGGTGCTTTAACGCCTGCTTTTTGCAGGCGTTAAAAACCAACCCGCTAAGGGACCTCGGAGCTAATTACGGCACCGCAAAATTGCGGTGCCGTAATTAGCGCCTACCCCATTCCCATAGAGCCTTATGGGGCAGAAATGGGAATGGGGAAGGGCAATGGCGGAAGGGGGATTTACCGCCCCACCAACCTTGGAATGGGGCAGTAAATCCCCTTTCCGCCAAGGCGGTGCCGGTATTTTACCGGCATGAGCCATGGCGCTAATAGCGCCATGGCTCACCGCCTTCCGTGTAATGAGGCCCATAGACTTGAAGGCTAAGAGACTGCGGTGATCAGAGTATACAGTTACAAGGTGTTTAGCCCCCAAAAGATGATGCCTCCATTCCAAGAATGCGTCTCTGATGGCTAAAAGTTCGCGTTCTGTAATGGAATAATTCTTTTCGTAAGCTGTCAATTTACGAGAAAAATAGGCAACAGGATGAATCTCTCCCGAATGCGGACAGGTTTGAGACAATACCGCCCCAATGGCATAACCTGAAGCATCAGCTTCCACAAAAAAAGGAAGCTCGGGATCAGGATGTTTGAGGACAGGAGCGGAAGTGAAGGCTGATTTTAATTGATTAAAGGCTCCCTGAGCTTCTGAAGACCATGCAAATGGTACTTTGACACTTGTCAGAGAGGTAAGTGGTGCAGATATTTCAGAAAACCCATTGATGAAGCGTCTATAGAAGTTTGCAAATCCCAGGAATGATTGTAATGATTTGACTGTATTAGGCACAGGCCATTCCAAGATCGCACTCATTTTGGATTGACTCATGCGCACACCATTGTTAGTAAGATCATATCCCAGAAATTCCACCTCTGAGGCATGAAATATGCACTTTTCCGCTTTAACGAACAATCTATGTTCTCTCAGACGTTGGAGTACTATCTTGACGTGTTTTTCGTGGTCTTCCTGGTTTTGAGAATAAATCAAAATGTCATCCAGGTAGACAACAACAAATTGATCAAGAATGTCGTAGAACAGATCGTTCATGAAAGCTTGAAAGGTGGCCGGGGCATTACATAAGCCAAAAAGCATGACAAGATATTCAAATAGACCATAACGTGTTTTAAATGCGGTCTTCCATTCGTCCCCCTCTCTCATGCGGACAAGATTGTAAGCGCCTCTAAGATCGAGCTTAGTGAATATTTTGGAAGAACCCAACTGGTCAAGAAGGACAGAAATCAGAGGAAGAGGATACTGGTTTTTAATGGTTGCTGCATTCAAAGCACGATAATCTATACAAGGAAGTAGATCCCCTTCCTTCTTAGGGACAAAGAAAAGTGGTGATGAAATAGGCGATTTGGAAGAACGAATAAATCCCATGGACAAAGCCTTGTCTATGTAATCTTTAAGAACTTCGTCTTCTTTGAGAGTGAGAGAGTACACTCTGCCAGATGGTATTTTTACTCCCGGAATTAGATCTATTGGACAATCATAAGCTCTATGTGGAGGTAGAGTCTCCGCCATCCCTTTGTCAAAAACATCTGAATAATCTGTATATTGCAAAGGTATCACAGAGGATACGTTTTTAGAGACAGCTCCGATATGCATAGTAGGTGAAACTAGCGCCCTGACTGGACTATCATGGGTAATACCGAGTAATGTAGTACATCGAGTATTGCACATATTGGAAGGGAACTGAATCTGAGATGTCGACCAGTCGATGGCAGGATTATGAAGTTTCAACCATGGAATGCCCAGAATGACTTTGTAAGATGGTGCTTTAATGATATCAAATGATATGTCTTCAGTATGGCCTTCGTCAGTACTCATATGGAGTGGAACTGTTTGGTGAGTTACCATTCCAGAGACAAGAAGTGAACCATCCACTGCGTTAACTGTTTCAGGGATAGTTTTGCGAACTAATGGTATTTTTGACATGGTGGCAAAACATTGATCAACATAATTACCTGTTGCACCTGAATCGATCACAGCTGTAGTCTGGAATGAAACACCATGATCTAAAGAAAATGTAACAGGTAGGCGAACTAAATGACTCGGATTCTGTACTGTAGAGTCCAAGGGTGAGTTTCCCGACATAGGGACTCTGCCTACTGTCGGGATTTGGCGTTTCCCGCCTTTCTTTTAGGTTTTTTGGTACACTCAGGTAACAAGTGATCAGAGGCCCCACAATACATGCAGAGATTGTGTGACCGACGATATTCTCGTTGAGCAGGGGTAAGCGGTCCCCTAATCACCCCAATCTGCATAGGCTCAGGTGCAGGAGATGATGAAGATGAGGCCTCTGCTGCAACCGAGCTGAACAATGCTGTTTTCTTTTCGCCGCGTCTTTCAGACTTACGAGCATCAATCTGAAGGACTAAATCTAGTAGTTCCCTGAATGCTGTGGGAACCACAGGAACAGTGGAGAGAATGTCCTTTAGTTCATCTGAGAGGCCTTGATACAAGACAGCTGTCTTCTTTTCTTCAGGCCAGTCAGTCTCTGCTGCCAACTGATTGAATCTAGCCAAATAAACCAATAAAGAATTGTTTCCTTGTCGATGTTTTAAGAGTTCCAGATCAGTAGCTTGAGTGGTATAACGTGTATCAAATACTTTACTCATCATAGCAAGAAGGGCATTACAATTGTACAGAACATGACTATTAGATTCCAACAACGGGTTAGCCCATGCGGCTGCAGTGCCTCCCAAATGAGACAAAATAAAAGCCGCTTTGGTTGTAGATGTGAGAAATGAGGTGGGGCGACACAGAACATGTAATTTGCATTGATTGATGAAAGTTCTGTATTGTTTAGGGTCGCCTAGGAAGCGTTCAGGAGGAGCTAGCGGTAACTGGGTTGTAAGCATGATCGGATTTGATTCCTGCTGTGGAGGTGGAAATCCTGAATCGGATGCTGTAGCTCCGGCACCAGCCATCTGTGATGCTGGTGTGGTAACCAAAGACTGAATGGCGTCCATGCGTTGGCGCAGTGCTTCTTGTGCATTGGTCAAGTCGGTACGTAGATCCGTGACCATTTGCACGATTTGATTCAAAGCATCACTGGCCTCTGTGGACATTTTTAAGGCTGCTAATTCTGTTACTCACCACTCCGAATAGGTCAAAGATGCGGAGAACACGACCTTGGAGATGTTGGTAGCATAGAATTCCGAATTCAGCCTTCCATCCCAGCTCCCCTGAGTACAAGACTCAGGCTTCCTCAAAGAGGGGCTCTTTTCCACAATGTACCTCTCTGCTGTTTCAGTAGAACAGACAGAGATGTCAATTGAATAAAAGAGCGGGGAGAACACACACCGCCAATACCAATGCTGCAAAAGAATACCCAGATATTAGACAGTGTTGATGTGTTGATGTTAAACAAATGATTAGAACAGTAAATGATTGGACAACTACCTATATGGATATTGGAGTGGAATTGCGTTTCCCCGGGATAATCTACAAAGAATAACACGGATGAGTGGAATAAATCTAAATCAGTATTGTTTCCCACTTTAGCTATAGAATTGATAACAACTGACCTGAGTAAAGATAAATGGAGTAGGAGGAGTCCAGGATTGAAACAGGAGTTCCGAATACTGAAGACAACGACAGGAGAAAATAACAAACAGGGAAGATAGTATAGGAAGTAACCCCGGACGGCACGAGGGACGCACTAGGGTCGGGTTGGTGCAGATCAGGAAAGCGTTCATATGCACTGAAGAGTAATCTCACAGGAAAGTCACTCAATGTCCCAGAATCCAACAGAAAACCATGTCCATGGAAGACAATAGATATGTACCTGAGTACACAAATATGGTTGAGTAGTTGTTGAGATGATCCGGATGAAAACAGCCAAAGTTGATGTGCAGAGCGGCAACCAGGGCAGAACCACAGAAGAGAGCCGTATCCAGAAGCGTTCCGAGTCCAACAACCAGACGATCACAACAAGAACAAAGGAGGAGACGAAGCAATCCAATTTCAGGCAAAAGGTCAAAACCAGGAGTTCAGATAAGGATTTGTGTAGGGATACACGAAGAAGAAACGGGTGAAATCGCGTGTAGCTGGTAACGCTAATTAGCAGCAACGAGCCCCTTGGAAGACGGTGGTTTTATAGTCGTAAGAGGGGCGTGGCTTGCTGTACGTCTTCCACGTACAAGGCGTGTCAGGTGACTTGGAGTACGTCGACGTTTGTACAGACGCCATGGTAGCTTGTACCTGGACCATAGAGGAGCCTGTAAAGAAGATGTATTCTGCAAGGATGCCGATGGGGAAGTCTGAAGTGTAACAGTTTAGCTTTCAACATTGCACTGCCTTCTGTCTTTTGTCCCGAGATCTGGATGGGAACGAAGGTCTCAGTCCGTCTGTCTATAAGTCTAACAAATAGGCAGCATTCTCCAACTGCAGATCATGTGTGTGGAGACCACATTTTGGATCATTTTGCTCAGCATTTATGAGTATTTTAGCCCCTATTAATGCTATTGTCTTTACCTGTATTGGCCTCTAGAGACTTGTTCAAGCTACTTTCTTCCTAACATTAAGCCTTAGTTAATGGGAAACCTGACCATCCAATATTATTTGTTTCTTTATTCAGTCTGAAAGAACTTTGTCTCATGCCTGGGAACCGTTATTGTCTGTTCTCTTGAGTACCGATCCAAACCTTTCCTTCCACAGTAACCTTGGCAAGGCATATCCACCGATTGTCTGACGTGGCAGATTTTGCTTTTCTGTTTAACTCAGCGAGCCAGGTCTCCCTGCAGCTCTGATGCTTCTTGATGCCTCCCATCCACCTAGACGTGGCTGCCCATCTACCTTGTTTTGCATGGCCACTGCATGGCTGAGGGATGTCCACAATTGATAGCTGTTTAAAAAGACATTGAGACTTTTGAACTATATGTTTTTGAGTGACGAAGGGGGAACTGCACTTGCCCTTTTCAACCCAGACCTGCGAAACCTCCGAAAGGGAAATCATAAGACCGGGAAGTCCAGCTGGCATGTGGTGTGATAGGTGTCAATGGCACACTGGGCCCTCACGAGCTGATAGCCAAATCGGGTATAAGCGCTTGCCGTCTTGGTGCCGTCCTTGACTCCCGAGACAAGAAAATCCAACAGTTCAGCACAGCCGGTGAGTCGGAAAAGACAGATAGTAAAACCTAACTATGCTGGGCCCAAGGTTGCAGGCGGCAATCTTGTTGAACAAAGAACTTGTGTGATTGAACTTTAAAGAAACACTAGAAAAGGTTCAGAAGCAAAATGGTCAGGCGTCGCGGGGCGATCTTTCGAAGAACTCTGACTGAAGCCTTTGTGGCTTGTGTTGTTTTTTTTTAAACTACAAGAACCAAGAGGCCTTAAGAGAGGCCTGTGTAAAGTGTCAAAGTGGTCCTGTGAGGGTGGAGTAAAACCCCTCGTACACTCGAAAGTCTTTGATGCATTGGAGAAAACTGATTGAACTGTGAAACTGGCAAATGTGAATCCGACAGAGGTATGCCTGCAAATTGAGAGCAAACAGTGATATACCCGTGAGCATTGTGACGACTAGTGTGAACCCAGCTGAGGGATGTCCACAATGGATAGCTGTTTAAAAAGACATTGAGACTTCACCAGCATGGTTACCGCCGGACCCGTAATGAGGCCCATTTAGACTTTTGAAGGATACGCTTTTGAGTGAAAGACCATGGTGAACCCGATTGAGGGAATCCAACATTGCAAGAGGGATCAGAGCCCGGCTGAGGGGGACCCAAAAGGGCAGAAGAGCAATCGCCTGACGTGAAAGATTACCAAAGGAACTTTTGTTTGTTTATCATTTTGGTTCAGCCAACCTTGTAAGGCAAGAGACTTTGCAGGAAAGAGACTTGGCCCCAGAAGGTCCTGGCATCGTTGAAAGGAACTGTAACCTTGTGCTGGCGAGGCCCAGGAGTGTGCGGTGCTCAAAGGTCCTGCCTTGTCCCGTGCTAAAAACGTGGGGAAGGCGGACCCAGCCCTACCATCCTGACTTAACATTTGGTGAACACTTCTTTCTTCTCTTGTGAACATTATCCCACACTACTTTGTAATTTAGTTGTAAGGATTGGCAATCGTTTTATTTTAGTATAGGCCCTTTTTATTTGACAAGACGCCACTAGGACTGCCTTATTATTATTTGTTGGTCGTAGCTTGCTCCCTTCTTAGATTTAGGTTTAGATTAGGCATTTTCTCATCCATTATACACTTTAATAAACACTGTTGAACTGTGATCACTTGTGTCGTCTTTACTGTTTCCACCATGAGAACCTATACATCTCCCCGGATGTCGGGATTGATGGCGCCTGCTAAGACGGACTTCCGGGGAGATGTAAAGGTTCTCTTACAGAATCATGGTGAGATCCCCTTTGAAGTACGTTGTGGAGACCAAATTGCTCAAGGAATTTTGGAAAGGGCTTTATTTCCTCAGTTTAAAGAAAGTAAACCAGATGAAGCAGAGAGAAGTACTTTAGGCTTGGGGAAGCCGATAAACCTTGTAAAATCGAAGAGAGAAAGGGAAAAGAGCCTGCCATCTATCCCGACCTAGCCTTCGCTCCGCGAAATGATCCAGCTCTCGCTGAAGCTTTTCTACGAGCTATTCCGGAAGGAGAAGGTATAGAGAAAGGAAGCCCCTTTTTCTTCCTAAAACAAGGGTTAATATAGAAGAGAGACATTTACGGAAAGTTTAGTAAAGATGCAGTTGGTAATACTCAAAAGCCACCGAAATGTTGTACTGGAGATTGCGCATTCACATCTAACCGGGGGCCATTTAGGACAATCTAAAACCTAGGCACATATTAGTGGGAAGTTTTGCTGGCCAGGTATACACGCCGATATAAAGACCTTTATCCAAACATCCGAAATATGTCAAAAGACCAGCACGGACATCCCATTACCTGCCCCTCTGAATCCGTTGCTGATCATAGAAATCCCTTTTTCAAGGATCGGAATGGACATAATTGGACCTCTAGAGACATCCAGTTTAGGCAACAAATATGTCCTTGTGATCGTGGACTATGCAACCCGATATCCCAAAGCATTCCCAATGCAAAATAATACCCCACAGAAAATCCTTAAACCCTGCCTACCATATTTTTCCAGGGTCGGCTTTCCAAAAGAAATACTAACTGGCCAGGGTTTAAATTTCATGAATAAGCTCATAGCAGAAGTCAAAGAGCTACTTCATATTACCACCTTGCGGACTTCTGTGTACCATCCCCAAACGGTGGCATGGGAGAAAGATTCAATAAAACTCTGAAGTTAATTCTATGAAAATTGGTATACAAGAACGGGGAAGACTGGGACTGAATGATCCCTTGGGCACTATTTACAGTAAGCAAAACCCGTCAGGCCTCCACAGGTTTCTCTCCCTTTGAACTACTCTATGGTAGGGAGCCTAGAGATGTCCTAGACCTGCTCCGGGAAACCTGGGAAGAACGAGAAGAGGCTCCAATTGTCATCTTTCAAACCGCCACCAGAATGCGGAAAGATATGAAATTGGTTCGGGATCCAGTCGGTGCTCATACGGAAAAAGCCCAGAGCCAACAAACATCCACTTACGACAAAAAGGTGAGTTTAAGATCATTCTCTATAGGACAGAAAGTACTGGTCCTCCTACCCACCTCAGAAAACAAACTTGTCTCTAAGTGGCATGGGCCCTATGAGATATTAGAAACAAACAGGAACCTGTACTTATAAAGTAGCCCAACTGGACAGGAAACAGAAGGTCTATTTGTATCATGTAAATCTCTTGAAAGGGTGGAAAGAAAACCCGTCAGCCACCCATGCCAAACTATTAGCCTGTCTGGTTCCAAAAGAGGTGGAAAATTTGAATTAATTCCTCCAGAGCTATCTATCCAACACCAAGAAGATCTAAAAGATGTACTCACCTAATTTCCTGACATATTCTCAGAAAAACTAGGAAGAGTAAAAGGCACATACCACTATATTAGTACACCTAAACGTAAAGTGGTTCATTTAAAACCATGTGACTCCTCGAAGCCTGTAAAAAGATACTGATTGAGGAAGTCAACAAAATGTTGAAAGCCAATATTATCGAGCCTTCACCAAGTCCATGGTCCTCTCCTACCATGTTGGTCACTAAACCTGACCATTCCTGGAGATTCTGTATAGATTTCTGCCAAGTTCATTCTATTTCCGATTTCGATGCCTATACCATGCCACGCATTGATGACCTAATTGATAAACTCGAAGCAGCCACCTTTTTATCCATCCTAGATTTAACCAAAGGGTACTGGTAAATTCCAGCACATGGGCCAGATAAGGTAAAGACAGCGTTTTCAACGCCCCTAGGACTGTTTCAATTCAAAGTTCTCCCTTTTGTCTAACACGGCATGCCAGCCACTTTCCAGTGCCTCATGGATAAAATCCTGCAACCCTATTCTAATTTCTGTGGGGCTTATATTGACGATATCGTAATTTATAGTAAGACCTGGGAAGACCATCTCTTCCATCTTTATACTATCATGAAAGTTCTCAGAGAGGCCGGCCTAACTGCTAATCCAGCTAAATGCAGACTGGCCTGGTCAGCCATAAAATATCTCTGCTTCTTTGTAGGGAATGGGAGTGTACAGCCTCAACATGAGAAGGTGAAAGCAGTCCTAGATACACCAACACCCAAGACCAAAAGAGATCTTAGAGCCTTTCTCGGGTTAATAGGATATTACCATAGGTTTATCCCTAACTTTTCTGACAAAACAGCTAGGTTTACAGACAAACCTAAGAATGCCAAACCCAGAAACTTCATTGCAATGATGAGGATGATATATGTTATAACACTCTAAAACAAACTCTGTGCCAGAACCCAATCCTGAAGGTAGTAGACTTCTCTAAAGAGTTTATATTACAGACAGGTGGCTCTCTTGAATTCTTAGGAGCAGTATGTCCCAAGTTTGTGATGGATTAGAACACCCTATCCTATTTGCAAGTCGCAAGCTCTTCCCACGTGATAATAATTACTCTGTGTTGGAATTAGAGGCCCTGACCATCAAGTGGGCCCTTATCCATCTTAGATACTACCGATTAGGAAGAACGTTCACACTAGTTACAGACCACTCGCCACTAGTTGGGATTAGCCAATGTAAAGATTCCAACCCTCGGGTCATGCAATGGTTTCTAGACCTACAACCCTACTGCTTCACTGTGGAACACCAAAAAGGAAAAGACCAGGGGAATGTCAGCTTCCTTTCCCGGTTCCACTATGAAGCAGATGCGGCTACATCGCATGGAGGAAGGGTATGTGAGAAACCTGAAGGTGTCTCACCGGCTAGTCCCCGGAGATCTGTCATCCAGGTGGCCAAGACATGGCCATCGCTATTGGATCCAGTTCCTGGGGTTGGACTAGTGGGGAGGATCAGCTGGATGGGGGGTTTTCAGGAGGGGAACGGCGACACTGACAGGTGAAATGCGGTACCCCCTTCCTTCTAACCCCTTTTCCCTATCCTACCCCATTAGATACTTAGAAGCTCCAGAGTACCGTTTAGACGTTCTGTTTGTCCGTTGGATTGAGGGTGGAACCCAGAAGTTAGTGCCCTTTCGATCCCCAACTTCTTGCAGAAGGCTGTCCAAAAATGGGAGGTGTACTGGCTACCACGATCCAAGATGATTTTGGTTGGAAGACTGTGTAGTCTTAAAATGTCTCTCAGGAAGATATCTGCCATTTCAGAAGCCGAGTGTACCCCTGGCAAGGGCGAGAAATGTGCCAATTTGGTGAATGAATCCACTACTACCATTATGCATGTGCATCCTTGAGACTTGGGCAATTCGACGATAAAGTCAGTCGATAATATTTTCCATGGGCCGTCAGGAATGGCGCATGACTCCAGTAGTCCTATGGGTTTTTGTGTGGAAGACTTGTTGCGAAGACAGGTTGAGCAAGACTAAACATATTGGCTGGTCTCTTCTCTCATCTCGGGCCAGTAAAAGTGCTGTTGTAGTAAGTCCAATGTACCCTTAATTCCACGATGACCTGCTATTTTGGAATCATGACACCAAGAAAAGGCGGTCTTTCCTAATGTCGGCGAAGGCAGGTACAATTTTCTGTTTACTAGATAGAGGCCATCCTGGATGATATATTCGGCTTTCTTGTTGTGCTTTTCTATCTCGAACCTCCCTACAGAATCGTCCTTGACTTGTTACAGGAAAGTGGATACCACCCCGATCCTCTTGGACTTTGGGAACATCAATTCTGTAGTCCGTTCCGGTTCGGAAATATAATCGCTGTGCCTGGATAGGGCATCTGCTACAAGGTTTTGATTGCCGGGGATGTACGTTATATCAAAGTCGAACTGAGCGAAGAAATGGGCCCACCTTGCCCGCCTTGTGTTGTAGCATTCGAATTGGCATAAAACTTGCAAATTCTTATGGTCCGTTCGGATGGTGAAAGGATGTTCTCCTCCCTGGAGAAGGTGGCGCCATTCTAAGCAGGCCATCTTCATAGCCAACAAGTCCTGCTCTATAACAGAGTAGTTCCTTTGGCCACCGGGTGTTCCTTTCCTTGGTAGCTTTGTAGTAATACTGCCCCCACAGCGGCTGCTGAAGCGTCTGCTTCAACGATGAATGGAAGATGTTGATCCGGTTGCCGGAGTATCGGACCAGAACAGACCGATCTTTTGAGTTGTTGGAAGCTCTCTTCAGCTTGGGAAGACCAACGAAATGGTGAGGAAGATTTCTTAAGAAGTGAGGTTATAGGTACCACCTGAGAAAAGTTGAGAATTAATTTCCGGTAGAAATTTGCCAAACCAAGGAACTTCTGAACTTCCTTAACTGACTTGGGTGGTGGCCAGTCTAGGATGGATCTGACCTTTTGGGGATCCATGGCAATGCCCTCGGGAGAAAGGATGAAGCCCAGGTAGGATATTGAAGAAACAGAAAAAACACATTTCTCCAACTTGACAGAGAGATGGTTTTCTTGCAGCCTTCGGAAGACTTCCTTGACGTGTGAGTCGTGTTCTTCTTGGGTTCTTGAAAAAACTAAAATGTCATCAAGGTATAGTATAGTTGTATGTCCTATGTCCATGAAGCGCTGGAAAATGGACGGTGCGTTAACTAAACCAAAAGACATAACCTGGTACTCATAAAGGCCGAAGGGAGTCCTGAAAGCGGTCTTCCATTCATCTCCTGTCTGAATACGAAGAAGATGGTAAGCATTACTTAAGTCCAGCTTTGTAAAGATTGTAGCGGCCTGGACAGCTTGAATGATCTCTGTGATTAATAGCATGGGGTATCGGTCCTTTATAGTCACCTTGTTAAGACCCCTATAGTCAATGCATGGGCGTAACTCATGAGTCCCTTTTTTAGGGATGAAAAACAATCATGCCCCTGCTGGAGATTTAGAAGGTCTGATTAATTTGTTGGCCAGGTTCTTGTCCTAATAATCCCGCAGATACTGCCTTTCCTGTATAGATAGAGGATACATTCGGCAAAAAGGAACCAAAGCCCCAGGATGGAGATCGATGCAGAAATCCTCAGGTCTGTGTGGAGGTAATTCTAGAGGAATCTTTTCAGTCACCACTTCCGCATATTCGTTGAGATGGGATGGCAGACAGTGAACCATCTTGGACTCGCTGCTACATGTAGTCTGAACAGCTTCATAGGTAGGTTTTGGCAGGCAGTTGGTTTTACAAAAGGAGGAATGGAAACTCAGTAGGTTCCTGGACCAGTCTATGGTAGGGTTATGCTTGCGCAACCAACCAATGCCCAAGATAATAGGGAAGTGTGCTGCTCGGATTATATCAAAGGAGAGACGTTCTGAGTGCTGCTTGATGAACATAGTGAGTTCTTCTGTGGTGTGGGTGATTAGTCCTGAGCTCAATGGCTCACCGTCTACTCCCTCAACCTTTTGGTGCTCCTTCTTGGCAATGCGGACTAAGCCTTTCTGTTCTGCCCATTGGGTATCAATAAAATTCCCAGCGGCACCACAATCAAGTAGAGCCTGGGTGTGGATTGTGGATTTTTCAACAAGCAAAGACACTGCCACCACCATAAGACGTGCGTCTTCTGTCCTTTCTGAGGAAGTGACGGAGAGGGTAGCATAGGGACTAGGGATCACCCCTCGGTAGTGAGTCCCCACACTTACCGAGGGCGATCGTTTCCCAACCGTCTAGGAGGCACATCAGGGCAGTCTCGAAGTAGATGGGTGGATGACCCACAGTACATGCACAAACTACCTTCTCGGCGTCTCTTGCGTTCTTCAGCCGTGAGAGGGGCACAGGTGGTTCCGATTTGCATCGGTTCCTCTCTGGAGGAGCGAGTAGAAGGAGGTGGTATTGGGGGAAGGGAGTCAGCAGGTGACAAAAAAATAGTCTTCAGTCTTCTTGCGTTCGGCTCGCCGTTCTGCTAGGCGGAAATCAATTCGGAGAGTGGCTGTGATTATATCCGCGAAGGTAAGAGTTCAATGCGTGCCAGTTCATCCTTCAGGTCCTCTCTCAACCCTCTAAGGAAAATGGCGTACTGTGCTTGTTCTTGCCATCCTGCTTCCACTGCTATTTGTTTAAATTGAGTTATGTACGACAGTAAGTCTGTGTTCCCTTGTTTAATGTCCAAAAGGTCCTCAGATGCCAAGTAGGTACTTTCAGTGTGCAAAAACGTCTGTTGGATCAGTGTTTTGAAGGCATCATAATCTTGGAGAACTGGATCAGCCCGCTTGACCAGAGGGGTAGCCCAAGCTAGGGCATTTCCGGTCATGTGGGTGATCATGAACCCGACTTTGGCATGGCCTGAAGACTATGCTTGGGTTCGAAAAGAAAAATGTAAATTACAGGCATCTAGAAACTCCTTGACTTCTTGGGGGTGCCGTCAAATTTCCCTGATACCAACGGAAGTGGAGGTAAATCTGTCGTAGGTTGTTCTCGTTCAGTGTCCCTTTGCTGGAGTGTGACGTTCGCAGTTTTAAGATTCTGGACTTCCAGGTTTAGGCTCTGAACAGCTGCTACAAGTTCTTGTATTTGCTGTGGAGTGGCCATTGTGGTTTGGGGCATTGCAATCTGTCAGGAGGGTCTGCTATGTCTTCCTCCTCTACTGAAGACTCCGTCTCTCCCTCCTCACCTTCCACCTCACCTCTGTGTTTCCAGAAAAGTGCCGGCTTCTGGTTTCCTTTGGGTCTGGTTCTCTCCTTTTTTTGTGTAGATAAAGGCGACCGTGGAAGGACGCCACAGTGTCACCTTGTAGGTAAACTCTGGCAATCCTCCGAAGCCGCCTGAGGATGAGGAAAAAGCCGGGGGCACAAAAAAACCCAAAGCTGTCGAAGTCGGATGAAGAAACAGAACTAGGTTGCTCTGGAAGAAGATCTGTGGACTGTAGCGATGGTCTTGGTATGTCAGCGGACCGGGGAAGCGGAGCAGAAAGGAGGACACTCTGAAAGGTATATTGCAGAAGAAGACGCAGCATGGAATAGCTTGCCACAGTACAGGTCACCGGAGGAAACAGTCCAGGGACAGGCAAAGTCTGAAAACTGGATGGCAATCCGAAAGGCAAAGGGCAACTCAGGGCGAGAAAAGACAATCCTAAATACAGGCCGAGTTGGTACACAGGAGGTCAATCCAGAAGGTGGGAAAGAAGGAAAAAGGGAAAAACAACGGATAGACTAGAATGAGAAACAGAGATCAGCAAGAAAACAACAGAAGGCGGGCAGAAACGGGAGGTAGGGTAAAGGGAAAGGGTTCAGCAAGGGGAGAGAAAGCAATGGAAAAGCAGGAAAGCACAGCGGAACAAGGGCAAGGAGGGAACGAACAAGGAAGAAAAACTAGCAAAAAGCTACGAGTAAACGGAGAAAGCGCCGGCAACAGCAGACGCAATGGAAAACAGGACGTTGCAACGCGCCCGATGCCGGAAGTGACGAAAAGATAACAACCGGCGTCAGCAGCGTTGCACGAAAGACTAGACCTGTACTCTGCGTTTTGCAGAACGTGATGGAAACGGTAATGGAGGGTGCCGTTTCCATCGGTTCCAAAGTCGCCAGTTACCCCAGGATGTGACATTTAGTTGTAAGGATTGGCAATAGGTTTTTAGTATAGGCTCTTTTAATTTGACAAGACGCCCCCAGGACTGCCTTATTATTATTTGATGTTCATAGCTTGCTCCCATTTTAGATTTAGGTTTAGATTAGGCTTTTTTCTCACCCATTATACAGTTTAATAAACACCCTTGAACTGTGATCACTTGTGACTGTCTTTACTGTTACCACCATGAGTTCCTTACAGGGGTATGACCTCCTTTCGTCGCAGGATGTTTTTTCACTGGGTTTTTTCCCATGATTTTTTTGTTTTTAAAACCCATCGCATTTTTGGGAAAATGGGAGGTTCAGGGGGGCAAACCCCCCGCCTAAAAGAAAAATGTCGATGGGTTTTTTTAGAGAAAAAAAATCGCTGTAAAAAACCCAGCGAAAAAACATCCCGCAATGAAATGACATGGAACCCTTACAGGATCCACAACAAGATAGAAATTCCAATACCCAATATAGCCACCCCACACGAGCCCTGAAACTAAAATGTGATCAACTGTTGCTGAATGACGTTTGGCCTTCCCTAAGGGAGAACAAGAAGGGACATACCCACCATTCACAAGTCCACAGATAGTCCTCACGGATCGATTACATATGGTCCTCCACTACACTCCTGGGCAACATAATGAGCATTGAGACCCAACCAATTGCAGTGTCGGACCATGCACCGATTTCTGTGGAACTCAACCTCATACAAACCAAGCGAGGGATCTGGACCTGAAAGTTCCCCAGTGAACTAATTAATGATCCATGCATAAGGGATAAAGTAGAGGGGAAAATTAGAGATTTTATTTTACAAAAACTCTACCGGAGAGGTCACAGAACACATAGTCTGGGATGCATTCAAGGCAACCATCGGGGGGAAGTGATAGCGGAATTGGCCCTTCGACTAAAACAAAAGCGGGCACTAGAAACGGATTCAAGGAAGAGTTACAGCAGATCATGGAAAAAATTGAAACAGACTTAGGGATGACAATCAGAAGGGCACACAAGAACGTTAAGGGTAACCTAAACCTCCTACAGACAAAAAAGGTGGAGAAAGGCCTGCTTTACCTCAAACAAAAATACTACGTGCAGGCCAATAAAGCAGATCGCCTTTTAGCCAGACAACTGAGACAGAAGGCGGCCTCCCAAATCATTCAGGGTATTAAAGGTAGTGACAATGACCCCCCAAATTATTTCACAAATCCAGGCCTTCTATTCTGTACTCTATCAAACTGATCACCCAGAATCCAAGTTGCAGAGGGAATACATGGAGTTGGACCAACTACAAAAACTTGCAACTTCAGAACGAGACATGCTGGAAGCAGAGATCACACAGGAAGAGGTCCTATGGATTATCCAGAATCTTCCACCGAATAAACCCCCCGGTCCCCAATGGATACTCAGCCACATTTTATAAAACATATCGAAATACACTGACCCCTTGATTAACTAAATTATTCAACTCCTTCGGGGACAGCGGGTGCATATCAACCACGATGGAAGATGCCAAAGTGGTCCTCTTCCCGAAACCCAATAAAGATCTGACCATCTGCGGGTCATATCGCCCGATTGCCTTAATAAACTTAGAAGCAAAAATGTATACGAAAGTCTTGGCCAATAGGCTAGAAGACATCTTGCCTTCTCTAGTTCATCCGGACCAGTCAGGGTTCAGTAAGCAGCGACAAACCCATGACAACACAAGATGGGCTTGCCACGTGCTGGAGAAAATAGCGAGGAAAAAACTCCTGGAAGTGTTCCTATCGCTTGACGCATAAAAAGCATTCGATATAGTGGAGTGGTCCTTCCTCCTCTACACCCTCGAGGCGATGGGGTTTGGCCCACGATTCCTAGACAAAACTCCAGGTGATTTACAGAAGCCCCAAAGTCAGAATACTTATTAATGGCCAACTGTCTTCACTGATTACATTGCACCGCGGCACCAAACACGGCTGTCCTTTCTTACCCCCTCCTTTACCCCCTTCACCTCGAACCTTTATTAGCTAAAATTAGACAAGCAGATTTAATCCAGGGGATTTCGTTCGGGGGTGACTCACAAAAGGTCATAGCCTATGCTGATGACATGTTCCTCACAGCCACAGATCCAGAGATTTCAGTACCGGCCACCATGAAGGAGCTGGAATCATTTGGCAAAGTCACAGGCCTGAAAATAAATGTTACAAAATCAGAAGTACTAAATCTCTCCCTGACCGCGGGGGAAGTAGCAAGGGTGAAAGCAACATCACAATTCACCTGGGCCCAAGTGTAAAGACTGGAGGTGGGGTTTCTGTACCCCTGCCCTTTATATGGCAGGGTAGAAGCACAGAGCACCCCAGCCACGATTCTCTATATGGTAACGAAGGTCGAGCAATCAAGGCTTAAGCTGTGATGCAGGCTGGTTCTTAAGTACAGTGTAGTCCCCAAGCCCCCACAAAGGAATGTCCACACACTATGTTAGTAATAACACAGTTCTTTATATAAATAAGGCTCAAAATATATACACAAACAATAACATACTTTGTGCTTTGGCAATACTAAAATGATAAATATGTACAATGTCTATGTGGTACCACAATTAACTCTTGGCTCCTTTAAAATGCACCAACTGCTGACAGTTCAATGGCACACAAATCAAATAGTAAAGTGAATCAACAATAGACATGGGAAGGAAGACAAGTTGGGTTAAACAAATGGCAGAATACTTTGTCCCTACCAAAGACACAGTTCTGTGTGGGGCTCCCCCCACCTGGGCAACCTGTAAATAAAGTGTATCAACAAGCCCAGCCCATATATTGTTTAAGATAGTCTTGGTTCCTTCTAAAAAGGTTCTACTACCCCAATGTACCTGGTTTAGCAGAGTTCTTCGACGGGTCGTCGACGGATCCCTCTTGAGTGAACTCCCTTTAAGGCAGGAGCCACGGGTCGTCGAGCTTCCTTGAAGAAAAGGTGAACAATGTCGTTGAGACGGCAGCTTTGACCTTGGCGGTGCTCATTGACGATCAATCGTGGACGTCCTGCGAAGATGAGGCGTGCGGTGCAACTCAATGATGAGAGTTTGTTGCCGTAAAGAGGACTGAATGAAGAACATAGGCCCAGCAAGGGTGTCTGGTTGTCAGCGTTGGCGTCGACAATCGGGACTCGACCACGGCTGGCTTTTGGATCTTCATCTGCTTCTTTGTGGACTTCGGGTGGCGGGAAACCCACTGGTGAATTCTCCTCAATTCGTCGCCGACCTCGACTTTCTCCGGCGGGAGAAAGCGGTCAACGGTGATGAGCAAGGGAGTCCTTGATTTCAAAGTGTCTTAGGCAATGGAGCGTTGCAGCTTCAGTTGACGAGGTTACATCGGTCCTCAGAATCTCGGTCGACGGTGATGGTTGTCGACGGCCTAGACGTCCTGGCGCTTCACTTCAGATTCCTCTGCGGTCCCCGTCTCGAGTCAGCAGCCTTTCGAGGACTGACTTCCAGGGAGCCTTGGTGAAGGTTAGCTGGTGCATGATGTTCCCTCGTAGCTCGGGAAGAGGTCTGCTAACCAGGTCCTCTCTTGGATCAGTCCTCGAAGGCACAACAGCTTTCAGATTGAGTTGAAGGAAAGCAGCAGCTATTCTTCTTCTTGCGGCTCGGCTTCGAGAATAAGCATCAACTTTCGACTTTAGCTTCTGAACGATTCTATTCAGTGAGAGGTCCCCAGATATAGTGTTCTGTCTCTCATTCACACTGCTGAGCCAGGCTCAGGCAGCCAATCATTCAGAAGGGCATTCAGCAGACAGGCAGCCAAGCAGGCTCACAGTGCATTCAGGCCATTCTTCTCCATCCTGACACTCACAACAAGGAATGTGGATTGGGGCAAGCACACAGCCTTTTAGCCCACCACACTGCATACATACTGGTTTCGGGCAGGGCTGTCTCATTCATTGTGTCACATACCAGAAACCAGACATACATTACATGAAATGTATATTGGTCACACACTCCATTCACCAAGGTCCCACCCCAAGGGCGTACCCATAACATACAGTCATTGGGAAGGTTCCAGCTAGTCTGGCCTGGACTTCCCCTCAATACCATATATGGAACTTCCACCCAACAGCCAGTCGGGGGAAGGGACAGAGTCAGGCTTCCCAGGACTTTGGTAAAACAAGGTTACAGGCAATAGAAAGCAAGAGGCCCCAGGGACCATCTTGTCTCCTACCAGGAATTAACTGATTCCAATGGCAGGGCATGGGTATCCCAAAATGGAGGATATTCGGAGCATCTGTCCAATTCAGCATGGAGCTGCCACCAGCCCATACCCTGCTCTGTGGGCCACACACAGGTGCACAAAACATACACTAGGGGTACAGGGTTGCACCCCCCACCCATGGGTGCCATAAGGGTATCCCAAGGGTCTGTTCGTCACAACCAAAAACAGGAAGTGCTGCACTTGAGTCCCACATTGACTCCTGTGCAGAAAACAACACAGAATACACATGAAAAAGGAATGCAGGACAAGGACTGGGAGGCCCTGTCCCTCCAATGCATTTCCAGCATCACACCAAGGGAAAATCCAGTTGTTTGGTGTAAATATTACACACACACTGAAAGAGTTATATAAAGCTAATTCCCCACCCCCCCACTGCTCCGGGAACTCAAACAACTATCAAAATGGGGCCAACTTTCGGCTTCCTGGCTGGGGAAGATCAATTCTGTAAAAATGGTGGTTCTTCCCTAGGTTCTATATCTGTTTCAAGCACTTCCAGTACAAGTGCCCATTTCATTTTTCTGCACATTACATAGGGCCTCATCACGAGTTGGGCGGTAATGCCGGCGCTAATAGCCCTACCGCCAAACCCCCCGGCGCTATTAGCGCCGGATCACAGGTTTGGCAGAAGGGTTATTGCCCATTCCCCATTGGGCCCATTCGGGAACCCCTCATTCCCCATTGGGCCCAATGGGGAAAATTTGCGCTATTACCGCCGGCGGATTTCCCGCCGGCGGTAATCACGCCAAAAATCGGCAATTTTGCTGCGGATTTCCCCCCAACTCAAAGCTGGGGGGAAATCCGCAGAAGCCATGAACTGGCGGACCCTTAAATGCGGCGGTAATAGCGCTACCGCCGCATTTAAGGGTTACCACCAGACTCGTGATGAGGCCCATAGACTAATATATGCGTTCATTTGGAATAATAAACCACTGCGTATCGCACTAAGGATTTTATTTATTTTTTTATTTTACATTTTTAAAGTGCTCACACAGCTTGCGGGCATCAAGGCGCTGTTAGAGAAATTGTTTGTTTTTTTTGTTGCGTAATTGGTTTTTTTGTGTTTTAGTTGCGTCTTTATAACACGCTTAAACACCCAGAGGTTTCTAAGCCCGGTCCCGGGGATCAAACCTATGTTGCTTTGTGTCGTCTTGCTTCCAAGGTGCGCACGTTGCAGCTGAGCTATCCTCCTGGGACAGGATGTTAATGATCCCCATGTACAGGGGGGGGGGGGCTGGGTCTCCCAGACTTCATGTGTTGGTCCGACACTATCAGTTCACGACCCTCCCTTCACCCTTTTCACCAATATCCAATAATAATATTCAATAATCCACAATTCACACCAGGGTTGGAGAAAGGCTCCTTTGCTAAATGGAAGTGAGCAGAGTGTACTAAACTGCGGGATATGTTCCAAGACAACAACCCCCAAATCATTTGAGCAATGTAAACGGGATCTAGGCCTATCAGAAAGGGAAAGGCTAAAATACAATCAGGTTCGTCACTGGATAATTCCCCCCCTGCCCCCGAATAGGATCGCAGCCACTAGGACGCTGCTCCAGTTCGAGAAATTTGTATTGACAAATCCTGGGGACAGAGCTCTCATTTCTAACCTAAATAAGCAGTTACATAATAATGCCCCTGAGGGAGAGCTGGGATACCAGCACAAATGGCAACAAATGCTGGGGGCACCTATTTCTGAGGCGGAATGGAAAAAAACTCTGGGGGGACATACCGAAACTCACTCGCTCACTGCAGATAAGGGAATTCTGGTGTAAGAGCATGATTCTATGGCACTACACCCCAAATAAGTTGTGCAAAATGAACGTGGTGGTCTCAGACAGATGCTGGAGGGGATGTGAGGATGAAGGGGACTGGATCCATATATGTCACAGCTGCCCTAAGCTGAAAGTGTACTGGGTGCCAATCAATAATCATATGACACAAATGTTCGACATCCAACCCCAGAGAAATCTGAAAGACTGCTGTGAGAAACCTAAGGGTATTCCCCCACATAAATTATGGGAATCCCTTATTCAGGTGGCCAGGGGAGAACCCGCTCTCTCAAAGCCCAACACTAGGGGTAGACGAACGGGGGAGGATCACCTGGGTAAGGGAACCCAGGGGTATGCTCAGGGGAATGCCCCAGATGAGATGCTGTACTATGCTGAGGAGGACAAGGTCCCTGAGACCTTTGTAGGCTATAATACATCTGCCTCGCTCCCTCCCATTAATTCTCTCCTGCCCAGATCCAACGACCCCTGGTACATAACCAATCCCCTAAAATCCCAAACGTGGTTGCACCCAAAAATGATCGATCCCAGAATCTCTACTTTTGTCTGTCCTACCCGAACACTCCCGGACATTCTTTTCCACATCCCACTGGTTATTCTTTCCTTGTCACGCGTTCCCCTCGATGGCGCTTGTGGAATAGATGGAGGATGCACCTCCATTAAAGTGCACATCATGTTCTTTCCCTAACGTAAAGTGACGATCTAGCTTATTTTGACCATGGCCGCTGCCAGCTGTACTTAGGCATTTTGCACTCGGCGGCCGGCACGTTGCAACACCTTAGCTCTCACTCTTTTGGGTAAGACGCTGGTGTTCATTTCTGCTTGTTTCGCAAGCAGTCCTTTTCCTCTGTGCTTTGCTCTCCTGTGCTGTCTTCCGCTGCTTCCGACAGTGCCTCTCTCGTTCCACCTCTTTCTGCAGTGGAGCTTACCGCTTACTTTCCCTCTCACCTGCTTCCCTTCCCCAGTGTCTTCCGGGTGCCTCAGTCTGCTGGATTCTCCTGTCCCTTCTCTTCCTGGTTTCTGTGCTCTCTCCCTCTGCGTGCGCGGCAGTGCTGCCTCCAGGATCCTGCTACATGCTGCAGTCTCCTCTCTGTTTCTTACCGTAGGCTCTCCCTCTTGTTCCTTTCTCTTCCCGCTGGATTTGCTTTCGTACTGTCTGATAAGTCCACTGCAGCTGACTTCCATAAGCTGTCTCTCCTTTGGGTTGCCCTGCCTTTTAATACTCCTGCCTCAGACACAATTACCTGCTGGATACAAGGACCTGTCCCTCCTACTTTGGGTTATTACCACCAGTCGGCCGGACCATCTCGAATATGAAGGGGACCGTCAGACCATCCCAGACCACTTTACCATCTAGGGATTTTCTCTGCCTCAATTGGCTTTTTCACCTCTGTGGCTACTTGGGGGAAGGGGCCACTAGCCCGCCAGTTAACTAGGCAGGCATAGTGGCTTCCCTCTGAGGTAGACCATACCTCTACCAAAAGAAAAAGAACATCAGGAGAAGAGGAAGAAGGAAGGAGTTCCACACCAGCTCCGGCTAAACAAGTGAGGAAGGCGAAGCCTTGTCAGACGTAAGTGACAAACCCGTCGAGAGTGACATTCCTGAACACCCTGACAAAACACTACCATTCCCACAATTCCCCTCGTTCACCTCACGGTAATAACCCCAAATATTCCTGTTTTTCTGCAAAATTCTACCAGTCTTACCTTTCTAAGTTTTCATATAACACCCTTTTCCCTTCCAGCCCTGTATAATCCTTAGAAACTCTAATCCCCTCCTTTTCCGACACAAACACTTTTGACGACATAATCCTAGAGACATTTATATAACATGTCCCAACACAACACCAGGGACAGGCAAAGTCAGGCACATGATGAGAATCACACACACCTGACAGCCCTTTCCCTTCCCCACAAGGATAAAAGGTGGAGCACAAGAGCACAATCCGAGCAAGGCAGACCGACCTGACGAGAGAGCTAACTCAGCAACGCAGTCAAGAGGAGGAGAAAGACGGTGCAATTTGAAAGGGTGCCAAGGAGAGGAATGACCTTGCCCTTTCTGACCAAGGCCTGTGAAACCTCCACAGAAAGAATCGTAAGACTGTGAACAGTAGCCGTTGTGTGTTGCAGCAGATGTCAACGGTACACAGGGTCCTCCTACGCTGATAACCAAGCCGGGGAGAGATGATTGGCCGCATGGTACTGGCCTTGACTCCAGAGACAAGAAAAGCCAAGCGGTTCATCACAGACGGTGAGTTGAGGGGAGAGCCGATAAGAAGACGAACTGTGTTGAACAAAAGTAGCAGGTGGCTGATTAAAGAAAGTACAAATAACTGTTGATAAGCAAGGGGAAAGCCAGTATTGAAGAGTCAAACACCATGTGGGTGTTCACTCAGGAAACTCTGGCCGATTACCCTGTTGTTGAACTACCATAACCAGAATGCCTTGGGAGAAAGACGAGAAGGGGTCAAAGTGGTCATACAGGGGTCTAGTAAATTCCTCTGTACAGTCAAAAGCCTTTGACTGACAGATGATTGTGAAGCTAAGTGAAGCGAATCCCACATTGTAAAGTTGGCAAGAGTGAACCCGACCGAGGGATGCCGATAAAAGGAGGCGAAGTCTGAAGTCCCAATGAATAGTGTGTTGACAAGAGTGAACCCGGCAGAGGGATGTCCACAGAGAGCTGTTCAAAAAGACATTAAAGATTTGTGAATCAAATTGATGTCACAAAGAAGATTGTGTTGAAAGCCACAGTGAACCCAGCGGGAGGCTAAGGGCCTCATTACACGGAAGGCGGTATTGATTTAACGTTACCGGTAATGTATTACCGGTAATGTTAAATCCCCATGTGGATCACGACCCGGCACACCGCTATTAGCGGCACCGCTAATTACGGTGCCACTAATAGCGGGCAGGCCGCGTGCGCGTGACCCTCCATTCCGTTAATTACGCCATGCCGCTATTAGCACAGCATCACAAGGCCAGTGCACATGCTAATAGCGGCATGGTAAATCCCCCCAAACCCCTTACCGCCATGGGCGGTGTTCCCACCTGCCACAGGTGGACCAAATCAGCACAGGTAAAGGCAATGGAGACTGTGGCAGCTCAAAAGGAGCACACCACACCCCTTCCCACACCCCTCCCCACACCAAGATGGTTCCGATACTGGCAGCATTACATGGCCTGGAGGACCTCATTGCAGCGCAGCTGCTACAACAACAGGCAGCACAAAGGAGACGCAGGAGGAGGAGGAGGAGGAGGAGGGCAAGACAGGCACAGCAGGCACCACAACAGCACCTAATCATACCACAGAGGCACCCACCAGTACCCAGGATCAGAGCCAGTCCATCCAACCTGACCGCTGAGCAGATACACACCCTGTACCATCTGGACAGGGCTCCCATCACCAGCATCGTGGACATGATCCACGACGATATTGCGAGCCTCATAGACATCAGAACTGCCATCCCCCCGCTACTGAAGGTGGTGAGTGTGCTCCACTTCCTGCCCACAGGCACCCATCAGCATACAGTGGGACAGATGCATGGCATCTCACAACCAGTATCCTCACGCACGCTGAACCAGGTACTCGATGCACTCCTGAAGCATGCACCTGAACACATATCCATGCCACAGATTGCCCAGGAGATTGCAAACACAAAAGTTGGCTTCTATTCACTGGCAGGCATTCCAAGTTGCATCGGGGCCATCGACTGTACCCATGCGGAATTGGTGGTCCCACATCACAATGAAGCAGTGTACCGAAACAGGAAGCAATTCCACTCTATCAATGTCCAAATGGTATGTGACGCCAGCAAGATAATCACACATTGCTGTGCCAGATTCCCAGGATCAACACATGATTCCATGGTTCTGCGGGACTCAAGTATGCCACGCTACATGGAGCGACACACCGGACAACGTTCGTGGCTACTTGGTGAGTAGCATGGCAAGTACATGGCAGCGTGATTTGGGGGGGGAGAGATACATACTCCAACTGGGTGTGAATGGGGGGGGGGGAGATACATACTCCTACTGGGTGTGAATGGGGGGGGGGGAGATACATACTCTAACTGGGTGTGAATGGGGGGGAGATACATACTCCAACTGGGTGTTGACTGGCGTCCGTAGGGAAAATAGACATACAGATGTACGCCAATGTCCTTCAGGGAAGGCCACGATGTACCTGAGAAGAATCCACATGCAATTTGAAGGTGCACGACTATGAGAACAATGCAGGCTGCAAAATATTACACATCCATCCCCATTGCACAGCATGCCACGCCACATATTACACAAATCAGCAACATGGCATCAAGATGGTAATACAGAATCAGCGCATCACAGCATCAATCCAGCAATGTACCCTTGAATGCATGCAAAGGGAACACCCCTAGACATAGCACTGAACCACACACCTATAGCACCACGGAAGTGATGCTTCACAGCATGGCAACATTGGTGTCAGAATGTCAGTACACAAGCAGTGTGCTACAAAATTTGCCTGGGCCAGGGCCACCTAAGACCTGGCCACACCCAGGACATGTGAAAATTACTGTTGTAGGCATTATTGTGCCATTTCTACTTGCAGGGTCGGCCACACACTTGCACGTTGCTGTCACACAGACCATCTGCACGTATGCACTCATTTTAGCACTTGCATCACAATGCTATGTCAATTTGTGTGATGTGACCAGGCCGCCCTTGAGGTGAACAGTAACAGGACCCCATTCATCCCCCCATACAGGTGATGCGGCCTATCCCCTGAAAACCTGGCTCCTCACACCTGTACGGAGACCACAGAACAGGCACGAGGAGGTAATCAATCGTGCACATACCCGTACCCGCATCGTGACTGAGCAGGCCTTTGGACTTTTGAAGTCACGTTGAATGTGCATTACCAGGTCTGGTGCTGCTCTCCTGTATGGACATGAGAAGGTGGCCAAGATCACCATGGCATGTGTCATGCTGCACAATATGTGTGACAGACGGAATGGCCCACTGACCCCTGACGTTGGAATAGAAGCACATGATGAGGATGATGATGTTGATGTGGACGGAGGTGAAGGGGATGCAGGTGTTGCAAGAGGGGATGGCCAGGAGGCACATGCTGTGAGACAGCATCTGATCAGCCAATCAATCTGCGGAACATGTTTTCGTACTGTCACATGGATATGGGGAGGAATGCACTGGTGTATGTCTCAGAGCACGCAATGGACCCTGTCGCCAATGAAGTACACACACACACAATGAAGATGTCCAAGGCTGTGTTTTCATCAGAAACCAGTGTATTGACCAACATAAAGGTGAAGAAGTGCAAGCCCCACAACATCCCACCACCCTTCCCCCCCCCAACAGACCCATAACACCCTTCCCACCACCCCCCACAACAGACCCATAACACCCTTCCCACCCCCCCCACAACAGACCCATAACACCCTTCCCACCACCCTCCACAACAGTCCCTCATGTCTCTGCCATTTTTGCCATGGCCAATGCACACCGAGGTATCCCCATCAACCCCCTAATTTCAATTGTCCTTGGAAGGATCTTGAGGGTTGCCAGACGTGCGCCTGGTGGTTCGCATCGAGCGCCTGAGGGGACTTGTTTGTGTCGACCCGGAAGACGAGGATGGGGCAGACTGGCCTTGTTGGTGAAAGTGGCGGTCCATTGTGTCTGCCATGCGGACAAGCACCTCCCTGAGACTTGCAATTTCATTGCATATCCTGTCTGTGTTGGCGTCCATGCGCTCAGTGGAGTGCCTCACCGTCTGGACTATGTTCTCAGTGAGATTGGCAGCCTCAGCGACATGCTGGCCAACCAGCACCGTCAGCTCCTGTTGGTGCTGCAGGATGGCGGAAATTTGGAGGTCAGTGCCGGGTGACCGTGCATTGGATGCCGTGCCCTCAGATGGCTCCAATGCAACAGGTGATGGTAGCATGGGTGACATGATTGCAGGGTTGGTGTCCTCGAAAGTCCCATCAGAACCAGGGGTCTGGGATGCCACTGCCTCTGGGCTTCCTGGGGGGCTTGGGGTGTGCATCTCCATGTGCTGGAGTAGGGTGTCCTCTGGATCGGACTGGGGGCCAGTGGCGGCTGCCTCACCAGCAGAGCGTGCCACAGCTGATGGTGGGCCCTGGGTGTCTGCCATTGTTGACAGTGGGTTTGCCTCCGGTGGTGGGGCCACAGTTGGTGGTGCAGCTACTGCTGCCCTGGCAGTGGCACTGTGACGTAGGCTGCAACTCTTCAGGTGTGGCCTGCCCCCCTTGCCCCTGGATGTTGCAGGGGTATCCTCCGGCTCCTGTGCCCTTGGCCTCTTGGATGTAGGTGGTGCCTTTGATGCATCAGCGGCATCCTCCCCATCTGTATGTGAGCCTGTCAGGGACGAGAAGGGGGATGGCATTGGTTGCGTTTCAATATACTCAATGTAAATTACAGGAATGATGCAGTTGTGGCCATTGGGACTTAGCAGTTGTGGATGCAGGTGATGTGCCAGTTCAGTGCCTCATCCATGCATGGTTGAGTTTGGGACTTGTCTCTGGTGATGTGTGCATGTGTGTGTGTTTGGGTGTGACACTGACATGGTGATGGATGGATGCATGTGTGGATGTGTGTCCATGCATGAGTGGGGTCTGTGCTCACATATGGGGGTGACTGTACATTCACACCGCATCCTGTCATGTGTACACTCACCTGCATCGGAAGTGGTAGCCACGCCGACCTCCATGCTGCCCACTCCCTCAATGCTTTCGGTGGCAATCATGTTGGCGCATGTCTCCTCCCATTCCTTCAGGCGTATTGGGGAGTCATCTCCACCGGCACTGGCAATGCGGTGGTTCTCCGCCAGGATGCCCCTCACCCGCAGCCTGAGGTCGTCCCACCTCTTCCTGTATTCGCGCACAGTGCGCGTGCTGCTGCCCACGGCACTGACTTTGACAGCCACCTCCTCCCAGATGGCTTTCTTCTTCAGCAAGGTGGCGCGGCGCATGTCATTGGCAAAGACTACCTCTGCATGCTCTGCAAGGGTCTGTGTCAACATGACCAGTTCCTCGTTAGTATACTTTTCCTTCCGCTGCCTGTCACAGGTTTTCTTCAAGGCCTTGGGCATGATGCAGGTGTCACGGATGATTTCACACAGCTCCCAACTCGAAAATGGTCCAGGGGGCAGAGGATGGCAATGGATTGTGTTTTTAAAGATGGCCGCCATGCTCTTTCCCGTTCCGGTGCGATGACGCTATTTCCGGTTCCGCAATTTAACGGTCGATGCTAATAGCGGTCACCGCTAATAGCGGTGACCGCTAATAGCTGTGACCGCTAATAGCATGTACAGTGAGGGCGGAGGTGCTATCAGCACTTTGGGCGGCCCGGTAAGGTGCTTTTGCGGCATGGCGGTAGGGTCATTTACCGGCATGGCCCTATGCGCGTGTCCGCTTACTCGTAATGGTACGCTATTGGCGGTCTCCTGTGAGGGCGGACACGCTAATAGCGCCATGCCGGTAAATCCCGTTTTTTAGCACCTACCGTGTAATGAGGCCCCAAGAATCGAAAAGAGTCTGAGCTCGGAAGTGGGGGATCCAGGGGTGAAGAGCTATCACCCAAACACAACAGATACAATCAGAGAAGAACTTTGGTTGATTATTGTTGACCCTTTCTTTAATATTTTTGGAGCTCATCAGACCTTCTGAAACAAGAGAAGTTTGAAAACTGAAGCGCCTGATACAGCTAAAGACTTCTTGGGGATCTAAGCCCGGAAGAGGAGGATCCAGGCGTGAAAAGGCATCACCCAACGTACAAGCAGAAAGGAACTTTTGTTTATTATTTTGTTGAAGACATCAGGTCATCTGAGGCAAGAGACTTTTTGTGTAGAAAAGAGACTTAACCACAGAAGGCCCTGACAAGCTGAGAGAGGAACTGTTAGCTTGTGCTGGGAAAGCTTGAGCGTGTGCTGTGCTCCAGAGTCCTACCTTGTCCTGTGCTCAAAATGTGGGGAAGGGAGACCTGCCTACCGCATCCTCACTTATTATTTGTGAACACTTCTTTCTTTCCTGTAAAATAAAAATATCAATTCAATTCAATCCTGTCCCACACTCTTTGTTTGTATTTAGCGTAAGGATTGGCAAAAGGTTTTCTTCGTATGGGCCCTTTTTTTTTTACAAGACGCCACTGGGACTCCCTTATTATTATTTGATGGTTGTAGCTTGTTGCCAACTTAGATATAGGCTTAGATTAGGCATTTTTCCAACCCGCATATACAGTTTAATAAACATCCTTGAACTGTGATCACTTGTGTCTGTCTTTACTATTGCCATCATGAGTTTCTTACACTGCCTGCTGGGCATAGCAGCAAGTGAATACAGACGGTGGCTCAGACACACGTGCAAAGCATATACTATTCTCCACATAGCGGCCCTTGTGTTGGTGGCCCATGTAGGGAAGGCATTGTATCACAAGTATGACACTGACACAATGGATACCATTTTTTAAACCTTTATTGAACATTTTGGACGTTGGAGAAATTCGTATTCTAGTAGTCTTGACCATCAAACAATAAACAAAACAGTCCTAGTGGAGTCCGTCAAATCAAAATGGCCTATGGTAACTAAACCTAATCAGTGTTCCAAAGAACAAAGATAGTTGAACCATCTCTCTGCCTCCTCACGTTAAACCTCACAGAGTAAGGCTGTCCTTGTAGGCAGGATGACACACTTGGCTCTGTTTCTAACACTCTAACACTCTAAGCAGTTTCAAACCCTGGATCGAGGCCCGCCTGGCTTTGCACAGTAAAGTCTCGTCCCCCTCTGCTGGGCTCAGACCTTACAGCACACAGTTCACATAGGAACTGCAGGGCTCAGACCTTACAGCACACAGTTCATGTAGGTTCCCTCTGCCGGGCTCAGACATCTCACATCACAATTCAACACATACTTGCCAGGGCTCCCATCCTCAAGCTTATCGTACTTCAGGTCTCTCTCAATCGGGCTGGGACCCCTTTCGGATATGGAAGACTTTTGAATGTGCGTGGTCCTTACAGACTACTACAGGACCACTTTGATTCAGAGTTCAGTGTGGTCCATTGTCAGAGTGAAGGTCTTCGCACCCCTCCCCCGCCCCCATCGTAGGAATACCTGTCGTACGGGGGAATTTCGCAGCACAGGTGGCATTAGGCCTCAATCCATCGGGAGAAAGGGCATACGACTACCAGAAAATATCTGCAGCCGTTAAAATTTTGGATTATATCTACATAGTCAATATGCAAATGTTGCAAAGGTCCAGTAGGGAGGGGTGTTGCTCCTCTCACTACTCGCAACGTGTGCCATGCGGTATACTTCTGGCATACAATACATTTAAAAATGAAGGTGGGAACATGCTCTGCCAAATTTGGAGCAAGACAACCTTCTGCAACCTGCGCTGCAAGACTCTAATTAAATTCCCTTCGCATGAACTGTACATAAGCACTTACTACTTGTTTATCACTGACTCACATGATATCCCCACCAAGCTTAGAGTGAGGGTGAACCTTGTTCTGGTGCCTTAGGCACTGGATCCCTGAACGGAGCATAGCCTCAATTTGAACAGGTTTTTGCTTTGCAGCCACTGAGCCTTATTATGTGGGTCATTTCTGTGCTAACCAGTCTTGGGCTTTAGCAGCTCTTCTGCTTTATACAACAGTAAATATGGTTGAGCTGGTGCCCTATACCCTTATTAAATTATGTTATGTTATTGTGCATTTGTACAGTGCCTCCTGACATCGTTTATGTCTTTGAAGTGCTTTGCCTGTCAGAGAGGCAAAGGAGGAGTATGATAGAACATTCAGTAGTGGTAGGGAGAAGCAAAGTCGGGTAGGCAGCTGGGATGAGGGCGCGGGATAGATAAAACGCACAGGAAGGTATGAGAAGGAAAAGGTAGAGGAGCTATGTGTACAGTTGGACCAAATCTATTGTGGGACTCAACAGTATTCGCTGGGGCGCAGCGCAAATAGTGAGAGATAGCTGGAGAGGATGTGTTCTCTGTGCAAGGGGGTTATGTCTGAAAATTACATGGAGAGCTTGGGCATGTTGAAGCAATGCCTAAGAAAACAGATGCCGCAAAGCCCTTATGCTTACTTTCCTAGGCCCCCAACAACATTTGGGTGGAGTTATATGTCAGAAATTCGAATTTGCCCAGTTTGCAAAAGCTCCCTGAAGAGCGAGCAAAAATAACTCAATGATTAGCACACTACTACTCATAGGCGCACTCCTCGCCAATGCAATATATGAACGACACTATCTACACTCGTGCTTACCTAGCCCCAGCATCATGATGCAGTCCTACACAAATTCGACACCTCACCCCAGCCCCAACACCGCGCATCCTCACACCTCTACACCTAATAGCTGCACCAGACTGTGCAGACTGAGGACACGCACACTACCTAGGTCCTTCTCATCGCAACACATCCCAGCATCACTCAGAAACTATAGATTAGGTTCTCGCACATCTGTCTCTCACAACTTTGTGGGTAGGATTCCCCACATCCCCACACCGTGTTCCAACCTCACACCCACCACTATACCATCCACCCCACCCAACTTCAAGCTGAAAAAACAAACGAAACAGCGGCCTCCCAACAGAAGTCAGGTAGCACCTACACTCAAATGCGCATTACTTAACACTCGATCGCTCACTGCCCATGCCTTAGAAATCAACGAGCTCATCTCCAGCTTCGACCTAGATCTGCTAGCCATCACAGAGACTTGGCTGCATGAAGCCTCAGGCCCCGCCATTACCCTAGCTGTACCAGTAGGCTACTCCATCCTTAGACAAGACAGACCTACAAAATCAGGGGGAGGGGTTGCCATAATCTATAAAGACATCCACCATATCAGGCCCACACCCCACACATGGGAAGGGAATGCAGACATACTATCGGCCAAGCTATCCCTCTCTCACAACAACACCATTAACATTCACGTCATCTACCGGCCTCCAGGACTCCCAACCGATTTTCAAGGGCAAATCACGCATATTCTCAGCGAAAACCTAAAAAAATCCACCAAAACCTTACTCCTAGGTGACCTTAACTTAGGCTATAATGACCCAAAGGACAAAACAGCAACCTCCTTCCTCAAGGACCTCTCCAACCTAGACTTCACACAAAAAATCCTGTCACCCACCCACTCCAAAGGCAGAACTCTTGACTGGCTGGCCGACCATAACTGTAACTCCTCTATCACATCCAACACATTCCTCCCTTGGACAGATCACAGCTGCATACAATTCTCTATCCCTACGTTACCTACCAGAAAAACACCAGTACATAAATCCGCCACCCTAGCCAGAAGCTCCAAAAAGTTAACTGCAGACAATCTACTCCCCCTTCTCAACACCCCATGCCTCGCCCCTCCTTTCCCTCAAGATCCTAACATCCTAGCAGACATACTCAAGGATACGCTCACCAATGCTATAAACTCCATCGCTCCTCTAGAAGAGAAAAAAGAAAAAAAATCCTTCCACTCAAACGCATGGTTCACAGAGGACCTCCAAGCTCTGCGTGACAAAAAGCGCCAAGCACTTAAAAACTGGCAGGCCAACCCATGCGACATCACCAAAGACTTATTCAAAGTCACTGCAAAAAAATACAAAACCGCCATCTTCAATGCCAAATCTGAATCATACAACCGTCGAATACTAGACTCAAAGTGCCACTCAAGAGAACTCTTCTCTATCTTTAAAGAGCTCACAGTGCCTCCCACTTCCTCTGACGAGATCATCAAGGATGAAGGCTGGTGCAACAGTATCCAAGCCGCCATGCTCAACAAAATAGACCTCTTACAAAACAAAATCCGCGACCACTACAATACCTTGCCAAAACAGAGTCGACACTTAGATTCCCAATCCCATAGCAAAACCACTAACATTCCCAAATTTGCCTTTAAAGAAGTTTCAGAACTAGAAGTCCTGGACATACTGAAACATCTGAAACCATCGACTTGCAAAGCCGATACATGCCCCCCTAAATTAATCAAGGACTGCGCTGAACCACTTGCCCCAATCATTACCGCTTTCATTAATGCCTCATTCAAGTCCTGCTCTGTCCCAGACAGTCTTAAAGAAGCCTGGGTGCGCCCACTTCTAAAAAAGCCCACTCTCGACCCCACGATGCCTAACAATTACAGACCTATAACAACTGTCCCCTTCCTTCTCAAGATTCTAGATAAAGTGGCACACAGCCAAATCCAACTATACCTCGAATCTAACTCCATCCTAGGCACCAGACAGTCAGGCTTCCGCAAAGGTCATGGAACAGAGACTGCTTTGCTGGACCTAAAAAACCAAATAACCAAGATATTGGACAAAGGTAAACCCGCCCTTTTACTTCTCCTCGACCTCTCTGCGGCATTCGACCTAGTGGACCACAAGACCCTCACCTCACACCTCTCCCACTCCGCACATTTCTCTGACCAAGCCACCTCCTGGATAACCTCATTTCTTGAAGGGAGGGCCATGAAAGTCTTTTCAAACATTTCGAGCGCAACACCATCCATAATACACTGCGGTGTCCCTCAAGGCTCCTGTACAGCACCTACGCTTTACAATCTATTCACTAAGCCCCTATTCGAGAAACTTGATGCACTTGGGATTGCCTACACCAACTACGCCGACGACACCCAAGTGCTCCTCCCTCTATCAGGCTCATACCACAAAGACGCCCTAGCTCTAAAACTCATATATGCCACCATTCAAGCCTGGATGGCCACTAACGGCCTATGTCTTAACGGGGATAAGACTGAAATCCTTATCCTCGGCCAAAAATCCACACTGGCCAGGCTAGACAGCTGCTATGCCAATTTCAACATCGACAACTGCACTATCCCAGTCCTATCCTCTGTGAAAACGCTAGGGGTCTACATTGATGCAACCCTGTCCATGGACAAACAAGTTAGTGCCATTGTCTCCGCATCTGCACTAAGCACTAAACTCATCAACGCCATTAAACCATTCCTTTCCAAAGAAAACTGCCTTTCAATAGCAAGAGCTACCATAGGCGCTAAACTTGACTATTGCAATGCACTTCTAGCCGGCACCTCTGAAAAAAACCTAAACAAACTCCAGGTCACCCAAAATAACGCTCTAAGAGCAGCATTAAACATCTCCAAAAGGGACCACATCTCACTGGCAAGGCAATCAGTTCACTGGCTCCCTGTCAAAGAACGCATCACCTTCAAGGTACTGACTACTACCCACAAATGTATCCACCACACTGCACCATCATATCTCTCAGACACCATTCTCAGACAGACCTCATCCAGACCTACCAGACTCTGCTACACTAACCAACTCACTGTACCACGCATCCACAAGATTACAGCCGGGGGGCTGGGTTTCCCCTACATAGCACCAAAACTTTGGAATAATCTCCCCCACGCTCTAAGAGCAGAAGGCTCCCTCACAGCGTTTAGAAAAAAACTCAAAACATCTCTCTTTAACTAAAATTCCTCTACCTACTGCCATTCAGGCACACACTGCTAACTATTGCTACTGCCCAAACTGTATGCATGTTTGCCTCTGTATGCTGTAACTAAGACGCGCTTTCCCTGTAACCAGCGCTATTCTGTAACCAGCGCCACGATGCCTCAGGGCTGATTCTGTGCGCTTAACAAATGCGAATAAATAAATAAATAAATAAATAAAACTCACATTTTTTTGGTTTCCTCATGTATGTCATGGTTACCAAAACCATAGACTTGTGTGTAAAATGCTTATGGCCAGACGTTGAGCCTTCCTCGGTGTCACAGTGAGCCAAGGCATGTAGAAAACCATGCCCAAGAAAATGCAGCATGGGAAGCCCCTCTACTTACTCCCCTAGGCCCCGAATAACCAGATTCTATATATGGGAAAGTTAGAAGGAAAATATGGGCACATTTAACTGAGGGTGGGATTTTGACCATGGCTTCCTTGGGAGCAGAAGCCCAGACCTGCCTACCTGGAGGTTCCCGAGTCCTACTAGGGGTTTTAAGGTAATGGTTATATTGGTGTGAGGCAGGAATCCTCTTAGGCTGAAGCTGGGTGGTTATAGGAGTTAATTTACATAATCCAGCCTTTAACTAACCTTCGCACCCTAGGCTGCAGTTATGGTGTAATGTAATAGAGCACGTCATCCGAATGGAAATTATATATTAGATGGAAATCAGAACAAAAATCCTACAGTTATCACAAGAAGAAGGGCCACTTATCACAAGATGACAGGAAATTCACAGGAAATCAAAAAGAGTGCACTTGGCAAAATGTATATATTTTCATAGCTTTTAGAACTAGTTTCTAACTATACAGACACAATTTATATACTCCAGAAAGGCAGACCTCTCCTCTTCCCTATGCCTTTTGCATTGTAAAAAGTTATTGATTGATGAGCGTGACCTTTCTGGCTCCATGAGACTCCTGGGGGGACTGTGCATATGTTAGGTCCTCACAACCCCTCCCTATCTTTGGAAGGCCAGCACCGAAAATGAGGGGCCTGATATACTGCACATTTGAGATAGTTGTGTTATTGGACTGCCCATCCTATCCAAGACCACCAACCCCAATTCTTTCACTATCTGCATGCTTCTCTTTACCATCCTGCAGCCAGACACCCCATTTTGTTCAAGGGATGGTGCAGCAAGCTTTCTGCAGCACTTTGAGGAATCCGCACGCCATCTTTTAGCCTTCCTTCTTCTCGTCTCATCATTATGAACGTCTGCAAGCTTTCAGAATCTTCTGAAACTGTAGTTATGGAGCAGCCCTGTGATATTCTTCCACGTGGACCTCCTCACACTAAGTCATCGATCACTCAATCATTCACACAATGATTAGGCCGACACGGAGCTGGGGTGCAACACGTCTTTACTGCATCACAGTCAGACTCGAACTGCCCTTGGGCGGTAACCCCGCCCCTTAACACACGTGGGTCGCAGCCCACCAATGAACAGAAATAGACAGAGGACTCGGCCTCTGCTAGCAGACAAAAGTGGCGACATCACAAGCCTCATTAGAACTAGAAGTAATGAAGATTTCCAGGAAGTAATCAGATCATTAAAACGTATAAGCTGTCCTCCCAATATCAAAATTAGTGTCTATAATAATTATTTCTTATATAATACTGTATAACAGACTCCTCCAGG
Source organism: Ambystoma mexicanum (assembly GCF_040938575.1). Classification (NCBI taxonomy): domain Eukaryota; kingdom Metazoa; phylum Chordata; class Amphibia; order Caudata; family Ambystomatidae; genus Ambystoma; species Ambystoma mexicanum. The sequence goes on from NC_090939.1 coordinate 824,488,556, forward strand.
TTTAGAGTTCGAAATATGATATTGTTGCCCCATTTTGAATGGTACTCGATGTAGCGACCTCATAAGGATCAACTGGTTAGTCAACTACACACAGGATTTAAACTTGCAAAATGCAAGTCTGCTCTCATGCTGGAGAGCAACAATTTACCTGACATGGGTACGACTGTAGGTAGAACATGACAGTGTTTAATGATGCAATATTGTTAAGATTTATATAGCGCAACACGTGTCCACTTAGAATTGCCTCCAGACCCTCTGAAAAGGTGGTGGAATTTGGTCATTCGGGATGAGAGGAAAAATGCGTTGCTGTACTGTATATCACATCCTAGTATGTTCCAATTGTTCTACGCGAGAGTGAGCTGCTAACTCCGATGGTGCCAGCATTTCCCGCACAACGAGTTATACGGGTATTTTAAAGTCACAAATCAAGGTGCAGGTCCAATGCCTCATGCCAGATGTCAGGCCTCAAGTTTAGAGGATTTAAATAGTATCATAGACAAATGATATAAGTAGTGTTTACAGGTGGCATGCCATAAGTCCATGGCGCCCTAGAAGAATTTGAATAGACACACTCTCACCCATTAAGCGGAACAGACAGACTTTAAGCCAAGTGCTGTTGAGAAACCGACGCCCGGCCTAGAAAGTCTTGAAGGAAAGAAAGCTCACAGAGAGACGGGCTGAGAGCACTCAACCACTGACGCAAGAGAAGCTTCCTCCGCCCGCTAGGAGGCACGGATAAACAATAGAAGGGCGAGGAGCCATCCAATCGGGCTGCTCTATGCGGAACCCCTCGTACCCTTTGTGACCAATCGGGAGGTATCTTCTATTGTGCGACAGCAGGCAAGAGAAGGGGGAGGAGTCTGGGGGCGGGCCGAAGAGCAGCCTGTGTGAGCTACAGTGCGGAGAGTGACGGAGTGGGAGGGGAGCACCAGAGGGGGGGCAAGCGCACACCTGAGAGCGGACCTCAGCCGCCACTGGGCACAGAAGTCTCGGGCAACAGCCTGCCACCCCTGCGCCTGAGTGGTCGAAGCTCGAGCCTCCGGGCAAGGGTCGCTGGGGGCGCCGCCTGTCAGGAAAGCTGATGGCTCGCCGTCAGAAGAGGCTATAAGGAGGCATCTATCTGAGAGGTCGGCTCGGTGGCCGGAACCATGGACTGCAGCCGCCTGCGGAGCCTCATCAACCGATACGTGAGTACCCGCAGCGACAGTGCGCTCCCGGAGAAGTTGTGAGGCGCGTGGGGGCATTGAAATAGGAAGGGAGGGCAGCTACCAGCCGCACGTGGAGGCGCGCCGCTGTGGGCTATGGGTGTGAAGAAGGATACATTCCTTTTAAATAGCGTCAGCACCTTCATCAGAGGTGCCGCCAGAACGTGGGCAGTAAAAAATGCATTTAATTTCTGATTGATGACCTGTGATTTGTCTTTTTTTTTAATTATTATCCAAACTTAGATGTGCTTTTGGAGTACAAACTAAATGTTCTTAGAAGGGCGGGCCAGTCCTCCAACACCGTTAACTGTATCTCTTTTTATCTAGCCAGATTCCTCATATAAAGTATTCAACATCACTACTGTAAACCTTTTTGTAAACTTAATTATACAAAATAAGACCCCCCCATCCCAAACCGTGCTCTCGCATTCACCCTCTGCGCCGTCACCATCGCTAATTGCAGGAATGCTGTCAACCTGTCGTCTGTTCGTCTGACAGCCTCCCCTAGTAAACCCGTTGTATCATTTGCCTGACCCTGCTCTTCCAGCCGCGTACACACCTGTGGTTCAGAACTCTTAGCTGCGGTCATGTTCATAGTTGCACTGGGCACGATGCAGTTCACTGGGCATCTTCGCCAAGCATCCGTGCCTGCCAGGCATCTCAGTAGAATGTTGGACTCCAGTCGTGTTCGCTATTGCCTTTCACTTGCCCAAAGAGAGGGCTTTCATGAAGACGGCAATCCAGTCACCTTAAATAGTGTTCTACTTTGTGTCGCGGCGGGACTAGGGTGACCCTCCATAACAACGCGGACCCCCACAGCTGCAGCTCTAGGCTGTTTCGTGTTCCAGGAACTCTGCTCCTACGTTTTGCCGCTGCAAAACCACCAGCTTGTTGTTAATACACTTTTCACACGTGGTCGCAGAGTTTTTAAGTGAGCGCCTTTGGTTTCCTTTGCGACGTCTTATGCTCCACGCTGTTGTCGTATTTGGAGGTGCTGATTCAACAGGCGGGTTTTTTAGGTGCAGTGATTCTGGTTGTTTTCTAAAAATGCCTTTGGTGTTGGTGCGTGCAGGCGGTGCTCTCCCTCAACAAGTGGCATCCCTGATAGAAATGCATTTTCTCCAATATAAGTTCCATCTTTGTGTTTTTACATGGCTTCGTGCTTGCAGTTCTTAGGCAGCCTGCTGTTATCTGGAGTCATTTTAGCAACTTTTCCAGTGTTGTTTGGAATGTGGAAATCCGCCTCCTGCTACACAGGATCCCAGTGTAGGCAGCCTAGACCGTGCGAGTCATGTGCCGCGAAGGCTCATGACTTGCACTGAACTTCCTTTCGAAGATTACCCTCGGGCACGATCCCACATGACTTGTGCCAGGCATGTTCTAATGTACTCGCCAATCCGTTAAGGACCACTTTTAAAGTAAGGAATCTGCTTTGTACGGGCGTGACCTGCCAATCCATTCTTTATCAAGCCACATGACTACCTGCTGCTTCTGCTGAAAATATAGTTGAAAAGTATATTCAGTTTAACAAAAAAAAATCGCATCTGTTAAGTCCATGTCATTAAAGCGTTCTTTAAACACTAGAACCCAGGGCCACGTTACATCTTATCATTTGCAACAGCAATGACAGACCCGAACATGGAATACATTGTGTGTTGTAGTGACTGCATCTTTTAGATGCATAGTTTTAGCACTCTGCCTTTCAGTATTGTGTACTCGGGACCGTAGCTTAGTCGCCTATATTGGGGTGGGTGGGGGGTCTTTTCCCAACAAGCTATGCAGTGTAGTACCCCCAAAAAAGGGGAGTGTTGATCACTGTGTGTCATTTTAATATAAACGATAGATGAATATTACTTTCACTGCGGTCGACTGAACTTTTTGTTGCATTGTATCTCACACTTCACCACACCCCTTCATGTCTCCTACACAAACTTCTAATGTGTGCTTTCAAATCACCACCCAGACATATCGCAACGGCATTAGTAACATTTTAGCATCAATTTTTTCACTTATTCCGAGGAGAGAAACATGGCTCAAAATTGATGTAGCTATGAGTGACACTTCACTCTGTGAAATGCACCATACACAAGGTACATGTATTATATATAAACACTGCAGTCTGTGAAGCTGTGTATGAAGGGGTGGAGGTGGGGGGGACTCTGTATTGCATAGCTAAAAGACTCACTCCAATGAGATAACAATGTTGTCATGTAAGATAACTAAAGCTCATTGATGTAAAGTGGTTTGGTCTGGATCACATACTTTGCTCAAGTGAAGAGGATGAGAATTTAGGCCAGATTTCCTGGTTCTATAACTTCTAATTCAGGAAGTAGACTATGGAGTAATTACAGGTATCATACAAAGTGGTGGTAACGGAATTTCTGCTACTTTACTCCACTGCCATAAGAATGGAAGAGGTAAAGCGGAGGAAATTCATCCTGCACTTGGCTGGAGATATTTTCTCTCTTACTCCAAAAACTGGAGGAATTAGTGCAGGTGGAATATCACCTACGGTAATTCTTTTAAGTCCCCAATGGAGTCCTGTGTGAGTCCCTTAATGGGGACTAACTCCAGGTTACTGACCTTCAAGGTGGTGAATTTACCATTCCTATGTGTAGCAGTAAGAGTATGGCAGTATTTCCGTGGGTGATATTGCCATGCTCGTAATGACCCTCCCCCTTAGATTTTCTCCCATCTTCAGTTTGACCTTCATGTTTAAGGCTTTCTGCATAATTTTCTTCCGAAAGATATCTATTAGTATTGTGTGGTCAATAAAGCTGACTTGCAAATGTACCAAACCACATGTTAAATCAACCTGAAAATAAGTGTGATTCACTCAAAGTGTGAAAGAGCACCACTGAGAATCTGTATTTGAAAAATGATTACATGGCAATCCAGCAAATATGCTGGATTAAACATGCATTTGTAAGTCTCCACACTACAATTCGTGTAAGGGAACCAAGTGTGTATGTATTCAAATGAGCAATCTACCCCAATTTGCTGTTTTTATTCACCCAATGAGTAATGATATGAAAAGTTGTTTAGGATCTCGTCCAACATCCTTCTGCCCTTCTTCAGCCGCATATCTCTGATAAATTGTGCAAGTTTAAAATAATGGAATGGGTTAGAAACCAGGCTGCATTAACTGATGTGGAATATGGGTTTGGTAAGGACTTGTGCGCCAACCTACGGTTCCTAAATTTGCAAATGATTTATTAAATATTTCCTGGGTCGCAAAGAACAGGTCCATTTGACTTTTATGGATTTGTCCTCTGCGTTCAAACACATTTACCGCACCACTTGGTGTTTAATAAGGAGATTAATGAGGGAGATTTGGATTCCTGATATCCTCATTCTTTGTCCAGTTATGGACCTATATGCAAATGTGCGTGTAGTTGTAAGATTTGACTTTAATGGTGAGCTGCCTGACTAGTTTGGCTTGGAGAAGGGAGTTTGGCATGACTGTTGTTGACACTGCTTCTTTTTAACCTTTTAATCGAGAGGATCTTAACAAAACCCTGGAAAGAATTACCCATGACATCTGATTTATTGGCATGAGCTCTCTTGCTGTTCTCACTTAAATGAAGACGATTGTTTGATGACGCGTTCATCATTGGCACTGCAGAAAGCAGTCCATTGTTATCAAGAAAGGGCCTAAAGTGTAAATTCAACAGTCTAATGTAGTGCATTTAGCTGTCAGATCAAAATCTGAAGAACCGCTTTGTCCAGTAGCAAACCTTAACTAAAATGCAGAGTTTGAATATTTGGGCATATGCTATAAGGCATATGCTATCTGTCATGGAGACCATATATGGAAAAGATAAAGCTTAATAGGACACAGTGAAGTGGGAGCAAAGGTAGTACCTCGGATCAGGGACAAAAACCCACAGACCCCCTGCTCTGCCTATCTCACCTCAAAGTCAAACAGCCGTGGCGGAACAGGGTTTCCCACTGAAATCCTATCCTTTTAACAGGCTCAGCAAGCACACCATTTGTAAAGGGAAGTGTTAAGTGATTATTACAATACATGGGGCATTTGTCCCTAAAGTCGCACTTGTGATGGCCATTAACTTCTCCCACTCTAAGCTCCGCCTACATGGGGCCCTCTGTCAATCTTGTCTATGGGGCCCTTTGCCTTTAAATCTGCTACTGGGTGGGAGGTGTAAATCGTTTTACTGGAAATCTAAGTTTTTTTTGTTAATCATGTGCTGGTGATTTATAAAACAAAGATGGTAAGTATGGATTGTTTTTGAGGCAGGTATACAAGAGGAATTAACTTCTATGAAACAACCTTGAAATAAGTCGAATATGTAGTGTGTGTTTTGGCTCAGAAAAACTTTTTTTTAAATCTCGCTCGACTCCAAATTGTAATATCCACATGAAATGAGTCGTACCTCGGTGACACCTTGCCATGAAAACCCCTAGTTGTATGTAAGGATCGGTCTACCAAGGGAGCAGTATATTGCATGGTGTCCTTTCTCATGGATGACCCGGAGCCGCAAGTACAAAAGTAACGCTTCTTTATTTGTTACCGTTCAAGATGGATTGTCGCCGAAGCTTACAAAGTCACAAGACTCAGTAGGAAAAATCCACGGCACACCCTCTCGAAGCCAGCCTCTCTCCAACTGTCATGCATAGAACAGTCAAAAACGACATGGATGTGTCTCACGGGAAACAATTCAAGATAATTTTTATAAAATGTATAACTCATTAAACTGCATCTGCAAGAAGGAGATGGAGCAAACGGTGACAGTGGAATAATGACATTAAATCACATCAAATCATTTATTATGCAACGCATAACATAAACTTTATTAAAAAGTAGTATCAAAACATCGTACTACATACACAAACAAGAAACTAAGTGCTAAAATAATGAATGCATCCAACCTAAGGAAATATTATTCTTGTGCAAAATACAGCATTGTAAACATTAAAATACTATTCATGTGCACATTATTATTATCATTGCGATCATTTACCCCAGGTGTCTGCAGCGAGTAAAAGGTTTACCGATCTATAGTTTTGTACAAATAAAACAGTCAGTATTTGCACCATATTCCACTCTGGGAACCTCAGGATATCACCACTAATAATCCAACACCTCTACATGGACCCGAGGTCCCATCTTACCTCCACAGTGCGCAGTACTCACTACCACTCACACTAGAAGTATAACCTCACCTCTCCATCGCTGGGTGACGTGCTTCAAAACGTGAGAGTCACTGTACCCAGAGACCAGCAACCTCAGAATGTCCTTGCATACCATCCAGAGTACATGCTACAAGACTGCGGGACAAAGAACTCTGAACCCTGCCACACCTCACACCAGAGCAAAAGGAATCCGACGGGAGGGTGGCAACACTCAAGCCAGGTACAACAGGAACCCATCAAAGTCACTCTTAAGCAATTTATCTTCACACTTACTGTCCGGCAACCACCCTTCAGATAGCAAGCACCTCGCATGCACTAGGAACCAACCACAATAACGCTGACCCTACACATGCTGTTAAGCACCTGCAGTGGGATGCCCCACTATACCTCCAATGCATACCCTTTTTTTTAAAAAAAAAATGTGTTTTTTCTTCTTTTTTTGTAATTATTGTATTCAGGTTAGCAATAAACCTTCACACAAATATGCATACCACAACCCTGACACATCTACTGCGTGCAGTAGACTAAAGGGGTAGCCCTATATTGCGGGAATGCCCAGAAAGGGCATACAAACTAGTGAACAAGCGAGGACTGACCTTCCCATACAAGTTTTAATACACACTTGTGGTTTCAGTGTGGATATTTTTTTAGAACAAAGGTAGAGGAGGCATAAATCAAATTGGCCTCAGAAAGAAGAGCGAGGAACCCTGTCACGGCCCTGAATGTATAAAATCAATTAACAAAGGCGTACTATATTTAAATAGACGGCATACACCAATATCCACACTGAAACCACAAGTGTGTATGAAAACTTTTATGGGAAGGCCAGTCCTCGCTTGTTTACTACATACACTCTATGGGCGCTCCATCTCTATGACTCAGTTGGTTCTATGTTCATTTACCAACAGACCCTTTTTTTTTTTTTTGCTATCATTTCCGATGCCGAAATTACTTCGAAAAAAAACCATTTAATGTTTTTTGTTACTTTGGGGGGTTGACCTCCCAAACCCACCCATATATTTCAGAGTTCGTTTTTCTTATATATTTTTTTTTTTTTAAAGTAATTTTGGCGTCAGAAATTACTTTAGAAAAAAGTCTGTTGGCAAATAAACGCGATACCGCCCAGTCAAATTACACACGCCCCCCAACTGCAGCATCTGCACAATGGTGTCCCACACCTCATGTATGCACGCAACACAAATGGTGACCGACACCTGAAGAACATAACCCATAGTGTCCAGCACCTCACATAACTAACCAATGGTGTCAAACACCCAGAGAGCAGTGCCTAGGCAGTGCAAAGCCCCATAAATAATCGCAGCACCGGCATTATCGATCATACTTACACTCCAACCGCCCCCTATTGGGCCCGTGATTTGCTAGGCCACAACCCCAAATTGCAGTGGCCAAATATTGATCCCATACACACACAAGTACACCTATAACCTTGTCGTCCAATCCTACCAACCCAAAACGCAATAAGTAGGTATTTTCTGTCACATAGATATATGCAAGACAAATTGACTCCAGTCCATAGCCCCAGCCTAACGTTTGCAAAATTGATTGTTCCTGTGGGGAAAAACATTGTGAGACATGAACAGTGCTCTGAAAACATTGTTGCAGTACATCACACCCAATGCTCCATAAAAGCCTGCACCAGCCTCAACTCTTAACTGCAGTCATGGCAGCGATACAACGAAACTTAACCTCCACTCAAACTTCCAGACCTCGCATCTCAATGAGGTTGACTTGAAGAACTAAACCGTTTTTGCAACATACATGAACCCCCTTAAGAAGCATTTCCAGTAACGTCAACACGTTATGCCTTCATGTGTTTGACCCAGTGCCACGGAAAAACAAAATATAAGTATAATGCAAGATCATAACCAAGAACCTACACAAAGATTCTGTGTGCCGCGTTGCAGGGGACGCCATATTGGCATCCTCTTGCGAAGACAACACGCTGAAAACGTGTGCGTTGACAGCCCAAACATAGCCTCTGAGCTCTGCCTAATCCTCGCGCACCAGGTAAACCTCTCATTTGCTGTCCAGTTTAGGCTCTGGTGCAAAGGGCCATTCCCAAAGTGGCACCCACTTTGAAATCCGATGGTGTGCCCTAAGAGTTTCAGTCCCCATGACTTCCGGCGGAGAAACTGTCTTCATTCCAGATCCTCTACACACGAACAGCTGACGTGCTATGTTCTACTTCACTAAGCAGGAGGTGCGCTTGGAACGCATGGCTTGGCTCCGTCACTCTATATTCATCATCATTACAGCCGTGGCCGGGAGGTGAGCAGAGCTTTACAGCTCATCGCTGGGCTACAGCAGCACCGACGATCACCACACAGTGGAGCAGCCTCAAAGTGTAACTCTTATAACATGCACTGTGTAAAGAGACCAACAGGCAGCTCCCAGACCTTGCACCTTTTTAATGATATTCCACACTGAAAGACTCACAGGGCTAAGGCAGTCACTTTGTATGACACTACAAAATCCTCTGCAGACGGTTAAGTCTCTAAAGTAAAGATGACCGCCTTGATTATGACATTCTGCTAAACCTAAAGCAGGACTGCTATCTGCAGTAGCCAATGTAGACCGATGGAGCACAGGTACATCATCAGAATGTCCACCGAGGCTTGCACACAATGTAGATTGGAGGGGGGTTCTTCTTTCTGGTTTAGATTGGTGGGGTGGTGGATGCCCCCCACCGCCCGCCACCCCAAAGCACAGCTTCAACACTTAAAGGAACTTCAACAGCCAGTAAGGCAGTATGTTCAGCTTGTGCCAATGCCGTAAATTGCCCTTCTCATAGATGACCAGGAACCACAGGTACAAAAGGAAAGCTTCTTTATTTGTTGAGTTTCCAGATAGACCAGCTCCAAAGCTCCCAGTACACAAGACTCAGATCTAGTAGGTAACATTCAACGGAACACCCTCTCTCAAAGCCAGCCTCTCTCAACTGTCACACATAGAACACTCAACAGTCAGCATTCACACAACATTGCACTCTTAGAACCTCATGCCATCACCATGCATGCATAGAAGACAGAGGCAGGAAGAAAGCACAGTACTTAAAGGATGACTCTTGGCCGACCTGATCACTTGAATCGATCTTTTGCAGAAAAATACCGTAGATAAACCTGGATAAACTATATTTGCAAAACTTGAGAAGGATAGGGCTCCAGTCATAGCATTATGAAATGCGAAGGGTCTCGGTTAATTCTTAATGGAAGAAGATTGCCTTGAAACATAGGGCACAAAGTGGGGAGAATGAAGAGATGGTAGAAGCTGATATGCCTCTCATTCCACAGGGCATTCTACCTCCGTATTTACTATGGATAACAAACAAGAAGTATAGGGCATCTTAGTAAGCTGCCTTTTGAAAGCGTTTACAAGCACCTGGTCACACGACAATTAGGAATCTCTGCTCCTTTTGTTCCATTTACAGTCCGAAAAGGAAAATTGAATTATTGTCTCGTTACTAAAGCTGAGAGGTTTGTGCAGTCTAGACTTGCTTAATGTTTTTTAATGCTGCAGAATGATGTTAATGCTTGTTCTGTAAAGGCTATTTATCTGCTAACTGCCCCCAGAAAATGGAAATATTTTATTGTACTGTTCTATCCCTGTTCGTATTTATTGTACTTTAATGGGAATATTTTATTTCCGAAATAAATACTTTGTTTGAAGTCTGTTGGCAAACCTCTGTTTTGAGTTTGCATGCAAGTATGATGTTTTGACTACCACTGCCATGCATACTGTATGACAAGCAACCACTGCCAGTCGTGCCTCCTTGCCCCTTACTAAAGGGTCCATGTACCCAACTGCTTTCGATCATTTACACTAACAGATCTTCACGGCAGCACAAGTACCAGCTCTATGCCGTCCTCGGGCTTTTTAATCACTATTCATGGATGGCTGTACTTCTTCTAAGCTTCTAGGCTGCATCAAGCTCAGCTGTTGTGCTTATGGCGTTAGGTCGCTGGTCTTATTAGACCATCACATCAAAGAACATTAGCGTGATCTAAAGTGTCTTCTGGGTACATGCTTGGCACAGAAAAAAACGTATAGTAACTAAATTGTGTGCAGGGATGCTGTCTTTTGGTGCTGAGGGGTTCAGAAACGACTAGCCTCTATCTATAGTGCTGCAACAATTGCAGGTGGATAACTGGATGCATCTTTTAATGGAGGGGATTGGACGTGAAGGTCCTCCTACGTAGCCTTGCATAGCTAAAGCTGAGGACATGGTCATTTACGCCCTTTGCACTAAAACGTAAAACATGCACACTTTATGTTGTAGTACACTTCCATGTTATCACAGTAGCCACTTGGAGAACAGCAGCAGCTTTGATTTTAAACAAATGAACACCTCCTTGTTGGCCCCCACTCCCCACCCCAAAACAGCCTTCCAATTGGCTACAGTGGGGCGCAAGAGTAATTTTACACTTGGTCCTTAAGACTCACTGCGTTGTATTCAAAACAAAAATTGGAGACAATTGACTTCTGTCACACAGTATCAATAATAGACTTGACTGTTTTCAACAACAAAAAAACCTAGTCTTTTACTGTTTTCCATGGTGCTACTAGTGATTACTTTACATGGGTACTGTCTGAAATGGCTGTCGATTCCTTTAATGTAGCAAGTGGCTTTGGTAGCATTAAGATTTTGCATCCACCTGATTGGTGGGAAAAGTTTATAGCTACTGAATAATCTTGCCCCATTTGAAGGGAATGCTGACTGCTTAGTATTTTGTTATGAGAACGCTAATACGCACACAAAAAAGTTAATGTTAGTTTACCTAAATGACCTAAGCTTAATGGCGTATGGCGAGACTGAATGTGGTTATTGTATTTCACTTTGAATACATTGTTTTAGAACGGATGTTGTAAAATGCTATCCTGGGAAAGGTGATGGACGTGCAATTTGTACTATTGTGCCCATACACGCATATCAAATGGAATAGTACTTTGTGTCTGCGTTTTAGTATTTTTTTCCAAACCGGTTTTAATGTGCATTGTGATAAGTGACAATTGAGTGGTTGCCAAAATCTGAAATATGGATACATTAAAACTCTTTTCACGTTGTCTGAGGGGAATGTGTTAACTTTGGTAGGGTGTCATGAATCGCTTGTACATAGTGCTTCAAATCTGTATTTTTTCCAAATATACACTTCATTTCATCTCAAGGGGTTTTGAAATCACAGCTCAGATTGCCACCCTTACGTTTTTAAAACTATGCCTTAGACTAGCAAAATGTTCACCAACTAGTTTGTGATTGTTGATGAAAAGATACTTGTTTGTTTTCTCGGTTTATCTGACCAGGTTCACCCCCTTGGAAAATACCACTTGCGCCTTTTGTGCATGCAAACAAGAAAACCACCGTAGTAGGTTTGCAGGCGAATGAGCATAGGAAAAGGTATATTATTTGCTCCGTGCGCAACCGTTGCAGGCGTTCCCTTTCAAGGGGTGTGTTCAGGTCCGTTTGTCCTGCTGTTCCGTTTGTCTTTGACAATTCTTTGGTGACGTTTGGAATACTTGTGGTTTTCCTGTACTGTTTAATTAATAGATGGGGACTTGCTTCCCAGTATGTTGATTATTGTTTTTTGTGTGCCCTGATGCCTAAGGGCTATGACGCATAATAAATGAATAAATACAAAATGAATGTTGGCTATCGATGCTTTTAAACCCAATCCCTACCTGCTATTTTTGTTGCTAGGTTAAATGTAATGCCAAATCACTTCTGGAGTGGATTCTCGTACATTATCGAATCTTACTGGCGAAATGTTTTTGCAACCACAAAAGGGAATCTGTTTTTGGGTGTGCCATGGATACGTGGTACGCCACGGTGTTAAGCTTTCAGTTTCGGTCTCATGCCTGTCCTCTTAGGTATTAGTGGTTATGTTGTTTGGCGTGGTTGTTTATGAAGGACCTAGTGCCTTGTCTTGTACTATGTGCCATTCCATATAGAGCTGATAACCATGTGTGACATGGTTAAGTGCTTCAGTATGGATGCATAGAAGCTTGGATCAGTGTTTAGTATGCCTCATTTGTTGCCTTTTAGATGAATTGTGGTGGATGAACCCGTGGGCATGGTCGAATTTTCTGGGAGTTTGGAGCTATTTTAGCTCCTGTTATTTATTTTAATTTTTTTTAAATCAACGGCTGCCAGGAGCTACCTGCACCCCACACCCCCCCCCCCCCCCCCCCGGCCAGCAGATGCCTTGCTAACATACATATGTGACATTAACCATGAGTATTTGAACATTTTAGTAAATAAGAAGAATTAGGACATGTCTAACAAAATAGATAGTACGTAATGGGCAAAATGTTGTTGTGCTTCTCGTATAGAAGATTCACTCTATGGTGGCTACTTGCTCCTGGTTCCACAGTAGCAGCTCCTGCTTACTGAGCGATGCCTGACACCCTGGAGCTGGTTTTAGCGGCTGCTCATCGAATCTTCATTTCGAACCCTGAGTGGGTGTTATGCTAAACTTGCAAGAGAAGGTCCACGCAAGGCAAAGTTGCATTACAAACCATAAAGATCTGGGATCCTTAAAAAAACACTGTTTGTTGAATATTGGTTTGCCAGTAGAGTACAACACAGTGGATCCACCTAATTAGTTTTTGGTTTATCCAGCTAGGCATTATCTCCGAAGTGTGCTGAAAATACATATTAAAACATCTCCTGGTTGTGGGTGGGTAGTGAAATGCTATTTAGGCTTTATTGAAACGTTGATCTTCGCCATTGCTGCTCTGTTAACATGACTGCACAGGCAACTTCTATCATGTTAACCACTCTTGTGATAAGGACAAGTTCGACACTATGCACTAAGACCAATCTTCATCCTGGATTCTGAAGGGACACGCTGCACTAGAACAAGGAATTATTTTTTTTTTGTTGATATGGTGGTGAGGAAGTTGTCAACAAAGGACACATACACTCAGTGCTCCAATTTGTTTTTTTAAAATTTTAAAAGTGCGAGTATTTTACTCCATATTTTCTTTTTAAGTTGGGAGTAAAATTATTTTTCAGGGAGTAAAAAAGTAAGTTCCATTCTCAGTGGAGTATTCTAATAAGCAAGTTAAAACATTTTACTTGTAATACAAATGTTTTCTTGGAAACATTCTTCTACATGCACATTAAAAAGTACACTTTTTTTTTCTCTTCAGACCAGGCAGTAATAATAGTAAAGCTACTTTCTGTTGCCTTATGTTTACTACTGACCCAAGCATATCCATGGAGCTGTGGGGAGGAAAGGAGGGCATGCTCCGATCTGTCTACTTTTTTTGTTGGGAGTATTTTTACTCCCTCATTTTATTTTTGGGAGTATTTGCTTATTTTTAGGGAGTATAAGTTGCAAATACACCCCTTATCTGTATGGCGGCAATACTAGGATTTTCCCCAAATTAAGGAGGATGGCTCAGGGGCAGGGTGCCTTGGAAGCAAGACGTCACAGAGCACTACAGGTTCGATCACCGGTCCGCGCTTAGAAACCTCCTGGGTATTAAGCGCGTTATAAATAACCTATATCATATCAAGGAAATGTGCATAGTGCACATTTGGGATCTATCGAGTGAGCGTTTTACCCAGCCATGGGATAGTGCTTGCTAAAAGTGAATATCGTGCCAACGTGCATGCCTATGATTTTCTCAATGGAAACCGTCCCATGTGTAGATTCCTATAACCCATTTGGTAGGGTTCCAGAGCCTGTGTGTGTGTGTGTATGAACACTAGGATTAGGGAAAGTAGTCACCCCTCCCCGCCCACCCTTCAATGGCGGCTCAAATGTCTAGATTTCGGCATGTCTAGCACTCAACAGTGCTTTACATCCCAGTGATTTCAATTGCCTTTTTTGTGAACATACCAGATTCCCACGTCAAACAGTGGATTTTGCGGACTTTTGGGATTAAGGACACTCAAAACATTCAGGTAGTGTATGCCTTGGGGTGCTAAATTAGCACCGATGGGGCCCAATTGGCAGCTAACCCCTGTTCCCAAATGATTGCGTCATTGCTGGCCAGCAGAGCTGCCCTCCTCTGTCACTGTCATTAAGACCATTCGTACCCTGGTATTTCGTTTAGGGCGCTACACAGGTTTTAAAATAAGTTTCCATTTCTGAAAAGGGCCACCTAGCCATGTGGTGTTTCATGAAAGTGAAGCATTCTGACGGAAAATAGCTGGCATTGCAACGAGAGAAGGACAGTCTTCTCTTTCTATGCTGGTTGACAGAGAAGAGTGCTAGTAAGTGGTTGATTTGAGGGTATGCAGGTCCCGATGCAGGTGCGAGGGGTGGAACGAGGTGAGCTGTAGAGAGTTATCTTATGACTGGTTGCTCAGACACTGCTGCTGTTTGCAAGGCCTTTAGGCTCTCGGGAGTTTCTAAAAGCAAGGGAGAATAGGTTAGGTTGGTGTGGGGAGAGGGTGGGAGAATGGAAGGTAGCTTTGCTGTTGTGTTGATGCACCTCTACTGGAAGTTCTCCGTGTGTTTGAGCAGTTGGGAGCATGCCTGGACCCTTCATCTGTGGATCTGGCCTGCCATCCAGGGATGGGGTGGGGGGCAGGTTTGCTGGCTTCTAATTGCTAACAGTATTTCTGGTAAATCCCAGAGCATGTAGGAAGCTATTATGATCTTAGTTGGTCTTTGGTTTGAGCAGGTTCCAGGAGGTTTATGTAGCCCCTGCGTTTTCTGGCCCTACTCTGGGCATAGGAGTGTTTTACAATTGCCTAGAATTTCGGTGCTGGACTGCCCTTGGGGGGTGGGCAAAGACTGATCTGCAAATGGCCATTTCTCATCTGTGAAAAGTGTAGTGAACTAAAACGTGGTTGTGGACCCCCCACGCCCCTGAGTGGAAATAAAATCCACAGAACAGGCTATTTGATCCTTGTACGTTTTCAGTAGAGGGACTCCCACCCTCTTTTTGAAGTGTGCATTCCCTGCCCCAAGCGAGTGATGGACCCTTCCACACCCACACCCAAGACAAATGAACAGGCAGGGGCGCTGTGCAACCTGCAAATAAAATGTATGTTTAAGTGGGAGATGGGCTACACTGAGTTTTTAACATTCTTACTTCATTGTGCTACAAACAATAGGGTGGATTAAATTCTCATAAGGATTTCACAGGGGACCCGTTTTCATTTATAAAACACAACAGTATAACACTATACACATTACCCAGTCTAAACCCGTTGTCTTTGTTCCTCAGGTGTGATTTCCATGAGAGGGAACTCCCCCATCAGCAGACCCGCCCTTTGAGGGGTAACTGGTAGACCCTTGGGGTGGAACAGATGGCCAGACCTCTATCCCCTACCTGACACCACCCACTGTGGGGGAAGGGCCATCAGACGGCACCAGTGGTTAGTTCTGACCCCTAGGTAGTAGGCCGCCACTTCCCCTTTTCTGTATCACGCCAGGGTATCCATCCCCCTCACCCCCCTATCTAAACTCCTGATCATTTCTATATATCGCACACAGGGCAAATAATCAAGTTGCAAGCTACTATGTCAGGCATAAAGAGTAACTCCTCGTCCCAATAAATGTAAGACATGGTGTGCTGTGCGTATGACGGTGCACCACTTCTCACCCGACTAGAGTTCAATTTGACTAGCCAATGGCCAGTGCAAATTTTGCACCCTGCCATCACATACCTATATACCGTTGCATACTACCCCATAACATATCAGCACAAATAGCACACATTTAAATACACTGTAAATAAGAATAACAAATATTTAGATTGGGTTACATGGGGTGGCTGCTGCAGTCAGCCACCACTTTTCAGTACCTGTTTTATGTCGTCCTGCCTTTGGTGGATGGATTGTGCCGCAGGCTGAGCAAGGAGGCCGACTCACTCCTGTCATGGTTTTTTCATTGGTGGTGCCCCCTCCACCACAGCAGGATCTGCTTTGGTCGCTACAGGTTGACCCGACCCTCACCTCCATGGCACACATCTTCCTGGTTTGACCCCATGCCCTGGAGAATTTCTTCTAGCGGCAGCCCCGTTGTCGCAGGGACACTGCCTTCACTCACTGCTGCACCTGCTGTGCATCAGCTGAGCGCAAAGCCCGTTCTTCTCGTCACTGCCCGGCAGGCCTTTGCAGTATTCTAAGCTCTGGCCGGCATGCTGGAGCTCCACTACTCTTCACCTGGGCCACAAGGACATGACAGTCAGGGATTTTAACTCGCCACCCTGCCCAGCTGGGCTAGCTTCTGCAACCTCCCCCCCCCCCCCCTTTTACCTCCTGGGCTGCTCTGGCAGATGAAGCCTGGTAGGGCTTAATTTCTGGGCTTGCCCCATCTGTCCCCAGTGCAAGCTGTCACAGGAGCACTGTTGGGTTGCCTCGCACACACGGCCTAGGTTGGGCAGCTCTCCTTTTCACCCCGGACTGCGCCATGCACCAGTTAATGGGTCTGTCTAGTATGGCCCCAGGTCGGGCCGACAGCCCTCACTGCTCTTTCAGTGGTTGGGCTGCTCTGGTACACAGCCGGGGTCCACTTAAGATACTGGGCCACACCTGCCATACGCATCCCGGTTCAAATAAGTCATTAGGTCTTCAGGCCCCTTGAGTACAGAGCCCCCCATAGAGCTGAGGTTTGCGGCCTCCTATTTTTTTTCCCTTTCCTCCCACTGTTCACACAACAGTGTTTTTTGTTGTGGTTTTTTTTTTAATTTTTTTTTTTAACCTCCCCGGCATTCTTTGCCCTGTCCAACTTTCTTATGGGCAGGGGAGGTTTTGTTCAGTTCTTTGTCTCCTTTTCTATTCTGCATTGACCCAGCATCAAACAGGTTAGTCCTTTTTAACACAAAAACATACACATTGGATATAATGTTTCCCTACACCTGGTGTCAGTATTTATTTTTTAATTTCCCACAGGGGAAGTAGCATGTAGTTTTACCTAGCTAGAGCCTTATCACCAGTTTAGATGGGTGCTGATGGGATGAGTTGTTTTCACACACTGTGCAGTACATATTCATTATTTTTATTCCATCTCCGTTGTACATAAGAACATTTTGGAAGACTTAGAAAAATTATTCTTTTTAGAATGTGATGTATTACCACAATACAGTTTTATAAGTGTTCTGTATTTCCTATTCCTTTCAACACTTTAAAATGGATGAGCTATTTGTTAGAATAAATGTAACATTTGTCAGGCTAATGCTCACTAAAATAAGCGTGAAAGCACATATGCAAAATACATGTCATATAGAGTAGTCTTTTAGCATGTACGGGTTGACTATTCCTTCAGTTGCACAGTTAAAAAATAAACTCTTGCAGCCTGTAAGGCAGGTCATGTTTAAAGTAAGGGTCCGATGTCTGACTAAGTTCTGTAGTCTCCCGTAGGATAGACTCAAACACCTTGTTCTCAATCCTTTCTTGGAATGGGGCATCCAGCTCCCTGCTTTGATGCCTTTTGGTAGCGCTATTGTTACTTTCTGACCGTGGATCACCATCTCTTGAAGATCTCTGCAACAGCCGCTTATGAGCAAGTACTTATTGTCCTTTGCCTTGTGGGGTACCATACCTGCAGGAATTTCTCGCCCCACCCACAGCCTGGATTCGTGTTCGTTAATTCTAACCCTCCAGCGAATGGTCTACCTCCTGTGCTTGAGCATGCAACAGACTCTTAGTGCATTTTTTGCGTGTGTTCGTGTGTGCCCGCGCACTGGCTTCTCAGTTTTGTTTAGGATTCCTGGCGACTTAGAGAATGTGACTGTACCCGAGAGTTACCAGATCAACAATCTGCCAGACCGGAGGCCTGTTTTTCTGAGGAGGAGGGACAGGTGGGCACGGGAGGAGGAGGGAGCACTTCGAGCAAGTAGGTAGAGGTGCATGTGGGATGCGTTGGGTTGCTATGGGTGTGGCGGCCGGTTTTGGAACGGTAGCGTGTTTTTTTGCTGGCAGTGGCTGTGTGTGTTCGGCACTGGGGAGGTTAAGAGTGGCACACTAGTTGGTTGTTGGTACGTGTGTGGTAGGTGTCCCACCCGCCGTTATGAGTGGTCAGGGGCGTACTCTGGAGAAGGCGGCTGTGGTACTGTGGTGGCGGTGCAAGATGGCGTAAGGCCTGCTCCTGGGAAGGGTGATGCATTGGGTAGTAAGGGTACCCTTGGGTCTGCATGGGTTGGTGGTGGTGTATCTGACAAGGGGTCCCATAGGACTGGAGGGGGGAGAAGTGGGAAGAAAAGTGGCAAGGGTGATGGTGGGCAAGGGAAATTGGGTGCGGGTGGTGGTCACCAGACTCTGGCGGAGGGTTTGGCGGGAGCCAGTATTGATGGTGGGGGGAGGAAGTGGGGGTTGTATGAGGATGACAGTGGGGCGCTACTTCGTAGTAGATCCCCTGTGGATCGGAGGGTGGAGGGTAGTGGGGGGTTCTGGTGGTGGACAGCAGTGTGTGAGGCTGGGGTTGAATCCATGGAGGCAGAGTTGGGTTGGCAGGTGGTCATAAAGTCGGAGAAGCCCGATGAGGATCTTAGTGGAGTTAGCCCTTTTGTGGTATCAGAGTGGGTCCGGAAAGAGATTGGTGCTGTGCAGTCTGTCCAGGTAATCAGTGGGGGCGTTTGTTGATTAAAGGTGTGGGTGAGGTGACCAGGAACAAGGTGTTGGATTTGGGATGTCTTGGGAGAAATCCTGTTTCTGTATCAGAACAGGGCGGTGCAGTGTGTAAGGGAGTGATTTATGGGGTGCCTCTTTGTGTGCATGACAGGGATATTATTTCTTTGGGCGTGTCGGGGTACGACTGTGGAGATTCGGTTTAGGGGGGATTGGGGTGCTAGCATGTGTTTTTGGGTAAAGCCTTATGTTCCAGCCCCTCTTAGGTGCTATAAGTGTCAGGAGTATGGCCATGTAGTGCGATCTTGTAGGAGGGAGAGGAGTTGTGGTAAGTGTGGTGTCCCCATGTTATTAAGGAGTGTGTTTTGGTAGGTACACTGAAGTGTTGCAATTGCAGTGGGGATCATGTCCCTTCCTTTAGGGGGTGTGTTGCACAGGTGGAGGCCTGTAAAGTTGTGAGCACTACGGTGAGTCATAACAGTGGTGAAGCAGGTGGATGTGGGGAGGTTCAATCTTTGGGGGTTGAGGGGGTGAATGGCAGATTTGTTGTGTTTTATTATCGTAACTATTAATATGACGACATTGTCGGTCGAAATCGGACAGGTTACAGGTGGTGGTGGAGGCAGCGACGATGTATTTAAGTTTTGGAAATCTCACAGATAAGGATGTATATAGGATGATGATGAGTGGTGGTGACGTCCCACGTGAGGGTTCATGGGTCTGAGGTTGTGGCAATGGAATGCAAGGAGTTTGTTGGTGAATGGGCAGGAGTTGAAGGAGTTGTTGAGGTTGGGTGATGTTTATGTTGTGTGTGTTCAGGAGACGTGGTTGAGGGAGGGGATTAAGTTTCGCATTCCGGGGTATGTGTTGTTTAGGAAGGATGGTGTGGTGGGCAGTGGGGGAGGGGGTTTGCATTTTGGTGAAGAATGGTATTCAGTGTTCTGTCCTTGAGTTTGGACGGGAGTTGGAGATGATTGGTGCAAGTTTGTTTATGGGTGTTGATGTGTTGGTTGATTTTGAATTTCTACAATCTGTGTAGACCTCTTGATGTGAGGACATTGCAGCAGGCCTTGGGCCAGAGTGTCAGATACGTTTTTTTGTGGTGATTTTAATTGTCACAATACGTTGTGGAATAGTGCTGTGACCGATGTTAATGGGGCTAGTCTTGAGGTGCTGGCTGAGTGTGGGCTTGTTTTATTGAACTTGCCGGGGAATACTAGGACTGATGTTCATACCAGTATGGGTTCTTGTCTGGATTTGACCTGGGTCTCCGCTTCTTTAGTTTCTAAGTGTGTTTGGATGGCGAGATGGGGAGTGATCATGGGTCTATATCCATAGAGGTAGATGTCAGGGTGGCAAGGCCTTCCCCGAGGGTGTGTAACTTCCATAATTTGGATTGGGTGATGTTTGGAGAGGGGTGTTGCAGGTTGATGGGTGTGATGGGGTTGGGTGATGCCCAGGGGGTGGGGGTGCCACCCAATGTGGATTAGATGGATTTAGCTCTGCAAGACATCTTTCAGAGTGTTGTGGTGGACCTGGCACCGGCTCAAGGTAAGCTCTTCCGGAAACCTGAGGTCCCTTGTGGTCGTCAGAATGTACAGCGGCTGCTCGGGATAGGGAGAGGAACCGGCAGAAGGTCATGCATACTAAAGCGGTGGCTGGCATTATCCCTTATAAAAAGGCTAGGGCGCTGGTGCAGAGGGTGATTCGGTGTCATAAGTGGGTGTATTGGAGGAATTTTTGTAGTACTCTCTGTAGTGATACTTGTTTGACGAAGGTGTGGGCGAGGTTTCGGCGTATGTCCGGGCAGGTGAGAGGTGGATCTCTGACTTCTGTGATTACTGATGAGGGGTGTGATATGGTGGATGATGTTGGTAAAGCAGAGGCACTTGGTAAGTACTTTGCGGGTGTGCACAGCACAGAAAACTATTCTCTGGTGTCCAGGCACAAAATGGCAGAGGTTATGGCTGTTAATTAGGGTGTGCTGAATGTTGTGGACAATTGGACATCAGTATAGATATATCCTTCACTTTGAGTGAGTTGCGGGATGTGCTGAGTGGGCGACGGGATTCAATTCCGGGTAAGGATGGGGTGCGTTATATTTATTTGCAGCATTTGCCTGATGTTGGTTTGTTTTGAGGTGTTGCTGCTGTTTAATGTTGTGTGGGGTCACGGTACATTGCCTAGTGGGTGGAAGAGGATAGTCCTTTTCTTCCAGCCTGTAATTGGGGAAGCTGGCTGGCTTGTATGGGCCCTCGGCCCATTGCTTTGACATCTGTTTTGTGCAAGGTGATGGGAAAAAATAGTGTGTGGCCGTCTGGTGCACTTTTTGGAGTCGGAGCAGCGGCTGAGTGTGTTTTCAGCATGGGTTCCGTAAATCTAGATCCGTGATGGATGCGTTGGCAACAGATATGGAGGAGGCCTTGTCCTGTCGGGAGATGGTGCGGGCGATTTTTGTTGATATGGAGAAGGCATACGATACAGTGAGGAGGGGTGGGTTGCTATTTGTGTTGCGAGAGAAGGTGTTAAGGGGAAGATGTTTTCTTGGATTAAGGATTTTCTGATGAATAGGGTGTTCGGGTGCCCGTTGGGGATGTGTTGTCCCGAGAGTTTTTGATGGAAAATGGGACGCCCAAGGGTAGTGTTATCACCTCCTATTTATCTTGTAGCAGTAGATGGTCTTGTAGAGAAAGTTCAGGAGTGTGGTTGTCAGGTGAGATTCTATGCAGATTATGGAGTGATTTGGGTCAGGGGGTAAGGTGGGTGAAGTGATTCAACGAAGGTTGCAGGAGGTTTTGGAGGTAATGAAAAGGTGGCATCAGGCTTGGGGTTTTAAGGTGTCCTCCTCCAAAACGGTGTGTATGCTGTTTAACAGGCGACGTAGTGGTGTCAGTTTGGATCTAAAGTGCAGCAGGGATGTGTTTCGGGTTTCGGAATGCTGGTATCTTGGTGTGCTTTTGGATGAGCGCCTGTCGTGTAAATTGCAAGTGGAGAAGACGGTGGCAAAGTGTAAAAGGCGTCTTAATTTGTTGAAGGCAGTGTCGGGTCCGGAGTGGGGTGGAGGGCAGAGGAGTATGAGGATGTTGTATGTGGGGTTGGTCAGGAAGTGTGCTGAAGTTCGGAGTTCAGCTGGTGTGCAGTTATAGTCGGACTCAGCTTAATGTTTTGGATGGTGTCCAGGCAAGGGCAATGAGGATTGTGACTGGGATGGTTCGGTCATCCCCCACAGAGGCTGTGCAAGTGTTGGCAGAGATGTTGCCATTGGATTTGAGAAGGGAGGAGCTGAGTGCTAGGTATTGGTTGCGTTGTAAGCCCCTCAGTGTGTGGCAACCTGTGAAGAAGTCTCTGGTGGTTAATTGGATGCATGCCTATAAGAGTGGGAGTTGGGAGAGGTAAGGGGACTTTTGGGTTCCATGCGGACAGGCTGGTGAAATGATTGGGGGTAGAGGGGATGTGTATGGTGGAAGAGGTGGATAGGATTGTAGAGCCGGTTTGGATGCAGCACGATCCAATTGTCTGTTTGGATTTGGCCAAGGTGGTGATCAAGAAGCGTGGTGATAGGGTGATTAAGAGATTGGCGGTGCAGTATGTGGAGGGGAAAGTTTGGCACTCGGGTATATACGGATGGGTCCAGGGATCCAGAGAGGAACAGGTTTGGTATGGCCTGTTATTTTCAGGTGAATGAGGGGTTTTGGGTGGCTAGGTTGTCGGATGATGTGTCTGTCTGCATTGCGAAGTTGATGGCTGTTAATATGGTGGTGCTTCGGATTATGGGGAAACAGTTGGGTAAGGTGGTGGTGTTTGTGGATTTGAGTGCGTTGTTGGCTATCAAGGAGGGGAATTGTGATATGAGGGATATAGTTGTGCTCATTAGACAGCGATTAGAGGAGTGTGTTGCAGGGGGTACGGTGGTGTTGGCTTGGGTCCCCATTCATTGTGGGGTCTTGGGTAATGTTGGTGAATCGGCCTGTGTATGGGGCCACGTTGAGGTTGTAGGTGGATGCGGAAGGTCCATGGAGTGTGGCTGAGGTACACGTGTTTCATCGCCCCTCCTCATTCCCAGGTGTTGTGGTGCTCCCTTGTCTCCATGCTAGGTAATTACTTGGTTGTCAATGAAGATTACCAAGGTGGCTAGCACGGGTAGTCTTGATTCTATTAAAGACACAGAGGCAAGCATTATGCTTAAACTCTTTTATTGCCACTTCCATAGCAGCACACTTTTTTCAAAACTCTTAACTTTCAAAATAACATTTTCGTCTGTTTTTGCCAAAACCAACATCAAAAATAGACAGAAAAACAGTCCACTTGATCAGATCCACTCCGAACTGCAAGTCCCCACAATCCTTTAGGTCCCTTGTAGTTTTGACCTCCATCACAGCACCAATCCTAGGCTATCCCAGTCTATGCCTCACTTCCTGTCTCTGAGTCCTTCCTCTTTCTTTGATGATTCGATAACCAAACTGCAAATTTCATCAACATAAACTGGAACTGTCGACTATCAAATGACTTTCTCAACTGTCTGTACTCTTCTCCTCCGAGACACCTTCTTTCTCAACCGTTCTTGGTTTCTTCCCCTAACGCCAAATTAGAATAAAGTATTAGGGCGGGAGTACGCAGTCACCAGTTACAAAACATTAACCAAATAGCGAGACTGATAACTTCAGACATCTCTTAATGCATTTAAAATATCCCATGTCAGCATCCAAATGATCTTTTGATATCATACACCAAACCTTCCCTGCGTACAAGGGTGGGAATAATGCTCGCCTCCGTGTCTTTAATAGAATCAAGAATACCCGCGTTAGCCGCCTTGGTGATGTTCATTCTATGACAAGACCGGAGGCGAGCATTATGCCTGTTCAAAGCTTTCTAACACCATCTTGGCCAAAGAATCTACTGGTTTGACTTAGAAAGTCCTAAACGTAGATTCAGAAGACCAATTTGCTGCTTTTAAAATATCATGCAAGGACACACCTGCTGCGAAAGCTCTAGAAGCCATCGCTCCCCTCACTGAATGCACTCCAAACATATTCAAGTCAATGCCCGCCCGGCACATGACTTCCCAAACCCACCTAGATGTTTTGGCTGTCGCTACTGTGTGGAAAGGCCTCCTACGGGCTATAAGCAACTGTCGTACTCCAGCAGGTCTCACACTCTGTCACTCTCTCATACTCCTTAATACAACGTGCCACAGACAACTTGGGTTCATCAGGAAAGTAAGGATAAGAAATAACTGAAGAAGCGCTCTTAGTTCTCTGCGCAGTCTGAAATGCTACCCCATCAGTATAGAAGATCTTTCTGTCCACTTCCAAGGTTTTCACGTCTTAAACCCTTCTACAAGAGACTAAACACAACAACATTGCTAACTTGCTCGACAGACGCTTAGCCGTCAAGCAATCGTTGTCCGGCCACTGCTTAAACAATCGAAAAACTTTCTCAACATCCCACGTGTCTGAGTATTTGGGAACGGGCGGCTTCTGCATTTTTACTCCTCTCAAAAGTCGTACAACCGCAGGGTGTTCCCCAATAGGGGACCCTCGTACCTCTTATGTCCCACAGAAATTACAGATCTATAAACGCCCAGCGTACAAAACGCTTTTCCACTTGCCTCCATCTCTGCCAGAAAATTGAGCATGTGTACTATAGAGGCCGAAACGGGATGAATACATTGCAACCTGCACCATCCTGCCAATTTATCCCATGCGGCATCATAGCTCCTAAGGGTAGAGGGGGCCCAGGAATCCCTGATACAATCTGCAGCCTCTCTTGAAAGGCCTGGCAAATCCCATCTTGACCTGAAATCCTGCAGGCTGACAGAGGCAGATCTCCCGTCTGAACTAATGGATGTTTCTGACCCGCCGGGTTGCGAAGCAGATCCGCTTCCCATGGAATCAGCCTCGGAAAATCAGAGGAAAGTTCCATCAGAGTCAGAAACCAAACTTGAGACTTCCAACACGGCGTCACCATGACCACCTCCGCCCGCTCCCGACGTACCTTCGCCAGGGTCCTCATTATCATTATAAAAGGGGGAAACGCATAACGTAGAGAACCCCCCCTCCCCCCCAACTGTGCAGGAACGCATCTGTCCCTAAAGCTTCCGGATCTAGTCTCCAGCTGTAAAAATATTTCAGCTGTGCGTTCAGCCTGGAGGCAAAGAGGTCTATTCTCATCGGCCCCCATAAATCCTGTAATTGCTGAAATACTCTCCTGTGTAACCTCCAGTCGCTGGTGTCCGTGAAGTGTCTGGAGTTCCAATCCGCTACCGTGTTCTGGACTCCTGGGAGATATTCTGCTGTTATCACTGATTTCCTCTGCAGGCAGTAATGCCAATAATCCTTGGCTATCTCCGCTAACATTTTCGATTTCGTACCTCCCAACTTGTTTATGTAACGCACCGCTGACAAATTGTCCATTCTCAATAAAATGCAACAATTCACCCTGTCCTTTGCCAGAGCCCGCACTGCGAACGACCCTGCCAATAACTCTAGACAATTTATATGCAGCTTTAACTCCTCTTCCGACCAGTGGCCTGCTGTCTGTATCTGACCACATCTGGCACCCCAACCAGCTCTGCTCGCGTCCGACTCTGACTATCTCTGGCACTTCCCCGAAAATGTCCCTGCCATTCCATGCTTACATATTCTGAAGCCACCATTGCAACTCTACTCTTCCTTCCTCGTCCAGAGGTACTATCTGATGATATCCTACTCCCCCTCGCAGGTGCTTGATCTTCAACCTCTGGAGTGCTCTGTAGTGCAGAGGCCCCAGAAATATCGCTTGAATATAGGACGCCAGAAGTCCTACTATGCGAGCCAAACTTCGCAACGAAATAACCTCCTTCGCCATTGCCATCCTCAATTCCTTCTTTATACTTATCTTCTGCTGGGGCAGCTCCAAGGAAGCCTTCCTTGTGTCTACTACAAACCCCAGGAACTCCATCCTCTGTCTCGGATCGAGCTCCGATTTCTCCCGATTGATCAAGAATCCTAGCAAAAAAAGCAGGTCGCTGACCCAGCGTACCTGCTCCTTTAAAATCCCTCTGCTCTGGGCCATAATCAGTATATCGCCTAGGTAAACAATTATTCCGATACCTCTGCTCCTGATATCTTCCGCAACCGGCTTCATCACTTTTGTGAAAGCCCACGGCGCTGATGCCAGTCCGAAAGGGAGACATGTGAACCAGCTTCGCTTCTTCCAAAAGAACCTTAGATAATCCCTGAAATCTCGATCTATGGGGATGGTGAGGTAAGCGTCCTTCAAATCTAGCCTCGCTAACAAGTCTCCCTTGCGCAGCAAATCTCTCAGTAGAGGGATCCCCTCCATCTTGAAATGTCTGTAAATCAGCCACCCGTTCAGCTCTTTCAAGTTTATCATCGGCCTTGACTTCCCTTTCCTGTGAACTAAAAACATGTTGCTGTAAAAACCGACCAACTCGTCTGAACATTGCTCTATCGCTCCTTTTTCTACTAGCGCACACAACTCTTTCTCGAGTAACAACTCCTCCACCTCGGAGGTCCTCATTCTTCGCGGAAGCCTGTCCTGATGTGGAACACTTACAAACTCCAGTCCTAAACCAACCACTGCCTGCAAAACCCAAGCATCGCCTGATATTGCTTGTCTATACACAACTCTGTGCGCCCCCCCACTTTGGGGTAGATCTCTCCCTGCACTCTTACCTCCGGCAGGACTCTGTTGTCTGAAATTTCCTCTGCCTAGCACGAAAACTTCTCCCTCTGGCGGGAAAGAAAGTGTCATGTTGTCTGCTTTCCCAATACTGTGACGTGGGTCCTTGGGGCCGTCTTGTGAAGGAGCGACTGGCCGCGCGACCCCCATTGCGGCCAGTTCCGGTGAAAACACGCCCCGGGAAGATCTTACGGATGGATGATTGCGCCTTCTCTAACGCTGAGTATGTCCCCCACGAAACAGGACATTTCCTTGACGAAAGCTTCGCCAAACAGCCCTTTAGCTGCCTGGCCTGCCTCATAATTGGCGAGGTCCCCTAACTTGTTGTCAATCTTGAGCAACAAGCTCCTCCGCCTCTCCGACGAGAGCGCACGGCTGGTGTTTCCGAGGAAACAAACCGCCCTCTGTGCCCAGTTGGCAAGCGTACCTGGGTCCACCGGTACTCCTGTGTCCCTGGCCCTCTCGGCCAGGTCCATAATCTTGGCAAGGGGACCAGCCATATCCAATACTTTGTCCTGGCAGGACTTCCAGGCGTGATCAACACCTCGTCTCACATCTTTCGTCGCTTTAGTCACAAATGTGACCATCTTAGCAAGCAGCTCAGGTGTCTCCATGACTTTATTTGGAAGGTCGGGCCTCGGACACTCAGCCCTCTTACGAACCTCGGATGTCTTATGCTATCTGGGTCGAACATATCATCGACATCTTCCGCTTGCTCTGTATCTTGACACACTCTGGCCTCACTATCCACCTTGTCCTCTTCCCTGAGGCCTTCCTCGGTCTCATTCTCCTCCTCCTGCGAGGATTCTCCGCCTTCTTCGGCCTTCCCTGTATTTAGCACCCCTGGGGTAGGGGGTCCGAGGTTTGGCACCGCCGACTTCCCTAGAAAAGCTGCTTTCAGCTTATCAAAAGGGTCGGCAACCTCCCGGGGCTTAGATTGCACCCCTGATACCTGACCCGGGGGGGGGTGGGTAGAAGAGTGGGGGGCTCTTCTGGGTCTTTTCCACCCCCTTACGTGCAGCTGTTCGCTTCTCTGGCGGACCTCGAGATGTGCCCTCTCCAGGGCTGAGCTCTCCAACTTTTCGTTTAGGGACTGTGGTCGTGAGGAGGGATTCCAGTACTTCTAGGCGCTCCTGGATGGGTCTAACCCCCTGAGATACCGCTACCGCCAGCAAATCATCAAGGACCCAATGAACCTCAGGGAGAAATCTTTGTCTGCCTCCCACTCCTCCTCACTGTATTCCGGGGTGGAACTTGCTTCCTCATTCATCTTGGAGATCCTCTTACTTCACCCCCAATATATCTTTTATTTTTTTTATATATATATATATATATATATATATATTCAGTGAAAAAACTTTGTTAAAGGGACGTTATGGTTTCAAGTAAAACCGAAAAACCCTTGACATTCGCCAGTAATGGTAAGCTAAGCAACCATAACTCGCGCCACCACCGTGCACTGCTAAGACTAACACCCAGGACATCAAAGATGACATCACAAATGTCATTGATGACATCACTGATGACATCACATGTGTATGTACTTTTCATGAAATATGTGTACAAGGGATTCTTATTATAATGTTGCGAAACAAGTGTCAAGGATCATTGCAATAAATATCATACCCTAATTAATGCATTGAACGATGCATTGATACAAATAGCATTCTATTATGGGGTTCTATCTAGTATACTAAGCTACTCATACAGAAACATAACATTGTGTGCAGCGTACAAGATGAAGGTATAATATTCGTAATGTTAATATGTTGAATAATGAAATAATTGTTTTCTTAATAGATTTTTGTGTACTGTGAAATATGTAATACGTAGCTAATAAAACACATGTATTACATAATTGCATTACTATAGACAAAACACAAAGACACAAGAACACATACCAATATGGGTATATACAGGGAAAGTGAAGTTAGCAAAAAAGCACAAATAGTAGCAGAAACAATTCATAACTTAAATATTTTCATGCAAATAAATTATTGCTCTGTTTCAAAGCTGCTATTTACTCTTATGTATATGTATTACTTGATGTGATTGGACCCACAGGGAAAGTACAGCCATAAAAAAAAACAGAACTATCAAAGTGCTCATAAGTCTATTGATTATCTTTATGCACAAAAAGGATTGCTGTCTTTCAAGCTTGTGTCTTCCCGTATGTATATGTTTCATATGATGTGACTGGACTCGAATTACTGTAAGAACCTACTTGAAGGATACGTCTACAAATAAAATAACATTTTTAGTTTGACTGTTACTGAAGAAAACCATGTGGCCTAGATATGTCGGCAAAAGAAAAAAGAGTGAGCCAGACATGTGATGTCATCAATGACATTTGTGATGTCATCTTTGATGTCCTGGGTGTTAGTCTTAGCAGTGCACGGTGGTGGCGCGAGTTATGGTTGCCTAGCTTACCATAACTGGCGAATTTCAAGGGTTTTTCGGTTTTACTTGGAACCATAACGTCCCTTTGACAAAGTTTTTTCACTGAATTTCATAGGTTTTTAGTAGCGCAACTTAACCATAACGTCCCTGTAACATTTTTTTAAACTTAATTTTAAAGGTTTTTATTAGTGCAGCGTCACCATAACATCCTTTTCAATAGATGAAGACCACTAACATCTTATGTCCTCAAAGTGGGAACGCCAGGTGGTAAAAAAACAAAAAGATTTTCCTTCCTACACCGGGCGTCCCGGTGTAGGAAGGAAAATCTTTTACCAAGATGGCCACCATGGAAAGGGAAGGTGGGGTGTATAAAGAACACAACAGGGCATGAGCGGGGGGTGGGGGGGAACAGGGGAGACACATGGGCATGAGCGGGGTTGAGAGGGAACAGGGTACAAACGGGGCATGAGCAGGGGGTGGCGGGAAAAGGAAGGAAACACGGGGCATGAGCGGTGGTGGGGGGGAACATGAGGGAGACGGTGTATAAGCGGGGGGTAGGGAGGAACACGAGGGAGACACGGGGTGAGCGGGGGGGTACAGGGCACACACGGGACATGAGCGGGGGTGGGGGGGAAAGGAGAGACACAAGGGGCATGAGCGGGGGTGGGGGGAACACGAGGGAGACACGGGGCATGAGTGGGGGGTGGGGGGAACACGAGGGAGACACGGGGCATGAGCGGGGGGTGGGGGGCAACAGGAGACAGACACGGGGCATGAGCGGGGGGTGGGGCCAACAGGAGAGAAACACAGGGCATGAGCGGGGGATGGGGGAACAGGAGACAGGCACGGGGCATGAGCGGCGGGGTGGGGGGGGCAACAGACACACAGGGCATGAGCAGGGGGATGGGGGGGCAACAGGAGAGAGAGACTGGGCATGAGCGCAGAGTGGGGGGGTACAGGAGACAGACACAGGGCATGGGTGGGGGGTGGGGGAAACAGGAGACCGACACGGGGCATGAGCGGGGGTGGGGGGAAGGGGAGAGACACACGGGGCATGAGCAGGGGTGGGGGGAGAGAGAGAGAGAGAGACACACGGGGCATGAGTGGGGGGTGGGGGGAGGGAGAGAGACACACTGGGCATGAGCGGGGGGTGGGCGGGAGGGAGAGAGACACACGGGGCATGAGCGGGGGTGGGAGGGAGGGAGAGACACACACGGGGCATGAGCGGGGGGAAGGGGGGAGAGACACACGGGGCATGAGCGGGGGGTGGGGGGGTGGGAGAGAGACACACGGGGCATGAGCGGGGGGTGGGGGAGGGAGAGACACACTGGGCATGAGCAGGAGGGGGAGAGACAAATGGGACATGAGCGTGGGGTGGGCGGCGGGTGAGGATAGACACACGGACATGAGCGGGGGGTGGGCGGCAGGTGGGGAGAGACATACAGACATGAGCGGGGGGTGGGAGAGACACACGGGGTGGGAGAGACACACGGGGCATGAGCGGGGGTGGGTGGGTGGGTTGGAGAGACGAGCGGGGCATGGGCGGGCGGTGGGCGGGAGGGAGAAAGACACACGGGCATGAGCGGGGGTGGTGGACTTACTGTGCAGGCGGGATACAAAGCCTCTCATGCGAGGAACAAAGATTGCGGGCGTCTCTGAAGCCAGACGCACTGCACGCTTTCACGCATCCAATGAGAGAGCACGTCAGATGTCCGCGGACATCACGCAAGCTGCTTGCCCAATCACCGTCCTGTCCGCGGAGCGAACAGGGAAGTGTGTCCGCGAAGCGAACACAGATATCACAATTTTTTTTCACTTATATTTTTGTAATTTTTAAAAAAAAAACTACTGGACGGATTCGGATTTAAACCAAATAAAGCAAAGCACGCTTTCGGGACCAAGCCGCCGCTCCTGCTGCAAATTTGGTGTAAATCCGTCCAGCGGTTTGGGCTGTAGGCGTGAGCAAAGTTTCTTCCCATTATGTGTATGGGAAAAAAATAGTTTTGGGACCCCCCCTATAACATTGCCCCCCCTGGACGAATCCTCCCCAAACTTTGCAAAAATATTCAGAGTGACCCAAATACTTTTAATGCAAAGTTTGGTGAGGATTCGTCCAGGGAGAGCGAAGTTATAGATGATCCGCGCATGCGCGATAATGCACCTGTCACGTGACCGGCACCCAAACTGCGGATGCTTTACTCTAAGCCTCTCGGCTCCGCGCGCACTAATATCACTATGCGGGAGTGCTGGTCACCTAAAGGGAGCAAGATGACCCGCAGCCCCGGCGCTCCTCCACATTATAAAAGCTCTAAATTCCGTGGGTCCGCTCGCGCTACACCGTCAAGAAAAATACAACACAATAAGCCTAACGCACCCGGGCCCCAGTAAAACGAAGTCTCCCACACATAAACGTTTTCTCACACACAAAGCATGGAGAATACAAAAAGGTGATTTATCTCTCATGGAAGCAGCAAAGAAAGAGGAAGGACTCAGACAGGAAGTGAGGCATAGACTGCGATAGCCTAGGATTGGTGCTGTGATGGAGGTAAAAACTACAAGGGACGTAAAGGATTGTGGGGACTTGTAGTTCGGAGTGGATGTGATCAAGTGGACTGTTTTTCTTTCTATTTTTGATGTTGGTTTTGGCGAAAACAGAAGAAAATGTTATTTTGAAAGTGAAGAGTTTTGAAAAAAGTGTGCTGCTATGGAAGTGGCAATAAAAGAGTTTAAGCATAATGCTCGCCTCCGATCTTGTCATAGAATGAGCATGCAGGCCCAGGGCTTAAATGCTGCCTCTGCTACCCTGGAATAAAGAGCAACTACCATTGCACCTGCGCGTCTCTGCGCCTCCTCTGCTTTCACTGTCGGTTAACAGCTTTCTTTTGACTTTATACTTGTATTTGTGGTTCCTCTGTTTGTCAAATGCCTATGGTGAGCACTTTCTCTGTAACGCAAGTGGCCTTTTGAGCCTGCAAGCTGCTTGCTTGATGTGTGTTGTCAACTCTTGGTTCAGTGTTTGTCTGGTGTGTGTGAAACACCAGAATGAATCTCTAACACCCTCGCAGTGTACTAGTCCTTGGTCTGCAGCCTTCAGTGGGCTTCTGGAGGTGTGCGTGGCAGGAGGTACAGGCACTGATATTCATATTTACTGCCTACCTGGGTTGCATTACGCAGCGTATGGCTTCCCCTGGCCTAAACCAGCAGTCTACACGTAACGTTGTCACATAGAGTACTTCTGTTAGAAAATGCCCTGTTTCTCCTGTGTTTAGTTTCTTTAACCAGTATTGCACCCTTTTCAGAAAGCATTTGTGTTATTTTATCTTTAAGTATTTAAGTATTTTTTTTGTGTAAAATACGGTTTTGCTTAGTCAGGTCTTGTCATAGTTTTTCTAGTTGGTATTTTACAGATACAGGTGTAACTATGAGTTCTTTGACATTACATTAAAATCGATTTACTGGTAGACCCCTGCGAATCTGGCACCTACATAGCTTGTTTTTCTTTTGTGTACTTAACAATAATATTCCAGAAAAACCGTATGAAAACTAAAATAGACCAGTATAGGAGCAGAGCAAGAAGGCCCACCATACTATCTTACTTTCCTTGGTAGATCAGTAACCATGTACTGAAAAGAATGTTGCCAATCCCACTTTTTTACACGGTCATACAGGGTTTTGGTACCATAAATAATGGCTTGTAGACCGGATAGTAGGACAGGGTGGTGGCTTTGCCTGGGCTTCAGTGTATAAAAGCATGGGGTGTCGGACAGCTGACCATGCAGCTACTGGTGCTTAATCTCCCTAAAGCTGTAGCCATTGGTGAAGCAAGACCACCCTTTTCAGGTTTAGTTTAGCTTTGAACGTGGTGCAGTATAAATACATTAGTTGTAATCATTAATGGAATTTATTCAATCTATATATTTTTTAAATTATCTATTAAGAAATAAGCAATATTTCAGAATTGTTAGTTTACAATAAAGGAACTGGTAAACTTAATTCATTAGGGTGTTTTCATCTAGATATTGTCCATTGTTTATTTGTCCATTTTACTGATGACGATAGATTAATCCGTTTTATCACATTTCTGAAGGTTCCTTAATGTAAGCTAAATTCTCGATAGGAAATTTAAGCATGCAGGCAATCTTTTGAGCTTCTGGTGGCTTCTTCATGTGTCAATTTTGTATCATTATTTCATTTCCCTTATTTTAATGATCCAAGATTCAAAAAGGTTCCTCCTAGAGCTTATGCACTGTCAAGGATTCTCAAGAGTTGTATGCAGTAGTTATTGTTAAAGGTTTGCACCAAAGATAGCACCATTTAAAACAATTACAGTAGGATCATTTTTCCGTTTCATCTTTTTGTATTCAACTACAGTACTTCCATCATTGCTTCATGTCACTTTTTTAAAAATAGTTATGCACGATCCAAAATGCTTAACGGGTTCTGCCAAGTGTTGTGCAAATACATGTTTTGCCCAATGAGCTTTTTCAAGACTTTAGTTGGTCAGGATACATTTAATAGGAATGAATGTTGTCCTAGTGCTGTCGTCCGTTCCTGGGATCATCCTCATATTGTGTCTACACCCTAAAAAGAACAGATGTTGAATGTTAACCAAACTTCTTGGTTAACATGTTTGTTAATATCAGGTTGGGTGAAATGGATGAGTATCCTGCAGTGACATTTCTCTAGTTATATACACGGTTAGCTACTCCACTAACTTCAGTTGCAAGAAATGTACTATTGAAATCTTGCCCCTAAAATTATTTAAACAAATTTAAGGGCTGGGAGGATGGCTCTGGGGCAACTTTCTTGTGTTGGAAGCAAGACAACGCAGAGCAGCAAAGTATTAAGCGTGTCTTAAAAGATGAATTAAGTAAATATCCTAGCACTGGTTTTGTAACATTTGCTAAACTTGATTTCTCGATTGAAACTTTTACCTTAATGAGGTCATTACAGGTTTATGTCTGTTGATATCATTAGTATTGCTGGTTGCCTAAAAGAGAGAACAAGCATTGGTAAAGCCAACTGTTTTGACTTTTCTGTAGCCATAGGATAGGCATTTGCTTGGCACTGCCATAACTGTACGATCTGCTAGCCATAAGATGACAACAGCTGGAGCATGATGTAATTACCTGGGGATATAATAGCTGTGCCTGCCAAAATGCCTATCTTAATCCAGATACACATGCCAAACCCCTTGGCTTTGTTAATGCTTGCTTTTAACAGGACTTCATTTGAAGGAATATGTATAAACCAAGTGTTGGAAGGGACACTTGGTTAAGACTTTTTTATTACACAAGTAGCTTAGTTACAGCTGCACTTATGTTATAAACCCTCAGCGGTCTGTTTAGAAATAATGCTTGCAAGTTTGTTTCTGCTTGATATGGTAGTTCATAGACATCTGTGTAGATGTGATTTGGATGGAAAGGGACAGGAAGTGAGTGGCAATGGCCATAGGGAATAGCATGGCCATAGTTGGATAAATAACCAAAACGTAACCCTCCTTGCACGTCTCCCTCCAAGCTGTATTCCAGTGAAATAGGTTCAGTTCGTAGATAGTGCTTAAGCGCCACCTATTAGCCAAAACTGGGAAGGGGGATTCATTGTAAAATCACGATCATGCTGCCAATTGTTGGAAAATTAAAGAAGTTAAAGATGTGCTATGAGAAGACTGCATCTAGCTTGATTATTTGACCTTAAAGGCATGGTCTAGTAAAAATGTTCATTGTCCCTACGGGTCGGCCATGTTTTTTTAAGCCTAAGTGGCTCGATTTTAGAAAACTTTCCTATGGACCTTACCCGAGCTTTCGTCCATTAAACGCACGCGAAAACAAGCACCAGGGAGCCGCCATTTTCTGATAATCCTATAATTTCCCCCATCGCCCTGGCTGACCTGCTTTTGCGGCACTAAATCAATTTCCCCGCCCCTGAGCCTGACATTATCCAAACATTCATATTCCCCGCCTCTCTCTGTGACGTTACTGTGCTGCGTAGGCAAACACGCCCAGTCGTCTTCTACGCGACTCCACACAGAACCCGGAAACCAACACAGACCATCTCACAACACAGCGCGCCACAATTCGGAATATGAAACTGTACTTTAAAATCAAACGGCAACACGGTACATTTGGTAAAATACATTTATTTTACATTAAATGTTTAGAGAATATTCAGCAATTGCCATATGAACTCCGAAAGCCATTTATTTTCTTTTATCTGTATCCGCCATGGTACACAGGGTGTTGCTTTTCGTTAAAAGAAGCACTTTGGAAGCACGGTGAACCGCAAGGCTGTTCCATCATCTAGGCACTAGTACATCGTAAAGGTTGATATGTTGCTTCTAGCCACTAGTACAGCGTAAGGGCATGTGGGTCCTTGGCGATCGTCCCATAACATTGTCAGTGTGCTCCAGTTGTTCACACGAAGCGGCAGGTGTCTACTGTAAAAGCCATCTGCTGGTGTCTCAAACCGATGGCAGTAGCAGAAGGGGAGCAAATACCTGTTATGAAAACAAAAAAATTATAATTAGTCTCGCCAGCCGATCTTCATTAATATTACTTAGTTTCTGATCGGCTGTAATAAATAAAATATTTGCTTGCAAGGATAGTTCAATGGAGTATGTTCGGCTCTAAAATCAATGCGAAAAGTAACGAAATAAATCTAGGCTAACACAATGATAAACGACAGTTAGTCTACATGCGTGAGGAATGATATGATATATGATATGGCATTTGTAACGCGCCTATACTCAAGTGTTTCTAGGCGCGACGAGGCAGGTGGGGAACAAGGGCAGACAGACAACGATCCTACTAGGCCAGGTGTCTTTCTGATCGCGCATGGGGAAGCGAGGGGGGGGGGGGAGTGCTGTACATGGTTAGTTGAATACAAATTAAATAATAGGGCCAGCTGGTGGCAGGTGCAAGGTAAATGCCGGGAGAAGGGGCTGAAGGATACAGAGACAGTCCCGTAGGCAGTGCAGGGAAAAGTGGCTGGGCCAAGGACCGAGATCGGTGAGACCAGTGGACCTGCATGCCCATGTGCCCACTACGAACACGTTTTACTTGCTTTTCCTAGCTCTTCATTCATTCATTTATTCATGCATCCATTCATTAAATCTTCATTCCGGTATAAAAGCATGTAAACATTTACTTACATTATATTTGAAATTTCCATTGTGT
Organism: Ambystoma mexicanum; assembly: GCF_040938575.1. NCBI lineage: Eukaryota > Metazoa > Chordata > Amphibia > Caudata > Ambystomatidae > Ambystoma > Ambystoma mexicanum. Next base: position 824,524,717 of record NC_090939.1, read on the forward strand.
CTCTTCGTAATGCAGTCTGTAAAACGGACCGTGCTCTTGACAACAATTTTTCGTATACTGAACTAAAATGAAACTCTGTCTAGTTTCTGAATGTTCTGCCTTATCGTCTCTTAAGTTATTGCGCACCCCCTTCAAATGTAGTTCTTTCGGCATGGTCCCTGTCTCAAGGTCAAAAAACAATAGACCCTTATACTTCCATTGCGACTTGTGGGCCTCATCTGGGCGCGAGCTGAAAATCAAAGCCGCTGTCCTTCGCATTCTTTATTTGCAACATCACGTAGTATAGGCATCTGTGAGAACTTGAAGTTTAGAATCCCTCTATGTAGTGCGCCTCAATGTGCAAATGCAAACTGGCTTCTCTCCCAAATGCCACGGCCCGCTTGGCTGGCGCGTTCTAAGTGCCCCATTTTTGTCCCCGTTGTCTGTGAGCTTTGCAGCCCAAATTGAGACATTTAATTTTTGGCGGAAGGTCAGGGAAAGTATAAAGTACCACAGGAGTTGAGTTAAAAGTGAGATTTATTGTTTGTTTGTTTTATTATTTGCAATATGCAAGCCTCCCCTCCGTTAACAGTGCGCAGCATTTACATTTACATGAGATGAGACATGAGAAAAATATATACATACACATATATGAGGTGAATAGAGAGAATTCAAAGATGACACCCAGCTTGTTCGCCACCCATGATGGTGAAGGTAGGGGTTAGGGTTACAGGTACACTGTACAATAACATTTATTTACAAAAAGACAATCGTATTGAAATTATTTAAACCGGGATTTGTACTTCACAATCAGCGGTGCTTCGGGTGGGCATGGCACAGTCGCAATGTTCGGTGGCAATGGATCACTGCTCTGCACAGAAACGTCCAAAATTCCATATCTGTACTTCTCTAACACAGCAACAATAAGGCCTTTCACAAAGTCGAACTGCATTTCATCATAGACTGGTTTGATCACCCATTGCTTACTTCGTTTTGAAAACACCTTAGTGTAGCGAGGCATCCTTACTTTACCCCTAGTCCTAGATTGTTCACGTCCGACATTGCTGTTATGGGCCAAGACCGCTAGTAGAGTGCGATGTTTCATGCCCCGAAAGCTAAAATGCAAGCGCTTTGGCCTGTACTTTAGGCACATATTGTGGAACACCTCCAAATCTCCTGTGTTACAGAATTCTGTCAGTCCTCTCAAATCTCTTGATAGAGTTTTGTCAAACAATCTTCTCAATGGCTTTGTGTGTCGGTGAAGATGGAATCAACCACTTCTTCTTCTGTGCCTCCTCTGGGGACAAAGGGCCATGTTCACATTGGTGGAAATGTTGATTTGCTGTCCAGCGGTGAACGTTGGTACAGTGGTGCATCAGTGACCGCCATTTTTCAAGTAGTATTTCCACTGACCCTTCACAAGTTTTTGAGCTCCACCAAAGATGGTTGGTGATAGAATGGGACCACTGCAAAATACTTTCAAAACCTTTTTTTTCCCTTCAGCCGAGATTTTCTTATTGATTGATTTAGCAAGATGCCATACGTCAAATTGATGTTTAATATGTGGGAACTGCCCTCTCATTGTCTTGGCAATTGAAACGTGTCTATCCGTGGCTATGAGGTCGATGTACATTCCCCTTGATTGTAGATATTCCACTGATTTTATAAATCCTAGTTTCTCCATGGCCACTGACGATGTACATTGTGTTACCTGCACGACCACCGAACTCACAATTTTCTTACTATCCATGTCCTGAAACTGGTAGGTGCAGCACTTGGCAGAAAATCCAGGGCTGTCGCACTGTCCATCGCCGGCTAGCCTGAATCGTTTGCCTTCGAATGTACTTGCTAGAGACAATTGTTAAATTTTTCAAGCATCACTAATGGCCGGAAACAGATAATCACGTTGGTATATGTAGTACAGCGCTTTAGAAATGAAATGGAGTCCCACAAACTGAAAGAAAACCTCTAACTTTCTAAAACTGGAGCCACTAAAAAGTGATGCAGCTGCACACAGTAGATTGCCTGCTGGCAGTTTCCCTAGCATCGGTTGTGCAGACCATGAGAACCTATGATTTAATCTACAGGCGGCATTTATTTTGACGTTACTGCCTTTTATTTGACGAGTCACATTAATCAATGGCTTCCCACATACTTTCCCTCTAACGGAATGCACACATTTCAGCATACTAATCATTTCCATCAAACAACTGTCGAATACAATGTATTTGCTCTCTTTCATTAGACTGTCATCCTGCGTCAACGTTGTTTCGGCCTGTGACATTGTGGAGATTTCAACACATTGCAAAGTAATATCGCTGATATCAAGTTCTGATGCATCTATGGATGCTGCGGCTGGTTCATTCTCTGTCATTTCGACATCTATTACTTCAACATTGATGGGAGAACACAACAATGTCGACAGGTTTTTTGGTGGCAAATATTTGGCGGGTGTAGATTGTGTGAATTGATCTGAAACTACTTCAGAGCTATCTTCAATACATTCAATAACATCTTCGTGTGGTGGTGTGGTCACACTGTAGCTATGGTCCAATGCAACTTTGCTGTAGTCTCCAAACACAGTTAATTCATGTTCTGGCCATTCGACATGAGCATCTCGAGCCTGAACACGCCTCGCCTCAATAAATAGTTCCTCCATAGTGTACACGGTCTGGCAAGCCACATCTCTCATTCGCTTCACTGTCTGTGTATGTATAGTTCTGACACCCACGGGTAACTGGAGGAGAGATTGGAAAAGGGATGTTCAGTTTAAACACAAGATAAAGTGTAGTCCAATTGACTGGAAAAAAACATAAAATAGTCCCCAGCACAAATATTTTTTTAAAGTTATGAACTGTTTGTAACCTTTTTTTTTGTTTTTTGTTCTTTGCAACTTTTTTGACTCGACCTTCAACATCTGCACGCTGTAGCTCTGATTCGTTTCCGCATGTCCTCCCTTCCTCTTGCGCTGCAACGACTATATTTTCTGTATCCGCATAGACAGCATGGAATGAGGCTCCATCGTCTCCCTGAAACATAGTACTTTCATTACTATGTATCAAAATATTGTTAGCATAAAACACACGTGAGGACGAACACACGGGTACATCTCAATAGCCAAACACGATTTAAACATTGTGTGCAACAATCAAACGACAAGTATTCGACCAGTGATGATCTATTTCGATGGAGCTGTCAGTATCCATACCTCTGGCTCTGCATGGACTGCCATGAATGGTTGTATTGGAGAGGAGGCATCCGCATCTCCCTGAAACACAGTACTTGCATTAGTATGCTTTTCAATATTGGAAACACAACACACACTTGGGGTCGAACGCACAGGTACATATAAAGAGATAACCGCAAATGATGCATCGTCCAAAAGAATCAAGGAAAATCTAAATATGATCACATTTCATCGACTTATTTCTCCGATTTATTTACATCTGCATCATCTAAATTGGATGTTGTGATTGTAGTGGAAGCTTCGTCGTCTCCCTGAAACACAGCACTTGCGTTAATAGGGAAGAAAGTATAGCAAATGGAATCACGTTATATGATCACGCATGATGGAGCTGTCATTATCCATACCTCGTGCTGCTGAAGAATATCTATGGATGTTGCAAATGTAGTGCGCACTTCCGAAAGCTGTTGCGCCGATTCGTATACGCATGGTCCCGCTTCCACTTCCCCCTGGAATTACTTGAATGTCAGGCTCTGCATCAAGTGCAGGGGTTGACGCTCCATCAACTGCCTGAAACATAGTACTTGCATTAGTGAGGATTACAATAGTGAAAACATAACACACACCTGGGGTTGACAGCACAGGTACATATCAACGGCTAACCACGAATGAAACATTGTGTAGAACAATCAAACGACAAGAATTCCAGCTCTGATGATGACGCTTGATGGAGCTGTCAGTATCCATACCTCCTGCTGGTGAAGAACATCTAGAAATGTTGTAGATGTGGCGGACGCTTCAGCATCTCCCTGAAAGACAGTACTTGCATTAGTATGGATAACACTAATTATAATTGAAAACAAACACCAGTGGACGATAACTAAGGTGTATATCAATTGGAAAGCACTAACCAAACATTTGGTAAAATAATTACACAATAAAATAAAACTATTACTTGACATGCATAAAACAAGTCTGTAGCGGATTAGCCGAGTAAGATTACCTGATACGCGCTAGAAGTGGTTGATAACTGCGACCACGTCAAGGATGTAGAATGTTCTTGCTTCAGATTCAAGGGATAGTCAAGAAGTTGTAAAGGTACATTAATGATAGATGATGAAATGCCAATATTAAAAATGGCCATGTAAGGCGACAGAATACTTGAAAAATGCTCAATACAGCACAGTTCCCTGTTCCCATATATATATATACATTGCGTTTGTGGGTTATGAAATCGAAAAAGAATATATTGATAAATGTCATTATTCAAAAAACTATACACTCATATCAATATCGAAATTATTACAGGGGATAGAACACCTACAATATCAATTAATCCGTTCTGATACCTACACACTACCGCAAGGCCTAAAGCTAAATCCGGACACTTGACTCACCGGTGGCAGAATGTGGACGAATAGAGTGGGAATAGCGTTTTCGAGCAATTTCCGTGTTGTTCGCCGTTTATTCTTCTTTGTTACCCAAGATGTTGTGTACATGTCCAAGGAAAGGTGCCGGCTGCAGATGCGGTATCGATCACCCCTCTTGTCCTGTAAGACTTGTTGGACTCTACTTTCCGCTCATCCAGTGGATATCCGCAATGTCTGACCCATTCTCTTATTCGATCAACAGTTTTCGGGAATACATGCATTTTAGTGCCTTCAGATTTCGCATGGGTCTTGGAAGGGCAACCGCTAATCGAACAGGCAGACATTGTTGATAAATCTGAAAAGTAAATATCGACATTATTATACAATCTTCAAGAATAAAGATTTGATACAAAAGTAAATGAATAATACAATGATCAATTCAAGGTTTGTTTTGGTCGCAGGAACTATACCAGTTCATTATGTGCGGCTTAGTATTTGCATAAATTGCAGAAATGTATAAATGATGTGACTAAAATCTGAACATGTGACTCATCCCTTGGATGTTCTGTATTGCACGAGAAGGAAACATGCTTACATTATAGACTGGACCCCCGAAGGATGCAATTCGATGACAATAGACACAGATGAAAATAAATAGATCTATTGATAGAATAGCAATGGAAACTCAAGTCAATAGCAATGAGACCAATGAACATAGCACTTTTGTGTACTCAACTCGCAAATAGATAGAAATTTAAAAATCTGCAAAATATGACTAGGATACATGGCCTTACCTTGACCAACAAACAGTTGGATTCAGCAAGCAGAGCAGTATGTTTCAGGAGAATAGGTGGGTGGCCACAGGTAGCACACTGATGGGTTTGCTCTAAGCGGTCACAGAAGTTCACGGATAGCACGACGACGAGCAGATTAGCATAGATCTCAGTGGTTGCCAGGTAACACGTTCAGGAGTTGACTTGCAAAGCACAGATGTTCTCATGAGACATATCAAGTGGTTTATAAAGTATTAGAAACAGGGGTGTGTTTGTGAATGAATGACGTATGTATGTCGTGGTCTTAGGGGGGCGGCCTGCTTCAAGGGGAGGCCTGGCTGGAGACACAGGGTCTGAGGAGGCCATGTGACCGATGGCCCCTTGGCGTGGGATACCTTTTGAAGTGTACATGTAGTTTGGCACCTTGGCCTTTCGCGCCCCTGACAGCGCGCATCCACTGGCGCGAACCGCCTTTTGATAGAGGGGGGTGGGATGGATGGGCCTGGGGAGTGCAGATAAGGCACAGGAAGACTGCTGAATGGAGACACACTTATGTGGATTGCAGGGGGGCGGCCTGCTTCAAGGGGAGGCCTGGCTGGAGACACGGGGTCTGAGGAGGCCATGTGACCGATGGCCCCTTGGCGTGTGATACCTTTTGAAGTGTACATGTAGTTTGGAACCTTGGCCTTTCGCGCCCCTTATAGCCCCCCATGCCAGCGCTCATCCACTGGCACGAACCGCCTTTATATCAATATATAGTATATCGCCTTTATATCAATGATAGTATATCGTTGCTTATCAATAACAAATGCCACATACCGGAGATTCTTGTGAGCACAGACCCACACTTCAACCGGTGTATTATAGTGGTCAAGACCCTAAGGCCTGTATAATCCAATGGTAATTGTTAGTATAGATATATGTGTGACTTTTATAGAGACATAACCTACTGAAAGACTTTGAACAAGTGTTATTTAGTGCATGCATTATCGAGAATATGTTATGTTAGCTTAGATAGATAGTGACCACCCTGCTTCACAGCGACCAGACCTTCACCCATTCGGAGCACAGATGTCTGACGTCCATCCTTGAATGGAGACACACTTGATTCATTTAAAAATCGAAACAACCGTTGTTAAAATATATGTGGTGTTTTATATTGTATCTTATTTTCATGACACAAAAATTCAAGACTTTAAATATTATACAGGTTAGGTTGCAGCACAGCGAGAGAAAATCCCCTGTACTGACCGCTGTCACTCGGGAACGTTTCTCTAATGGCACGAACGGCACAGGCGGGTATCACTCTTCGAACGCGGTGTCCAAGCCTCCCGTGGAGCCACCATGTAAAGGAACGATAGGCCACCAGCCTGTACCACTTGTGAAAAGGAATGAAACAAACTGGTTTTAAATGACCAAGATAAGTTTAATAAACGTTTGTTGTCAATGACAATTCTTGTAACTAATGGCATTCTGCACGGACAAATGCTATCTAGACAATGCACACTATTGAACGACTTACATGCGTTACAATGATATGTAGATGTAATTTTGGATATAGTAGAAGAACATGAAATAGGAGTGGCATGACAAGCAGGGTATACTTACTCGTTACTCTGATTACGAGGACAAACAGTTGCGTGAAGTTCGTGCATAAGCACCATCATTATTCTCAACACGGCCCGTGTGAGGCAGGCTGCCCTGAAGTCTGGCAGCTCGGTGATGCATTGCGGTTGTGGCTCGCCTTCCTAAATGTAGGCCAGGCATCCCGAGTTTTCTCGGCAGCAGCAGTTCTCGTCATCAGTTGGCATTAGCTCGCACCGTTTGCATGTGCACCAGGTGGAGACGCCGTCCATGCGACTAGGCCCAGGCTCTTCATCTGTTGATTCATCCTGCCAACTGCCGCCCGAATCCCCATCGTTTTCGCGTGCTTCCCTTTCCAGTAGTTCCTCCTCGGTATACTCGGGCTCGTACATGTAGGGCATTATTGTAGCCATTGTGTGTTAAACAAACTAAAATAATTTATAGCGGTGGTACTGGTATCTGTTCACACGGGCTACAAGCGGCGAAGGTAGCTGACCAGAGCACTGAAACGAGTCACAGAATACTCAAAGTAACACAGAGAGGAATGGAATCGAAAATCTGCTGCTGTGTATTGTGAAACGGTCTGTTTATACTTATTGAGGAAAGAGGCATCCTGCCATTTCATGGCGACACGTCATTGGCTGAAGCACAGCGAATGTTGACACAAGACGTGCTTTGGCGTTGGGAAATGGGCGGTACGAGTCTGCTGATGACAGGCTCAGGGGCGGGGGATTTGATTTAGTGCCGCAAAAGCAGGTCAGCCAGGGCGATAGGGGAAATGATAGGATTATCAGAAAATGGCGGCTCCCTGGTGCTTGTTTTCGCGTGCGTTTAATGGACGAAAACTCGGGTAAGGTCCATAGGAAAGTTATCTAAAATCGAGCCACTTAGGCTTAAAAAAACATGGCCGACCCGTAGGGACATTGAACATTTTTACTAGACCATGCCTTTAAAGGATATTTCACCCCAGTTCCCTCAGCTTTGTTGCTCCTAATTTTGAGGCCTGGGAATGTGTATGATTTAGAAAACTTGGGGTCAGTCTGACATTCCTACCTCATGGCTGCTGCCAGTAAAATTCAGAACGCCATTTCAGTATGGGCATGTAAGTATTCTGTACTAAAAAAGAAGTTGGGACTAATCTTCATTCAACACTGTCATTTATAGTAACGTGTGTTATCGTGTTGGATGCCAATAGACGTTTGACATATTTACAAAAGTAGACCAAGGACTTGTGTGTGTTCTTCTCTATAATTTTTAAGCATTTCTGAATATACATCCACATTCAAGGCATAGCTGTAATATTGCAACAAGCACACTTGTCTAAAGAGTATCTTTATCAAATTGTCCTTTTTTCGATAATTTAATACCTTCACCTACTTAAGACTATTTAAAGAAAAATATCCTAATAAATATCGGGAATTTGAACCTGTTTGGGAGAATATTGAATTCTGATTGTTGAACCCATAATGATTTTTTACTAGCTATTTAACTGTATATGGTTTGTGGTGTCTGGGCTTTGATGCCTGAATCTGAGAAGCCTTCTTGTCTATGCAAGGTAAGAAAAGGAAGGAAGAATTATATTCATGTTCCTATAAACTACCAAATCATGGTCCTCTAGACCAAATTTGACTGCGTTGATTTTGATTGTATTGAAATGGTTTCCTCTTCCAATTGCAGCCCAATTTTTTTTCTTGATCTTCAAGCCACACAATTTGATATTTTGAGTTTCTTTGGTTATATGCTTGTTGCCCGAGTGTACTGCTGCTTTGTTTTTTATTGCTCAAAGATGTTTTGCAAAACTGTCTTCAAGTGGCCTGATATTTTGTTTTAGTTTCTGCGAATGCATTCTGTACTGTAAACTGTATATTGCCTTTGTATTCAAATTCCATTATTTGTTCCCTTTTTATTCCACTCGATATTGCTCATTTTTTTACATTTGTCGGTATGGATGGGAGTACAAAAAGGTATGAAATTCCACAACCAATGGTAAAATCGTCTTCTAGGAACATATCATTGACATCCTAATAATTTGGAACGAACTGCAGAGGAAATTCGTCCTACTATACCACAATATTTGACCACCTTCCCCAGGTCTACGTCTAGAGAGAGGACAACAGTTTTGATGTTAAACAGAGGCTGTTAAGAGATTGACGAGCCTCTAAGCATAGTTGTTGATAGACTGCTACACGAGAATCCAACCAGCAAACAAGAGTCTCGAGACCTGCGTAGCCACCTGAATTTGTTTGCAGGTCCATATGATTTTGGTTGAATACCCTGAACTGATTATCAGATCAATGTACACTATGTGAGACGGGCATGGTATCAAGAGAGACACAGATTCAAGAATATCAATTTCAAAACCTTTATTTACTAAGGTTCCTGGGTTGGTGTATGCCCAACTGGTCCAAACTCTACAAGGATCGTTTCCTTAACTGATGTTTCTAAAGGCTGTTGACGTCCGATAGTCCAAAATAAGTCTGTCTGTGTCTAAACCTATGCTTGCCCTCACTGTTTACAAAATGTGATAGGAAGTCTTTTGAAAAGGAACAAAAAAACAGTGGCTCAACAGAAAATAGGAAACCAAAGTCGGTTTCAGGTGGTCTTCTCACCAAGTGTGGTATGGTCAATGTCACAAAGTTCAATACAAAATGGCTGTTCGTAAGACCTTCTCCACAGAGCACTTGCAATATTCTCAAATACCTTCTACTTCTTCGGTTCCTTGGGCTTCCCTTCCCCAACCTTCAACTTGTTCAAGTTCCAAACACTACAAAATAAGAGGTCTCCAATTGTGTTAGGCCTCTCAGGGTTCCCCCCCCCCCCCAAGCTTGGGCCCCTTTCAGTTTCCAACACCAGATTTAGTTTATCAGGATGTACTTTGCTTTTTCTTCAGGATCACAAAATAACAGGTATACCACTTTGTTAGGCCTCTCGGGGTTCCCTTCCCCAAGCTTATGCCGCTTTTGGTTACAAACACAAAATCAGCTTGTCAGGATGTACCTCTCCTTTCAGATATCGTTCATTCACACAAACTTCACTTCTGGGGTACAATCAGATACTTTTGAAACCGCCTGGTTCTTTGCTCCTCCTAGGCGTGACCCCTCTGATCTGTAACTCCTTTCTTGCTCTTTCCATTTTAACCTCTCACCTTCATGTGCTTCCTGCACCCCTTCCTTGCTTTCCTTTGTTTCTTTTACTTTCTCCTGCACCCTTGCATCTTCCTCTGCTTTGTTCTATTGATATTGTGCCTCTTGCACACTTTCCTTTTTTTAACGTGCACACTTGCACCTGGTTTTCTTCCAGTGCCTCTGCACACTTAATACACTTTAAATGGCTTTACTTTCCTACTGCGCCGCTAGCACCTTTTCCTTCTTTCTGCTTTCCTTAAACAGCTTTCTTAAGCCTCCTCTCGCTTTCTGCTCCGTGCCGCTTTATGAATTTTCTCTCACTTTTCCATGCTGTGCCGCTTTACAAACGGTGTCTTTCTCCCGCTCTGCTCCAATCAACCGCATGCTCCTGAGTTTCTCTCACGGACATGAACTCACCGGGCAGCATCGCATTGATGAGCGGTACACAGGGTAGAGATCAGGTTCTCGCCACCTGCCCCTCAGACACCCTTAGGGACAGGCACCAGTCCCAAGGGAAGAAGAATTTCGCCAGACAACAACAGGATGCAGGCTGCCTCGCTCTGGATCCTTGGAGGCATGGCTCCCTAGCAATGCTGCAGCCCCTCGCAAACACTGGGCCAGCATCTCGGCACGCTGTTCTCCTCCGCGCTGCAGGTCCTGCTGCTCTGTGCTCCTTGGCCTCTCCGGTACGGACAACATCCCCAGCTCACTCGCCTCCTTGTGAAAAACCACATCTTTTATAGAGTGGAGTCCGGTGTGAGTGGTCATTATTAAATGCATAGCCCTTTTAGTGGGACCGCTTGAGTTCTGTCTGTAGTAGGTTTTCCTTACTTTCTCATATTTCTATGGGTAATCTTTACTGCTCTTCGTTGCCGCCTCCTCTGTCTCATTATTTGTTGGAAATGGGGAGGGAGAGATGGGTTGAGATTGAAAATACCCCATGAAGCCTGCGGGAGAGTGGGTTGGGGTATTATTGGGAATGGGGGACTACCATGTCTCACCCTTGGGTATCCTCCTACCAGTCCCTTGTGACCTTCCACCCCAGTGATACTCACTAGTTTGTCCACCCCCAGGGTCGGAATCCAAAAGTGATGGCCCTTCCCTGGCCACCTGAATGGAAGATCCGAGGGAGTAGGTGGGAGAATCCCTTCAGGTTTCTCACAACAGTTACAAAAGGTGAAGGAACACCTACTCCCCCACCACAACCATTTGTTAGAACAAACCATACATTTTGATGAGGGCATTGAACATACTGCTGCACATGTGCCTGAGGGAGCGTGCTCCTTGATCAGAGGAAACTTGACAAATTGATGCTCAATGACAAGGTATCAAGAGGCAGAGGCATCGCCAAGCAGATGCCAGAGCAGGCAACCGGTGTTTCTGCTGTGGTTCCAAGAACTACATTGGATCCAAGCATTCCTGCCTGGACACATTCAAGCAGTGCCTCAAATATAAGAAAGCGTGTCCCTTTTCCAGCGTTTCTAGGTAAACAAGACAGTCAGAAAATGATTACTAGGAGAACGCTCTTGAATTAGTGGTAGTTACCAGCCCACACCATTCAGGACCTCCTTTACTGTCGCATCATAGTTGGCGGCAACAATGTAAGATTTCTGGTGGACTTGGGAGTGACCATCAGTAAGTTACCGTAGAGTAAACTGGAGGTTTGCAAGGTGTAGAAAATCTGCCTCCCTTATGATTAACACTATGTGATTAAAACAATGGGGGAAAATGACCGAATTGACTTCTTCGGACAGAACTAGATTTTAAAGGAAGGAGCGCACATGACCAGGTATGCCTTGCCAGAAAGGTAAAGGACATCTTGGGGTGGTGCCAACAAGACTGGATATGGTTCATGGAGCAAGTCTTGACAATTTAGGAAACAAGTCCATAAAGGAGATCAAATGAAAGAAAACATGTTTGTACCTATAAATTGGGAAAACTGAAGGGTTTCACTCAGATTCAGCTTACGCAGGTTGTGGTCCCAGGTAAGCACAAACTATTTTCCCACTCACTGCATGGCAAGTGTTGTCTTCCATCCAGCACAATCTCTAACAGGGAGGCGTAATTTAACCAGTGGAATCATCATTATGCTAAGCTTGTGTAGGTGGCGAGGAAGGAAACTGGCACCCTCTGCTTACTTACCACTAATATAAGAGTTGACTTCTTGTCCCAACCCCACATACAAGAATTGTTCTTCTCTGGGTGTGGCAAAGGTCTTCACCATAGAGCAACATTTAGTGTACCACCAAGTCGAGCTCTGCACTTACGCTCTACCTTATACAACCTTTATAATCCTGTATACATTTTTTTTACAAAAAAGAATGCCTTTCAGTCTGGCATTCGCAGAAGCCATTTTTTCAGAAAATCGTCCACCACTTCAATCGAATGGGCAAATTAAGACCTTTTGTTTGTTTATTTTATTTATTGTGCGCGTCGGACCCTGCGGTAGCAGGGCGCATGTGTCAAGAAGGCTTACATCTTAGGTACAGTAGTTACAAATTTGCATCTTAGGTACAGAAGTTACATATTTACAGAGCAAGGTGACAATCAGTTTTCTTGACTCCACAGGAGGGGCAAGTATAGACAGTGTGCAGACAACAAGTCATCATATCGCTAGCGTTTACATAATAGTAAGTCTATGTCCGGTACAGTAGATGAGGTAGGTATGCTGGGGAGAGTGCGTGTTACGTAGCTTTCTCAGTGAGCCAATTTATTGTGTTCTTTCTGAATTTGTTAAACGTTTGGTCAAATCTGAGTTTGTGAGGTAGGGAGTTCCACAATTGAGCTGCCCTAACTGGGAAGCTGGATCCTCCAATAGTGGTCATTTTAAATCTAGGCACTAGAAGGCAGTTGGGGCTGACTATTCTTGTAGGTCTGGTGGAATTTTTTCTCGTGAATCGTTCTGTTGGGTAGCGTGTTGCTTTGTTTAAACATTTGTGGATGAGGGAGGCAGGTTTTTTTTTTTTTCTTGGGTGGATAGCCATTTATATTTCCGTCTTATTTCAGAGATATGAGCTCTTCTGGGGATATTTAGGGCCGCTCTAAGTGCATTGTTTTGGAGCACTTGTATTCTGTTGATGATTTGTTTAGATGCCCCTATGTAGAGTGAGTTACAATAGTCTAGTTTTGACAGAATAAGGGCTGTGGCTAAGATTAGGCAGATGTCATCTGATAAGAATTGTTTCCCGGCTTGTATTAGTTTGCATGTATAGGCCGTAGTTAAGGCCAGTGAGTTCACCTGTTTGGTGAGGGAAAGGGTCGAGTCGAGGTAGAAACCTAGGGTTTTTACTTCTCTGGCGACCATAATGGTATTCCCATCAATGATAAATGCTGAGTAGTTTGGGTTGAGTTTGGAGTTTGGAGATGCGAGCTGTGGTGCCCAGGATGATGAGCTCTGTTTTGTCATCACTCGGGCATAGGCCGTGGTTGGCCTTCCATGCCTGAACGTTCACCAAAGCCAAATCTTTTCCATAATCCCCGGTAAGTGGTAGGAGAATCTGGGTTTCGTCTGCGTAGTTGGTATAAGTGATACCCAGATTGTCAACATCGTCAGAGTGGCTTGGTGAAGATATTGTAAAGTGTTGGCGAGACACAGGATCCCTGGGGCACTCCACAAGTGATGGGTATCGGGTCTGCCGCCGCTGTGGAGGAGAAAACCCTCATGGTCCTGTCACTGAGGAATGACTGTATCCAGACTATGGCCTCCCCTGAAAAGTGAGCCGCAGAGTCCAAGTGGTTACGTAGGACTCTATGGTCCACCAGGTCGAATGCGGCTGAGAGGTCTAGTAGGAGGAGGAGTGCTAATTTACCCTCGTCTCTGAGTGAGTCTATTTGGGCCTTTAAGTCGATAAGGGCAGTCTTTGTGCCGTTTGTTTTTGGAGCCACGCAAGCAGAGAATGCCCTAAGAAACTCAAGCTTCAAAGCATGACCGTCCACAAGAACAAGTGCTTCTTCGGATGCTCAGAAGTGGAGTACCACATTGTTTCAAGAGGGAGTGCAACCCCCAGGAAGAGTCTCTTCAAGGCCATCAACTAGGCCGCCCTCTTAAACCAGGTGCAAGTATCCTCGTTCTTGGGACTGTGAGTTCTACACAACCGTTATACTAAACTTTCCAGATGTCATTGCACCATTGTAGAGAACACTATAAAAAGGGGTCCGCTTCCTTTGTGAAGAGGAACAGAAGAAAAGTTTCAACTAAATCAAATGTAACTGCTACCCCAATCTTGCAGTCATTCGAACCCCCAACCCATGTCAAGTATGCTAATTAACTGTTGGCCTAAAAACGTAGGGGATAGGATATGGGTTGTTGGACCTAAAAGAAACTTGATAGGGGCCATATCTGCACAAGGCGCTGACTCAATGGAGCAAAACTATTGTATTTGCCTCTAGTCCACTTCAAGTGGAAACAAAATATCCTGTAGTGGAATAAAAGGTGAAAGCCTGTGCCTGGGCTATTAACCACTTCCACCCTTGCACATGGTTATGACGTTTTCTATTCGAGAACAACCAAAAGCGATTTGCCAATGTTTTGTCTGAAGACGGCATATCCAGGATTTCTACCCTGTCTGACATTTTGATTAAACTCTACGGATGTAACTTTACTATTCAACCCTTTCTGAAGAAAAGAGAAAGTTGACTGCCTCTCACACTTGCCCCTTCCACAGCTTACTAGTTTAAATGGGGGATGGGGGAAGATGTGTGCTTGACAAGCTAGACATTCTTGAGGTTTGAGACTGTAGTGTGCTTCGTGATGAATGGGGGAGTGCTATAGGATGATGAGAAAATGCTAAGGATGTTTTTAATTTGTCAGGGATGGTTGTCTGCAAGCGGTGTGGCTGCCTGCCCAATTTCAGTCTTGGGATAAAATGACCCCTAAACTATCCAAGGAAGGCAATGTACTGATGCACACTGGGAAATGTTTACCACCCCCCAAACATTGTTTTGACAATCAAGCGGACACACTTGGCATTCCACACTAGCACACGCTCAAGGTGTGATACATGCTGCAGCATGTCTTATTGCAGGTGTGCAGAAATGTGACAATTACTCTGTCCTACATGAACTATATTGTCTTCTTCCCAGGCCTGGATACTGTTCAAGACTGCACGTATCATCTACAAAGCAGTCACAAGTAGCACACCAGTTTATCTGACGGCTAATCTATGCATATCTGGTGGCACTCTATCCTCACGCAACAAATCAACGAATTGTCTCGAAATGAGAGAACCTGCAAACCATACTTCTCTTGTCACGCACCCATCCTTTGGAACTCAATCCCGGTATTGGTATGTAATGCCCCCACAATTCCCCAATTTTGCGATCTCACAAAAGGTGGCTTTTTGAACAACGACTAACCCCATTGGATGTACAGACTGACGCACAAACCGTAACTTGCAGTATTGTGCTACTGTTGGGTCAGTCCTTATGCTGGCTACCCATGCTCTATACAGCACTCTTATGCTTTAGAGTTAGGCCTGTGCTTTAAACAATAAAAAGTAAGACAGCTAAATATTGGTGGATCCAGCTAGATTTGGATTTCCCAAAACACCTGGTTAGATGCAACGTTTGCCAATATGATGACTAGTCCCAATTGATCAACTGTGCACCACTTCACCCTATACAAGCCCTGAGGCGGATCATGAGAGTGAATGGCCGAAGACTTTGTAGGGCCCTTCCACACTTTGGATTATGACTTGCAACATGCTTTAGTCTGCGCATACTACTTCTTGAAATTGGGAAAATCAGCTTCACTGCCTACCCAACAACTGCATTGATCAATGACTTCTTAGGAATGTCTTTGTGCAAAGGTTCTCCCTGCCTTCTAACGATCATCAGTGGGATCCACTTTGTGCCCTTGGATATGAAAAATGTCTCCAATCTTGCAGTATTGAACACTGAAAGAGTGTAATCTTTCGCCCCCACTCCATCGGTCTCGTTGGGAGGCAAAAGAGTATTTTAAAGGGTGTGTTCAGTGCACCGTGGCTGGGGAAAATGTCACGTGTTTGGTACAGGCAAGTAAGAAATGACGTTGCTGTCTTTGAGCTGATGCGTTGAAGAAAGGCAAAAAACAAATTGGGGATAGGGATGGCTAGCTGTTAGCCCCATTAGGCAGGAACCATAAGCAGCTACCACAAGTGTCAGTTCCGGGAAGGGACTACAACTTTGAATCGCATCATGTAAGCATCCAAGTCAAATTCTGACACAAGGCATCCTCACTTGTGACCGGAGATTGGTTAAGATCAGGCAACCAGGTTATATCATCAAAGGCATGTCAACATTCAGCTGACTCCTTAGAGGTGATGGGCGTGGGTACCAATTGCATGAAAATACAGGGTGGATGCTGTTGGAATTTTGAGTGCATGAGCAGGGCGACTGTTGATCATGGTGTCGCAAATCAAGAAGGGGCTATGTAGTGGGAGCTGGGAGACGCAGAAGACAGGGCTTCCGGATCTGCCTCTTTACTAGCTGTTTACCAGGTGCCATAAAATGGTGAGGAGAACCCCCACTTGACCAGGGGATATGCTGACCACCACTGTAGTGGCACTAATTCATAAGAAAAGATTCAGAGCAGTGCGTCATTTTTAGAAACGTGAAGTTGCAGCATGCCCACAGTATTTGGATAACACACGCCCAAATAAAATGTGCAACATTTTGCAGCCACTCAAAACTATAAATGGCGTGATAAAGATGTCCATGTACCAGAAAGCATTCTGCAACAGTTTATTAAAATGGATAACCTA
Source organism: Ambystoma mexicanum (assembly GCF_040938575.1). Lineage (NCBI taxonomy): Eukaryota > Metazoa > Chordata > Amphibia > Caudata > Ambystomatidae > Ambystoma > Ambystoma mexicanum. Next base: position 824,541,472 of record NC_090939.1, read on the forward strand.
CTCGGTTTTTGTTAAATCAAGGTGAACAGGAACATGTATATTAAAAGCTGAATTTGTGAATGGCACCACATTAAAGGTGTCACAGAGATGAACAGGTGTAGGCCTAGCTATCAAGATAACAACTGAAAGAAACAGAAACAGAAGCAGATTGCAGAAATGGATGAGGATAATCCAAGTATTCAGGATTTATACAAATTGATGCGTCAGGTAGCCTTGGACATGATTGAAGTCAAGACTACTATGGCTAAACTGAATGGAAAGGTAACTCACTTGGATGCTAGGGTGACAGATTTGGAGAAGAAATCATCTGATATGGGATCAGAGATTACTGGAAGTTAAAGAGCCTACAAGAGCTTGAAAGATTATGCTCAAAAGGGGAGAGATCATCGCCTGGAAATGGACCTAAGACTGCGTGAGAGGAACCTCAGATTGGTTGGAGTTGCTGAATCTTCAGATCCTGGCAGTGAAAAATTGCTGCTGTTAATTTTACAGATCTTTAAGGATTGTTATGGAGTGGTCCCTTTGGAGAGTGACATTTGATCATGCTTACCGGATTGGTAAACCTCCTGGCATGAAGCCTAGACACATTCTGGTGTCTTTCACTTTGGCAAGGCTGAAAGAATCTGTGCTGGATGCTTCTATGGGTAAGATCTCTGCTACTTTTAGAGGCAAACCAGTTTGTGTTTCCTGATTACCCCAAGGAAATATTGGAGGTGAGGAAGCTGTTTAAAGGAGTGAAGGAGCGGGCTAAATCTCTGCACATCAAAGCTTTCCTTAACAGATTTAATTTTTTAACATTGGATTTGCCTGGGGGCAGCAAAACCACTTCAGACCCACAGGAGGCCCTGTCTTGGCTGGAGAAGCTTAATGTTCCTGACAATAATATTGAAGACTAAGAACTCTTGTTTATTTCGTTTTTATAAAAGAAAAGAAAAATATATGTTTTGTTTTTTTTAACATACTTGGCATGGCTGAAAATGGCACCCAGCACAACTTTCCGTTGATATTTATCGTTCGTTCGGAATGTTCGTTGTTTTTGTATAATACGACATGATGCGGGCAATTTGAGGCTGAGAAAAGCACCCTGAGCTTTGATCCGGTCAGCTGACATGATGTCATGCTGCTCGCTCTGATTGGCTGTATTGCTTCCTGTTTCCTCTTTGTTCTACGAGCCGAACGGGGTGCTCCTCTCTCTGCAGTCGTTCCCTAACGGCGCTGCTTTCTGTGGCTTGGTACGTGGGACGTCGCTGGAGCGCCCTGCCTCGCCCGGCCGCCGCGCGTAATGAAGAGGACTTTGCAGGTGTTTCGTGGATGTCTGCTACGGGCTACTGAACGGCGGGTGAGCTTATTGGATTTTGGAGTCACGAATTACCGACGGTGATTGACGCCGTGTTGACATGCATACATCGCCTTTCTTGAGGCGCATGGGGTTTTTCATCTGGTTGTGTCGACATGCAAGGTACGTTCCACTGACATGAATGGTTGTTTTTTTTTTTTGTCATGCCTTGCAGCGGCAATGCCGAGCAGCGTCCGCTTGCATTTGTCTGGTGACTTATTAACTATATGTGTACGGGCCTCCTGGTGGCCTCTGCTCAGGATTACCTTACGTTTCTTGCTTCCCATCAGGAATGGCACATGGTTTTTGATGTGCTTTTGGATGACTCCCGGCAAAGAGCTGCAAACGACGCTACTTTTATGCATGGCCAAATAACTGGGACACTTGTTCTGTCATGGGGTTTTGCGCCCTTTCTTTGCTCGCCTGCCTATACGGATTGGTCGGGGGCACCATCCCAAACGGTGGTGTGGAAGCCCATGTGTGTGGTGCCTATATACAAATTCAGCCATCCAATATATGGTACATTGCCATGAACATACGGTTGGCCATCCGTGTTTTACCTCATGGTGATAATGAGGATACACGGTCGTGGCCTGCTTGGTTAACATCTTTTGTTTTACTGTTTCATTTTTTTTAGGCTGCTATTGATACTGTTCACACATTATGTATTGATTACTGTACTTATGGGCATTGCTGGGATGGTGGTTGGGATGCTATTGCCAGGGGTTGATGTGAAGGTGTCTTTGCCTTTTTCTTGGTTAGGATTGATGCATGTGACTGTGGCGCTTGCCATCCTTTCAATAGTTTGGTGGTTTTTCTGTTTTAGTTCTAGTAGCAAATTGGATAGGAATGTGCTATTGCCTGTATTCCTTTGCCTCTTTCTCAGGTGTGTTGATATAGAATGTTTTGTGCTTTGGCTTTGGGGTGGGTATGATTTATTTTCATTGTTACTTAGGTTTTTTTGATAGCCTTATGCCTGCGTTGATGCTTCATGTCTTTCATATGTTGGGTCTTTTACTTAAATTATCATCTTTACTGCATTTCTATTGTTACAGGGATTGTGAGCTTTCTGTCCCCCCCCCTATTTTTATATTGGTTTGGTGTCCATTTTATTACTGGGGGTTTGGAATATGACGAATGGTCCTTTGCTCTGTTATGTGAATTCAGTTCCTAACCTTGTAGTGTAGGTTCGGCTTGATTTATGATCCATTATATCATTCAGTGGGTTGTGATTACCTTGGATTTGGGGGGGGGGTGCCGGGGTATTGGGATGGTCTCCTGTGCTTCTTCAGCATTGGCATCCTTATTCTGTTGCAAGGGGTTCGGGGGTGTTTCTCCTTTTTTTTTAATTGTTTTTGTTTTTTTGACTCTTCATTGTTATAGTCCTCTTGCTTTTTCTGGCATGTCTGGTGCTGAGGGTTCTCAGTTTAAGATTTCCTCTTGGAATGTTAATGGGCAGAATAATCCTCTAAAACGGCAGAAGATTATGAACAGCTTAAGAGATATGGTGTGCGATGTATATTTTTTACAGGAAACCCATCTTTTAATGGAGGATGTGGGGGTGTTGCGTAAAAGATGGTTGGGTGAGGTTGTTGTTTCTTGTTATTCCTCTAAGTCCAGGGGGGTGGCTATTCTTTTGCGGAAAGATTCTTCTGTCAAGGTTCTGAAGACCTCTTGTGAAAGGGGAGGGCGGGCAGTGGCTATTCTGGTGGAAATACAAGGTGTTCAACATGTCCTATGTAATGTTTATGCTCCTTCGGTGGACAAAGGCTCTTTTTTTGGGGAAGTGTCACAATTGGTGCTTGATTTGAATTTAGCTAATATTGTTCTGGGTGGGGACTTTAATCTGGTGGTTAATCCGTCCATGGATAGCACTGGAGGCTCTGCTGTACAGAGGAGGGATGGGCATTTTGGCTCTTTTCGGATAATGCTTGAGGATTTTGATCTGAAGGATTGCTGGAGGATGCAACATCCGAACACCAAAGAATTTACGTTCTACTCTGGAGCGCATGAAACTTATTCAAGGATTGATATGTTTTTTATTGCTGGTGATGCGATTACCAATCTATTGGCTAGTCGGATTGGCTGCATTGCAATCACTGACCACGCACCCATTTTTTTGGACCTATCTTTGAATTTTACACGCTGCAGAACTTTTCAATGGAAGATGAATACTTCTGTATTACAGGATGAGTCTATTCTTGAGAAGATTAGAACTGAGGCTGAATGTTTTGTGACTGAGAATTCTTCTGATGTTATTAGTAAGAAGGTTATTTGGGAAGTCTTCAAATGTACGATGAGGGGTATTGTTTTAGGTTTATCCTGTGGGAGGAGGAGAAGGTTATCTAACGTACAGACGGAAACTGATGCCCATAATGTTGAAGTGATGGCTGAACTGATTCGTGATCCAGATGATATTGATAAAAAAGTAGAATTGAAGAGATTAAAGAAAAAATTGAATGAAGTCTTAGGCGCTAGAGCTGAAAAGGATTTATATAAACTCAGAAGTGCTTATTTTGAGAAAGGCGAGAAGTGTGACTGGTGGCTCGTTTACAGATTAAGGCAACAGATTTCTGAGGGAGCCATTAATTCTATAAAGGGAAAAGATTGGTCGGTCACTTTCGATCCCTGCGAGATTAATTCTGTTTTCAGGGATTTCTACGTGAAGCTGTACGAGAATGAGGCCAGTGTTGATGGCAATGGTGGTGGCTTTTTGGATAGTTTGACTGTTCCAAAGATTACGGATACTAATGTGACTGCTTTGAGTCGGCCGGTTGATGTTGATGAAATTAGGATTGCTATTGCAAAATTGAACTCTGGGAAGACACCAGGTCCTGATGGTTTACCGGCCGAGTTTTATAAGATTCTTCCAGAATCGGTGTTGGGGCTTCTGAGAGACATGTATGTTGAATCCAGGGAGGAGGGAGTACTTCCAGAATCTACTAATCACGCCACCATTTCTGTTTTCCTTAAGAAGGGTAAGGATTGTGTTCTGCCTTCCAGCTACAGGCCAATAAGCTTAATAAATACCGATAACATTTTGGCTAAGGTCCTCGCGTTACGCATTGAGGTTTTGATTCAGAAGCTTGTTCACCCGGATCAATCTGGTTTTATTCAGAATCGTAGGACTTCTAGCAATATTCGGAATCTTTTGTTGACCATGTCTAGGGCCCAGGAACTGGATGATGATGTGGCTGTAATTTCTTTGGACGCCGAAAAAGCTTTTGACCGTGTTAATTGGAAATATATGTTCGCTGTGCTGAGAGCGATGAATTTGGGTGATGAATTTATTTCATGGGTCTCGCTTTTGTATGCTCGGCCTACGGCTAATGTTAAGACGAACGGTTTGTTGTATGGAACTTTTCATCTTTGGAGAGGCATTAGGCAAGGTTGTCCGCTTTCGCCCTTATTATTTGTGTTGGCTATCGAGCCACTTGCAATTGCTTTGCGGAATGATTTAACCCTGGAGGGTGTGCCTTTTAATGGAATTGAGCAGAAATTTTGGTTTTATGCAGATGACCCTTTATTAGTTTTGAAGAATTTGGAGGTCTCTTTGCCGGCATTGATGAATGTTTTGAACAGGTTCCATGTTGCGTTTGGTTATTTAATCAATTGGTCGAAATCTGAGGCTTTGCCTATTACGAGGAGTTGTGTTAAACCTTTGGTGACTGGGTTTGGTTTTCAATGGTGCGTCCATAAAATGAAGTACTTGGGGCTTTGGCTGACTCCGGAGGTGCATGATATGGTGGAAGCAAATCTAGGGGAGGCCTGTCGTGAGCTGAAGTCATCCACGTCGAGGTGGTCAGCTTTGCGTTTGTCATTGTGGGGCAAGGTGAACGCCTTGAAGATGGTGGCGGCCCCCAAAATAAACTATATTTTGAGTATGCTCCCTATGACGATTAGCGCAAGCTATTGGAGAATGATTGATGTTTCTATACAAACTTTCCTTTGGGATGGGAAACCACCTGTGCTTAAGTTGTGGAAGTTACAACTCCCTGCTGACAGAGGGGGCCTAGGGGTCCCTAATTTTAGGGCGTATCATCTTGCCTTCTCTTGTCAATTTTTGATTCCTTTTTTGGATGTTTCTCCAAGTACTTGGGCGGTGGCAGAAGCTGGTGTTTTAGGTCCTCTTGCCCCGCGATCGTTACTTATGACCGTTAGCAAATGTTGTGGTAGGATGCCTCCATTGACTGGTTTTTTGCAGAGTGTATGGAGGGGCATTCATGAATTGTGTGGTTATTCTGCTCAGACTTCTCCTTCGGCATCAATTTGGTTTAATAAATCCATTACCGAAGCTGGCAAACCTATTTTTTGGCCGGAGTGGTTTCTTGGCGGTGTTCATTGGATTAAGGATATATACAGAGGTGTGAAATGGATTGATTTTGATCTGTTATGTACTGATTTTGATATTGAGAATGTATCCATTGCGGATTACAGAAAATTGAAAAGATACATTGGTGAGATTGAGGTTTGTGAACTTGAAGTTTTGGAGAATTTGGCGGTGGATAGTCAATCGGTAGCGGGTAAAATGTATCGCCGGATGGTTGCAAGTTACAAAGACAATACTGGACTGGTGGCTGAATGGAGTAGGCGATTAGGTTGTGAGATTACCATTGATATGTGGAATGAGATGTGTGAAAATGTACAGCTTTGCTCGGTCAATTTATGTGATCGATCCAGGCAAATTAAAGTTCTCAACAGCGTGTTTTGGTGTCCAGAGAAGCTCAAAAAGAGGGGCATGTCTGATTCAGATGTATGTTGGTGTTGTGGTTTGGATGTTGGCACACTTGAACATATGCTCTGGGATTGTGTCAGGGTACGGGGCTATTGGCATGAGGTTTGTGATATGTGCTTACGGGTCCTGGATTGCAAAATTGATTTGGATTTTAAGACAATGGTTCTGGGCTCTAGTGCATTGCTTGAAGATCTTTCTGTGTCGGAGAAGACATTTTTGTTCAGGGGAGCTTCGGTGTCCAAGAAATTGATATTGAGGGGTTGGAAATCCCGGATTCCACCAACAGCAGAGGGATGGATTGATGAGATAATTTTCTTGGCGAATATTGAGAGGCTGATGTATAGGTGGTTGAGGAAATTGCGGGCTCATGCTAAAGTGTGGGATGCATTCTTAGATCTTTATTAGCAAGAGATATGTTTATGGACCTGTATTCGCAAGAGGAATGTATATAATAGAGTTTTCTCTTCTCTCTCTTTTTCTGTATTCATATGTTTGCATTGTTGCTCTTCTCTCGTACTATGCTTTATAATTGATGTATTTTTGTTTTGATAAACTATTAATAAACAATTAAAAAAAATGTTTTTAAAAAAGATTACTGGCCTGCAAATGAGTCCATGTGGGGGTGTAATCAAATGCCCCAAACCAACGGAACTGAAGGGCTATGTGAAAAGGGCCTACCTGTCATAACCAAAGGAAAAGCAACACTTTTCACATGAAAAACCGATTTTTTAAACACTGACACAAAAACAGCTTTGCATGTGTGTTTTCAAGTTAAGCAAGACATGAGAAAAATGCCCCCCTGCCAACAAAGATTTCAGGGAAAAGATATGGTGTGTTTGTGTGTGTGTGTGTGTGTTGACAAAAAGTAAGGTACTGTCGGGGGGTTTCTCCCGGGGTCGGCTGGCCTTCCGCGGACCTCCGGGCTGGGAGGCCCCAACTCCTCCCGCGTATCCCAAAAATGAGTATGAGACACACACAAGAAGCAAGGTGTTTCTGCTGTTTATTGAATAACGGCAGGGATGGGTCTAGGATCGTACGCGTCCGTCCAGACTCTCGAAATTCGTGGGGCTCGCAGGCCCTTTTTTGCCTCAGTATGACGCGCTACTTGCGTCACCTGGGAAAGTTAGCAAAAAACCTATCGCCACTCTGGATTGGTTCCTCAAGTGGTAGGGTTAGTATAGCATACGTATAGAGGACGCTGTTAGTGGTTAAGGGTCAGTCAGGTGGTATACTTGGGTTGTCCCTTCTATTAGATACTTGAAAATTGTTACACGAAGACCCCTAATGATTGGTTAATGTTAGTGGCGTCAGTGATGAGTGCCCCATGTTCTGATTGGTCGACTCGCGAGCCCCCCAGCCTGGGACCATCGTTGTTCCCAGCTCGCGGTGTACCTGACATTTGCAACAATATGTAATTATGTGTTCGTGCAGACAATGCATGGATTTGCTCATATGCCTGAGAGCAGACCATTCCCATTGCTGTAGGTGTCCATTGGGTCATTTCATTGTTGCCGCCTGTGTCTCAAACGTGGGACCCAGGCGACTTCTCCCTCCTGGGTCTGGCACCCTGTCAGGTTTGGCTTGGTCACGTGAGGAGGGACCGTGGTTGAGGCAGAATTCTGCACATTTAAAGTTGTATTTTCCACTGTGTATCTGGCTTAGCTTGCAGGTGTGACCTTGGCGTCGGCTGGTGGCATGCGAGTTGCAACATCGCTACCTTGGCTGTCAGTTCTCGCTGGGCACGTTCTGCAGGGTTAGCAATTGCACTCTTGCTCGTCCAATGTTCGTGGAGGCTCTTGCTTGCGGCCTACTTGGGCCTTGTGCATAGGTGGGGATGTTTAATGCACGGCACTTTAAGTTGCGGTATCACATTGCTTCATAGGCGGGATCATGTCTTCGTTGTATTTTCATCACAATGCAAGGGTTAGGAGAAGCGTCTGCAAGCATTTAGATGAGTGCTTTGTGCGTCTTGCGTTTCTGCATTTCGAAAAACCTATGTGAAAAATAATAAAGATGCGCGTCAGTGGGTGAGTCTGTCACCTACGTCATAGCACTGAGTGTGTTCTTCGTGTGGATTGGTGTGGGGGTGTCCAGTGTGCATGGTTGCACGAGTGTTCTGACAGTTGGCTAGGTCGTCATGGCATCTCTAACGATGTATTGATTTACTGTTGAAGGGTTTAGTCGAGTTCATCCATGCCGCAGGTGTCGGCTTGAGCAGGGCAGGCTGGTGGGCAGGCTGATGGGCACATCCGTATGTTCCTGTACAGGGTATTTGGTCGTCTGGTAGATAGGCAAATTCATCTCGTGGCGGGTGTCTGGGTCGCGATCCTCTAGACCAGGGGCGCGAGGAGATTGGGGGGAGTCTTTTCTCCCATTCTCCCACTTCAGTCCCCCCTCTGGTCGACTTGTCGACCACAAACATATCCTTTTCCTTATCTCCTCTTACTCTCCATATTTTAGTTATTCCTCCCAGGTGTCCATAGTGGTTGACATGGTCCTCAAACGACCAATACATATACACACAACTTCCTCCCAGTGTGCAGTATACCCATTTCCCGATGTAGCTCCTCGGGTTTCTTGGGTTTTCGAGCTTCACTGATGGCGGGTCCAGGTGGTTGGTGGTGATCTGTTTGCGCAGTTTTTCTCTTTCCTTTATTATTGTCTGTGTGCTGGTCATCATCAGTTGGCATCAAGGGGTGCTTACCAACCATTTCGATCATTTCGTCTGTAGTGCGTGCTTTCCGGGCTTTCAAGAACCTTATTATGAACAATGCAGCCCCAGCCAGTATTATACATCCAACTATAATCTTAAGCCCGTCCGCCAGCCATGATGGCATCCATGACCATAACAATGAAAACCAGCTGTCATCCTTCTTCACTCCTTTACTTTCTTCCATCATTTTGGAGTGCATCTGGGCCAGTTGTGATACTGCTTTGGTGAGCGTACCATTGTCGGCATCGTTAGCAGGAATACATGTGCAGCATGATTGTCCTATCTTTGCGCAAACTCCTCCCTCCATTGCTGTAAGGAGATCCTATACATATCTGTTCTGTAGGGCTACCATCCTCACCGCTCGTAGTTCCTCTTTTATTGCGTTGAATACGTTTACTGTTGAATTAATTGTCATCATCAGCTCCCATCGGGTTATCTGGAGCCATTTAGCGTTTGCATAAGCTTGCAGTCCAGGGTGTATTATTGACGAGAAGAACATTGCTGCTCTGCTGAATAGTCTGTGTTCTGGTGGGATTGAAGTGAGTGCTGTTTCCGACCTTCCCCATAGGTAATTTCCTGTCAGAGCTTCTCCTTGTCTCTTTTTCCTGTTCAGGACATTATTGTTGTTGTTGTCGTTGTCTGACCCCCTCTGAGATTGTACCGATCTCTTCTTCCTCTTGTTTCCTTCCTCCATTTTGGTGAAGTTCGCCATGTTCACATGTTTTTGGGGCACCACTAGTGATGGTACATTAACGTGTACCATTGTGCATATACCATTCGACAGCGGGGGCAGGGTGTGATATGCCTTATTTCCGCAGGCCCAGTAGTGGTCCATTAACACTGCTGTTCCTGCTCCCCCCTCTGGTAACTCTAACACGCTTGCACAGTTGGTGTTGTATCCCACGTCTACATCTCCTTTGTGTTGGTAGCATAACTTAGGTGCAGTCAGCGGCAGTATGCTCATTGGGTCTTCATCCTTCTCCATCCATGTCAATATGGGTACGTACTTGCCCCATATCGTCCAACATCTGTTATTGTGTTCATCTATGGTGGTAATATTTTCTCTTGTCACCATGTTGCTGCCAACCACTCCTATGTCTCATTTATTGTTCATGTATACCTTCCCGGTTATTGTTACCAGTGGTCTTTCCCAACAGCCTTGTGTACCAGGAACTTCAGTGGCATACCAATCACATGGTAGGTATTGTAATGTTACTTTCTTCGTTTCTCCCTTTTCAGGACCACTTGTCATGTATCTGAACGCTTCAGCATGCAAACTGCTCTTGTGGTAACTCAAATATGACTTGAAGTTGTTTTCGTATGGATATGTGTCTCGCGTTTTCCACACCAGTCTCACCACCGTTCCTTGAAATCGCCCTCTCGTTTGGAATAGTGCACGATATATTATACATCGTGCCGTCTTCTCTTCTATTTCTGTGGCGACGAATGTTCGAGAGGCGCTCATAGCGTATGGGATCAATGAGCAGACATAGCAGCTGTCTTCTGTTGTCTGCTTACCTATTTGGGTCATGTGCTGGTACCACATGTTGTTTGAGATGTGTGCTGAATCTGTTATGTAATTATCAATACCTTTATTATCTGAGTATGTGCTGCGTTTAACTCTACTTCCCTTATGTGGAGGGTTGCTAGTACCACCTGACGTAACACCTGTTGCAGCCGTGGGTGGGGGTACGTTAGGTTTGGGTGCAGCCATAATATTGATAGCATAACTTTTCTGCCATACAGAGGCAGCCAAAAAACAGCCAGAAAACCAGTGATGACCAAAACCCCTATCATTTTTATTACAAAAGCTAGTCTCACCGGCATTTGCTCTTACCTTGCTGCAGTCCGGCAGCTTATTCTTGCGACGTTAAAGTTGCCCGCCTGAAAATTCTCAATACGCTTGTTATTATGGTTAGTTGTCCTTATCAAGCCCTCCCTATCAGTTAGTCGTTCAGTGCCCAGACGAAGAGCTGCTCCCACGCCAATCTAAGCAATCTATCTCTTAGAGCAGGTAAGTGCTGGTGAAGATGGGGCATTGATTGTTCTATGGCCAAGATAAATGTGGTGTAGTAAACACGTACCCTCCTTCTTTTTAGGTACTTTGGACTTTTTATGTGATATACAAATTGGTGTGATAGGGCTTCAGGGTAGTTATCGTCTGTGGGTAACATCTACTCCTGGGCAATGTACGCTGTTAGTTACCTACTTTCTTAACAATACAATTACACACGGTACCTACATGTGCGAGAAAGAAAAAGGAAACATACATGTGTTTACATGTGTATGTGTGCAAAACAATGTCCTTCAATTGGGTGGTGGCTGTGGTGGGCAGGGGGTTTGGGGCTCAACTGGCGGAAGTCTTTTACTCTTTGATCTTGTGACCATGGGATGGGCGGTGTGACCAGTGTCTATTTCAGTACTTGTCTCTGGGGACTCTGGGGGGTGATAAGGTATAGTGACCCTAAGGTCGTCAGCTGTGGTAGACGTCTCCTTCTCTGTAGGTGATGCTGTCGCTGTTCTTCCAATGGCCTTGTCGGTAACGCTAGGCCGGGTCTGGAGTTTGCAGATTTTCACGTCGTGTAGGTGATTCCAAGCACGCTTATCCTGCAACTTCACCGCTCTCGTAGATACCTCCTCTACCAAGTGGGGACCAGTGAAGCGTGGGCTGTTCCACCTTCTATTGAAGTTGCGGAGTAGCACGTGGTCACCTTTTAGCAATTTTGCACAGTCTTTCCTTTTCCAATTCTTTGTCGGCGTCTTCTTGTTGGTAATTCTTAGACCCGCCCCGCGTGCGCTCGAGCTGTTGAGACACAAACGCTACACTAGTAATCAAAGAAGACACATACTGGTACATTTCATCACCAAGAACAGTTGCAGTATTTTCATAGTCTGTGAATGCTCTTGATGTTGGCGTTAGGGGAAGGCGCATCTGACGTCCAGTCACCACCTCATGAGGAGTGAGGTGGTGGTCGGACCCTGGCCTATTTCTTAGCTCAAATAGAGCTAGCGGAAGACAATACAGCCAACTCTTCTTTGTTGTTTGCTGTATTTTTGCGATTGCCTCCTTCAATAGGCCATTCAGGCGTTCACATACACCGTTGGCCTGCGGGTGATATGCACACGCAAATTTATGCTTGATGTTCAGTAAGGACGTGATGTGCTGAAACATTTCATTAGCGAAGTGCGGGCCGTTATCTGACCGCAGTACTTCGCACACTCCCCACCTGGGGAAAACCTCCCTCACTAGAAATCTAGCTGCTCTGAAAGCATCCGCATGTGAGCAGGGTCCTGCCTCAATCCACCTGGAGAATGGGCATACCACTACAATCGTATATCTATTTCCTTGACATACATTGATCATATCAACGTAATCAATATGAATGTGCAGGAAGGGTCCCTCTGGCCGGGGTATAGTACCTTTTAATCACTTGCAGCGTGTGACCGGCCGTAAACTGTTGACATGTAAGGCAATTGCTGATAAAATTTGTTACATGAGAATTTAACTCGGGGCAGAACCAGTCTTCCCTAATTCGTGCTGCAATAACTTCCTTCCCTGTATGAGCTGGGTGATGGAGCTGGCTCAGGGCGGTGTTCAATAGTGCCACCGGCATGACCATTTTTCCAGTGTTACCCTGACGCCATAGTGCATCAGTTGGTGACATTGTACATCCTCTTTTTACCCATATCTCCTTTTCTGCCATTGGTGCGGCCGCCTGTAATTCTATTATCTGTGTGGCTGGGAGATGGGTGTATCCTTCTTTCATCAACATCTCTTTAGCTATCCCCCTCCCTCTCCCTCTCTCTGAGGGGTTCCATATTTCACCAAAATACGCAGCATACTTGGCATGTGCGTCTGCTACTGCATTCCCTTTTGAGATATGATCTTCTCCATTAGTGTGTGCGGGACATTTAACCAAAGCTAGTTCCTGGGGATTATTTATTACTTCAATTAATTCAGCTAACAAGAGAGCATGTTGCACTGGGGTGCCGTCAGCTCTCCTAAACCCCCTTCTCCGCCATTTTGTCAATCCCGAGTGGACAGTTGACGTGACATATGCGCTATCAGAATATATAGTAACTCTTTTGTCAAAGCTTTCCTTCAACGCCAAGATCAGTGCAACCAATTCTGCTGCTTGAGCAGAATAATGCTGTGGTAACTGTACACATGTCACCGCGACACACACCAATTCCTCTGTCATTTTTACAACTACTGCCAAAGTTCTCCTTATCCCATCACTGGTCAATTGTCGATGACCCATCATTGAACAAGAGCTCTCCTCCATTTAGCGCATCCTCCTCGACTTTTCTAGTACATGAGTACATTTCAGTAGTCTGGGTACAATCATGAGCATAGTCACCTTCCTCAATAGCTTCCGCTATAAACCTTGCAGGATTAACTGTACTGCATCTAACAATAGATAGTTCTGGTCTAGATAAGATAATCTCATAACCTGACGCTCTCTGCGTGGTTAGTGTGGACTTAGGCTTCTTCAATATTGCAAATAGTGCATGCTCCACAAATAGTGTGGTTGGGTACCCCATTGTAATAGATGATGATTTCTGTACCGCAAAGGCAGCTGCGGCAAGGCCTTGTTCACAAGGGAAGTGACCTAACATAACAGGGCCCAAATGACCAATGTAAAATGCTATTGGCTTGTATCCCAGGCTTGTTTTCTGAGCCAATACTGCTTTCATTACTGCTGAGTCGCAATGTGAAAAGATAAGGAACTGTCGTTCATAATCTGGGGTGGCCAGTACCGGAGCAGTTGATATTGCGTGTTTCAATTCGTCAAATGCTTCCTTCATTTCCATTGTCCACCCCAATTTTTTCTCCCCTTTGTTTGCTTCTCTCAATGCTTCAAGTAGGGGTCCTATGTATGAGCTGTAATCAAAAACCCATGCTCTGCAGTAATTGCACAATCCTACGAACTGCTGCAGCTCCCTCACTGTTTCTGGCAATGGCGTGTTTGATATAGCCTGTGCTCTTTGTGGTGCGATCTTTCTTCCGTGTTGGGATATCAGTTGACCAATGTATAATACCTGTTCCTGACAGTACTGTAACTTTTCTTTGTCTACCTTGTACCCCTTTTCAGCCAATATTGTCAGCATTTTCAATGAGTCCTCCCTACACCTTTCTTCGCTTGTGCTGCAAATTATTATGTCGTCAACATACTGCAGCACCGTACTTTCCAATTCAAGGTTTCCTAAGTCCATCTGTATTACTCTGTTGAAAATTGAGGGTGACTCGCAGTACCCTTGTGGTAACCTGGTGTGTTTCCATTTTGTGTTTCTATACGTGAAGCTCGTCAGGTCTTGTGAATCTGGATGCAGGTGTATTGAGAAAAAGGCATTTTTGAGGTCAATCACTGTAAATCGTGAGGCCTCTACTGGAATTCCACATAATATGGTGGCTGGGTTTGCTGCTATGGGGTATTCCGCTTCTACAATGTTGTTCAAGGGCTTGAGGTCCTGGATGAAACGCCAAGACCCTCCATTAGCTTTGCGCACTGGATACACGGCCGTGTTACATGGTGACTCTGATGGTACCAGTATGCCGTTATTTATAAGGGCCGTTATTGTTTCATATATGCCCTCATCTGCCTCTTTTGATAGGGGGTATTGCTTCACTCTAGGGAGTATTGTACCCTTTTTCAGTTTTATTCTTACTCCCCCGATACTCTTTATGCAACCCACGTCATAGGGACTAGTGGTCCACAGTGATGTTGGAACTTTTGCCATATCCTCCTCGTAAAAGGGAACTGGGGTAGATGCGGGTGCTTCAAGTGCCATGGCCATTTTCTGTGCCACTTGCTTGTATGTCACTCTTAGCCATATATCTACACTCATCATAAATACCATTTCACCCTCTTCCTTGTCTTCTGTAAAGAGCTCCTCATCTGACACCTGGGTGAGTCTGCATCCCTCAGCCAGTGCTATCACTGCCCTCCATGCTCTTCCTTCCCAGTCTTGAGCATGTACTGCGATATAATCAGCAGTCGCTATAATGCTCTCGATGCTCACTGAAATCACCTTCCCTTCTGGTTCATTGGCTGGTGTTTCAGGTCTGAACAGATAGGCTGCTGGCCTCCTCCAGATCTTCCCTTCTATTCCTGGCATCCATGCGAATGCCATGTCTGTTCCATACTGGAACAGTTCGCCATCTACTGGCTCAGCCCGAGTCACTGTCTGCCCACAGTATGCTTGCATAATTTGCCGTGCAGTGAGCATGTTTATTCCAGGGGTCGAACAAATTATGCCGTCCTCCGTGAAGGAGATTGCCATGTTCAACCGGCTCATTATGACTCTCCCAAGTATGTTTACTGGCGAGTCCCTTGAATATAAAAGCGGGACGGACATGTCATAATCCCCTATTGATAAGGGGACGTTATCAGTAAAGGGAACCAACCCCCTAGCCCCAGAGAATCCTTGGGTGTTCATGGCCTCACCTGACATCTTAAATTTACCTTCCCTTATGCAAGACCGGGTTGCCCCAGTGTCAACAAGGAATGATAACTTTTTGTCACCTATCGTTACCTCTATGCGTGATTCCTCCGCACTATTAGGTGTTACCGACAGGATGGGACACACCAAGGACGTCTGTGGGCTGTCCTATTGTGGGTATAATGATTGACCACTTTCTGTGTAAGGGTTGTGTCCCAGGACAGTCACCCTTCCCAGTTGTGTTTGCTGTAGCTGTGTATTGGTGGAGGTTACCTTATGGTCTTGAATTTGAGTGGGCTGCTGTACTTGCTGCACTTGGTGTTGCTGTGATATCGCTACCTGTTGTTGCGGTTGTGAATATGTCTGTGGCTGTTGCGTTACTAACTGTTGCTGCGTACTGCCCTGTTGCAGTGCCTGCTGTTGTTGGTGACCCTGCTGTTCCCTTGTAGGCCCTTGTTGTCCCTGTTCTCCCCACCCAGGTGTGGAGGGTCTCATTCTACATGTGTGTGACATGTGTCCTAACAATCCACAGATCCAACATACAGGTGGTTCTCTGGTCTGCCATGGGAAACTTCCTGAATTGTCCTGGTATACTGGTTGCCCAGTCGGGTAGAGGCTTCTGAATCCTCCCCCCTGCTGTTGTGCGTTATAGCCGTATCCCCTCCCCCTCATCATTCCTCCCCTTCCCCTGTTGTAACTATAATATCCAGCTCCTGGTGTTGAGTATCCTCCTCCCATGTTAGTCGTGTATGGTGGGGGCGGTGGCAGCTGTTGTGCTACAATCTGTGGTGATCGTATTTGGGAGGGATCTTGTGCGGCCACTACCTGCGTGGTGTTTGGTGTCATTGTTGTAGGTGTAGTTATTAGTGCACCTTCCATCGTGTACTTAGTAAGTTTTTTCTGCACTAATTTAGCCTCTTCCGCTTTCCTATCCTCTTCCTTTTTTCATGTTTTCTTGTCATGTCCTACAATTATGTACTATCGTCAGTTGTATTTCCGGCCAAGCCTTTGCTTCCACCCCCACTACTTTCTTCAATTGTTTCTGCACTGCTTCTGGGAGCCCTTGTATTAGTATATGATAAAATATTGCTGGTGTCTTGTCCCATTGCTCTCTAGTTTCCATACGCCACTTCACTTGAATTTCCTGGATATAATCAACAGGATCTTCGTTCTCACGCATCTTGCGCGATGTAATTGCTCCTATGTCTGATGTGTCTGGGTACTGTACCCTCAGTGCTTGCCATAATGCATGTCTGCAGTTAGCGAATGGTGCCCCGTCGTGTGATGTTTGTTATTGTGACCCCAGGGAAGCCCGTCTCTTCCAGATGTCATCTGCTGCATCCCCCAATATTGATATTAGTAGGCCCTTCACGTCTCCTACTGCCAGTTTCTGTCCTGCGGTGTGTTTTTCCATCTCATATATCCATTTTCCCGCACCTCCACTTAGTGATGGGAGCCTGCACTTTATATTTTCCTTGTCTGCATGCTTCCAAGGGACGTATTGTGGTCTAACTCCTCCTCTCTCCAAAATTGGCATTAGGTTGTGTCCTACCTTACCCCCCGGGTTTCCCAGTGTTGAGTCCTTATACCCCTCCTCTTCTTCCGTGTCGTCTACATCGTCTGTTATGTCCATATTTCCCCTGCTCGTAGCTGTTCCCCCCTCATCTCTTCCCCTTCGTTTATCATTTCCTTTATTTGATGTGGGCGTGTGTATTCGTTCTTCCTGCCTACGTCCAGGGAGATCTCTAAGCCTGCCAGCGTAGGGTGTGTGTTCGTGAGGGGCAGGTGTAGGTGTAGGTGGGCATGTTGTGCGGGGTGGTGGAACATGTTGGACGGGATGATGAGGGTGTAGCTGCACGTGTGTGCCTTCCGCCATTCCTTGCTCTTCTCCCTCACTTCCCCCCAGTTCTTCCTTCCTTCTGCAGGCCCATGGTGATTCCCTGTTAGTCCGGGTGATGTACAATTTATCTATGCTTTCCCTTTCCCTATTTCTTCCTTCTCTCTCCATTCCTTCTTCTTCCTCGCTGCAAAACTCATCCAGGAGTGACAACCCCCAATCCGTCTTTTTCCCCCCTAATCGTCACTGTTTTTAAATCTATTAAATCCGTTCCTCCCGTTTCCTCTTTCTCCAGCATGGGGTCTGGCATGGATTCACATGCTCATGAATATTCCCCGTCGTCAGGCTGGGAATCCTCGGTAAAGAAAAAACCAGTATCAGTTTCGTTTCTGATCTGTCTTTCGTAGTAATAACCAATCACTGGTCTCTGCGTCATACTGACCACAGCCAATGACTGCCCTCTACCTAAGCACCGCCTTTGGCAGCCATCTTCAGATTTTTACCGCACGTTCTTGTGTTGGGATCCTCGTGCTATTGCTCTCGAGCGTTAGTGCTATTTTTCGCGCTTTTTTCACAAAAAACTTCGATTCTTTCGGTCAAAAGAGCCTCAAGCTCCACCGATCCTACATCCGATCAACGGGGACCCGTGTCGGATTCATCTGTGCCCCTCAAGGGTGAAGATTTCGTCGAGCTACACTTCGGAGGAATCCAGAAGCTTTTCAGGCCCGGTCTCGGAGATGGCCCAGGAGAAGGGAAGCTCGACGCCCGGAAAGCTGTTCAGGGTCTGCCCTGGATGCCAGCTGCAGAACGTCTTCAAGGAGGACGAACACTCTTTCTGCCTTTACTGCCTTCATGAGGACAAGACGCACGTGGAGAAGGACTGTGCGTTTTGCGGCAACATGTCGGAACGGACCATGAAGGACCGCCATCAACGTCTCGCCAACTGGCTGGAGGGTAAGAGCCCGTCTGGCGAGAAGAAGAAGAAATCCGAGCGGTCTTCTAAGACCTTTGAGGGCGCCCCGGCGACGGGGGCCCAACATAAGGCCAAGCACCGCGAGTCCGCTGGCACCGGGAGCGCCGAACGGTCCGGCTCTACGGGCGCCAGGCAGGGCGCACCCTCCCCGGCACCATCAACCACGAGCCAACGCTCTGGGTCGGGTAAGAGGAAGGCCGAGCACCCGGCGAAGCTCCTGGAGAGGCCCCGGTCGAGCTCTAAGGCAGAGGAGGAGCGTGGCAGTGCCCCCACCCTCAAGGATAAGGCGGTGAGCGCACCTAAGGTGGTGAAGGCCTTGATCCATCCGACCAAGCCCTCTATCGAAACGGTCGCGGCGGCCCTGGCTCAGCCTGTGGTGGCTGCACCAGTGGTGGCGACCTCAGGGCCCAGAATCTCCCTGCCTCCTCGGCCAAGTGCCGGAGGTTCGCCAGCAGGTTTCCCCAGACGAGGAGCATGGGCGATGCTTTCTCGTTCCCCTGGGAGGGCCTGTTCCTCTACGCGTTCCCTCCCTTGCCTCTGCTAATCCGGCTCGTCAACCAGCTCAAGAGGTCACGGTGCAGGATGATCCTCGTCGCACCTGCGTGGCCGAGGCAGATATGGTTCCCGGACCTTCTGGACTTGTCAGCGTCCCCGCCGATCAAGCTGCCGGCGGACGCGGATCTACTCTCCAGGGAAGGAGGCGCCATCCTCCACCACGACCCGAAGTCGCTGAACTTGCAGGCCTGGCTCCTGCAGCGCTAGAGTTTGGAGGATACGACATACCGGCCGATTGCAGAGAGGTTCTTGCAAAGGCCAGGGCGTCCTCGACTCTTAAATGCTACGGACACAAATGGAAGAGGTTCTCTGTCTGGTGCCACGCACAGAAGATTAACCCTCTACGGATTACGGCCCCCCAAGTACTGCCGTACCTGCTGACGCTGGCCAAAGCTGGTCTGGCACACGCGTCCATCAAGATTCATCTTGCTGCGATCTCCCGATACACCAGAACCACGGGGCGGACGTCCTTGTGGTCTCATCGTCTGGTGAAAGAGTTCATGAAGGGACTGTTCAGATCGTTCCCGCCGGTGAAGGCTCCGGCCCCGGCGTGGGAGCTCAACGTGGTGCTGACCAAGCTCATGGGACCTCCGTTCGAGCCTCTGCACTCGGCCCCGTTGAAGTTTCTATCGTGGAAAACAGCTTTTCTTGTGGCCATCACCTCCGCACGACGAGTGGGAGAGATCCAGGCCCTTTCCTGCAAGGCCCCGTACTTGACTTTCCGCGACACGAGGGTAGTGCTCAGGACGCACCCCTCCTTCATGCCCAAGGTACCGTCGGACTTCCATCTCAACGAACCCTTGGTGTTACCTGTGTTCTTCCCGTCGCCTTCGTCGCCGGCTGAGAGGACTTTGCACTCGCTGGATGTAGCTAGAGCGCTGAAGTTCTACGTGGACCGCACGAAGGGTTTTCGGAAGACGTCACAACTCTTTGTGAACTTTGGACCTGTCAATCAGGGGAAGGCTCTCTCGAAGGCTTCCATTTCCAGATGGCTCTCCGGCTGTATCATGTACTGTCATCGGTTGGCAAACCGACCGCTGCCTGGCCGTCCGAGAGCCCATTCCACCAGAGCGATCGCAGCTAGCACAGCGTTCCTTTCTGGTGTGCCCCTGCTGGACATATGCAGGGCTGCTACGTGGAGGTCGACGCACACCTTCACAAAATTCTACTGCGTCGATCGGGATTCCAGGGAGGAGTCCAGGGTCGGCCAAGCAGTGCTGCGCAACCTGTTCGCCTGAGGTGAGCCTGGTGAGGAGGTAAGATGCTTAATGTTGAGTTTGATGTAATGCTTAATGTTGAGCCTTTGCCACCTCCCGTGGTTGTGCATGTGTGTACTGCTATGTATTCTTTATTCATGAGCATGTGAATCCATGCCAGACCCCATGCTGGAGAAGGAACAAGTTACTTACCTGTAACTGTTGTTCTCCAGCATGGGTCTGGCATGGATTCACATGCGAACCCTCCCGCCTACCCCTCTGCGGCTCTTCACTTGGTCATACTGCCACTTCACGTGCTTCCAAATCTGAAGATGGCTGCCAGAGGCGGTGCTTAGGTAGAGGGCAGTCATTGGCTGTGGTCAGTATGACGCAGAGACCAGTGATTGGTTATTACTACGAAAGACAGATCAGAAACGAAACTGATGCTGGTTTTTTCTTTACCGAGGATTCCCAGCCTGACGACGGGGAATATTCATGAGCATGTGAATCCATGCCAGACCCATGCTGGAGAACAACAGTTACAGGTAAGTAACTTGTTCCTTACCAATTGCTCCCCTTTGCGCGGATGTTGTTGCTACTTCTGTGTTCCTGCGTACATATTTCCTTATTTCACTCTCCCCTCTCCTATCTTCTCGTTCCCCTTCTTTTTTCTCTACTATCTCTCCACCCATTTCCTCTTTTCTTTTTTAATTCCTCCATTACTTCACTACTCATCTTTTCCAATAGCCTTTCCTCCTCTCTCCTCCTCTCCCATCTCTCTTTCCCATTCTAATATGCTTTCTATCATCCTCCCTTCTTCGTATTTCTTTGTCATTTCTGATATTTTCCTCTTCCATATTTCCATTTCCTTTTCTTTCTCTTCTTCCTCCCTTTTCTTGTTGCGCTGTGCTGCTCGAGATACCCTTTCTGCTGCTGCCTTCACCCTTTCAGCTTCCCTCTTTCGTTCC
This sequence comes from Ambystoma mexicanum, assembly GCF_040938575.1. Classification (NCBI taxonomy): domain Eukaryota; kingdom Metazoa; phylum Chordata; class Amphibia; order Caudata; family Ambystomatidae; genus Ambystoma; species Ambystoma mexicanum. The sequence goes on from NC_090939.1 coordinate 824,562,229, forward strand.
TCAGTTCGTTCCCTCATTTTTTCCAACTCATTCTTACTTTCTTCCTTTCTCGTCTTCTCTCTCTTTCCTCCCTCTCAAGCTGTTTGATCAGGGCATTTTGCTCATTCCTTAACTCTGCTAATCGTTCCTCCAAAATCTCTTCTTCTCGTAACATTTCTTCCTCCTTTCTTTTCCCCCCTTCCCCTTTCATCTCGCTCTTACTGTCATTGTCCTCGTTCATTTTCCTTACTACCTCCTTCTCTTCTCCTGTTAATGAACCTTGCAATTTTAATAACACCTGTGCAGCTACCCATTCGTCGTGTCCTATGGCTGCAATTTGTTATTCGCTAGTCTTCCTTTCCCCCAGGGGCATCTTCGTATAAGTTGACCCTACCGTACTTGTCGCCTCTCCTCCCGTGTAGCCACCTGTAGCTGTATATGGTGGTGGGCTGTATGCTGGGTTCGAATACCCCCCAGCCGCCCTTAATTGTTCTCTCACTATTTCTCGTAGTTCCGTTATAGGATATAAGCCCCCTTCCTCCTTTTTCACTACTTTCGCTAGGGGCATGTCGTCGCCCTGTTCCTTTTTTATTTCTCTTTCATCTGCGTTGCTACTCTTTTCTCCTCCCTCTTGTCCTTTCCCCGTGCACTGTGTGCTTTCACTCTTTTTCCCCATTCTGTTCTTCCTCCTTAAGCTTCTTCTCCTCCTTTGTTTCCCCCACAGTGAACATTCCGTTTGGTCCTGGTCGGGACCCCTGGAACATCCTCCATAAGTTAAACACCTCCACATGGTGTGACAACTTCTTCCCCTTGTATGTGTTATGTACATGGGTCAATAGTGAGTGTTGGACATATGGGTCGAAACTGCCATTAGGCGGCCAGGGTGTCGTCATTTTGTTGTCCGTCCCCTGTGTCCATTCTATGCTGTATTTAATCAGTTTCTCCCTATGGGGTGACAGTGATTTACATATATGCTGTACCGGGGTAGTGAGGGTGTTCCCCCACCCTCCCGATCCTGTCCCGTATGACATGGTAGCTCTGTGTTGTTATCCTCCCTCGATATGGTAGCGGTTATCTTGCTAATAATGAACGCTATACAATTTTGGATATTTTACCTGGCCCCGTAGTTTTGGGGACTTGCGATCGTCCGCTAAAAGAAAATAATAAAATATAGCATTTGCAATCATATATTCTTTTCTGTCTTTTCTTTTTTCACCCAACACCGTTACGGCCCCTCTACGGCCGAGGCGCACGTAGCCCCCTGCGGCTGCGTGCCCTGTGTGACGTGCTTATACAGCCATCCCACTTTATTTCACCCCTCCTCCTCTTCTCCTCACTCGTCGTGGCCGGTGTTCTCCGTGCGCGGTCACGTCCCTCTCTCCACCTCGCCCCGATATAATCGTTACCGTTTACCTCCTTGTCCACTCCCTTACCACTATTCTCTTCCCCACCACTCTTCAACAATGCTTTGTGCTCGGGTATCCTATGAAAGCCCTACCGGTGACGTCACCGACCTCTTCCAAAACTACCGGTAAGTTCTTTTCATGTTTCAAAAGTTCGAAATTAGTTTGCTATCTATCCCCGTTAACCCCACAGCTGTCTTCTTGTCACGCCTGGAACAAAGTAATCAACAATATAATCAGACTGCACACGCTGCGTCGCCTCGCGTGTGATACGCCCCTCAACAGGAGGGCTTAACCAGCCAATTATCTTCCGTATTAGGCAACCAGCTAGCTACCGCCTACAGGAAAACGTCATCTATCCATCGAGTTTCTCTGCTCGATCAATAGGGATCCTCATCTACTCATTGATCAATAATCGCCAATTCGTAGGAAACCGCACACACACACACACACACACACACACACACACACACACACACCCACCCTTACAGGTGGTCGCGACCTAGGCCAATCAGTGTCTACGAGAGGCCGCACGTGATGTTTTCATGCTCCGCCCACCCTTCTTCGTAGCGTAGCGAACTGCTCTCGCACTTGTCCAACTACCATTCACTTTACCGTCAACACTAATTATCAAATCTTCGCCGCGCACCTTGGTAACACCTTCCACCTCCCGTATTCTATTTCTCCCCCCTCCGTCACAATTTCACATTGCTTGTTGGGTGTGGCATACTCACCAAGTTGTCTTGATGCGGGGCCGCTCGACTGTGTGCACCCCTCGAAGCGGCTCGCCACCTCCCCTCCTCCGGACCACGTCTGGACACTCGCCAACCGCGGGCGGGATACTTCTCAACCGGCTCCCGAGGGCCAATATCCGGATTGCGCTGTCCGGTCTTCTCGTAGTTCCGCGATGGTCCTGTAGTCCTCAAAAGGGGGCAGCGGCAGAGGGGGCCGCGCCGCCAGGCCTCCTCGCTACGAGAGCACTCGGAAAAATAAAAGGCAGATCTCAGCAGTGCCTCCAACTTGTCGGGGGGTTTCTCCCGGGGTCGGCTGGCCTTCCGCGGACCTCCGGGCTGGGAGGCCCCAACTCCTCCCGCGTATCCCAAAAATGAGTATGAGACACACACAAGAAGCAAGGTGTTTCTGCTGTTTATTGAATAACGGCAGGGATGGGTCTAGGATCGTACGCGTCCGTCCAGACTCTTGAAATTCGTGGGGCTTGCAGGCCCCTTTTTGCCTCAGTATGACGCGCTACTTGCGTCACCTGGGAAAGTTGGCAAAAAACCTATCGCCACTCTGGATTGGTTTCTCGAGTGGTAGGGTTAGTATAGCATACGTATAGAGGACGCTGTTAGTGATTAAGGGTCAATCAGGTTTTATACTTGGGTTGTCCCTTCTATTAGATACTTGAAAATTGTTACACGAAGACCCCTAATGATTGGTTAATGTTAGTGGCGTCAGTGATGAGTGCCCCATGTTCTGATTGGTCGACTCGCGAGCCCCCCAGCCTGGGACCATCGTTGTTCCCAGCTCGCAGTGTACCTGACATTTGCAACAATATGTAATTATGTGTTCGTGCAGACAATGCGTGGATTTGCTCATATGCCTGAGAGCAGACCATTCCCATTGCTGTAGGTGTCCATTGGGTCATTTCATTGTTGCCGCCTGTGTCTCAAACGTGGGACCCAGACGACTTCTCCCTCCTGGGTCTGGCACCCTGTCAGGTTTGGCTTGGTCACGTGAGGAGGGACCGTGGTTGAGGCAGAATTCTGCACATTTAAAGTTGTATTTTCCACTGTGTATCTGGCTTAGCTTGCAGGTGTGACCTTGGCGTCGGCTGGTGGCATGCGAGTTGCAACATCGCTACCTTGGCTGTCAGTTCTCGCTGGGCACGTTCTGCAGGGTTAGCAATTGTACTTTTGCTCGTCCAATGTTCGTGGAGGCTCTTGCTTGCGGCCTACTTGGGCCTTGTGCATAGGTGGGGATGTTTAATGCACGGCATTTTAATTTGCGGTATCACATTGCTTCATAGGCGGGATCATGTCTTCGTTGTATTTTCATCACAATGCAAGCGTTAGGAGAAGCGTCTGCAAGCATTTAGATGAGTGCTTTGTGCGTCTTGCGTTTCTGCATTTCGAAAAACCTATGTGAAAAATAATAAAGATGCGCGTCAGTGGGTGAGTCCGTCACCTACGTCATAACACTGAGTGTGTTCTTCGTGTGGATTGGTGTGGGGGTGTCCAGTGTGCATGGTTGCACGAGTGTTCTGACAGTTGGCTAGGTCGTCATGGCATCTCTAACGATGTGTTTATTTACTGTTGAAGGGTTTAGTCGAGTTCATCCATGCCGCAGGTGTCGGCTTGAGCAGGGCAGGCTGGTGGGCAGGCTGATGGGCACATCCGTATGTTCCTGTACCAGGGTATTTGGTCGTCTGGTAGATAGGCAAATTCATCTCGTGGCGGGTGTCTGGGTCGCGATCCTCTAGGCCAGGGGCGCGAGGAGGTTGGGGGGAGTCTTTTCTCCCATTCTCCCACTTCAGTACATTATGTTTCACATGCAAAATACCAGCAAAACCTTTGGAAAGAGAAACCTGCTTGGCTGCCATGAAGTTTCTCTATGCCTATTTAGGCATACTATGTGGGTGTCTTTCTGCAAGGGAAATCCAGAGAAGGCTAAAACAAAAATGTAATCCAAGTGCTGATTGGAAAAGCACATCACATTACTGGCTGAGAAATAAAATGCAGCATTTTCACTGAAAATGCCACCCGTCAAAAGGTGGTGCACTGTGACAATTCAGACTCTTATCAGCAGGAAAACTAACCGCAGATAAATTAGTGGATTTTATTAATGACTGAAAGAAACAGCCCTGTACTTTCAGCGAAAAAGCAATGTGGACCCTAAAAACACATTGTATGTCAAGGAATCAAGGCTGATGATAGAATGTGCAATATGAGAGTTCATTTCAGCCCAGGACAAATGGTGGGGCTCTGGGCAAAGGTCACAAACAACTCCCCCACTGAAAACCTGGCTGGCATCCCAACTGTTTACAACTGCAATCAAATGTGTCCTGCTAAGAGGTGCTGAGAACAGACATTCCCTAGACCTACTGTCTGAGGGCAGTTCTGAGCCGGCCAAATGCTCAGGCTGGTACGTGACAAAAGTAGGGTGGAGGTGTGAACACAGGGGCTATAATTAAGGCTGAACTCTGGCGGAAACAATACAGGAAAATAGATGCTTTTCAGATAAGAGGACAGGCATGCTAGATGTCTGCAGTGGAGGATTTCTGTATAGCAAATGCATCTCCCATTTTCAATCTGCACCCTACACCTCAAACAACAAAGAGCCTAAACAAACAGGCTGGCTCAGAGAGACAAATGACCTGGAGGAAGGAAATCTCTTTATTGCGCAAATGAATATTCCCTTTGGTCAAATGGGCTGTCGCAGTTGTGGCTTTTTCTCCAAAACTACAAATCACACCGTTTACATATATGTTTTATTTTGTAGTTAATTTCAAGGCGATTTTGATGATATAAAATTCCACCATCTGCGACTTGTAAGGGCAAGCTAACCTATGTTCCTGGCTGCTTTTAACATGTCCCGAATGCGAGAGTTGGCGTTCTGGTGCAGGGTAAAATTAAGAATATGGGTAATAAATTACATGTTCCTTAATGTTAAGCTTTTTGTAAAAACTGATGGAAAATTGCCACGGCTGTTCGGATCTGCCTGTTTTATTACATGCCCCCTGATTAGCTGACTCTGAGAAAATATCCATCATGGCAGTTGCCAGTAAAATTATGAAGTTTTGCCACATAACTAGTTTTTGCCAGAAATTTGACATGAGAACAAAGCGGATTGAAATGGGAATTGCCATATGTCTGCTTCAGACTCCTAGACCAATCTTTAGAGGGGGGCTGGCGTTGGGAGGAGAACGGTAACTGACCAATACTATTTGGGAGAACTCTTGCAGGGTGCTCTCGAAGATTGTAAACTTGATGGTGTCACCGCTGCTATATTAAGTGGATGCATTATGAGGAAGGGTCAGAGCTGCTGAGACCATCTGACGGCTACCAGGAAACGCCAAAAGGAGACTTTGCAGAGATTGCTTGTGGGTGGAGCTGTCTATTTCTGGGGAGGCCTACATGCTGACTGGATCCAATGGTGGAGCGCTGGAGGCCATCCTTGAGAGTGGAGTGACCATACCCCTGCCCTGTCCTTCCAGCGGGTTCTGACATGCAGCTGGCTTTCCTGACTTTAAACGGAGGTTTTCAATGTAAGTAGAATTGAACCCTGGGAGACTAAAAGGTGGGGGAATCTGCTGGCCGTAAATACTTTCCCTTTATAGCGGGCGGGGGTTGGTGGCAAAACTGTGGAGATCTTTAGTCTATTTTACTAAATAAATATTAATTTAATGAATTCCTCTTGACAGAACACCACGGGGTGATTTTTTTTTAAAAACAAATTCGAAATTAACCAAGCTCATGCCCAGTTTGTGCTGAAAACTATAGACTGTAATTTAAAAGGGTAATCCTGTGTGTTCAGCTTCCCCAACACATGCATTTGCTTGGGGCGGGAGGGGGTGTGGGGGGGGTCTGAAATCCAAAATTCTCAAATCATCCCAATTTTTACTGTCCAGCTTCTCCAAAACGGGCTTTTAAGTGAGGGCGTCTGAAAACAAACTGCTAAATCACACTGTGTTTATTTACTGCTAGCCTTTTAAGCGCGCAGGAAAATAGAAATTGCACAGCACTACATTTGTAATTGAGTTTGTTCACTGGCCAGGGCTAATTATTTCTTGAATTGAAATTGAGAAAAAGTATTGTGATTTATGTTTTTCCCCATTTATTTGTGGGATTTATTTCTGTAACAAGAAGGTAATTGTGAGCCACAAAGAAGGGGGCGTGTCTAGGGTATTGTGATTTCTATTGCCTATAATTCAAATAAAAACCAATATATTTCCTGTACACCGGCCTGGTTCTTGGCTCATTGGTAGCTCACGGGGAGGGGTTGAACGGGTATGATATGATGCTGAGATGGGGCTGAAAAAAGAACTAACATTTAACAGTTTATTGTGTGATGCCTTGATTGGGGAGGGAAGGAACTCCTTGTGTTGAGGGTGGCCTCTCCATAATCCTTAATGTCACACAGAGGCTGGACCCCACCCCCTCCTATCTGTCCTAAACCGGTGTTTTTATGGTGTTATGGCCCATACCCAAGCCCCCCAGTGCTTTCAGAGGAAACAGCGGCCTGGGTATGGGCCGTAGGGGTAGGAGAGTTTACAGGGGGGAGAGGGTGTCACTAGGGGCCATAGTGCGGGGAGGATGGGTTATGTTTTTGCTCTGATATACATGGGGAATGAAACGCCACCTTGGATAGTATTGAAATCGGGGCCTAGTTTTGCGCGGAAGACAAGGCCACAGGCCCGAGCCAGTCGCATAGAAATAAAATTGTATGCAGGCGGGAATAGGTTGTAGCTTGGGAATCCGTGAGGGAGGCTAGAGCTGCAGAGGTTCATAGACGCTTCATTGTTTCATGTTGCCAACAGCCGTATCCCAGAAGGAACGCGCCCTGCAAGGCCAAAAGGGGGTTGGGAGCTCACTGTGAAAAGCGATCCCATGAGAAGGAGGGCCCGAGCCTCCAACATTTCCTGTCCCAGCTCTAAGTAATAGCACTCGAAAGCGCCAGTCCCAAGACCCCCAGCTTTCCAAGATGCAGCCAGTCCGAGACCACCAACCATAAAACTGTTAGACCACCCCAATCGATCAGAAAAAATCTGAAAACAAGGAATCGAGTGCCTTACCAGAGCGTGAAGAATTCCAATCGGGCGTCACACAACGGACCAGGACCTTCGCCCTTAGCCTCAGATGTAGCACGCAATGAGAAAGCTTTTTCTTTATTTTCTATGAATTCGAATTGAGCGATACCCAACCCGTCTCAAAACTCCTTTTACAAATAACCCGGGTCACAATGGACCATGAACCAGGCCGGTGGGTGGTAACACAATACGTATTTATTTTAAATTCAAAGAAAATCACACCATTTTTATATTGGGCAGCAATCACCAATGGGGTGATAATTACAATGAAAACCACTGAGATACACTTGGGTAACCTTCTACAAGAACTTACCCAAAGCACAAATGAATAGGAGCACTTTTTCAATTAGGATAGATAGCCCCCGAGTTAAGGTTTCCCCCTGCAATGTTCCCCTCAATCCACATAATCAATTTGGATAGAAAGAAGCAGCAAGGAGTCAGGGATATTATACAGCAAACCGAATCAAAATCCGACCTTCCCTCACAAAACCCTTTGCAATTGTTTAAAATGACACACTGATTTTGACAAATAATTAATTGTATGTGTGGTTAAATAATGAGGTACATATGTTTTATCATAATATCAGGGATGTAATATCACTAGCCACTAATAAAGCAATGTATCACAAAAGGCATACAGTTCAAAAGCAATTTGAAAGTGAGAAACCCCAGTGCAGTCAAAATCACATGTGTAAAAGTTGCATTTTCACCCTTTTTCAGTTTTAATGTCAAAACGTTTTTTTTTAAAGGGTGAATTGCACAGAATCGGAATGCGGTTTTTAGGCTGCGGAATAGATGCTCATCAACAGGATAATATAGAAGTGAAATAGTGATTATAGCTGAATAATTGGATGAGATTTTCAAGGTGAAAGAAATTTGTTTTTTGGTCAAATAAAGCAGTTACAAAGAGAACATCGGTTTAGAAAGAAAGGCAAGTTTTACTCAAACTAGATTATCAAGACTATATTGTTAAAGAAAAACACGGTACGCTCCAAGGTTGAGTCACAACGTCCACCTTTTCACCCCGCGTTCAACCTAATGTGGGAATTCATTTGATTATTCATAATACGACTAAGGTCTTATGATCATGCAAGACAGAAATGAATAGGAAAGTGACGCTAATGCTGAAAAATCAAGGACCGGATGCACAGAAAATTCTAACCGTCTTAAACAAGTTACCAGGGTATGGATAGGATTACTTGGAAAATAGGACAAAGACAAAGTAGCAAGATAGGGTAGACTATGTGTGGCTATGGGATGGGGAAATACTCACAATACACGCTTGAATTTGGGGCTTTGGACAGCCAGCCGAGTGGGATTTCTGTATCAATGGCCTTGCTGGGATAGGGTCATCAATGCTTTGGCCTGGCAGTAGGGTCTGGAATCTTGCAAAGGTGGATCTGGAATGTCTGGCTATGCAGGCGCTGGAAATTCAGGAGCGAGTGTGTAGAGTGTGTCAGCCTCTCTTATTTATAAGACTGGTGACATCACAGAATTTTATTGTTGGGCAGAACTAGGCTAGACCTACCCCCAAGAACCAGATAGGCTAGCCTGTGTTGGTCGCCTCCTCAAGGAATGGACTCCGTTTAGGGGGTTGTGTTTTATGAGGTGCAGCATTTTTACAAATTACATGAGCAGATTACATATTTCACGCAGGGCATGGCAGTCCAACTCTCCAGTTTGTAGAAGTTTGTTTCGTCCGTCTAATGATTTTACGTCCTTTTCAGTGAGAAATGTCATACCTTAAATTCTATAACTTTATACATGTGTGCATATTATCATAAGGCATGTTAATCTTGAATTTAACAAAAAATAAAAGTGGCACCATATACACTTTCCTCAGAATATCCAACTCTCTGCCATTTCTGTCCCTTATATGCCAGCGAAGGCTACCACGTCTTGAATTAAAGCCACCAAAATTGCATCTAGATTGTGAAACTTTTGTATATCTGCGTTGTCCAATTGCAGAGATAAAATTCTCAGTGTTTATTAATAAACTACTCTTTAGAGCCAAAATGGGCTGGCCTTTGTCCCCCAACTGGGACCACATTTTTTTTTCTTCAGGCTACCACCAAATGTCATTTTAGCTCAGGGCTGCCCTGGAGTTTTCTGAGTTTGAGTGACTGGTGGTTGTCACTTCCAAAAGTCACACGTAGGTGTGCCAGATCCATTTCAAGCTGAAACCCAGACAGAAGTCTGACGAGCGTGTGATATTTCTTTCTCTTGGTCATTCAAAGTTTCGAGAGGCAACAGTTAACATGTAGGTGTCCCAGAAATCCATTGTGGCTCCTGTTGGGGGAAGCCCCGGCCCCCAACTGTCCCTTGAGCCATAGTAGAACCCTGTTTGGCTAATTTTCCAGTATAGCCAATGCCTTTATTTCTTTTATTTTGTTTTGAATCAGCAGCAAGCCTGTTGAAATAAAACCTCCCATATGTTTCCCAGCAAAACCCCCTTTACATTGCTAGGCCAAGACGGGGCCTTCTTTCAACATTACACTTTTAAAACAGGCATTTTTCCTTATTTGCAAAAGCGCATTTTAACACATGGTGAAGTCTGCTGGGCTGACCATTTCAAAAGGTTTTCTCTTCCTTCTGACTTCCCAATGTTGTTTTGCAGCCATAGTCAGTTTCACTTATACCGCAATCTGTTTAAGACACAGGTTCACTGAAATTGACATATGCCTTAAGGGCTAGGGTTTCTTTTGAAGCAGTGATTTTATTTTTTTTACATTTTGTAGCCCAAAAGTCCAGCATTTTCCAGTGCGGCGGAGAGTAAAGTTGTTTGTAATTTTAAAGATTTCTCCTGACACAGCCTGTCCTTCAATTATACTGCTCTCTTCTGCTGGAGCACAATCTGGATGGGCATAGCAGGGTCTCCCTGATAAAAGCAGAGTAATGTAGAACAGATGAAAGGAGCATCAGAGCGGCATAATTTTAATTGTAAAGTATTTCCCTTTTTCAATGGGAAACTTTGGGCTAGCAGCAAAGCAGCGTAGCTTTCCACTTCGCTTCTTTAGTACACACAAGAACGCACCCTGGCAGCCTTTCTCGGGGTGCTCCCTGTTCCAACTTGCCCAATGGTGCTTGGCAAAAACAGTGCAGTCATCATTTTGTAGCTGCAAAATGCAGTTTTGATGCGAGACAGTGGTGCTCAAAGGAGCCAGCCCAGCCATTTTGCTGTTTAACTGCTGAAGTGCAGCTTGGTCATGGATGAGAATTCTACGGAGTGGGTCAATGTATCCCACAATAGGTTGCGTGATTTGTGCTGCAAGTTGCCGGGAGGGATAAAACAACATAGCTAAAACGAGGGTGGGGAACTTTGGTTGGGCACCAACGTGTCTGGAATCTAGCTGTAGTTTGTTAGCAGCAATAGCCTCGTAGTATTCGCTTATCCCATGTCTGCAGTACCAGGTGCACATCAGGTTAGAGATAGTATTGTTTTGTTTCACATAATTGCCAATTAGTTGCAGCTTTCTGCCTGGCGCACAAGGAGGAGCCCACGTGGAATAAGATGGAAAGACTGGGCTGGGACCAATGTCCTGGCATCCTTTATGGAGCAGGTAGCCTGTGTATAGCGTCTCGACCAATCAGCCATGCAGGTTCGTACATTGTGATTTACGTCACTGATTACGCTGTATGCCTTTATAAAGCATTGTACGCACTGATTTTGGCAGAACGTTCCATGGCAGCAGAGTTCTTTGCTGCCACATTTCTATTTTTGTAAGGAAAACCGTTTTATTTCCACAAGAGGTGTGCTGGGCTTCTTTCTCTACTGGGTGTATTTTTTCTGGTGTGAGCATTGAGGGGCTTCTCTACAATGGGTTGCATCTGTGTATGGGGATGGGGTTAAGATAATTAACAACTAATGGGTTTTTTAAATTGCCCAGCGGATCTCTGTTGTCTAATCTGATATTTCAATCGTCCAGGCCCTGAAGAAGGCAGAAAAAGAAAATACCTGGAAAAACAAAGGTTATTTGAAAATCTACAGACCCGAGGACTACAAACTTCAAAGACCTTATCACTGCCAGGCCCAAGTACTTCTAGCCCTGAACTAACAGTGAAAGCACTGCAGATACCAGATGTCTTTTAAATCTTACACAGGAACGTACTATTTTGCCCATAATTCTGGAACGGAATGTCACATGAAAATTATTTTTGTGAAATCTTCAGATTGGGATGCTCTGTTTAATGCTAGAAAAGCAATTTTTCTAATGTGATCTTTAATTCTGCAAATTAGGTGAATTTGTATTGTTGTGAAGAAAGGGTGCACGCTAAGTTCACATCTCCTAGTGTCCACAGGACTCCTTACTTTGAAATGGAAAAATAATTTGGACAGAAAAGTATCAGTTATAAGCAAAATTCTGTAAATAATTAACCATTGGTCCCATCATGATAAAAATTGCATCATCACCGAACTTTAAGGACTATGGCCCTCATTACGAGTTCGGCAGTAACCATGCCGCTATTGGCGGCATGGCTGCCGCCGAAATCGCGTCGGGGTCTGGGTCCTCGGAATGAGGAATTACCGGGCCTTTCCGAGTTCGGAAGGCCCTTTAATTCCTCCCTCCACGGACCCGGACACGGTCCTTCCCCATTCCCATTTCAGCCCCCATAGGGCTGAATGGGAATGGGAGAGGGAGCAAACAACGGGCCATTACGAGTTGGCCCGCTGTTTGCTCCCTCTTCCCCTCGCGGGACCCGGTAAGCACGCCTGGTTTTCCCAGTAATGCGGCGGTACGGGGTGAACGGCACCGGCACCTTTTACGGCGCTGTTCACTCCGTACCGCCAGGGTCGTAATGAGGCCCTATGTCTTTGTTTATTAATGCATCCTTTACTGTTCCCATTATTAAAGGACGGGTGGTGGGGTGGCCACCGTGTGAGTGCAGGCGTGCAGGTGAGTGAACGAGTGCAGCTTGGTACATACCGTCATATTCACATGATCTGAGTGAATTTGTGTGCGCGATGTGAAGAATCGCAGGGATTTATCCCTTCTCCCTAGGGGTTGAGATAAATTGACCTCCTCATGAGAGATTCCCCCTTTGGGGACAAAGACTCCCGTTCCCGTGAGGAACTCCCTAAGTCAACTACCAAAGCTGCATATACAGGACTGTCTTCTGTGAAGAATACTATGGCTACTTCGTGTTTGGCTGAAGGCAATGTAACAAATCCATGTGAAGCGAAAATAAGGTAAATGTTTCTTTAAACAGAGGACTGTATTTAACTGCAACTAGTCGGAGCATATAGAGAGGAGGAGAGTGCTATTCACAGGAGACGCCCCCTTTTGTTTCATCACATTTTGTGGAGGTGGAGCCCAAGCAAATCCCGGAGCCTGCAAGTTTTGACGAACCAGAGCAGCGGAGTGTGATATGGTACGAACAGGAGAAGAGTTACCTGTAGTGTTTCGACCATGTATGCAAAGTGGTAGGCAGGATGCCTGAAGAACAGCGCTGAGCCTACCGCGACAGGAAGTCTGAACGCCTTTTGAGCCACAGTGTCCGCAGGCATCGGACGAGGAAATGGAAGATCAGCGAAGCGAGCGAGAAGCAGTACCCCAGCGAGAGCCGAGCCCTGCAACAGTTTCCCATATGAGAGGTACTGGAGAAATTGGGAACAGGAGGCCACCGGGGACTCATTATTTACATGAAGGGACTCTTTCCAGACCTAAGGACGAAAGAATAACCAGAAAGTTGAATGATTGGAACCGTAAAAATGGAAGCGAACAAATAACCCGGTGGGCGAAGGAGAGGAACTTGTCCCAATCCTGATGTCAAAATATTATTGAAGACTCTAGTTAACCAAGGAAGTGAACAAGATTTCAGAGGGAGAATTAAAGAAGCCAGGTCGGGAACCAACAGTGACTGCGAAGAGAACCTCTACGAGGAAGGGCAGGAACCTTATACATTCTAAGTTGAAGCCTGGAGAAAGTGTAACCCTGAAACATATAGGAGGTGATAAGTCTCGCAATAAAACAGGATGATCAAACAGTGAGCCTCAGAGAGGGAGAGTATCATTGGCAAAAAGTCTGAAAGGAAATAGAAGTAAATATAATTGGGAAAAGGCTAAGCAAATAGACTGCGAAGAGCATAGATGTGGTGACAGGAGTGTGAGGAACTATTGTAAGGAAAAAAACTTCAAAGGAAGGACCACGGAATGCACAAGATGCAAGGGTTATCTTAAAGAACTGCAAGAGTTGATAAGAAAGACTAAGTGAATTACGCAAAAAAGTATATAATCCAAATGGAAACCTGTACATAAAGGACTATCCACAACCGAGAAGACCAAGGGAAGGAAAGACATTCTCTTGGCATATTTTCTTTAGTTATATTTAGTGGTAGGATCAGATGGAGTTAGTTTGGACAGAGCACATATTGCCTTTGGATTTTCTGACATCTGACTAGCATCTTTACTTTCTTTAGATAGGCAGGATATTCCCTTTAGCCATAGGCCTTATTCTTTCATTTTTATAAGAATACAGAATGCCCTCAAAGTGTACTCCTTCCGACCTACCACAACGCGCAGTTCGAAGAGACCCAGATGGTGAACGGGTGTCCGCCATGCCGTACCAGCCTTAGAGTGAATTGATCTTCCTTCACTTAATCATCTGCCTCTTCTCTTAAATACTCTACCACCAAACGTTCTCACCAGGAACCATTTACAAACATGCTTATAATCAATCACATAATAAATGTAAACCACAACGCAGAAAATGGGTTCATCCGATCAGCGTGCTACACTAAAAGACCTCCACTGCCCTCTATTCTCTATTGAGCATTTTAATGTCGCATGTATCAACCTCATGAGAAAGTGTGAAGTTGGATTACTTTCTGTTGCATACTTAACAAATTCATTTTTAAATTTTAATATTCATCTTTTTTTAGTTCAAGGCTCTGATGTCTCTTATGTTTAGTGACTAGCTTTGTTCATTGCGAAACAGGTCTTCCTCACTGTGCAATCTTGTCTTATGTCTTTTCCTAGGCTTTTCAGCCAGAGGCATTTAGCCTTCTCGCTCTAATTGGAATTCCATTCTGTTTGCAATACGTGAACTGTCGCTGTCTGCCTGGTCTTGAGTACACTTACTTGCTTCTTTAAAAGGAGCACGATATCTATTCTGAGATGTGGAGGTGAATAGCGAGACATTTGGGAGAAAAGCAAAATATACGCTGGTTGGTTAATCTTAAGGCGGCTCGAATGGGCTTTGGGAACAGAACGGCACTTTTTCTTTCTGATGGCATCTAAGAATACCTTCTAAACAATGACGGGATAATTGTATTACCCGTTGATAGACTCTTTGCCCCTGTGCTGGCCTGGCAACTTAACGTGAGTGTGTTTAAGAAAGTCTAAAAAAGATGGACACTTTCTTTGTGTATAGTTTCCTGCTCCTGCCAACCTCGTTGTAGTGGGTAAACTAATGGCCGGCGAAATGGAGGTTTGTATGATATGTGTTCCATGACCTCACTTCTCATTCCGCCTTCCTGTTCCTCACATCCTGGTGCTGCCAGGCAAGCTGTAGACAGAAAGCGCCACAGAAGCTTGGCAGGGTCGCTCTAACTTTTATAGCATGCATTTTTAGCTTGGGAATTTAAGCATAGCAGGTATGCATTTCGCTGACTATTCTACAGAACTGCTTCAGGATTAAAGTAGCTTTTATTGACGTCACAAATAACCAAAATTAATGCCTCTTCCTTTCTTTCGCCAGAGCACAGATAAAATACTGGAGAGACTGCCAAGGTAAACACGAAATGTCTATGTGGGCTCACGTTTAATGTTACTCTCGCGTACCTTTTCCTTACTAGTTACTAGTCGTAACTACTGATACATTTAAGCCCTCGAGAGTGATTCTTTATCAACACATATTTTAAGAAAACACGCATGCTATCAATAAATGAGTCTTTTTTTATTTTCATTTTATTGTCTTATTGATTGGCTCGACTTCATCCAGATGTTATTTCGCCTACCTTTACACTTGGTGTGCCATTATCAACAGCTGATGTCTTACCGGCCTTTATGGTAAGGGGGTGCTTTTACACAACAGTATGCATCTGTACTGCGTCATGCCTGTACCACGTTCTTTAGATGTAACTTGGTGTACCCCTTTCATATGCCAGCAGGTTTTCACCGGTGCACCCTTTATCTTGAATCCTGTGGTTGTCCATTTACACCAAAGAGAGGGTTACAAGTTCACACATTTAACTTTGCCGGGTTCAGGGAGTCTAGTAATGTAGATTCTAAGCAGTAGCCATATATTTTTAAATGCCCTCCAACTTAATAGTTCATTTTAAATCCCTTGTTGGTTCTGGTTGAAGTTAGCTTTTCTTACTGCTGGGCAGAGCTAATGCGGATAAAGAAAGGAGCCCAGGTGTCTATCCACTGCTCGTCAAGCTTAACCAATGCCTCCTGCTCAAAGCTCGATTACAGCGGTGGCTATTGTGCCGCTGTTTAAGCTGGTAAGGGATTTTTCAACGGCCTTTAAAGAGCGTGTTTAGTTTCCCGCTGACTGTATGTTGTATTTATTTTTCGCTTTAATGTTGCCAGTGAAGCAACCCTATAGTGGGGATAGGTCTGGCATGAGTGTTTCCATGCTGCTTGTTAGTAGATTTTCATTTTTATGCACCCTCATATTATGGTATGAAGAATAAAATGGCTACTCTCCCAATCCATAATACTCACTTAAAACAGCGTTTTTTTTTCCATACGCACCCTTGTGGAATGGGTCCACCTGCCTAACCGTTTTATCTGTGAAAGCTGACTCGTGTAGAAAAGATGAAGCTGCGCACAAAGATTACATGGATTTTGAAGACTGCGTTTTGGTGGATAACCTAGCGCAAAAGGACACCATTAGCATCATGATGTAGAGTGTAGATCACCAAACGACCAACTGGTGTTCTCGGTCTATACGCGAGTGTCCTGCAGCAGTTCTCGCAGCAGGGGAATCTTTTGCCCACTGTTCATTAGCAGTGCTTCTGGACCCCTGTGAAAGTGACTTGTGGAAACACTCCTCCAATAATAGTGCTGCAGATGCTTACCAGTGGGTGCTAGCAGTAACTACGGAGCAAAGTAGCAAAAAAGACGTTAATGAGTACACAGCTTTTCTTCTCCGTGTTTGATTTTGAAATATTTATACAAGCATCTTCTCGCCACTGGTATGAAATGGCGTTTTGAGGTGTAGAGCCAGGTCTAAGGGGAGACGCGCCGGCATTGAAGGCTTTTAAGGGGGCATGGACAACGAGGAGGCACTTTACAGGTCATTGAATGGATTAAGGAATTCCGTGAGGACGATTTGGCGGGATCTGTCAAGCTACAAAATGGAAGGAATCCTGTGCTGCCACAGAATTGACAGAGCCCAAGAGGCTGGGAGGTGAAGTCTCTCTTTGCATGGGGGTTACGCGAGTCGGAAGAACCCCCTCCCCCCGCCCCCCTTTCCCAGGGAGCATCTTGGAAAGCCCCCCCCCCCCTCCCAGAGTTGCTTGCATCCGTGATGAACTGTGCTGTTTTGCGCCTGTACATGGGGATATTCATACACAGAACCACTTCAGACCTTGCTACAAACCCTGCAGAAAGAGATGAAAGATTTTTTTTTT
Source organism: Ambystoma mexicanum (assembly GCF_040938575.1). Lineage (NCBI taxonomy): Eukaryota > Metazoa > Chordata > Amphibia > Caudata > Ambystomatidae > Ambystoma > Ambystoma mexicanum. Next base: position 824,578,999 of record NC_090939.1, read on the forward strand.
AAAATTACTCGATCATAAAATTAGACTAATTGTAAATGTGAGAAACGTCAGTGCAGTACTTTTAAGAAAATGTCAATTATTTTTGTCAACAGTATTTAATTGCGTGCTGCAAACAGTGCACCGCTATGTTAGCTCAGTGGTTCCATGAATGTGCTGCAAAGCAGTGTGCGAGTTGCAATCCAAAGGGTTTGAATCTTGTCATGCCCACAACTTGTGCAATTGAATTTAGTGGTGGCAATTTATGGGACTTATTAACGTTGTGTTTCTGATGATTTGGCACTGGCGGACAAAATACAGTAGTGTCTACCTGGGACTAATGCCGACTTGGCAAGGGTGGGCTGTGCTGCCCGAAAGCTGACCATGCTGACGAGATTCTGGCAAAATGGGACCATACCTGTCAGAGTTCAAAATGTTGGGGAGGAGCGAGCGCCTTTGGCTAGCGCCTTTCTGCACCCCTCAAGCACTTTACAATTAGTCAAGACTTCTAAGCACTATAGCACTGGGAAAGCTTTTTTCATGCAAAAATAATCACACAGAGGCGTGGCAGTCACTAAATAAAGATAGTTATTTGCATCTTATATATCAATCCCAACTATTAGTTGAATTAATTCGTAAAACTGTTACATTGTAGTCAGCTTGCTCAAAGCACACAGTGATTTCAGGCTCTGCTAAATATAGACTACATGCAGGCTTGAGAGAACAAAGTGGCTGACCAATTGGTCCTGTCAATCACAGGCCAATGGAGACTAAGATTCAGCCCGACATAGTAGTAGAAAAGTGTTTTTCTGTAGAAGTTATTGGACCGCATCAAATATAATTTTATGGAGTTAATGTTGAGAGAATGGCGGGAAGATGTGTTTATGTATGAATGTTTATAACATAGTAAATTATGCTAAACGAGAGCTACAAAATATTCCTGCTAATACAGCATTGTTAAATTGGGAACATGGCCATGCAACACTGGAGCCTCTGCAGCATCCCTTCTATGGCAAGAAAAAGTTTGGAGGAGCTCTGCTGGTATCCAGTGACCAAGTCAAGAGTATTTAAGCACCAGGCACAGCACCAGTATTCAGGACCTGGGAGGGAGCCAGCAACGACGACAGAATGTACGCCTCAAATGTCAGAGTCCTCTGCCATTTCCCCAATCCTCATGATCTGTAAAGACTAAGTCCTGTCATTACCTGCAAGATGGACTCATGGCTTTTAATTCCCTAGAGGGGTGCATTTACTCTGGTTTATGGTGATTATGGGTCCCCTGTATTTAAGGGGCGCCCCTGTAAAATGGGGTTCGCTTTCAAAAACCATGTGTGTTGCAAGTAGTCTTTTTGGAACAAGCTGTCGCACAAACTGCTTCAATGCAGGCTCTCCTTTGTATATTGCTGTTACACACAGTACCCAGCATAGACACACCCTTTGCCTGTTGCTCATTCTGCTTGCATCAAAATGGCTCCTACGAAAAATATAGAGCACATCTAAAACTCAGCAGTAGGAATCTTCAAATCAACAGTAGTGTTGCAGACAACTCTGCTTAACCATTTCATGTAGATTTTTAATTTTTTTTGGGGCTGTACTCCACATCCGGTGACTGTACTAACATATGAGGCATCCGCTTCAATTCAGTATTACTCTGACAACTGAGGTTGCATATATGTGTGATAGCACTTGCTATGCCATGATGCACCTTATTTCACACTGCGCCAGTTACCACCGTCCTGGTCATGAGCAGCGATTAGGTTTGTCTGGAGTGGTGTTTTGTGACTGGACAGGGGTATCCAGACTGGGCATAACTGGTACACGATGGCAGGACCTGCATGAAGGAGTCTACGTTTGGCTAAGGCATTTGTTCCTGCGACCCTTCCCCACTTGTATTCTCAAACACTAAGACTTCAAGGGAAGTCCAATGTAGCAATTCTTCACCTCCCAAACTGCACATGTGCACTACTGTCAGCCCTACAGAGAAGGGGTGTATCAGCCACTTTTACTCCCTAAAAATAGGCAAATACTCCCAAAAAATAATAGGGAGTAAAAATACTACCAATAAAAAATGTGAAATTGACACTTATGAGCTGTGCCCATGTTTTCACTCAAACAGTACCATGGATGTGTCTGGACCAGTAGTTCATGTACTACCACAGAAAGAAACCACTATAATTATGGAAGAGGTGAAATGCATATTTTTATATGTATGAATAACTTGGTGCAAAGAAGTATTTCTCACAAAAACATTTCTGTTTTACTATTGAACATATATTTACTTGATTATTAAATACTCCCATTGGGAACGGGACTCATATTTTTACTCCCTAAAAAATCATTTTACACCCAACTTTCAAAAATAGGAAGGAAAACACTCCCACTTAAAAATCATATCTGGAGCACTGACTACTGTCCTGGTGTAATACCCATATACTACTAAGAAAATCCAGCATAATACCATTGTTGAAGACTTCCTGAAGTTTAGCCCAACGTACTGGATCAAGTGCCATTCCTGGATCAAGGAAACCAAGTATGATTTATCCCTTCGAATGCATAGATTTCAACATTACTAATTGGGACCGCGAGGATAGCTCGGCGACAATATGTTTGTCTTGGAAGCAAGTGGGATACGAGATGGAGCGGGCACCGCTTATGTTTATTTATGTAATTTTTTTGTATACGTTGGTACAATTAATTTCAAATAGTTATTTTGCCCTGTGGCCAGGATAACTTCACTTGCACAGTGGAGTGTAAAATATGTCTCAAGATATTGGTTTGGGCCGGGATGTCCCAAAAAACTGGAAGGACCAGTGAAAATATCACTATCATTTACATTTGTACACATCTTTTGTCAACAATTTCGCATAGTTAGTCAATAATTCTTTCCTTAATTTAGTTTTTCACAATAAGTTTTTCTTAAAACAGAAGTATTTATTCATCAGAGACCTCGACTGTTCTAAGATGTTCTATGCATTTCGGTCCATGGGACCATCTTCAGGGACCAAGTTTCTATAAAACGGTAATCATAATTGTCATATCTATTCATGTATTTGTTTGCCATATTTACCAGCCTATGCAGCTATCACTTCTTTACTTCTGTGGGAAGTTGTGTTCTTCCTCTGAGCCTTTTGGAGGATTGTTTGTCTCTATGACTTTGGATCCTACTGTAGGAAGCATGATATAAATGAGGTAGGCATACTAACAACTTTTAGTGCCAAATATATACTTAGTTTTTGGCTGTTCAGATTTTAAAGTTATACATTTTTTTTTTTTCTTTTTTTTTTAAATGTGATCATGGACTTCCAAAAGGTATCTTATCCTGGTGTCCTGTGATGGAAGTAAGTATAAGTAGTTGTAACCCAATAATTATACCCAGTGCCTGATTGTTTGTTTTCTTACCTTTGTCAGTTGTAGCGTCTGCTTTGGACACCAGGATCACTATAGAGTGATTCCTGTGTCTTTTTTAGCGCTTTTTATATTTAAAATGGCGCTGGTACATTCAGCGCAATGACATCAACTTGATGACGTTATCGCGTGCCGTGAGCCATTTTGAGAAACGTAGTACATTGTAAACTAACTCTAGGGGAGCCTCCTGATTTTTCAAAATATGTAATAGATGGTGATTTAAATTAGGTCATAACATATTCACATTCAGGATCTGTGTGTACGGTAAATTTCAGTTGATGAAAAACATTTTGGTGATATAAGCACGTTTCCTGTGACATACATGAAAAGCATTTTAGCAATGTACTAATAGGCACGTTATTGTGACATATAATACAGATGACAATTTTCTACTTTGTATCTGTGGTTTTAAACCGATGTTCATTGCTTTATAGCAAATGGTTTTTTTTTTTAATTCGTTTAGAAACCAGCTGGTTGCTAAAAATGTTGGTACATTCTACTAATCTATATTTGTTCTTGTCTGGGTTCTCTTTCTCAATCGCGCTACATTTACATTTCTTATGTTACAGGTTCCAATGCGGTATCCCGATACATTTTTCTTTCCAATTGTTTAATATACTTTGTTCTCTGTTAACTTTAGCTCTCAGGGGATTTATGATATTTTCATGACGCCAACACTGGTTTCATTTCAACAATTATACTCGTATTTGCATTTTTCCATTTTTTTCAATTACAAATTTTGAATTTCAACGATTTAATATTTGTCATATCTACTTCCGACTTTTGTCTAAAAAATGTATACTTAAGGCATGGGCGCCAACATTTTTTTATCGGATTTTCTTTATGGATGACTGAACTTTGGTTACAAACTTTAAGGTGGTTAATACGACAGAGTGGGAGATGACCACCCTTGTGTATATTCATTGCAGTTCCTTGTCTGGGTCACTTTTGATTTCAAAGGAAGCATGCAACATTTATCGGACATCTTGGAACAACCTATCTCTGTTTAATAAATACTGTTTTAAGAAAAACATTATTGTGAAAAACTCAATTAAGGAACAATTGACTATGCAAAATGATTGACAAAATATTTGTACAAATGCAAATGATAAAGTGATATTTTCACACAGGTCCTTCCTATTTGTTTGGGACATCGCAAACCAATATCTTAAGACATGTCTTGGAAGCAAGACCATGCAGAGCATCACAGAGTTGAAAACCAGTCGTGTACTTTTTGTATTTTTTTTTATAGCAAAGGGTTGGGCATTGAGCAATGTTTATTTTTGTGTTTCTCCTTGTGAATGCCTAACTGATGAGGTGAAATAATGTTTTTATTTATTTTATTTGTAGTTCGTTCCAATTACAAAACATCTCAATTAACCTAAACATCTGAAACACGTTACAAATTGCAGAGCACAAGTTTACAGATTCAAAGTCACAAAATCCTCAGGGTGGTCATGGACGATACAGACCAGAAAACCAAAAGCATGCAATCTTATACAAGCACATACCTACTAACTGTCTTTGTTTCTTGTTGGGTGCTAAACCCTGCCCGATGGTCAATAATATGCATTAAAACATAAAATCTCCAAGACAAAAACTTAGCTGATTCAACTGTGTGTATTGTAATAAAAGGCACCAATAGCCACCTAAAATCAAGTTCTCTACAATCAACAGACGTTGCATATCAATTACACAATACACACAGATTTTATACAACAAATCAGCATGAAACAATATAAAACAATAGAAGACCGTATACAACATTAAGTCTTGAACAATAAAAGTTCCTAAGGCTGTTCTAATAAATACAGTAGTTAAAATTCAATAGTGACCTTCATGAATCACTTGCCATTGAGCAGGCATTTTTTAATACACCATAGTCGATGCAGTGCAATATGTACGCTTTCAGTTTCTGTGTTAAGGCAATAGCTCCAGAATGCATCTTTCCTTATCGACTCATACCTATGGACCATACTACCCACGTTGGTATTATGTTCTGAACTCAAAGCTGCACATTTCGGTGAAGTGGTGTTTAACCGTCTCCACTTTCCCAGGAATTTTACAGATATGACAACACCTGTCTTTTAATGGGATCCCAAGACAGGCTTCAAGGAGGATCTATATAGGCAACTGATTTATACGCAGCCTCAAACGGAAATTCTGCACCGCAGGGTTCGGACATTGTCTCAAATATCTCTTGGGTTGGAAGTACTTGTGAACCACCCCTGAGCCATAAGAGTAGCTACGTAGTTATGCCAAGTGGGTGTATTTATTAATCCAGTTCCACTGCTTAACTTTGCCTTTTAAAAATGTGCTTTAGGGTGCTATATTTTGTTCCTCTAGAGAAATAAGGGCACCAACCAATACTCCTGTAAAGATTGGTAGTCAGCATGTCAAATCTCTCTTCTCCGTGACCATGAGACAGATTTACCCCCTGCCCTAGTAACAAAAGCAGTTGGCATTTAGATTTCGAATATATTTTCAGATGTAATAATCCTCGTCTTAATAGCAGCTCACCTCTAAGCGAGACCAACCCAAAATCTAACCAAACTTATTCCATTGTAGTTGTGGCACTTAGTCTCAGAATACGCTTCCAGAAGGATCTTTCTAAAACATCTAGCCAGTGTAAGTCCACCCTGGCCAACGCCTCGAGCCTGTGTAAAACCATAGGGCAGAAGCACTGTTTGTACAGGATAATTATCCCCTCCAAGGCAACCCCTGTGGTATGTCTCGCAAAGTTGCCAATCAGCTGTATCGTCCGCAGAGCATTGGCCTTCTTAGTGGCCTCTATATGCATATAAGCTCTACTACTGCTCATGTCTAGTCCGAAGTAAGGATATGTTGCAACATAGTCCACTTTTCCAAACGAGTGCTAAAACTGGGGCACTTCACCTTTATAGAGGAGACTACCAGGACCTTAGCCTTCCCATATTGATACTCCACTCATTTTCCACTGCATATTTAGTCAGAGTATCAAACATAGCTTCAGCTCCACTATAGGGTATTATTAAGCATGACTAGATCACCAGTGTAGAGCATACATGGGATGTCTTCCCCCCCCCCCCCACCCCCTATTTTTGGGCAACAGCCAATGCCTGGTTGTAAATGGGCCAGGAGATCAGCCATGTGTAAATTGTACATCAATGGTGCGATCGCACAGCCCTGTTTCACCCCTTTAACAATCCTAAGTGGGGCAGTCATTCCCCCTTCGTCATTCAAACAAACGTGGGCTTGAAAATTACAGTGTAGGGCTTTCAAAACGTTTACCAACCACTTGGGGCACCGCCAGGTCAGCAGTTTACCCCATACTTTTACACGGTTAGCCCCGTTGAATGCTGCGCTAAAATCAAGAAAGGTAACATATAATGTAGGCCCACCAAGCTCCAGTGTCCCCCCCCCCCCTAATCAGCGAATCCAAAATCCTAAGGTTGTGTGACGTGCAACAGCCAGGGCGGAATCCCGTCTACATAAATTGTAGTGCCTGGGATTCCTCAACCCTGCGCTGAAGCGCCTTCAAAACAAAGTTCGAGAACATTTTACCCGTTAATCCAATTGTGACAGCAGCCTATATTTCTCTGGCAGCAAGTGATCTCCTTTCTTATGTACAGAGACAAGTATAGACTGGTGCCAAGATACCGGGATACTTTGCATCACAAATACCTTATCAAATAACATTTTTAGTATCCTGGTCCACTGGGCGGGGTTCTGTTTTAATACCATGTTGGCCAAGCCATTGGGGCTGGGGGCCCTAGAGTTTTTGAGTTTCAATATTGCAGTTCGAATATCGGCTTTGTCATAGATCAAGGGCCACCCCGATCATGTAATCCGGGTTGAGGGCACGATGTTATCCCCACTACGATTGTTCAGGTGCTCAAGCCATTATAATTCCTGTATGGGATTCACCATCCGTTTCTTACTGTCTCCCTTGGCTAAAGCAACATATCCCAGATCTTTCTCGGGTTGTCGCTTCTGAGTGCCACTATCATTTTCTGCTAACTTCGATTAAGCATGGAAGACCTCCATCTCCTGAGCCACCTTCTGTAAGTTTTTTTGACACGCCTTATATAGGATGCCAGTGCAGGGGCTGGCAATCCCTGTCCACCTGCCGTCTACATCTCCCTCTGCATCTCTTGTTTCGTCTCGCGTACAGCCCCATCAAATATATTCAAAGGTTTACTACACACCACCTGGGGAATTTGAATGCTAATGCCAGTTTTAGAGGTCAGTGCACTAACCCATTCCTCTATCTCATTACAGCTCATAGTGCGCATGGCTTGAATGTCCTCATCTCAGAGCCGTGAGATCATTGTATCAATCTTGTGCAAGTGTTGCGCCGTCCAGCAAACAGTTAACCGCTTGGTTAAGATGTATGCCTGTGCAACCACTCTTACTGAGCCTAGTATGTTGTGAGATGATGGCTGGTGCCAAAATGTTATGATCACTGAGCTCAATAGGGAGGACCTTAAGCTCTTCGATCTGGTGGCAAGCGTTATTACTGAAGAGAGAGTCCCAGGTCGCCTCCGTCATTTCCACCCCAAGTAGAATTTCCTGGGCTATATCCCTCAGTCCTACCATTTAGCATATATTGGTCCCATTGTCTCATAAATGTGACCCAGAGACTACCCTTGGTATTACAAATCCCTTGTGACACCATACTTTTTTGTCTGACTTTACTATAGGCAGCACATAGCTTAATCTAACCTAAAATAATCAAATATGTAGCAGGTTTCCCATCACCTAACAACAAGGTATCTTCAATGTTTGATTGCATCTCATTAAGAACTTTGGTACTTGGTGCAACATTGTTAAGGATTTCAATCAGGCGATACGCTCTGCTCCTGGCCTAGTGTACAGCGCAATGGAAAAACTTATTTGATATATGGATTCATTTATGTGAAAGATGTACCACTCGTATCGCACCCCTTATTTAAGAATACCCCAGGTCACGCTCGACCAGAAATCAGGCTGGTTTGTAAAAGGTATTTATTAAGGATCAAAAACACAATATATATATTCATAGGGAAACAACAATCACCAATGGGGTGACAGAACACTGAATGATGTCTTTAATACACTGGGACTACGTTATGAGCAAGCAAATGCAGCACCGAAACTAATACTGTTGTGTCGGTTTCAGATCAGATGGTTAGGAATTCCCCCTGCAACACTTCTCCACCCCCCAATAGGCAATGCAAAGAGGTGGGAGAAGAGAGCAGGTATTCAGGAATGTACAGGTCAAACAGCGTCTCGCTTCCCCCTTCCCACAGAGAGAAAAACGAAGTGGGCTTTTCAACTGTCAGACTGACTTTTAAAATCTTTAGAATAAACTGGGCAAAACACCAAATAGGGTCTAAAATATTTACATTGCTCTAAATTCTTATGGGAGCCGCTTTGAATAGTTGCACCCAAACACAAGCAATGATTTAATGCAAAGAAAACCTTTGAAATCTTAAAATCCAAGTTGGAAGCAGTTTAGAGCTATTTTACATGTGTACACATTTCTCAAATGAAAATTCGTGGCACATTTTTCAGTGCGTGATATTCGCGATAATGGGAGAATGCTGAATGTGGGTTCTATGGATAGGTACTGATGTTAGCTACAAGTAGGAGTTGAAATTTTGTTCCTATCACAAAAACTGAGGGAGTTAGAGGTTTTAGTGAAGGTCGTTTTTGCGAGATAGGCATGAGAATGGAAACATAAATGCACCTTTAAAAATGACCAATCGGTTCGCTTACACTATATTAAAGACTACCAAAAACTAGAATCTCACACAGAAAGGTCATTTACGGCCGATTATAACAGTTCAGGTGTGATACTCTGCTTTCTGTTTTGGTTTGGGAATTATTTTCCTAATCGATCAATGGGCAGGTAGGGTTTAGGAACACATGTGAGAGAAGAGTCTGTGCAAAGATAGTTGTAACAATTCTCGTTCTAAGGAAAAGATAGGATGGGTTTGAGCTAGGGACAAGACTATGCAAAGTACATATGCTATATGACACAGTTCTTCCTATTTTTACTCACTGGATAACATTTTAAAGGGGACCGTCAGGATTCTGGACATATCGGGGACTGACGGCTGGGCACATCGGACTGGACAGGGTTAGCAAGGCGCTCTGGTCTCAGCACGGCACAGGACTGGACAGGGTCAGCAAGGCGCTCTGGTCTCAGCACGGCACAGGACTGGACGGGATCTGCCCTTCTTGGTTCTGAGGATTTTTAATTGGGTAGGCAAGCAGCAACAGCACAACCCGGCTATATTATGATGGTTCCCCTAGGCTTTTGGGGTCCTGTTCTAGAATTTGAGGCCTAGCTGAGAATGGTTCAGCTATGCAGTTGGCCTTTGCTTCGCCAAGTTTCTGGAGTCTGGAACAAGGAAGATGTTGATGTCAGCAGCAGGTCGCTCTGCCTGCATCAGGAGAGTGAGTGGATCTGTGTCGCCCTATGTCTGTTGAGCTGTATCTATTTATGCTATGAAATGGCATCACACATTGGGTGTGTTGGCCGGCTTATCTAAGCTTGCCCCTTTTTGCTGGGATAGGGTCAATACTTCATCTCTGCCTTGCAATTTGAGTGATTGGCTCAACGCCGGGTGATGTCAGGTTTTATGAATTGGTTTACAATCCTCCGAGACCTCCCTTTAGCCCTTGGTCTCAAAATCGGATTTTACCTTAAACACACATTTCTACATTAGTCACTTTTATACAAATTACACACAAAGATGCCATATTTTACATAGCGGCTATTCCTCAAAACCATGTAGCTGTGGGATCATGTCTCCCCTTTCCACAGAATTTTACCCTTTTCACTATGAAAATACTTTCAGATTTTTCTGCAACTTTCCACAAACATGCGTGTTTAACCTGGGGACATGCGTGTACATTTTCATAATTCTAACAGTCATGCATTTTGCGTAAAATCACATTTCTTGCCATTCCTTCCCAGAACATGTCATACGGTTATGCTGCCTCTTGAAACGTGCCGCCAGAAATTAAATGAACTGTCATTTTTATATTTTTCCCCATTTTGACTAGCAAGTAATAAGTCTTTTAAAAAGTGTTCTTTGTTAATGTTCAGCCACAGATGGTGGTTTGGGTCCGCCTCTTTGTGTCTCCCTGCAGTCCAGGAGCAGTCTCCTTGTTTGTTCCTTGCAGAGGCCATTTATGACCCTATTCACACTTCGAATTTCCTGAGCTGCAGCTTGTCATTGTTAATTTTGCCTCTGTAGACCAGATTCTTTCCCAACCTAGCAATTAACACTTCCCCGCGAGTTCCTGCTGGGGAAGGCCTTCCTTCTGTGAGAAGAACCTGCTATTCCAGTTTTGCAGCTTCAACCAGGTTTAATTTAATTGTTAAATTCTTTTGGCTTTTCCTTAGCACAAAACAAACTTGCTGTCTCAAATAACAAATAGCATTCTCATTCAAGATTTTAAACCTGGGATCAAAAACAACTATAATATGGGTTGCTATCAGTACCAGGCCTCATATATTGCAAACATTTAACTTTCAGTTTATAGCATGTTAAAGTTTAATCAGGAAGGCCCCTGACAGCTGTCATCACAAGTAGCCCTCTGCTGCACAGAGATTTTATTTACAGATCCACAGCCAGGCCACTTTTGCTGTGGAGATTTCCTTTTGGTCTTAGCCTTTCAGGACATTGTAAGTTCACAGTGATTCCTTAAACTAAGGGAATTGTAGCATCCAGCGGGAATTCTGAATATTTGAAGGTTCTGTACCGGCATTTTGAAGTTTCTGCGGCAAAGAAAAGGTGATTTAAAGCAATAGTGGAGTTTCATTTAGCAAAGCACTGCTTTTTCCTTTTGCACTCTACTTTCAATTGTTGTGGAGCCCAGTGACACATTTCAGTAGTGAGAACTGTTACACAACTGACAAGCGTGGCAAATTGGGCAGCCATCTTTTTGTGGGTTGAAAAGCGCGATTTTCAGGGGTTTTGCGTGCACAAGGGTTTTGCGGCCATTTTGCTGTTTCTGGCACCACCATAACAGAGTGAAGCAACATAGCAGAGCAAATGTGGGTCAATACATCCCACAACATACACATTTATAATCAACATTTTCCAGTCATTAACACAACACTATCTTTTTGCCACACCACAACCGCCATCACATTTTCCTCGGCAGATTGAACAACCACCCGGCAGGAGCAGAAGTTGTGTTTAACGCCAATTAGAAGGCCCCCATATGGTCTACCCATTATTCACTTCTTGGCCAACTGCTGATGGATGTGATACCCCTCCCCTTGGAGAGGGCAATCGAGCCATGTCTCTTGTTACCTAAAAATATCAAAAGTTGTCAAGCGGGGCAAATATTGTTTCTGTATTCCACCCGTTGAGTCGTTGATGAAGTACCCTCCTAGCCAAAGATCCTAGCATGTGAGCAGAGGAGGAAGATGGGCTGATAACATTTAGGGTCAGCTCTAATGCCCCTTTTATATAACTCAATAATTTGCCCCTTCTCCATAATTCAAGCAATTTACCCAGAGCAATGACAGCATTAAATAAGTGTGATAAGACACTGTTCCTGATTCTGTTACTTAGACTAGCTGGGGAATATAATCTGGACGGGCCGTTAAAATGCTTCATGTAATTAAATACCCTACTTTTCACCAGTGGGAAAAGTGGGCAGGAGTGGTGCCTCTGTACTTTTTTTAAAATTAAGTTTTACTGTTCCAATACTTTAATGGTTTTGTTTTAAAATAAGTGTTGGAAGAAGTTGAAACATGCACTTCAGTGCACTGCACTGAACATTCCCTTAAACATCAGGTGCATTTGTTTGGGCTTTGTATTGCATGTGGGAGTGGGCGTGGCAATGGGGTATGTGAGGAGCGGGGACAGGCCAGCAGGGAACATAGTTCCACTACTTCTTTTTCATACACTTCGGCCACTGCTTTTCACCCAATGTGAATGTTAATTCATTGCCCTCTTGTCCCTCCTGTATTACCAAATTGTCCGCCCCTCTATATAGTGTCCATTTATCACAGACTGTAACCTTATGATGACATTGTGCTAAATTGTTAAACCACAATGTGGAGATGACGGATTTACAAGTGCATAGTGGACCCCCCACCTCCCCATCGCTATTATTGACTAAACTGACATTTGATCCGCACCTCTTGCCACTCAGGGCTACATCATGCAGGGATTGACAAACATCAACATCACTGACAATTCTCTTGCACCCTGAAGTCTTTTATATTGCTTTATAGCTGTCCTACGCTCTTCAGCAATGGCAGACAGTTTAAGGATTTTAAGTAGATTAACCACCCACCCTCCCCACCATGCCCTAGGCCGATTTACAGGTCTTGCCATATCATCCCTTACAGTTCTTGATCTTCTAGTCTTATAGGTTGCTACAACCCTAGAACATTCACTTCTTCCTTCTACGGCCAGGTTTGCATATGCAGATATTATTGCTGCAGGATTGGCTAATTATGCAAAGATGTGTCCAATCTGAGAGAATCAATGCAAGAACCCTTTCTCCCTTTTCCTATCTCCTCCCCTTACTTTCTTCTATGCACTTACTCTATCAGAATTGTCCCTGGACCTAGCATGATAACAACCTCGTCTGTCTGCTCCCCCGTCCCCTGACTTGTTCCCCCTCCAGTACTATCTCAAATGTCATCAGACGTAGTAAGATAGTCGCCTGTCTGTTTCCATTTTCTTTCCACTCTCCCCCTCCCTTCCTTATCTATGTCTTAGCTCTTGCACGATCTGAAATGTCATCAGGCTGAGTATGATAGTTAATTTCACATCCTTACTCTTCATGGCCTGTAAGAATGTCATTGTATTTTCCCTTGTTCCCTCCCTTGCCTTGACGCGCTTTGAAACACTTGTTTAAGGCGATATATAAATAAACTATCGTATCATAATCCTTGTAGAGCGCTGCTGAACATAGCAATGGCACCATCGTATGTTTTTTTTTCATACGGTCCCACTCTCACTCCTCCTCCACACTTGTGCTAAATGTGCACTTGGAGAGATCACGCCGATTTATCAGTGCGATCTTGGACACACTCGATCATACTTTTGTTTACAAAATCGATCACCCGATCCCATGGTTATAAAGTAACACAGACATAATCAGCTACTGTAGGGAAGTCTAACTCCTAAGAAAAGATGCAGAGCATGGTGTTATTTTTAAAACTACACAAGCTGTTGCCTGCGCACAGCAGTTGGGAAACACACGTGAAAACACATGTGAAATGATTTGCAGTCACTCAGATAAAACTATAATTGACCAGGGCTGAACTGAAGATGCCTAAATATCAGAAACCATCCTGCAAATCTTATCAAAATGGATAAGCTGCATTCATGGAAAATGTAACATGGAAAATGTGACATCTAGGGGCACAGAAAAAATGACTTTAAAAGTAGCAATGGGGAGAAAGCAACCTGAATCCAGCATCAACTATAGGTTTGAGCTTTGACATCTACATTCTGACCATGCCACCTACCCCCAAATAAGATTGAAAACGGATTGCACACTTTCTCACAGAGATGAACTGGAGTAGGCTCAACCATAAAGATAACTGGCCTGCAACATGGTCTCAAGGAGGCTGGACCTGGTATAAACGCTAAGCCGTTGTTTTCATGGGTTGCATCTGTGTATGATGGGTTTAAGATACTAATGGGGGTTCAGCAGATCTGTGGTGCCTAATCTGATCTTTCAATCACCTCTGCTCTGATGAAAGCAGTACAAGAAAATATGTGGAAAAACGACGGTTAATCTAAAAAAATCACCATACCTGGCCAAGGAGGCAGGGGGGGAGGGGCAACTACAAGTCATAAATCCCTGAAGAACGAGAATTCAAATATCTTATCACCACTAGGTCATAAATATATTCCTGAACTAATCTGTAAAGAACTGAAGACTGCAAATGCTCTGTTGGTGACAGACCCAACTGGAAAAAAGGACCCCCCCCCATAATTTTTACAGTGGAATTCACTATTTTGCCCATAATTCTTGAACAGAAACTCGAAAGTTAATTTTTGTGTGTGCAATGTTCAGCTAGAAATGCTGTCAGTCCTGACTTGGTCCTGTCATGGTAAAAATGTCATCAATTGATTCGTGTCAGGGGGAGGAAGCTGATGAACAAATGTAACACAGTGCTATTAGTGGTGGTTATGCTTGTCTTGATTTTGGCATTTCAGGGCTAGTATGTTGTGTGTTAGTAACCAAAACGCATTCATCTGTTGACTAAAAGGACAAAATGGCACATTAATTGATCTACAATATACAAGGATTACGCAAACGAGTAGGGAACCATTTATCCAGATTTGCAAAACCAATCGGGAGTAATGTGCCAGTTTGAATGTTAGACTGAAAGAATAGTTTACGATAGACAATTAAGTGTCTATTTAGTTTGAGGTGCACCCCCATACCCGGAGCACATCCTGTAGTAGCTGGCTGTGTATTTGTGTGTAGCACCTTAATTGTACTCACTTGTGAGAGTTGTGCGGATCTGCATACTATGCAGTGCTCACTCATGCATTGATCTCTAACAATGTATGGCCAAATGCTGCGCACAGTGTTCTGCATATCCTCGCAGTGAGTTGTGCAGCAGCTATATACATGTTGTCTATAGCCCATACAAGTAAACAATCTAAAGGGTAGCCTATAAGTGTGGAACCAAAACATTTCCTAAATCAATCTTTTGGCATGATTGCACAAGAGTTTATAACAGCTGGCCCTAAACTTGTAGGGATGCTCCATCAAACTGTTTTTGTTTTGGGGAAAGCCAGTTTGCTCTGGGAGGGGAAGGAGTGTTTTACTGCCTGATAAGGCTGGTAGACGAGTGGTCAGAAATGTGCTATTATCAAATGACTGGCATCTGCACTAGACAGAGGGCATACAGCTCAGTGTGCTTTTAGGGAATCGGTCTAGGGTTTTCATGGTGGGCATGATGTGCTCCTTAACCTCAACTGAAGATGTTTTGAGCTGCATAGTTCTGGACCGTTTGTTTTTCTGGAAGGATTTCTCAGGTAGGCCCAGTTGCTGTTTTGGTAGTTCAGCCAAAACATTGGCAGTGTTCGCAAAAGGGCAATGCCTTTTGCAGAAAGTTGCAGCGAACAAAAGAAATTATAGGGCAGAAATCACATAGCAAGTTTCAGTGATACAACTAGGGAACTAAGGAGGGAAGAAAAACATGAACTACTGTCTAACTCCTATGAAGGTAAAGGCTTTAAATGCAGGCCGACAATGGGAGTGCTTAATATCGGCCTCATTGGTAGCTCTTGAGGGTGGTACAATATCGGAGGACCTAGAAAGGGCTATAGACTATAAACTCCCTCCCGTTGAATACGTTTGCTAATTAGTACTGTAAGACAGTCAAAACAATCATTTTGCCTCCTCTAACAAAGTTCATTAATAGTATTCTATCCTCTAACATGGCATACTAAACGATGGCTAGGTCAACAGCATTAGTCTTAAATCCTGGGACAGAATGGGTGCTCTGCATATCACTCCTTAACAGGAACCCTAAAATATATTCCAGGGTCCTGGCAACACATTTGCTGCAGGCCCTACTGATGATTGGGAATCTAGATCAAACCCGAATTATTATGAAGTGTAATGCCCATTGCAATATCAGGGTTATAAATCTAGTGGTGTAGGGTAAGGCGACTGGGCAGAAAGGTGCCTTGTCGGCAGTGGGCTCACATCAAGCTTTTCAATAGAATAGAATGAACCTACATTGAACTATTGCTGGAAGTCTATGGGCTGTGACTGATATTTTCAAGGATGATCCTGGCTCGCTATAGAATTTGGACGATGAGAATCGGTATTAATGGGAGTTAACTGCCCCTTCACAATAATTATGGGCACTCAACAGGGCTGCCCATTCTCCCCCCTGCCCCCCCATTCTCCTCCCCCGCCCTGGCCTTTGCACAGTATGTGAGGAGATCCAAGGGATGGAATGCAAGGGGAAATGGCACAAGTTGGTACTATATGCCTATGACATTATCCTACTTTGGCCATGTGGGAACTTAACCGGTTTAGGGTCATGTCAGGCTTTACCATTAACCATGCATAACCATGCAAAATCCAAGGCAACATTCCGATTCACCTGGTGAAAGACTGTGTGAAGTACTTCGGTGTAAGGATCACTCCGGCATATGAATTTCTATAGAAGTATGTTACGGAAGTGATGACAGCTTGTATAGAAGACCTTAAACGGTGGGATGTACGTTTAACTTTTATGGCTCTGGAATTGTAGCTGTGAAAAGATGCTGTTTCTTAGACCAGGCTTAGGCTTTGCCTTAGGAGTGCTTAATCGGTTACTCGGACAAATATTCTCGTTCATATGGGGTTAGAAGCCCCCACGAATTCTCTGTACGGTATTAATGCGGGTGTGGGTGTACTGTCTATACAGAGATGCCTAATAGCACAGAATACTTCTATGCCACACTACGGTTGGGGGGAAACTTGAGCAAGGTGTACAGAAGTGGTCGAGTGAAGCAGGAGGATGCTTTCTTACCTCTGCTAAATGCTCACTGGACTACTGTGATATGAGAGTGGGGGGTGATGAGGTGGATTAGACCGGGTTTGGGACTTCTGCAAAATAACAAACAACTCGGAATTTCCTACTTGGATGTCCGTGGTTAGATTCAGGGCCTTGGTGCAAAATTAACCATACATTGTCAAATGTATATTTGATGGGAGCCCCCCTTACCCTTTTATAGAGTCAAAGGAGATGCTGCTGGCAGAGAATGATCGTTTTGAATATACCCAGGTGTGACACTGGGTATTGCACAAACCTGTACTGGCGGTGGGCACTAGAGCGCCATGTGGAATGTTGTCGCTTTAATGGAAGTCTATATAGACTCCTGGATAGGCTGCCTCGGACGATAACTTCTCATACAAGGTTGGGAGGGAACAGGAGATGAGGTGGGGGAGGGGTAGGCCGTGATTTCAGCAGAATGTAGCGTATATGGGAGTTAGCACATGCATCCTGTAAGTGTACTGCCATAATATGCTCCTACAAAATCTTATCGTTCGTCTTTAACACCCTTAAGAATCCATGCAAGTCATCCCACAGCTTCGCGAATTCATGTAAAGGCTGCACCCTGATACCTTGGGGTATGCTTGCACCTTACAAATAATAAAACAAAGAAACAATCAATCACTTTTGTGTTGGAGGAATTTCGGAAAGATGGGAAACGTTTATCATATGCGGTGGGACTCCCTGAAAGCCCAGATTTAATGGGAAGAGGTGCTAGGACATATAAACGAAATGGTGGCCATTTAGGTATCCCTGTATCCAGTGAATGTAATCTTTGGGGTGTGGGGAGCTAGTGCAGCCATAATTGCACTTTTGCTAAGTGCTGATAGGCTAATGCTTGCACAATTCTGGAAATCAATTGCAGACCCTAATACTTCACAATTGTGGGTGATGATATTTAGAGTAATGCATGTGTACAAAATAACTGCCTTGGCTTGTGGAGATTTTACAAAATATTGGAGTGTAGTCCACCTTTCAAGAGTATGTCAAGAATAGACTATGATTCCATGAACTGTTATTGTTGAAGAATCTCTTTGCATATGTAGGGGGACATTTTGGGGCTTAAAGGAATAGATTGGAGCAGATCAGTGGGGGTAAATTATGTGGTCTCCAATTGGGCAGGTGGGAGCATTGGGTGTCCATATAAATCTTTGTCTGCTGTTCTAATTAACATTAAATTACTGTTAAAGTGGTGTATTTTGTTTGGATGTCCTTGAGTAGTATTATGATTTGATTAATGGAACTGAACGATTGGCGGCATGGTATTTTGTTTTTTATGATATACCAAAGAAAAGAAATAGAGCTTGAAAATATGTGCTGGGGGCAAGTGACGGTTTATGCTGGACCAAAAGCTTGCAACTTGAAATTTGTAATGTTGGCAAAATCATTTCAGCGTATTGGTGCAGTTTCAAGCCCTCTAAAAGACACTATAGGAATCTTCCTAGGAAATAGCCCCCGCTTTTGCTGCAATATCAAGTGGACTAAGACAGAGAAAAGGATGTATTTAGTTTATCCAAGATGGCAGAAAGAATCCTTCCTGTGTCGTAGCTCCCACCCAACTTAGCTTTTCTGTAGAAAAAAGCGTCTCCATTGGTGAAGATGCCTGGAATATTATTTGGGTGCAAAATCATGCCTAGGGAGGCCCTATGAACAGGGAATGCATCTTTAAGCTTGTGGTAGATGGTACCTATTTCCCATAAATAATCCACAGCAAAATGAATTGAACATACTCTTCACTTTGGGGTAATTATGTTGCGATAAGAACTGTGGTAAACATGCCTTAATATACAAATATTGTGGAAAGAGAGATTGAGTAAAATAAAGAAGAATTGTGGAATTTGGATTCCTATGGATCCTTTTCTGGTCACTCCCGGTGACCGAAATAAAGGAATTGACCCCCCCTCGCTCCACCCATTTGGGAACATTGTGATGCCTGTTACCCAACTGCTTGTAGTGGCAAAGATAATGGTGGCACGTTGTTGGAAAAGTATGCAGCATATGTAGTGGGGAAATGTATGTTAAATATGGAGGCTAAAAAGATCACAACCCTCTCAATGTATCGATTATTTTAATTTTTATTTTTTTCCAAATATAATGCTGTATGGACTAATTTCATGGAGCTCTGACCAGATAGCCCATAACTCGCATTCAAACTGTCACTAGATCAATCCACAAGAAAAGTACATTGGGGGGTGGGGTTCATGTGATAATGTTGCCTGGAATAAGCTGCCAGGCAGCCACTTTTTTAATTTATTTTTTATTTATTTTTAATTTCTTTTTCTTTTTTTTCCTGACCCCTAAAATACTTTCCCCAAATATTTTAGGAGGGGTATGATTTTATATTATAAACTCCACTCATATTTTAATGAGGGTGGATTTCCCAGGCGATTTATCACTGGACACTGAAGGGGGGTGGGGGGAGGCACCACAATGTCACAGTATGGCTGCAATTGAAGCTGGATGAGGTTTGAGGTTGCAGGGGGCTATGATGCTGTTGTATCCTCATGGGGTTTCATGTTTCACTTCGTTGATGTCGTACCCACAAAATGATAAGGGTCTCTGTCACTAATTCTTTTCCCTTGCTAAGACAGTTAATGGTTCAGCCCAGTCCTTCAAAGCCAGCTTCCCCAGCTGTCGGGATATACATTCTTACTTGAAGTGGTCAGAAGGTTTCCTGGCTGTGCCATCCCAGAAGCTGCTGTTCTCTGCTGAGCCAGAGGTAGTGAGGCAGGGATTGGGAACAAAAAACAACTTGGAATAATTGATGGCGGCATGCCACATAATCTCCTTTGGTAGACTATTTATTATCTTTACTTCACCCCAGTGTCCAATTTGTAGAATTTAAGACTTTGCCACCAAGTGTGAATGGGCATTGAAAAAGCCAATGTAAATTTACATGGAGTTAAAAATTAAAGTGAAAACACCATTGGTGATATATTAATATATACCTTAACAGACTTCAATAAAGAAGTAATCCATGTTTTCCAACTATATCCTTTTAAACGGGACAGATTGGAGGTGGCAATAGGAAACTGTATAGTATTCCTTCTGCTCCCATAGGTAGGGCACGTGGACTCTAAAAAGGAGTTGACGTAAAAAGCGGATTCCAGGTTTCTCCATGTTCACATTAAAAAGGTAAATGTGAAGTTGGCACTAACTAGGGTTTTGTACATACCACTTCAAAATACTTTGGTTACAAGTTGTTGTATGTGGTCATGTGCCCACAGCCACTTTTGTGGCGGCTAGAAACTGCCGGCCGGTGTGACGGGGAAAAGAAACAGCCAATTTTGGATGGGCTAGTAGGTGTTTTACAGGATAGTACATGGATGCTGCCTGCGGTCGGCATGTTGTGGATATTTTCTCTGGCAACATAGTTAACAGGGAAGTTACATTGAGCAAACGGCTACCTAGGCCAATGGCGTGCACACCAGGAGGATACATAGGCGTCAGTGATTCAGCTAGGCACCCTATGGGCAGGAAGCCCATCTTCGTTGAAACCACAAACCCGTTTTAAAGCAGAGTGCAGTATAAAAGTGCACTAAAAACCTTTTGGATCCCCATTTAATGAGCGGTTAGTGTAACCAACAAACGTAAACGGTCTGGTTTCATCTCCATGTTCATCTACCTACCACACCTCGCCTTTTACTATCCTTCACACGTTTGTTACGTTTTCTGTGTGCATGCATAAGGAGAGTTGGATAACCAATGATATTATTTGATATTGTTAAGGTATATAACTGAATGAATATAGAGCAGAGACTGCAAAGCATTATACTGGAATGTATTCATGTTCAATGGGCTCCTGTATGTATCGAAACACGTACTTTTAAAATATTACTTTCAATAAAACATGAAAGTGAGGCTGATGAGAAGTCCATGCTTTCTTGCAGCATGCATTCACTTGACCTTGTGAGATTTTGATGAACTTGTGAGGTTTCCACTGGAAGATGGAAATGAGTCGCATTTACGGCTTTACGGCTATGGCTTAACTCTAGGCCCTTTCCCCCGTCCAATTAGGAGTTGCACCGATACCTTCGGGTTGTGTTTCACTGCTGTTGGGTGGGTCTTGAAGAAAGCAAAGGGCAAGCTGCCTGAAGTTATCTTGGAAATGTTGAACATGTTAAAAGCCATGTCATTCGTGCAGTTGCTTAACTTATGTCGAGGCGATATCGGACATTATCCCTGCTCTTTGCTGTGCTTCGATTAGCGATACTATTTTTGTAGATGGGGAACCGACAACTGCCAACAAATGGGTCACGTGACCAATAATAAATGATGGAATGTTAAAAGTGTGATTAAAGTATTGAATGTATATTTGTGTTTTTCACATATATGAACGACCAGATTTTAATAATTTGCGACACAAATTGTGCCGCCCCCGTAATCGACAAATGTAAAGTTGACATCCTTCTGCACGCAGACACTTTTAATTTCAAAGACCAAGATGGGTATTGTGAAGCAACTGTCAGTATTGGAGTTCTGCAAGGAAAGAAAAATTAAAATCCTTCGCTCTAAACCGATAGTGTTGGTATGCCACGCTAAATCAAAGTAAACCTTGCCATCGAAGGGGGAGCACTTTCTGCAGGCGAGTTTTTACGACTACCTCTGAGTGAGGTTCCAAGACAACGTAAAATTGTCTGTGCAGTTAATTAAAAGTGACCTCACACTCAGACGATCTGGAGCCATGCATACATCAAATACACAAACTGCATACTGTGTCCCATTAGCGGGACTGGAGGTTAACTCGCCGCAAGCATGGTGCACTGCCTTGTATGGCAGCAGAGTTTAAGGGTCGATAGTACCTCCTCCATGGCCACAACAGGAAATAAATGGATAAAACAAGCCTTGATTCTCCCGACCAGCACTCCTACTATTTCGTTACTTCGGAAATAGGTTTCAGAGCTATTAGATTTGTGATCCTCACTAGACCCCTCTGTCATTGGCTACACTTAAACTACTCCTCTAATCTGAGTTTTTATAGCATGCTATTTAGAGATGTTGTAGAATCCGTGAATGGTAAATCTTCGAAACTGTATAGGCTTCTGCACAGTATGTTGCAAATTATAGAGATGTTGCATCTCCTTACTTAAAAACCTGATCATTATGGAAGAGGCCACAAGGTTAATTGTATCTAAAATTGATATCTTGCTGTCGTATATCATGATTTTTGATACTGCCATTGTATCAAGTTTTCCAGCAAACCAGACATTGAAAACTAATCTGGATCCTGAACCTTATCTTAATTATGTTTCCAAGTGCAAAAAGAGCATTCTGTTATATTAAGATTGAATGTCTTCCCTTTTGCCTCTTTAACCCATAAATGGCATTGGGATTCGTCTAACCTTTGTTTGGTCTGTAGTATGGGAGTCGAATCTGAAATACTCGTTCTGTTTTGTCTCCATATGCTAATTTGAGGAGGAGATGGCACTAACCTATTTTCTTCAAATACCAGGCATGGTCCACCACTGGTGCACACGCTTTCTGTATATTGACTGTTTGAGAATGTTACGTTTGCAGTTTAGTTTTTTAATAAGGCCTGGTGAATATATCCAAAAGCAATTAACTGAATCAGTGGATATTGTATTAATCTGTTTGCGGTTTTCCTTTAATACTTCTGATATTTATGAATTGCATTTTATATGGTGTCCCTAACTTGTATGTAACATTTGCTTTTTAACTTGCAATATAATTTGCACAATACTTTTATGGACTTCGCCCAAAATAAAGTTGATTGACTATTTGTGTAACATTTTATATTTTTATTGCGAAAGAATTGTATAATGCACATAATTCCTAGAACAATACCAGCCTTGGGAATGGATTTACAGGCTGTTAGCTCAAGTAGCTCAATTATACAATGAATAATTAACACAGTTAAAAAAAGCATGCAAGCCCAGCAGTCCTCTTCTGATATAAGCAGCAGACTGTACTGGATTGGCAGGTCTCATTGCCATAAAAAATATTGACATCTGATAGTCTAATGCTCTCCCACGAGTTAGTCCTCCCCCTCCCCTTTCCGCCCCATCCACTCTCCACGTCGCCTGGATTTTAAAATATTTGCAGAACAGCTTCCTTGTTTTGGATGACTTGTAGCCATGACGTCTCCTTTTTTTAGGAAGCCCGAGTAACAGGCTATTGCAGTTGAGGGACCCCTTTAGCAGACTATTGCATTGGGACAGTTTTATCATCGCCAGCGCTTGCACTATTTGGATTTTATGGTTCATGCTCTGTGCTGAAAGAACCTTGCTCAGCAAATGAAGTATGTGGGGGACAGCCACTTAATGGCTAAAATGTGATCCGTGAAGGAGAGCATAGATCGAGAAACCCTTTTGACGTTGGGCTTTGTTTCAAGGCTTCGCTTATGTCACTGGGCTAACGTTTTTGAAATATTGGACTCTTTAGCATTCCTGTTGTGCCAAAACCAATGTTTGTCAGATGAAGTTCAAGGAAAAGCAATGGTTTTCATGCGCTATGCTTTGCCATGTACTCTAAATGGACCAAGCTTTGTCCACGTTATCCAGGTCAAACGGGTAGAAGGTGAATTCTATACCTCTGACTCTACTTTAGGGCTTAGGGCGGGTTGGCTATACCCTTGAAGTGTGAATCTGCATTGGAAACATTTATACAACATCAGTACCGTAAGTACCAAATACGAGATGTTCAGCAAGATTGTGTATATATATATAAATATGTATTACACTTAAACACGGGCAACTCGTACACTAAAAATAAACCCCTATAAAAGATAGAAGACTGATAATCAGGCTATGGATAGATTGTACACTTTGAGTATATGGTATGTAATGTGTTATGTTAAGAAGCTGTCATTCTAATTGGGAGAATATATGCAGGCGAGCATAACTAAAAGAGTGCAAACATAGAACAAAATTACTTTTAAAATGTCTGCGTAAGGTTGCTAAAGTTGGACTTAGCCATTCACTATGGTCCAAGGTAAAGCAAGCATAGCACTGATTCTCCTTGCAGAAAATGGGTTCCAGACATCTTTAACTGCCAAGTTCTGGCCAGGGATTCGTGTATTTACAATACCGCTGCCAGGAGCGAACCAGAGTCCCTTTAACAAGTGTTGTTTCTTTTGCTGTGACATACCTAGGGTTCAAGGTCAGAAGGAAGTCGTGTGATGTCGAAAGGAAGTGATGTAAGAATATTTCCCAAGATGGCAGCATTGTTCCATTATAAATTACTTGCCTCTTCACTACTCTGTCCTTCCCTACCACCTCCCCTTCCCTCCTGACCCGGTTATAAATTTCAATTTGCAAGTTACTTTCAAGGCATAAAAACATCACTTGGCCCACACAGTTCTCCACATACACCAAAAACACAATTTCTCACCATCACTTGCCAATGGCTAGTGATGTGTAAACCTTGGGGCCTGTTCGCGATCAGGCAAGGTTATTATTGCTTCTACACCCACCTACCCGCTCCTGGCAAGGATGTTTGAAATAATGGACTTGGCCAAACTGTTCCTTCCATTGTGGGGCAGTGGAGGTTGGTGTCAGATATCGCAGACACCATGCATTTCCTGGGGAAATGCTTGTACCAACTGTTTTAATGCAGCCCAAGGGAAGTAGCTCCTAGCAAATGTCCCTTTCATCGGTTCAGCCAATGAGTGAGGACTACATTCATTTATCTTTTATAACGTGCTTTATACCAGAGACCAGTCTCTAAAGGCTGGCCGTGGATTCGAACCTGTGTTGCTCTGCGTGGTCTTACTTCCAAGCAGAGGCATTGCTGGGTGGGGGCTGAGGGGGCTGTAGCCCTGGGTCTTTTGGTTTTAGCCCCAGATAGAAGTTTAGGGGTTAAAAGCAAAAAGGATAGCTAGCCCCCAGTCCCGACAGTCACGAAATTAGTGTAGCCCCGGATCTTTTCCAGACCCAGCAACACCCCTGCTTCCAAGACAAACGCGTTGCCCCTGAGCTATCATCCCGGCTCTTTTAAATTAAGCAGACAATCGCTATTGGCAGAAAATTCGTTTGACTGTAGCTTTGGTTTATTTTATGCCACTATACCCATCTTTTGGAGCCCATTACAGAAATGCATCCTAAAGTGCGGAGGGTGCTAGGTCATTTCTAGCGGGTTTGCCAAGCAAACATTTTTCCCACATAAGTGAACAAAAATGAGCTGCATTATTAAAGCATGCCACATCCCCTTTGTTCTGAAGCAGGGTTTGCAACAGTTATTTAAGGAAATAATATGCTTTCCCTTCTTAGTAGCTTTTGTGCTCGGAGTGCCCGCTCTGCTATTTGACAACTACATATAATTGGTCTCATCCTAAAAGTAGGGATTTGAAATGATAGTTGTATAAAGACTGATGTAAATCTTCATGTGCACATTTCTTCTGCTGTGTATACTCCCGTTTTAGGTAGCCTATTGGCTTTTTGCATGCCAAATAACTGGTGCACAGCAGGAAGCATACATTTTTGTAATATATGGCTGTTAGTGCTTCAGTTATGCACCTTATCGGCTGGCATGCCCACTTGGGTAGAAACCATTAACTCCACTTCTTAAGCTACACGGCTCTTTATGAAAGTGCAGCGATTGACAGAATGCTTCCATGCAGAATCAATTTACTTGAACTCGTGAACATTTGAAAAAAAATGCAAGGTTTCCCTAGCAGGTGGAAATCAATCATACCCAGGTTAAGGCACAGCTGGATTTCGGATATCCATGTTTGGACGGCGTAGATGCATTTGCCAAAACTTGACGTGTTTGGTAAGGGGTTGGAATTTGAAATGTGCTTTGGTAATGAAAAGGGAATTGCAGAGGCTGTCAAATGGTGAAACCTAGGGTCTACACAAATTGCATTTTCTTGGGTAAAGAAAAAACAACAAAACCCCTTGAGGTACTTTGGATGATATGAAACCTAAAAGGCTTACAATCTTAGTGTGGAAAATGTTCTGGTTAGATTCTAGTCACATGGCCAAACCAGTATAGGCAAAGCCAATAAGCATTCAAGGTTGGTGGTTCGAGAACATGGCCCTGGCTTGGAGTTAATCTACCTTTTCCAAAGAGGTGTATGCTTTACCTGCAGGATCTAAGCCCAGTATCCTATAACTGGTTTAAGTGCAAGTAATGGCTATGTAAGACTGTGTGTCTGTGGTGCAACTTTTGTAGTGGTTGTGGCTACATAGATTTTTGTTTAGGTACGGTCAGAGTTTTGATGCAGTGATCAAAATGAAAAACATCCGTGCAACCTGTTAACAATTTAAAGGCTGTAAAAAAGAAACACTGAATAGGACACCCCTAACAAGCTGGGCATTAACCTTGGATTGGTAAGGCCCAGCCCCACTGCTCACGGCACACACCACTCGCAATCTAATGGCTGTTTCCCGCTTCCGTACTTTTCCAAGTTGTCTGAACATGGTGAAATACTCAAATTTAAGCTTTCCCACTTAAGAAAATTGCTGTCCTGACCAAATGACTTTAAAGTTGGAGGTGCTTAGAAACGAACTAAATGTTGGTAAACAATTCAGATCGGACCCTTAACTGGACAACCCTATATTATTTCTGGGCATCGTGTTTACTAAAAGGCCCTTGGAGAGGACTATTGATGGCCTTCCGTGAATATGGACACCAAACGCTACGTCGGGCAGGGCTCCATTTCTGCTTCTGGTAAGACTTTAGTCACCAGACCAGCTCCCCCTCACACTCATCAGTGTGCAGCTGGACCATGCTGCACTTTGTCCATGAACTTGGTTGGGTTCTCCAGTACATGTGCCTCATAGTGTAGGTTTGGCATGGTTATGGACCATTTTTCAAAACGGTCTGAAGTTAGTTTGTAGATGTGGTCACCACTGACCTGGTTATAGGATTCTTGAATTTATGTAACATGGAGAATCCTATAGCTGCAAATGCAAGTGTCTCCGGGCCTAGAGACCCAAGCTGCCCAGCACTGATGATGCCCAATAAGGCTGATACATGTATGGGGATACTCGTGGTCTCGTGCAGAAAGGATGTGACCTAGCATTTTGGGCTGGACTGCCCCTTTTGGGGTGGGACAAAGCCTGATGAATATGGTCTTTCCCTTATCTTGAATGGCTTGGCAGGTGAAGAACGATGGTCTGGAGGGTTGTCTGGAGGGTTGCCGCCAGCGATTCCAGAGGTTCAGATTAATGCTAAAGCTTCCACCTGTCCCCTATTTTTTGTTATGTATGTGCAGGTAGAAATGATGGATTTATGAGCCTCTTGTTTAGAAAGTCCAGGTAAGCTTTAGTCTATGTATGTATAGTACATTTTGGGTTCCAGTTACTTTGGTGCCATCCTCGTGCACTCCAGGACAGGTGCCCAACTGACACATTCAGAACACTCGCAGTACAAGCACTAGAAAATTCTTCTGAGTGTTCAGTCGCACATTTGCATCCACCATCTCTATCAGCATTCAAAGGTGGACGACAGGACAACATTCAGCAAGACAACACAGTTGCACAAATAACGAAACCTTACGTTGTATCTCAACTAATGACTTCAACGTTAGTATTTGTAGTGATTGATTTGCGGTTGCATCCCATTTTCATTTTTTTTTCTTTTCCTGCGAGTTGCCATTACAGTGGGCAATCCGTTGTTGGTCTCATTGTCGAGAGGACGTCTCAGTTTAAGTTGTCTGAGCTACAAGGCAGAATGACATGGGAAGGCCTTTCTCTCTGGAGCTGCGATCACCATGGCAACAACTGCAGGTAGAGCGGGCAGAGCGAGGCTCAGTTTCCCCTTGCAGACACGTCTTTCTTTGTGTGTTGCTTAGTGGCTCCTTTTTAATCCTGTGCACTGGTCATCCAGACGTGTCGACAACCGCGCGCATTCCTGTTCTTGGAAAGATATCCGAGTTCTGTCAGAAACACGATTACGCTCTTTATTTCTCACGGAAACGCCACAGAATAATAAACTGTTTATTGATTGTTTTCCGGGTCTATTTTAATATTCCATTTTCTGCACATTTCTTTTAAAATGTTGCGAAGTGCGCTTCACCGTTTTGGAAAGATTACCACATTCTATTGACCGCTCCAATGTTTCATTTTCTGGACCTTTTGAAGTGCTGTTTGAGAACATGCCGTTTTATGCCGAGCCTTTTACCATCGACTCGGAGCCGCACTAAACACTTTCTTGGGAGGCACTGAGCACATGCAAGTAATTTTAGATGTAGCGTAGACAACGTGGTGCCTCTAGTTTTAAAACGAGATGGATTTACGTTTTTTAGAAGCTCATTTATTTCGTTTTACCCCGTGTACAATCGCCACTTTTTCCAAGTTTCCCGCCAACCCGGAACAAGGCAGAGATTGACCCAACCGAGTAATCCCCTTGCTAAATTGAAAAGAGGATTTCAAGTAACCTATTTAAAGAGAGGATTATGTATAATTAGGTTCGTCTATTAGAACATGACTGAGATCAGAGGGGGACTCTCTCCTGCAATAATAGTGCTGTAAACATAATGTTTTGGAATTCCGAACATTTATTTCCTAAAAATGCTGAGGCAAGATTTATTTTCCACTGGCATCTAAAGTTTTTTTTTAATGATATGATATAGGGCTCAATTTTATGATCCCTTCATTTAGAGTTTGTGTCGTCACACATTTGGAAGAATGACCTCTTGGGCCAACCCTTCAGGCTTTGCTCAATAGGCCAATCCAAGCCTGGTTCTCCCCTGGTCTCACCAAAAAGTGATTCATGAATGCATTGGATCAAACAATCATAACTACTAAGAAGTCTTATGTTGCCATATTGCAATACAGAATGGGGCAAACCATGTGAAACTTGGAGTTGGCACGGACATGCTGAAAAGCCTGGTATGATGGTTGTCAGAGGAATTCCTTGTACAATAATTCTGTTTAGTCTCTATAGTGAAGCTCCCCAACTGTGAAAAAGGTTATTCCCAGACGTGGTTTATTGCTTACTGTGCGTAGGCACTCGAGCTGAACGTCACAGATTATTCCGAGCAAGACTGAAACCTTTCTTGGGTGGCATGTTGCACCTTGTTGAAGTGATGTGGCCAAGCAGTACAGGCAGAATTGCTTCCATTGTGGGCATAGCCAGTAGTGTTTTTCATGTGGTTGATCCCATCTTCTATTGCTGCTAGTGGGCTGAAAAACACATGAAATGAAACGTTTCCCATAGGAATTCCTATTGTGATTTGATTTAAAGCTTTATATTCACCAGTTTAAACAAAAAAAAAATAGATATAGTTGCTTCCACACGCACACTGTACCTCTTTTAATCTCGGATCTTGAAAGCATTAGGCACCTATTTTTTAATCTCCTGCTGCAAATAGGGGGTTGCTTGCAGGATACAGGTTTAAATTCTCTTAGGGCCCACTCAACAGGTCACCCTTCCAAGCCTGATTAAATACTTATCAACCTGCTAGTTAGTTCAGTTTATTATTTGTAACCTGCTACATGCCCATAAGCTTCAGAGCGCACATATAACAAAAAACAAAGCAAATCGTGGTGGCAGTAGTATCTATATCAAACAGGTGGGTTTTTAGACCCTTTTGGAAGTGTCCCAGACCCGTACTCTTCTTCAGCTGGTATCGGAATAGTGGTCCACAAAGAAGGTGCCCAGACTTCGAATCAAGAGCCACCATATTTATTCAAGGCAAATCGTGGTTGAGCACGAAGATCATATTTAGACTTTAGAATATGCCTTTGATGGGCATTCTTGATACGATTGGAAAGATATGAAGGAGCATCTCCGGAATTATATTTATACACAATGGACAGCGCCTTGTGCTGAAATCTCTGCTGGATCGGTAACCAATGAAGTTTGTGACTGGCTTCAGTAAGATGATCCTGTTTTCTTAGGTCACATTTCTTGGTTTGCCCCATTCTGGGTAACCTGAAGTTTCTTAATATTAGCTTGTGAGGTACCAATCAGAAGACTGCTGCAATAGTCCAATTTTGAATTGATGGTTGCTGATGCTTGCTAAAAGTGCCCTATCTTTCTCCAACAAGTTTGGACGATTTTGCCAGAGGAGTCTGATCATGTAGGAACATACTGATCAAAGATTGGATACTTGTTTGTTACCCGAGAGAAGAGTCCACTTAGACTGCGGGAGTCTTAACATGCTGAGCAACCTGAACTGAGCACCCGGCAATAGACAAATGACTATTAGAAGTGTTCAGCTTCTTCAATCTGTATGCTGAGCCTAGGATAAGCAATTCAGTTTTCCCATCATCCAGGGCAAGAGAAGTCTGAGCTATCCAGAGCTGAATGGCTGAATAGATCCTGTTGATTCCATCAGAGTCTTGAAGGTAAGTACCAGATAGTTGGAATAAGAGCTGGGTGTCATCAGCATCATTTGTATAACACACACCGAGCCGATCCAGTAAGTCGCAGAGTGACTTTGGGTATATATTAAATAGGAGGGGAGATGGGCTAGAGCCCTGGGGGACCCAACTTGTAAGAATGATCGGAGTGGAACTAAATATCTTCCGATAACGTCGAGCTTTGTGGACCTAGGAAAGACTCAATCCACGCAACAGCTGAGCATCTAACTAGATTTTCAGTCTATTTGCCAACAAGATCAAAGGTGGTGAATAGATCCAGGAGCATTAGTAAGGCAACATGACCTTTATCAATGATGTTGCCACTGTTGGATTTTAAGTGCAATAATACAGATTCTGTAATGTTTCATTTGAAAATCTGACTGTCTGCAAATGTTGTTTCGAGGGGATTGGGTCCTCCGACGTATTCCATATCTATGACATGTAATCACCACAGCTGTGCTGCTTCGGAAACTTTTTCGGCGTCTGCGTCCTGCGTCGATGACGTCGATGCGCCGCCGTCGAGGACCTCCTCCGACGTCCGACGTCATCCGATGTGATAAGTAGGACGCACGACGCCAGTAGCCTCAGTTCCGTTTTTTCCGCGAACGTGTTGCTTCGTGTTTCTCGGTTCTAGCCTCGACTCATTGGAGTTCTGTTCTTTCCGGTTCTTCGAACCTGTTCGTATTGTGATAAATATTCCTTCGACGATGTCTTCCACTTCGTCTTCAACCCCGCGTCCGGGCTTCAAGAAGTGCGGGGAGTGTGGGTCCAAGATGTCGGTGACTGACTCGCACGATGCCTGCCTCTGGTGCCTCGGGGAGGCCCACGACACGGATGACTGTGTCGACTGCCTGTCGCTCACGTCCAAGGCCTTACGCGAACGTAAGAAGAAATTGTCGGTAGGTCGGGTGTCCAAGCCCCGGAAGTCGAAGTCGGCGGGGCTTTCGACGGATGATTCGAGGGGTGACTCTCCGCGTCATCGTCGGAAGTCTCGTCGGTCTTCTTCTAGGAGTCGGTCTCGCCACTCCTCAGCCTCTTCGAGGCATTCTCGGAAGCGCCGACACCGGTCGCCTTCCAGGTCCTCTTCGGAGGACTCTGCCCGGCACGTCGGTTACCCCACCAGCCGTGCGACGCCGGAGGAATGGGCTTCCTTCGGGAAGAAGATGTTGGCGATTCTTGAGTCGCAGGGTACTCAACCGTCCGCGCCCCCGAGTGGGGTCGGTCGTGAGAGGTCGAGAGCCACCGCTCGCAAGAGTGGTCGGCGTGAGTCACGGGAGAGGTCCCGTTCGGACAAGGGGGCTCGTTCTCGCCGTACCCGTTCCAGGTCCCGGTCCTCGACGCGATCGAGACCGTGTGCACCTGTGATGTCTTCGAGGAAGACATCGACGTCTGAGGCGTCGAGGGCGTCGACAGGCTTTCTCGAGGCTCCGGCTCCGAGGAAGTCGTCGAAGCCGTCGACGGTCAGGTCGTCGAGGGACACGCTCGGAGCTCCGGCTTCGAGGGCTGTGTCGACGCCGCCGATACTGGAGGCGCTGCATCTGACGTCGACGCCGATTTCCTCGACGTCGACGCCGATCCTCTCGGCGCCGTTGCCGGTTTTCTCGACGTCGGCGCCGATTCGCTCGACGCCATCGACGCCTTTCGTGTCGGAGGTGCCCCGTGTCTCGGGTGTTCCCCCTAGGAAGGCTCTGGTTAAGAGCAGGCACTCTCGGGTGCCTTTCCACCACTTGGATTATATTTCAGAGGCGGATGAGGATTCGGATGGCCTGGTTCCTAGTCAGGTGCCGGATGACATTGTCTCGGGCCATAGTCAATTTGACGATTTGAGGCAGTCGCTGCATGATGCCAGTGGACTGGACACCTCTCCGGAGGTGGAATTTAGTCGGCCTGAGCCTGGCTCCCATGCCGATTCCTCATACCGGCGCCTTATGGCTAGGGTGTCTGAGTATCTGGGATGGTCTGCTCCCCCAGGGGAGTTTGTGCAGGATGATCTGACGGACATCCTTGATGTTGGTCCCCCAACTGACCCGGTACTGCCGTTCCATATGGCTTTACAGCGTAGGGTGGCGGCGGCTTGGACTGCTCCGGAGAGTCTCCCGGCAGTGGGCAGATCCTTGTCGCGAAAATACCGTCCAGCCAGTGGCGACCCCTGCTACTTGACCAGGCACCCCACTCCGGAAAGTTTGGTGGTGCAGGCGGCCACGGCCCCGGCAAAGCAGGCGTCGTACCCTACCATCCCTCCTGATAGGGACGACAAACGTTTTGATGGCTGGGCGAAGAAGGTGTTTTCTTCTGGTGGTATGGCGCTTCAGGCGGCCAACTCCGTTTGTGCCTTGTCGCGTTTCACGCACACTCTGTGGAACTGTGTTGCGTTAGCGGCTGAACATATTCCCGAAGGGGTCGAACGGGATGGTTTCCTTGCTATGGTCCAGGATGGTAAGGATGCCATGTGTGAGTCCGTTCAGTCGGGTTTGGACTTAGCTGAATGCGTCAGTAGGTCCATGGCGGCGAGCACCGTGATACGCAGGTTTGCGTGGTTGCGGAAGTCGGGGTTTGCTCCTGATGTGCAGTCCCGGCTCCTCAACATGCCCTTTGATGGTGAACATCTTTTTGGCAGCAAGGCTGACGAGAGCCTTGAGAGGTTGCAGACCTCAAAAGCTGCAGCGAAGTCGTTGGGCGCTGCAGTTCGCCAACCTCCGCTTTTTCGTCCTAGGGGACAGCAGTGGAGGGGTGGCTCCTTTCGCTATTACTCGTCCTTTGGTAGAGCGAGAGGAGCTGGCAGTCAAAGGGGCCAACGCAGGGGTACCAGAGGTGGACGACAAGGTACCCGTGGTGCCAAGGCCGCTCGGGCAGTTGCCTCTTTGCCCTCAGGTAACGCCGCAGCCGCTCCTACTCAGTCATGAGGCCATGTACCATGGTTCGCCGGTTGGGGGAAGGCTGGCGCAGCATCTTGTAGAGTGGCGTGCCATTACTTCAGATGTGTGGGTTCTGGAGATCATAACCCACGGCTACTGTCTTCCCTTTCGGCACAGGCCTCGCGACAATCCACCGGGGAACCTCTCTTTGAAGTGTCCGGATCCGCTCCTTGCGCAGGAAATTCAAGCCCTGCTGGAGAAAGGCGCCATAGAACTGGTGCCTGTAGCGGAGAGGAACAAGGGATGGTATTCCCCTTATTTTTTGATTTCGAAGAAAGACGGGGGTTTGAGACCCATCATGGACTTGCGCGGTTTGATCAAACTCCTCAGGAAGGACAAGTTCAAGATGGTTACTCTCTCTCAAGTCCTCCAGGCCCTTCAGCTTCAGGACTGGTTGGTGTCACTCGACCTCAAGGATGCTTACTTCCATGTGCCGATCCATCCCAAGCACAAGAAGTACCTGAGGTTCGCGGTTGGCGACTCGCACTTTCAGTTTCGGGTCCTGCCGTTCGGTTTGACCTCCGCCCCGAGGGTTTTCACCAAGCTCATGGTGGTGGTGGCAGCGCATCTCAGGCAAGGGGGGATTCACGTCTACCCCTACCTGGACGATTGGTTGATCAGGGGGAGCTCTCCCGAGCAAGTCCTGGATCATCTGTCCGTCGCCTGCCACTCCCTTCACAGGCTGGGCTTCTCCCTCAATTTAAAGAAGTCCCGTTTGACGCCAACACAGAGGCTCCAGTACATCGGAGCAGTGCTCGACACTTCCCTGGGGCAGTGTTTTCCTCCCCAGGTGAGGGCTCTTCACATTCAGCAGATGGTGCACAAGTTTCAGCATGCCCAGACGCTCCCGGCGTTCGAGTTCTTGAGGTTGCTCGGCCTCATGGCATCCTGCATTCTTCTGGTGCCAGAGGCTCGCCTGCGGATGAGATCTTTGCAGTGGGCACTCAAGACGCAATGGTCGCAGTCCTCCGGCAGGATGTCGGACCCGGTTCAGGTGCCGCCCTCGGTCGCCCGGGACCTTCTGTGGTGGGCTGTCGAAGGCAACTTGATGAAGGGGGCTCCGTTTTGGCTACCCTGGCCGGAGGTGACGATCGTGACGGATGCATCCCTCACGGGATGGGGAGCTCATGCCAACGGGCTGACAGTCAGCGGTCGTTGGTCTCCGTCGGAGTCCAGACTCCATATCAATCTGTTGGAGCTGAGGGCCGTCAGGCTAGCCCTGAAGGCTTTTCTGCCGACTGTGCGAGGAAAGGCTGTCCTGATCATGACGGACAACACTGTGGCCATGCACTACCTCAACAAAAAGGGGGGGGCAGGGTCACTTCCTCTGTGCAGGGAGGCGATGCAGCTCGAGTTCTGGGCCATCCGGCAGGAAGTTTCGATCTCGGCAGTTCATCTGGCCGGAGACGAAAACGTGACGGCGGACGCTCTGAGCAGGCAGAGCGCGATCTCTCACGAGTGGGAGTTGGCTCAGGAGATTCTCCTGGAGATCTTCGCCCTTTGGGGGACCCCTCGAGTGGATCTCTTCGCCTCCAGTGTCAACCGGAAGTGCGAGAGGTTTTGCTCGCGGGAATTTCCTCCGAAAGGAGCCTTAGGCGACGCGTTTGTGGTGGAGTGGTCATTCCCGCTGCTGTACGCGTTTCCTCCAGTCCCCGTCATCCCGCAAGTGCTGCGGAGGTTGCGGAAGTTCGGTTCCCGGATGATCCTCATTGCTCCGGCGTGGGCTCGGAGGACGTGGTACCCGGACCTTCTCGACTTGTCCATCTGCCCTCCACGTCGTCTTCCCTACCGAGACGATCTGCTCTCACGGGAGGGGGGTCAGGTTCTCCATCCAGAGGTCGGATCCCTCAACCTTCACGCTTGGCTTCTGAAAGGTTGAGGTATAGGATTGGGACCTCCCTGAAGACGTGATGGAGGTGTTGCTTTCGGCCCGAAGGCCCGCAACTAAGTCTCTGTACCGTTGCCGTTGGCGTAAGTTCTGCGACTGGTGCAGAGTTCAGAATGTGGATCCTTTTGCATGTGACATCCCCATGGTTCTGTCCTTTTTGCTTTCTTTGGCCCACAGGGGCTTGCAAGTGGGTACCATTAAAGGTTACCTGGCGGCGCTGTCCATCTTTAAGCGCTCATCTGAAGAATGTTCTTACTTTAAAATCCCTTTAATTTCACAGTTTCTGAAAGGGCTCACTAATGTGTTCCCTCCGTCGCCTTTCCTGGTGCCCGGTTGGGATTTAAACCTTGTTCTTAGGTTTCTTATGGGTGCTCCGTTTGAGCCTTTACATTCTTGCCCTTTGAGGCTGTTGACTTTGAAAACTGCATTTCTAGTTGCGGTTACTTCCGCTCGCAGAGTGAGTGAGTTACAGGCACTTTCTGTTAAGCCACCCTTCACTGTATTTCACAAGGACAGGGTTGTCCTTCGAGTTCGTCCTTCTTTTCTTCCAAAGGTAGTGACGGAATTTCATTTGGCCCAGAAGATTGTTCTTCCGGCTTTCTATCCTCCTCCGCATCCTGGTGAGGAAGAGGAGAGGCTCCATAGGCTTGATCCTAGGAGAGCTTTGAGCTTTTATGTTTCTCGCATGTCCCGGGTCAGAGTGGACGATCAACTCTTTATTGGTTACGCTGGTAAGCGCTTGGGGCAAGCTGTGACGAAACAGACTTTGTCACGCTGGATTATTTTGGCCATCTCGGAGTGTTACCGCTTGGCGGGTAAGGACCCACCGGCTGGCTTGCGGGCCCATTCTACCAGGGGCGTGGCTGCATCTACTGCCCTGCAGAGGGGTGTTCCTATTCGCAACATCTGTGATGCTGCCACCTGGGCTTCAGTACATACATTTGTACGGCATTATTCCCTCGATTCCATCAGAGGGCAGAATCTGGCCTTTGGCAAGGCGGTCCTTTGCTCTGCTATTTGATTGGCTATTCTAAATTTTGTTTCTAAATTCTTTCCCTCCTCCTTGATTTGGTACTGCTTTGGGAGTCTGTCATAGATATGGAATACGTCGGAGGACCCAATCCCCTTGAAGAACAAGTTACTTTCTTACCTGGTAACGTTCTTTCGATGGGATGGTCCGACGACGTATTCCATATCGCTCCCACCCTGCCTTCCCCGCTGCAGAATTTCTGTTGCGATTGCAGCTTACGTTCCGCAAGGCTTTGTGTCGGACTGGCAGTTGACTAATGTCACACGTTCTGGGGGAAAAAACTACAACTGAGGCTACTGGCGTCGTGCGTCCTACTTATCACATCGGATGACGTCGGACGTCGGAGGAGGTCCTCGACGGCGGCGCATCGACGTCATCGACGCAGGACGCAGACGCCGAAAAAGTTTCCGAAGCAGCACAGCTGTGGTGATTACATGTCATAGATATGGAATACGTCGTCGGACCATCCCATCGAAAGAACGTTACCAGGTAAGAAAGTAACTTGTTCATCTTGACTGTCGTGTAGTAGGAGAGTCCTCTGTCCACAAGTGCCGCACAGGGAGGAGCAAAAAGACTCCCTGTGCAACCCTTGAGGCCACAGGTGGGAGATCTTCTTCCTCCAGAACTGCAGACCCTCGGAAACCCCGGACCACTGCAAAGAAAGCACTGGTTAAGTTATGCACCCAACAACAACCACTAGTCAATACAACAACAAGCTGGAACAGTCTTACCCAGTGGAGCGGTGAGTTACTCCGGTATACCTATGGGGTTTTCCGGGATTCTCCAGGACCCTCCCTATCAGGGAAGTATTGCCAGAAGGTCAGGCGCACTTGAGATGGAACGGGCCCAACTGTTGTCAAAGTCCACAACAAGGACAAGTGATCGTAGTGCCAGGGATAAAGAGGGCGAAGTCCAAAAAGCAGTCCGTGGTTCGTGACCGGTAATTCAAAAGACAAAACCAAGGAGATCCAATAACAATTCCGTGAAGCAGTCCAAGGTCGGTATCCGGGTGTTCAAGAAATCAGGTACGTAGCGCCGAACAGTGTCCAAGGATCTAAACGGCTGTGAAGCGCCGGTTTCACCGACGCGGCCGTTTAAATACTGGCGCTTCGCTCCCCATCTGGACATGTGACCCGCAGTCTCCGGTCACGTGATCTGCTGCCGCACGCGTGCGTACCTTCCGGGTCATGTGAGCAGCAGCCATGTCTTGGGAACGTGAAGCATTCCTGGAATGCGGAAATGCGGCTGCACGAAGCCGATCCCTCAATCTCCATGTGAGACGCCACTGAAGCGGGCGCCGCAGCGGGCGGGTTGCAAAACGCTGGGGACCATGTGGTGGCAATCTAAATGAGGAGGGTACCAGTGAATCCCGGAACTGGGCATGAGATCGGGAGGGGCTAGGCACCATGGAGGGGGGGGGACTGGGAAACCTGCTGTGATCCCTACGAGTCGTGACAGCAAACCAGTAATTTATGGTCTTCAATGACCTTATATAGTTGATAATAAGCAACCCTATAGATTATTTTCAGTAGGGTGAGCACACTCGTTATGGGCCTAAAGTTAGCTGGTATAGCAGGATCCTAGTTTCTTTTTAAGAAGAGGCAAAAGCCACGATTCTTTAAGAAGATCGAGAACTTTAGATTCCATAAAGGAGGTATTGATAGTTTTGGTTATCCATGGTAGTAGCTAATTCAAAGAACATTTTAGAAGTTTAGCTGGACAAGCATCACCCTGGCAGAAAGTAGGTTTTGTGCTTTTTACTATATCGGCTACCTCTGTCGGGGTCACTTGCCTAAAGAAAAAGGGCAGAGGTGTTGAGTTAGACTTACCTTGAGCAGGTTTGGGCACAGCCACTGCTAACGAAAACTTTTCCAGCAGCACTCTGGGTTTTCTGAGTGAATTCATCCTGTACAGATTGACACCAATCTTGATGTATTTCAACGCTAAAATTGCAGGGAGATTTGCCCTCCAGCTCATGTAGGATGGCAAATATTTCCCCTGGAGTTGGACCCAACAGCCTGAATTCGCTCTGAATAGTTTGCTCGCTTGACTTCGAACATATCCTTTTATTATTATTTTTATAGCCTTAATAGCATCACTATAAAATGCCTTTGTAGCAGTACAGGGATTTCTTTCCTCCATATGCGCTCAAAGGCGTGTTTCTGCTTCCTGGACAATATAATATCTTTATTAAACCAAGTATTGGTTTTAGAAATATTTTTAGGTGTTGTGTTGCGTAACGGTGCAAGCTGCTTAAAGACATTTTTAGAACTCAATTGAAATTGTTCAGTAAGATTATTACAATCCATGTCTGGAGAGAAGTTTTTGTAGCTGAGGCAAGACGAGGGCCACAAATGCTTCCGGAGTAACTTTCCTGGTGTTCCTCACCAATGCAGAATTTCTAGCAGATGTATTGAGGCATTGAAAGGAGATGGGAATTAAAATACTAAAGGAAACTAAATGGCGATCAGACCCAAGGCATTCTGTCAGGGTCACAGAAGAAATATTAAGATTCCTGGATAATACCCAGTCTAGGGTATTACCCTCAGCGTGCATAGGAATTTTAATGTGTTGGATAAAATCACTGTCTTCAAGCACATTTATGTGAGAGAAGGCCTCTGTATCCCTACTATTATTTGACCATAAATTAAAATTTCTCCGTAAAAGCACTTGGGAAGATGATTTTTGATTCATTTAGGACCGCTATTAATTGTTCCTCAAAATCTACGGTTCTAGTGGGGGCTCTATACAAGATAAAAATGCTCAAGGTGTAGTGGAATCAACATTTAATTTCACAAATCGAATTTCGATATTTTCAATCATTACTACTTTGATCTTGTGAATAGTAAGCTCATCTTTAAAGATGGGTGCAACTCCTCCCCTGGAACCAACACGATCAGGGGTGGCAAGAAGTGCTGTATGTGAGGAAGAGTCCTCCATTTGGATACCTCTTGGAGGGGTAGTCTTTGGTTCAACTGGTTTTGATGAGGCCCCTGTATGTAGGGGCAAATCATCTGATAATTTGGCTTCCAAAGAGTAAGAAGTCATTCCGTTACTAGATGCCTGTGTCGTCAATCTGTTTGAGTTGGAGGGCACAGAGACAAAAGTCCCAATATGAGCAGCAGCCATGGTTTTAATCAGTAAGTCCAAAGATTGTGTTAAGTATATTGGAGATACCTGGGCTCCCTGACTTACTTTTGCAGGCTCTATAGGTTTTGTTAAAGGTACTATTTGATTACAGGATGCACTTTGATTTTCTGTAGGTGAGCC
This sequence comes from Ambystoma mexicanum, assembly GCF_040938575.1. Lineage (NCBI taxonomy): Eukaryota > Metazoa > Chordata > Amphibia > Caudata > Ambystomatidae > Ambystoma > Ambystoma mexicanum. The sequence continues at coordinate 824,618,273 of NC_090939.1, forward strand.
ATTGCAAACTATAAATGCTTCTTGAGTATTCGATTTTAATATTTTTTATTTACATTAAAGTTCATAGCCAAATAGCATGCAACAATGTCAGCACATTTTAGACTGTGCTTTTCAGACTATTCGTTATTGCTACAGTTTATAAGATCAGTTTCCCTAGACTCACATAATGGTCCTCCTATGATGGACATAGTAGCGCGAGATACTGGATTTAGGTAGAAATGGGTATAGATTTAGAAATGCAGAAATATGTGAAGAGAAGCCTGCCTGCCCCTGGTCAGGACACAACTCCAGGAGCCTGCACCACCATAAACAATCCTAGATGTCCCGATCTGGACATGGTACGGCCACCAACTGGTATAGCATTCTGCTCTCCTGCCTCAACGGTTTCTCCTTTGTTGCCTGTGCTGGGCCTCCGGCATATCGGACTGACTTTCTTTGCAGTCTCAAATTGTGGACTCCACTGCTTGTCTCGGGTCTGCCTTTCCAAGGCGTGTTCATGTCGGGGGCTTCCCCCGAGTATGATACTCTCTCCTCCTTGGTACTCCACTCGTCTCCGTTAAGTACCCGTCTTTTCATAGGGACCTTGCTTTTTCAGGTTGGTTTGTGTCAGCCTTGCTTTCGGCCAGATATGCAGATTTCACATTATTTTTCGTAGCAGACCGTCCCATATGTGCTAGGCTGGTATGTGGCTTAGGGAGTTCCTCACAGGAACGGGTGTCCTTGTCCCCTAAGTGGGTAGTCTCTCCCAGTGAGGTCCCACTTGCTCAGACTGTAAGGAACTCCTGGTGGCAACAGTAAATATGGACACAAGTGATCACAGTTCAATGGTGTTTGTTAAACTGTAAATGCAGGATGGAAAAACGCCTAACCTAAATCTAAGATGGGAGCAAGCTTTGACCATCAAATGAAAAATAAGGCAGTCTTGTGGCGTCTTGTCAAAGTAAAAGGCCTATACTAAAAAATGTTTTTAAAAAATTGCCAAATCCTTACAACTAATTGCAGAAAGAGTGTGGCATAGGGTTTTCAATAAAGAAAGAAGTGTTCACAAATAATAAGTTAGGATTTGATTGCCAGGGGTCTCCCTTCCCCACGTTTTGAGCACAGGACAAAATGGATCTCCTGAGCACAACACACACACAAACTTTTCCAGCATGAGCCGACAGTTCTGTATCAGCTTTCAGGTTCTTCGATGGTTAAGTCTAAAAAGTCTCTTGCCTTCGAGGGCCTGATATATTCAACAAAACAAACAAAAGATTCCTTTCCAAATGGACTTGCGATGATGCCTTTCCACCCCTGAATCTCCCTCGGTCGGGCTCGGACCCCTAGGCTTCCCTGGATCAGACTCAGGCCTTTCTTTCAGGATCTCCCTGTGCCGGGCCCGGATCCCAATGCCAAGGGGGACAATCCACTTCCCCTGGTCTTACAATACTCCTTGCATTCACGAACCCTAATGTCTTTTTAAACAGTTCCTCAGGCTTTGCCCTTTTTTTTTTTTTGGCGGTTCACTCTTGCCAACTATTGCGAAACAATTCACTTTGGACATCCCTTGGTCGGGTTCACGCTTGTCAACCTACTCTATTTCGGGACTTTGACCCCTTTTATCAGGTTCACTCTTTCCAGTCTTGTCAATCGTACCTTTCTCTTTTATGTCTTGTCATGCGGGACTCGCTTCCCTTAACTTAACAATCAACTGTCGGCCAAAGACTTTTGACTGTACAGAGGATTTTACAAGACCCCTGTATGACCACTTTGACCCCCTTTCGCCTTTTCCCAAGGCCTTCTGTTTGTTAGTTTCTAGCATCGGGTAATGACCCAGAGTTTCCTGCGTGAGCACGGACGTGGTGCCGGACTCCTTAGTTGCTAGTTTCCCCCCCTTTTTCATCACTAGCTCTTTAAGCCTTTCACAGTTCAAATTAGCCGTTTGTTATTTTTCATTTGACACAGTTCGGTTTCTTATCAACTCTCTCCTCGACTCACCGGCTGTGATGAACCGCCTGGCTTTCTTTCTCTTTAGAGTCCAGGTTGGTACCACAGAGACGAGTGTCTCCCCGGCTCGGTAATCAGCAGAGGAGGGTCTTGTGTACTCTTGACATCTGCTGCAACACATGCTGGCTATTGTTTGCGGTGTTACGATTTCTTCTGCAGTGGTTTCACTGGCCTTAGTGGGAAAGGGCAAGGTCCCTTCTCTCCTTTCACCCTCACGGTATGCACTGTCTTTCTCTTCCTCTTTAACTGCCGTGCTGAGTTAGCTCTCAAGTCGTGCGGTCTGCCTTGCTCTTTTTGTGCTCGTGTTCCACCTTTTCTCCCTGTGGGGAAAGGAAAGGGCCATAGGGTGTGCGAGGTTCTGGTCAATTGCCTGACTTTGCCTGACCCTTGGGTTAGGACATGTCAGGTAAACCGTTTCACTAGTCTGTTGTTTTTTGTGGGGCAAGACAGTGTTTGGTTTGGAAAGGGGAGGGGTTAGTGTTCTGGTTGTCCTATATATTAAGATGGTGAAAAGGCGCTATATGGAATTACAACCCTCGTACTCTCGGTGGGGTGAGATTCATAGGGTTTGTGAGACAGACGGTAAGGGTATTGTTTTGTCTGAGCATATGGGGAGTGCGGGAAATTATAATTATCAGGGGGACGGGAAAAAGAATAACTGGGAGCATTTGTGTAGGACGTGGAAAAGCAGGAGTTCTCGGAGAGGTGATTTCTGGATGTAACTGGGTTTGAGATCCTAGGGGATTTGTTATAGTTGGGCAAGAGATTTAATGGGAAGAAGGGGGTGGATGTATTACAGCCTACAAAGGTCTCAGGTATCTCATTCTCCTCTGCTTCCCCAGTACAATACTGCGTCTCCCCTGGGGTATTTCCATGGGCTCCCCTATCCAGGTGACTCTCCCTTGCTCGTCCGCTCCTAGGATTGGGGTTTCAGAATGTCTGCCCTTCCCAGGCCACCTGAATAAGGGCTTTCCGAGGTCTGCTTGGGAGAATACTCTCCGGTTTCTCACAAGACCCATAGGGAGGTTCTTGCAGAGCAGGCTCACCTCCCTAGCCTCAAAGGGGAGGCTCCCCCACTGGGGAGAGAGGGATGAATACCGTCGACTTCATCTCCAAGGATGTGTATTTTTAAGAATTCTGCTGTGTAACTGTTTGGCCAAGTTTGGCCCCCGGTCCCAGGCAGCTCTTGCGTTGGGTAGTCAGACAGGTTTGCTTCTGGCGTGCAGCTGGCAAGTCCCTATTGTATGGCCCATTAACATGAGCTTACATTCCTCCTGCTGCTAAGGACATAGATGGAGTCTTATGCAAATTGTAACTGTGTTTGTATATTACAATTTTGATACCAAAATGTAACCAATGCACCAAATGCAGGGTATGTATCAAATTCTAAGTGGCAATTGGAACCTGTTATCAAATAATTAAAATGATTAACTTTATAAAGATTGGGTCACATTTGCGGTAGCCTGGAGTGAAAATACAGTGGCCTATAGCTTGGCATGATGTGAAAACCTGCTGCACCTCTGAATTGTGGATGCTGTTAGTGTTTGGGTGCCATAAGCTGTGAATGACGAATGTTTTCAAAACTCAATATTCACTTTTCTGGCTATAGGCTGAGATGGATTGGAAGTTTCTTCAAGAGGGAACAGCTTTACTACTCCAGGGCTTTGCGCCCAAAACACTTGCATAATAAATGGTGGGTTATCAGCAGGTTTTAGGCAGGGTACCTTTTGGAATCTGGAAAGTTGTTAGCACTGAAAGAGCTTTGTAATATATACTAGAGCAGGACCATGTTGAAGGGTTTGTGTGAGGAAGAGAATCTTTGTCTTGTTACTGTAGTTGGATGGAAGGATTTTATAGCTGGTGTGATGTGGTCACGTTTCAGGTTGAAGATGCATTTTAGAACATAATACTGGACCCTTTTTGGTTATGCAAGATCTCACCAGTGAGACCTAAGTAACTCTTATCCTAGTCGGGTCTTGACATAACTACTACATATGCTAAGTTAATCCTATATGGAGGAGGGCGGATATCCCTTACACGAGCTGTAGTGAGCAGATTGCTTTTATAGTTAGCCCAGTGATACATTTATTCTTTAAAATGGCGAGAGATGCACATTATTATGGGTTTACTTTTTAAATTAATCCTAGTGTATGCATTTTCCTTTTATAGTTACCCCAGTGATTTGTTGGGTAAATTAAAGATTTTTATTTAACACAAGGTTCTATGGATCATGTTAGTTTTATTTGATGTTTGCCCTAGTGAAGGTGGCATTTCGAACTGCCATGTGCATTGAGTATGAACGCTCATAATCACAACCTTGGTCTGGGATGCATTAAAGTAAAGTTTATTGGAAGACACCCACTCCAGGACATATAGCTGATACTTTACTTTACATATCAAAACCGATCTTCTGTTTAGCAAAGATAGCTGTGAGGAGAGCCATATGATTGTTGAACATTATCCGTCCCAGTGATGAGCCTCAGGGGCCAAAGTGCGACTCAGCATGAGATCTATCTGGTATTGAAGACAAACTCTGCAAGTTGCACTTGATCAATCTCATCTGCCAGAAAATATTTTGACCAGTGTGAAAAACCTGAGGTAATCCTCGCACCCATTCTCCCTGGATCCTCTTCTCAGGCAGCCAGGGAAAGGCCATCGCTTTTGGATCCTGACCCTGAGGATGGAGAAGCGCGGGAGGATCACCTGGGTGGAGGGTCCTTGGGGGATTGGGGAGAGGTTAACTTTAGGTGAGCCATGGTATTCCCCCATTCCCTTATCAAAATGAACCCGTGGTTCCCACAGCCTTATAGGTTGTTAGCCTCACACTGTCAATTCAGATAAATGTCAGCCAAATACTAAAGTGAGGAGAGCGCAACACAGAGTTGTAAATAATTCCTTCATGCAACTCTCCCCAAACACCACTCTGGTATTGAGACGAAGAAGAGGGCTATGGAGAAATTCAGACATAGAAACCAGGGATGTCCCTTTTAACTATGGTCAGGCAATTGGTCTAAATGACCACCACCTGTGGTCACTTAGTAACCTCAAAGGATATAAAAATGCGGGCTGTTCACAAGGAGAGAGGTCGCACAGCAGGCTGGAACATGGAGCCGGCTGGAGCTGGAAGACAGCTGGAGATGCGAGTGCGGGAAGCCGTGCCAGGCAAGGACCAGAGACACCGGGGCCGAGGCAGGCCCAGAGAAGGTCGGGAAGTCCTATGCACTCCATGTCAGGATCAAGCTGGAGCTGTGGGGTGTCGATGGACTATGGTTGCCGCGGACCTCCGGGGAGTGAGCAGCAACTTCAGCGAGAGAACAGCGGGCACTGTGGCAGCTGGAAAGTCAAAGTAAGGAAAGGAATGAAGCCGACGGGAGCTGCCGTCTGAAGCCATTGAGTGCAGAAGGACAACGCTCATACCGGGGTGCTCCAAAAACCTGCAATAAGCCTTCCTTAAATATCATGTTTTGGAAGCGGTCATAAGTACTTTTGAATATTGAAGCGAGTCCTTATAATCTCGAAATGAACTGAAGGTGGTTTCAAGTGTGAAACAGTTTCGAATACAGTACAAACTGAGTTATTGAATACCCTACAGAACTAAAGCAAATAAGGAGTATGATTGAAAAAGCATTTCTGAATGCCACACAGAGACAAAGCTAATGAGCATTGTTTGAATGGAATACAAATGTTTAATGGTGGCAAATACCGCAGAATGAACTGAATGAAAGACGAGTGTTGGCAAAGCAAGTGAAGTCACAAGAAGGGTGTCAGAAGAGAAACTATTGTTGAAACAAGCCAAGTGGTCAAGGAACTACAGGTTAAGAGGAAACCTGTTTAGGCAAGAGCCAAAGAAGGATCACAAGTGTAACCAACTGAATGGTGGCCAAGCCTGCCACACTACAGTGTTGGAAGAAAATAATCCTGAATCAAGAAACACTTGTCACTGTCCAGGGAAAGCAATGGACAATTGTTGGTAAAACAGATGGAAAAGGGGTATTGGTTGCGTGATCTGTAATGGGTGGACCGTTAACTGCGCCTAGACCGAGGGGACCCCTGCATGCGAACAATATCGATGAACAGCCAAGAAAGGGATCGCGCTTGTGTGACCTGTGATGGGTGGATCATGTGGTCTGACTGCGCCTAGACACAGTACCCTGCATGAAAAAGCAAATGAAAGGAGTTGTCAAGAATGTTGATATTTAAAGGAGCAAGTCAGTGAAAATATACATGTAAAGACTTGTGTTGTAACAGATGTACGTTGGTGAACCAGGGAAGATTACCCATCGTTACAAGGTTGGAGAGAATCCCAATTCTTTGTGAACTGTTTTGTTTGGAACTTTGGAACTTTGAACCTTCTATCTTAGCCTTGTGGAAGGGAACCACAAGTGTTTTGTGGAACTGCATTGAACTGAAGGGGAGCTGAAAATTAGGCATGGAGCTGGAAGAATCTCAGAACATTATTTGGAACACTATTTCTTTTATTGCCGACATCTCTACACATTGTTTAGCTTTAGTTGTGAGGGCAAGTATATGTTTTTGACACACAGACTTGTAAATTGAACTTTCTGACTCACTTTCCTTGGTTTCTTTAGGTAGGTAAATCCCACCTTAGCATAGGGCTAAGTTAGGCCTTCAACCATCCTGATATTTAAGTTAATAAAAACCTTTTTGTTTGAACTTGAAATCTGTTGTCTTGTGTCTTGCTTCATGATGCCTTCACACCAGATAAGAGCAGAATCTGAGATAACAAATGGATCTTCAAAGCATCAAGATGACCATGACATGATTTTCAGTATTGCAAGCCGCTGATGCATCATGAAACATCTGAGCACAAGGTCTGTCAATGGGACACAGCTGAGAGTAGCTCCTCCCGATCTTCATGACCATGATCCAGTCACCTCCTTGGCTGAACCACATTGTCATCCAAGTAATCGCAATGGTTACGACTGTTTGCAATGAAAATAACATAGGGGTGACTAGAGGTAAGTCAATAACAGACCTGTGTCACAAATACATTTTACAAGCTTTGCAGCACTATACCTTGGCCATATCTTGGCTAAGGGATGCATTGTTGAGTTGTTATCGAGAAATTGGGGCTTTAAGTTGACACCTTTTTATTGCACAGATGGTTTATTGGAGAGTTGGGCTTGCAGAATTGGAGTGCATTGACCAGGATCTTTGATGCAAGTTCAAAAGTGGAAAAGTAAGGTGGTGTACTCAGTGTGAGATGTAGAGTCTAGCTGTCTAGGGTTGCACTCTTCCTGTAGAACAAATAGATTATCACATCATTTTTGTGGTGGTGATTCCTTGGGCAAATGACATTTAATGGGGTACCTCTAACAGTTCTTAGCAGACAAAATCCTATCTTGTTAGGGGGTGAATTTTCTGTCTGTATGCACAGGCCTTGCAGCCACTCAAGTAGATCTGGCAAGTTATAATTTTGTAATGAACTCTGCCCTGATCAGGGATCAAAATATAGATTTTTGAGAGCAGGTGTTGGGTGTCCTGTTCCAGGTGGTTACTGGACAGGTTAACTGTACTACGGCTCCCCTGATGGGGTAGGCCTTCCTCCCTGACCGCATTATGCAAGAAATAGTCACACTCTTAACACCGAGCACTTGGCGATGGGTCGGGAGGTATACAACCAGGCTGTCTCCCTGGCTGTAAGGAAGAGGACCATGCAGGCATCCAACAAGGAATAAACAATATTCTCTTACCTGCAGTGCCAGATCCCCACTTTACCAGTTCACTGCAAGATGTAGAAGCAGCATGGTACACCCACTGAAGTCGGAGTGTAGCCGTTGTCCAAATCAACAATCCAAAGGGCGAACCACAAGCAATCCAAACAGATCCAGGTTATGATATGATGTGATACGATATGGCATTGATAACGCGCCTATACACAAGTGTTTCAAGGCACAACGAGGCAACGGAGGGGAACAAAGGGAGTACGTACAACGATCCTACTAGGCCAGGTGTCATTCAGATCGTGCAAGTGCATGGGAAGGGGGCAGGGAACATTCAACTTCATGTTGAAGTCCCATGAAAAGAAATGTCCAGTTCACATGTTCCTAACAACTAATTCAAGCTCCAAATGGAAAAACAACAAACAATCCTGATCAATACACAAGACATCAGAAAATAAACCAATGCTAAACCAGTCCATAATCCCAAAGGCAGTGCAGTGTTCCAGGCCAAGAGTCCAAAATCCTAGTAGAGAAGTCCAAGAAAGCAAGAGTCTGAAGACACTGGGAATAAAATGCAGGAGGAGTCAGAGCGGAAAACACCTCCAGTCCCTATTGACAACGCCCTCGGAAAAAAAAAAGGATTAGAGGGGTGAGTCGCTGCCAAAAAGCATGGTAAAAGCCTTCTCTCTAGGAGCAGTTCTCGTCAATCCTCGTCATCAAGGAAAAGATCCAAGAAGAGACGTCACCTCCTCCGATTCTTCTCCCGACCGTGCAAAAGCTCAATTGGAGACGTTCCGTCTTCAGATGAAGATTTTCAAAAAGGCAGCTACGGTACCTTCGAAGGAACTGTTTGAAGGGTTACGACCCCCTCGCGACCACCGCTTTGACACCCTGGCAAAAAGGGGTTTTCAGCCATTGGCATGGCTTTTAATCTATTAACACCACCTACACTCTGACTAAGTTCACCCTCACTTTGTGGGACCTGATTGCGATGGCAGCTAAGCATATCCCTGAGGGAGTAGAAAAGGAGGGCTTCCTTAATAACATAAAGGAGGGCAAGGATGCAATGTGAGAATCCCTCCAATTCGGGTTGGATTTGCATGGATTGAAGTCCGATTTTTGCACCGGATGTGCAGTCCAGATGATATAACCTGCCCTTTGATGGCACACCTTCTTGGCAACAAGGCAGATGAAAGTCTTAAAAAATGACAGACTTCCAAGGTGGCAGCCAACTCTGAGTGCCGCTATAAGTCAACCCCAACCTTTCCATCCATCTACTCAGCGATGGGAGGGGTTGGCTCTTTCGCTACTGTTCCTCATTTGTAAGGGCGAGGGATCAGGTCAATCAAAGAGGCTAATGAAAGTTCAGATGCTTCTGCCTTGGAAACAGTGGCCCAGGGTACTGCCTCCCTTTCTTAAAGGCCCCTGGATCATCCACCAGGGAACCACTCCAGCAAAGCTCTGGATCCGTTCCTCTTACAGGAAATTTCCACCCTGCTAGAGAAAGGTGCCATAGAATGACATACCAGTGACGCAGAGGAACTCTGGGTCGTACTCCCCTTAACTTTGGATCCCCAGAAAGGATGTAGGATTGAGACCCAATTTGGACTTGATACTTGAACAAGTTCCTCAGGAAGGACAAATTCAAAATGGTTAGCCTTTCTCAGATCCTTCAGGCCCTCCAGCTGCAGGACTGGTTGATAGGACCTTCAGGATTCTTACTTCCATGTGCCTATCCATCACAAGCACAGGAAGTACCTGAGGTTTGCCGTTGGCGGTTCTCATTTTCCGTTTCGATTTCTGCCATTCAGGCTCACCACCGCCTCAAGGGTTTTCACCAAGTTGATGGCGGTGGTGTCAGCGTGTCTTGGGGGTTGAGGTGGGGGGGGAGTGTGGGAGGGACGAGGTGCGGCGGATTCAAATCTACCCCTACCTGGACGATTGGCGGATCAGGGCCCGTTCTCCCAAACAGGTCCTGGAACATCTCACCTTCACCAGCCACTCTCTCCACAGATTGGGCTTCTCCCTCAACTTCAAGTCCCACATAATACCTTCTCAAAAGCTCCAATTCATTGGAGCAGTTCTGGATGCTTCCTTGGGGAAATCCTCACCACCTCAGGTGAGGGCTCAACACATTCAGCAGATGGTCGTCAAGTTCCAGAATGCCCAGCATCTTCCGGCCTTCGATTTTCTGAGGTTGCTTGGCCTCAGGGCATCCTGCATTTTTTTTATTTTTGGTGCCAGAGGCTTGTATGAGAATGAGATCCCTCAGGTCCCAGTGGTCTCCATTTTCGGGCAAGATGTCAGGCCTAATTCAATTTCCGAGCAGGGTCTCACAGGATCTCCTTTGATGTGTCTGCGAGGACAACATTGTGAAAGGGAAACATTTTTGGCAACCATGGCCAGAGATAACGATAGTTACGGTCGCCTCCCTCACGGGTTGGATATCCCACGCCAACAATCTGACAGCAGTCGTTGGTCTCCATCTGAGTCCAAACTACACACCAACCTTTTGGAGCTGGGGTCAATCAGACTAGCGCTAATGGCCTCACTGCCTTGAGTACGGGGAAATAATTGCATAATAATGACAGTGGACATACTACATCAACAAGAGAGGAGATGTATGTGAGGCAAGACAGCCAGTTGTTTGTTGGATACACTGGACACAAACTGCGTCTTGCAGTTGCAAAACAAACTTTATCCCATTGGATAATTGTATGTATCACTGAGTGCTATAATCTGGAAGGATGTTCCTGTGGGCTTGGGAGCATATTCGACCAGCGGTGTGGCAACTTCATCAGTCTTGCATACAGGGGTGCTGGTACAGTATAGTGCGGCAGCCACTTGTTTTTCTTTTTTTTACATACTTCACAACACAGTACTGTCTAGACTCTGCGTTGGGATGGGAAGCAGGATTCGGGAAGGCTGTGCTTCACAGCATTAATGACAAATGATTAATTCTTACTCCCACCTCCAATACAGGACTGCTTTGGGAATATATTATTAGATGAAGAATAAGTGGGAGGACACAATCCATTCTTAGAACAAATTACTTACCCGCTGGTAATGTTCTTTTGACTGGATGTTCGTCCCACATATTCCTCATCGCCTCTCCCATCCTACCCCTCAGTAGAATTTCTGTGTTTTACACCTTTCTTTCCTAAGTGCCTGTTCTTTGTACCCCACGAAAGCCGGTGTCCTGATACCAGAAGGGGGAAAAACTAGGAACTGAAATAACTGGCAAAGTATGTGCTATATACACCATGGGTGACATCAGTCTCGAGAGCGTCAGAACTGTCAGATCTTTGGGGATGACTCGCAGTGCCCTCTTCCGAACATTTTCCAAAGCAGCTGACGCTGGAAGGAATTATCATAAGATGAGGAATACGTGGGAGGAACATCCAGTCGAAAGAACATTATATGGGGTAAGTAGTTTGCTCTTCTAGGTTAGATCAAACTACAACTTTTTGTCCATTATATGAAATACACCAAAATAGGCAAGCACTTTTTTTAAAGTAACTTTTTATTGGCATTTAACACCTTCGAACATAGAAGAACTCCCCTCTCCCCCCCAGCCTCTTGGTTCGAGATAGTCCAACGTGTTTATCAGTTCTCTGGATGCTCAAGTTCTGTGGTAGGGCCTTTGTTAGGACTCATTCCTGGTGCGGCGGCCCCCGTTCTTTTGTCCCTTCATGGATCGCCTTCTCCGGGGCATTCTACTATTCCCAAGACCCTCATGGCCCGAGGGCACCATTCAATTCTTGCTCCATCCTTCAAGTACTTCAGTAGAGATGACCAATCTGAATTAAATCTATTGTAGTCCCTTTGGATGGAGTACGTGAGCCACTCGAGTGCTAGTAGGCTCCATATTTTTGCCACCCATTCGTAGTCCTGTGGGGAGGTCCCTTGATTTCCATTTGCGAGCCAGGACCAATGATGCCGACATCGTCATTATCGCATATAGCTTATGTCCCGCCTTTGACTTTTAATTTAATTTATTTGACAAATACATTGAATACTGTGCACCGACCTTGTCGCCTACATACCAAACCCAAATCGGAGGCTTGTCCCACTTAACTCTGATATCCACAAGTTTATATTTCTGTTAAAGCTTTGTTTTTTGCTGCCATTTTTAAATGTCTTGTAAACCGTATTTCTAGGTACAGGGGATGTCTGTAACCTTTGGGTCACCAGGGTTTTGAAGTACAACTCCCATGATCTTTTACCATGGATGATGCTGGGTAGGGCTGATTGGAGTTCTAGTCCAAAACATCTGTAGAGTAAAAGGTTGCAGACCCATGTTATCGGATGTACTCCTTGAACTGCTCTATTCTATCCTGGTAGGAGGTGTAGTCCTGTTCTCCGTTTATTTTTTTCTTCTTTTTTTTCCTTCAAAATGTAATGGTGTAGTTAATATATTTTATCTTTTTTTCCTCATGCTCTGTGTCTGAGTGTTGCTTCTTTTTTTCATCCAACCATTTTGCATAATGCAAGTTTCCTTCATGTTAGTTTAATTCTTCAAGGAGCAATTCAGCCACAAGAGAACATTACATGCGGCACATCTCTGTTTATGAATGGCTGAGTTTAGATTCTCTCGAGGCACCGGTCTAATGCATAGGATTTAGTTTCTCCTCTACCTTTAGCACGCCATTGGCTCACTCCCAGTTGTACAACTCACGGGAAGCATGGATTTTCCATGTGTCCTCTACATTCGACTTGTGAAATTGCAGATGTTGGCTGCACGTCCTGCCAGTGCTCTAGATAAGATTTTGCAGGTGGGAGTATTTTACTCTCTATTTTTAAACTTTGAGAGTAAATGTGATTGTAAGAGAGTAAAAATGACTTTTCTCCTTTGCAAGAGAGTAAAATGTATGCAACATCCAGCCAACCTGTGCAAAAACTATATGGAAATCATTACTATGCGGCAGCTTTCTGCATTGTGACAGAATACACCTGTCATCATTTCTGGCCATTAGATCTCTTCTGTATATATTTAAATGTTGACATCTCAAAAACCTAGCCAATTATATAGTAAAGCAAACATGAATTGTATTGTGTGTTTTGAGATTCGATGATAGAATTGTCTTTTGATGTTTAATGAAATTCCTAATTTCCTGGAGCTATTACTACCTAATGGTATGCCAGTGTTATGATACAACAGTGCAGAGAGGCAAGAACGCCATGCTAAATTTTATATCTAATCTAGTGGTCAAATGGTTATTTATACAGCTCTTTTGGCAAAGCGCTGTGCATAGAACATATTTATCACAATTGCCACCAAACCAAAGTCGGTACTCCATTATCGACCTCGAAAGGATGAAAGGCCGAGTTGGACTTGCTGGGATTCGAACCCGCAACCTACAGATCACGCACATATTGCAGCAGCGAGTGTTCAACCGGCTGAGCTATCTTATTGGCTAACATCCTTCAGAGGTTGGTTAACTGAATATCGACTGAGGTATAATAATCACAGTACCTAGATGTACAACGAGCCATTCATGAAGCGCTACATAAAGTTAAATACCTATCTGGATTATCACAGGGACAGGTTTTGCTGAGTTTCTATTTCAATTACCAATGTAACTTTCTTTTGTTTGTATTTTTTAACAGCGCTTTCACTTCCTTGAGAGTCAGGTTTTGGATGTTTTAATTGTAGTCCTGAAGATTTGAGAGGCTAGAACACCTGTGATCAGTGTAATGACAATCACTCACCCTTGAGCAAAGACTCTGCTGCCACTGACCATTTATAGTAATGTACAACATTGACTGCAAGGTTGAATGGATGTAAACTAGACTGTGCATAGTCATCATTTTACACACTGTTTTTATAATTGGAGTGTAAATTAAATTATAAGTGTAAAAATGATCTGCATCCGCATGATTATGCATGCAGCACTGGAACTTTGAAAATTACAATTGTGCAATACTTGTTTGATTTCACTGGGAAAAAAAGCATAACTTGTTGAAAAATATGAATTCTCAATTGCAACTTAGGTTTCCGTCTTATTAGTTATACAATCCTAAAATTCTAGGAAAACATGCACAGTGCTTCTGAAGCTGAATGGAAAGAAACCATTCCTTTTATCACAGTTTGCAGTTTAGTTTTTTGAAAGGCTTCAGAGAAATACATTGTTTCAGAGCTGGCTTGCAATTACATCCATGTAGATAAACATCAAAACAAGCCTTCTGGTTTTTGTCAAGTAACCTGACCTTTGCACTGCCCTCTGCTCTGAATCTGTGTGTAAATGTACCCAGGAAAATAATAAAGCTGTCGTATTTACAAGATTTTCATGCGTAAAAAGACCTGGTACCCACCTTATCTGGAGGCCTGCGCCCTGCAGTTTATTAGAGTGGGTGTTGTGTTAACACACATGAGGCTTAGCATTCATGAGTTATTCAGCGTTTGCAGGGGTGTTGGAGCCCCTCTACCAAAGACGAACATGGTTCAAATAACCTGTCTATGGGGTGTACCCGTTTCAGGCTAGTCCTTAAATGGTCTTAAATTCAGCAATTTGGATATCGTTATGTTTTGTGAAAATGCACATTTCTAATAAATTAATAATTAAGTTCATCTGAGGAAAATAGGACTAACATGAGGTAAAAGTAGAACCTATTTTCTTTGTTGGTGGGTTCTGATAAAAAAAAAGAAGCCAAATGCACTGATTGGTTGCGCATGGGATGGGGGAAACTCCAGACGATAATGTAAAAATTAGCACCTTAGTTGATGTGAGTAGCCAATTTAGTTTTCTCTGATCTCCGGCATTGCCTACCGGTAATAAGCCTGTTCTTCGAGCAAGCATTTGGCGGTGTGTCCTACCCCCCTCATCTCTTCCACCTCCTCGAGTCTGCCCCCCTCATACTTGGCCCTCAGTACAAGAATATTTTGTAAAAGTACCCTATGCATCTGCACCTTCCCTGGAAGTCCCCCCTCTTCTCCCCCCTACTCTACCACCATGGAAATGGACGCATGGCCCCTCAGAAGCGATCTTCATGGTGGCCACCTTGTTTTCCCCCTCCAATTACTGGCCCTTAGCACCCTGGATAATACTCATGGGTGTGAATTGGAATAAAACCTGCAATGCTGGCCACACAGACTGTTAACTGCCTTTTAGCCTCTTGTAATGCCCCTTGCTTTGTTCAGTCTGTTCGTTACCTTGGGCTTGCAGGCCGGGAGATTGTACAAGTGAAGCCAGAGCACTTGAGCACTGTTTTAAAGGCTGATTGCCCACCCAGTCCTTCATCAATGCTGTGTGTCCCCTTCTTTAGCCAATAGTCCACCGGTCAAATACTCACTCCAGGGTTCCAAACACCTTCTCCGACGTTTTCCTTTTTAAAGTGGTTTTTGTGATTTTGACATAATGCTACTGCATCAGTGGGGCAGAGCTAGAACGGATGTTGGCGTACCTTTCCTTCATTATGCTCCCTTGGCTTTGCTTCAGCGCCATAGCCTGGATGTGGACTGACATCACCAGTTGAGTCTCCACCCCAAAGCTGTACTGCCACACTAAAGTACTTGACTCAAAACACACACGCATGCAAAAAACGAAGAGCAAAACAATCCCTGGTCCTTGAAGTACGGACACTTTACGTTCGATTGCTAGGAGACGCAATCCATTACAATTAAGGGACCCACAGAATGTTTATCTTTCAGCAAATCACAGTGCAAGAAACATATGGGCAGAAGGACACATCACTAAGGCAAATGTAGATGCCTACACATTTGCCATCTGCCATTATCCAGATGAACAGAGTTTGCTCTGATGGGTGTTGCTTTGGCACTGCTAAACCTAAACCTGGCTCGTTATCACCTGCTACTTTTTTCTTTCATGGTCCTTGGATTATTCAAGAGGAATGATTTGTGCTTATGTTTTGCAGAAATGCAGCCTGTGATACACCCAGTGTTGTGGCAAACATGCCTGTCACAACACCCTCAGATTTATGTCTACTTCACAATGTTGAGTGTGCAAGTCTTAAATCGAAGCTTCGTGGCAGTTTCTTAATTAAAAGGTCTGCTAAATGTATCTAGCAAATGAATTATCCCTGTAAGTGCAATGCATATGCTGTCTGAACGGCACACGCAGGATTTGCTGAAAACGAATGAATACTTTTGACAATAATGCAAGTAGGAACGAAGCGCAGAGCCAGGGACGGAACGGCCTTGCCGACTGCCGTGGCTCGAGAATCCTCTCTCCATTAACAGTA
Source organism: Ambystoma mexicanum (assembly GCF_040938575.1). Taxonomy (NCBI): domain Eukaryota; kingdom Metazoa; phylum Chordata; class Amphibia; order Caudata; family Ambystomatidae; genus Ambystoma; species Ambystoma mexicanum. The sequence goes on from NC_090939.1 coordinate 824,634,145, forward strand.
AATCGCGAGCTTCTCGTCTCTTGTCCTGCTTTACAGGAAAGCGATGGCGGCATTTCTATTTGCATAAGCCGATCAGTCTTACCGAGTCCTCTGGAGACCAAAGGGGCGACTGGCAAGCGCAAGCAGGGAGACGAACCAAGCAGTCACTTTTACGGGCATGTTAAAGAGCAGTGGGGGTGGAGGGTGGGGGCTTGTGGTGCAGGCTGTGCTTTGATTGGTCTGCCAGATAACCTCTGCGGCAGAGAAAACCATTTCTAGGATGACTTTGTTATTGATATGGTGCAGTTTCACGGTCTTTCTCCATTATACTACAGGTCGTTTATTAATAACTCGCATGCATTGTTGACTCTTGTTCCCGTTGGAGAAGATGTGTAGTTGATCCATCGTTTTTGCTGATCTAGATACATTGCGGGACATTCTAGCACACTGGCACCTTATGATGCAATTGCAAAGCCTTCCCCTCACTGTTCATTTGTCCAAATACGTATAACTGGGTAAAACTAGTGGCTATGGATGCAGAACAGAAGTTTGGAACTTAGTCAACACAACAAGCGTAGTTATGATGTTGCCTCGTTGCTAATGAAAAGAACAAGCAAGTATAGTTTGAATGTCCTTTAAATTAATGTTTTCCAGTAAAACAATCTTATCCCGCAAGGAGGATCAAGCACCTCCTGTCCAGAGTTTTTTTAATGTTTTAAAATGTTTATTACATTGTATCTAACTGCTCCCTTTGCCCAAGATTTAACACTTTTGCAGTAAGGGACTGGCCCTGTTGATGTACTTTCCAGAACCAAACGCAAATGCTCGACCCAGTGATGTGATCCAAGTTCCAGAAAGGGGCCATTCTTCAGTGGCACAGCCCAGAAGACTCGTCAATTTGCATTTCAATAAAGGTTCTATCCGTAATACCTCACCTGATCTCGCTACTTAGACTCACCAAGAGGCCAGTGCTGGAGTGCCAACAAGGATCCATTGCATCCTGATCATTATAATTATCCAAAAATAAATCGATGTAATAAAATCAACATTGCAATGTTCCTACAGTGGAGATCCACACGTGCAATAACATTATACTATTGATATGTGGTTTGGTATTGTCTCACACTATCAAATATCACTGACAACTCGGGGGCTGAAACCCAGGTTAACAGACTGTTGCAGAATTTCTTCGCTCACTGAGTACTTTGCCTTTATTTCTCACCACCATTCGACTTTGCTTGCTGTTGTGTTCACAGGTGCATCATTCATTGAGTGTAATCCCCAGGTGCTGTAGGATCCACTGTTATGTGTAGAATTGGTATAAACGGCCATGTTATAATTTGTAGGTGGCATGGATAAACTTCGCAGGCAAAATGCATACCTGGATTTCTAGTGTTCGTTGCTGTTTTCTTTGCAGAATCCATTTGTATCATTAACCGACATTAACCTATGGCCAGGATGGCTCTACTCGTTGATGAGTTAGGTTTTTGCCTGAAAGTAAGTCCAATTATGAAAAACACACTTTGAAAAGTAGCCTTAATATTGCTATTGCTATGATAGGCGGACGGGACCCTCTCTAAAGGAGTTTAAACTCCAAACCTCTTCGAAAACAACTCTGATTCGCTTTTGTTCTGCAGCGTGCTGCAGTAAATCAATTTCTTTATATTCAAAATGTGATAATGCCAACCATACCATTTCTTTCCCCAAAAGTACTGAGCAATCTGCTGTATTCGCTATGGGGTAAGCACATATAGTCTGCCCACCCCCCCAGAGACCACTCATGCTCAAATCTGGTAAAGTATACAAAAAGTTGTGAACAGTATTCATATGTACGCCAAAGTTACAAAAAGAAATGTATATTGCAATTTGATGAGAATTCAAATGGTGCTGGAACAAGCATGGTTGCGGGGTAGGTAAAACATTGTACACATAGGGTGTAAAATAATGCTAAGTGAAGAAAGGTATCTACAGAGAAGAGACCCCTGTTGCCTTCACATACTTTCACTGGATGACGGCAGTTAAATTAATCACTGTGATAAATATGCAGACACTATATATTGACATACAAAAATAAGCATATTTTTCAGAAACAATTTTCTGACAAGTGCAATTTAACGTACATTTTGAGAACATTTTTCTCCATGTATCTATTGACAGTACATATAATACATTTAATACCACGTTTTCATTAAAGGACTCCTAACTCTGATCAAAATGTAATTAATATGTACAGCAACTGATTGTAATTTCATTGACAACCTCATCAAAATGGATAAACCTCTGACAATCTAGATTCTTATTGTACACTGCGTTGTAATTATTTAAAATGGAAGGAATATGCTGAGTGATAGCCTCTCTTTCACATGAATGTGAATTGGATACATTTTGTTTCAACATTCCTCTTTTATGAGATTTGTGTTTTTCTTCTAACTAGCAGTTGTACCTGTGCTTTGCACTGTAATTCCTAGTGCTGAAGCGTGTAAGCTTGAAGTGCTGTACCTGTGCATGTATGGCTGAAGCATGTAAGCTTCGTACTGTTGAGGTGGCATGCATTCATCAATTTCGTGGGAAATGAAGTACCTGTAATTAGTACCTGTTATTATGAAGAGATTTGCCACGATCGGACGGATCACATGATTGTGGACACTATTGAAGAGACATGCACCGTTTCCTGTGACCCGCATTACTACAAAAGCTCCCTTTTGTGTCACCTGCATGACTTCATAAGTGAGTGCTGCTAATGTCAACTAGAATGCTGATAGTGTGGAAAGATTAGGGACAATTAACTGCTGAACTTCAGGAACAAACAGCGTAGAACTAGGGCAGGACTACGGCGTGAAGCGCCACATGGCAGAGGTAAGCATTGCAGACGTCCTAAAAAAAAATGAACATTTGAAACATTTACATTTTAGACCTTTTCCATTGTTTACACCATGGAACCTACCTACATGCCTGCAGGTTTGCAGCATGTTGGGAAGTATGCATAACATTTTGAACAGACACACACACACACGTCATGGTTCCGTTCATGCAAACCTGTTCTATGCCATGAAGTTGTGCTAAAGTTGCTAAATCGGCAGATGGGGGAGGGGAGGTGCACCTACCACCTTTGCTAGGGGCAAATGCCAAAGGTATGCAAAGTCAAAGTCCCCTTACAAATAAAAAGACCTAACTGGGAAGGGCAAGGATTGAGTTGCATTGCGTGTACAAACAGCCCAAGTGATCGAATATATGAATAGCACAAGAATGGGTAAAACACATTGTCTTCAATAAACGCATCTGATTAGGAAACCCCAGGGGAAAACTCGATCTGAAACACGTGACTAGCACACCTGGTGCCAGGAAGGAGGGAGACGGAGCACAAGTCGCTCATCACAGGCGAATCGAAGCTGCTAGAACTACACAAGGTGACGCAATTAAAGGGTATTCCGTTCCAGCAGTCGTGCAGGCTAGAGGGGAAGTCAACCTGAGCCAGTGTACCAGTCACATGGCCACAAGTGCCTATCAGCAGGTGGCTGTGGGAAAGGGACATTGGTTCTCCCAGGAACGCCACTTTCTCCAATCGGAGGGTAGGTCACTGTGCTACGGGGAGGTGGCCAGCCTTCAGAGTATGCACCACTGGATTTGTGAAGGTCGCCATCCAGCAGGTGCTGTGTGAATGTCTCCTTTGCCACCAGAAGCAGGGTGCCTCGTGTCCCGTCCTCCACGATGCTGACCAATGGCAGTGTATAAAAGTTCAGGCGGTCAGCACAAATGTTGTTTTATTAGTTACTAATTGTTTCGGGGGGGCCTGGGAATCGATGTGGCGCCACATGGGGAGGTGACGTGTTGGGATGGTATTGAACGGTTTGGTCCAATTGCATTTCACTAACGTATGTTTCACACTATGGATATGACGCACACTAGCCAATGGCATTTCTGGGTAAGCATCGAGAATAAGAACATGCCAAATTGCAAGTGTTTCAATGAATTCTGACTATTGTACTTTATGGTATAAAACGAATGACCACAGTCAGATGTCGGCTCATTTCAATCAGATCTTTTCCACTGTTCTGTTTGATTTGTGCTTGCCCCCTGCTGTAATAAACGGAGTGTCTTCTTGCCCGGCGTGTGCTGCTTTTTGAGCATGTGTTTTTATGGTTTTATGGTGTGGTCGAAGGGACCCCCCGCCCACAACTCCACCTCCCCCTGACCACCAAGTACAAAGTCATTACAAACATTATGCAATGATGCCACCACGACGGGGCATTGTGGAATTGACAGTGGTATCAGCAGTCATATACAATGCAGACTTGTGGTCTGAGTTGGGTTAGCCGGACTGTGACTCCCCACCCCAAACTCCCTCTCTCCACCTCTGCAGTGAATCTGGCTGGCATACCCCCTGGAAGGCCGGCTACCACAGGACTGGAGGCATCCCTGTTACCCCAGTAAGGAACTCATGGTAGCAACAGTAAAGACAGACACAAGTGATCACGTTTCAAGGGTGTTTATTAAACTGTATGCAGGTTGGAAAAACGGCTACAAATCTAAACCTAAATCTAAAATGGGAGCAAGCATTGACCATCAAATGAAAATAAGGTCGTCCTAGTGGCGCCGTGTGAAATAAAAAGGGCCTATAGTAAGAAACCTATTGCCAAACCTTACAACTAATACTAAAGGGTGTGGGATAGTTTTCAAGAAATGAAAGTGTTCTTAAATAATGTCAGGATGCGGTAGCTTGGTTCTTCCTTCCCCACGTTTTGAGCACGGGTAAAGTGGGATCTTGGATCACAGCACACTCAAGCTTCCTCAGAACGAGTCGACAGTTCGGTTCCAGTTTATCGGGAGCCTCAATGGCCAAGTCTCGTTTCTCTTGAAAGTCTCTTGCCTTCGAGGGCCTGGCATATTCAAACAACAAAAAGCAAAAGTTCCTTCAACAAATGTAATGTTTGTTTCCTGGTTTTACTCAGGTTGAGGGTTCTTCACCTCCCCTGGCTCCCTCCTCTTCCGGGCACTGACCCTTGTTTCTTTTGATATCGGGGCCTCAGTGGTTGTGTCTCCCGGTTCAGAGGGCCTGATAGGTGTTGGCATAACAAAACAACAAACACAAAGTTCTCTTCTACGTTATTTCTTGGGTGATGGATTCACCCCTGGATCTCACCCGTTTGGGCTCGCATCCCTCGACTGTTGGCCTTCCTCCACCGTGTTCACTATGGCTTTCAACAATCTTCCTTTATCATTCTCGTATAAAGTCTTTTCAACTGTTCACTGTTAACCCCCCTTTCTCAGATTCACTTGATTTGATTAGGGTTATATTGGCTCACCCCTGGTTCCCCCTCTTCTGGGCGCAGACCCATCTAAAACTTTCAGCCTCCCTCTATCAGGTTCACCATCGCTTTTCCATCCTTCACAAATCTTAATGTCTTTTTGAACAGTTCCAGTGGACATCCCTCGGCCGGGTTCACTCCTGTCAAAACACTGTTTCTTGGTACTTTAGACTTGCCCCCTTTTCGTCAGCATCCCTCTTCCAGGTTCATTCTTGGCAACTTGACATTCTCATTAGTTTTCAATGTTTGCAGGATTCACTTCCCTTGTTTTCTCACAGTTCTTGGGTCAGAGGCTTTTGACTGTTATGGGGTTTTGCTTGACCTCCTGTATGACCACTTTGACATATTTTAGTGGCTCTCCTACGGCCTTCTGATATCTGTAGTTCCAGTCAAACGGGGGGGGGGGGAGGTCGACCAGAGTCTCTTGAGTTAGCACCCACGTGGTGCTGGTTCCCTCTGCAGCTGGTCTCCCCTCAACACTTTTACAGCTCTTTAAACTTAGATCAACTTGTCACTTTGCGTCTTTCATTCACCACAGCCTGGCTCTTATCGCTCTCCCCTCGACTCACCGGCTGTGATGAACCGCTTGGCTTTCCTCGTAACTGGAGTCAAGGCCAGTACCATGGTAGCAGGAGTTTCCCTCGCTCCCGCTTATCAGCGTTGACACGCTCCGTGTACTGTTGGCATCTGTTGCAGCACACTTGGGCTGTTGTCCTCGGTCTTACAATTCCCTCTGCAGAGGTTTTGCGGGTCTGCGTCGAAAAGGGCAAGGTCGTGTCATTTTCAGCCTCTCGATATTAGCTGCCTTTCTCCTCCTCTTAAACTGCTGGACCGGGATAGCTGTCTCGTCGTGCAGTGTGCCTTGCTCTTACAGTGCTCTCTTTATCCACCTTTTATCCCTGTGGGGAAGGGAAAGGATTGTCAGGTGTGTGTGATTCAGGTTAACTGCCTGACTTTGCCTGATGCTGGGGTTGGGACATGTTAGGTAAACCACTCTAGGGTTAGTGCTTTGGTTTTCATGTCGTGGGTGGGGGGGTGTTGAGGTAGAGTTTCTAAGCGCTCTGTGACAGACTGGAGAAGAGGCTGTTAGGGTGGAACCCCAGGCAGGCCGAGCCATGCTAGGAGTCCGTGGATGCCGAACCCAGGGACAACCTAATTCCTTCCTCTGCCCAAAAGAACGTAAGGTCCACATAAGTAGCAAGGTGCGACCGAGGTTTATTACAGCCAGCTAAACTACAGGGATTATATGTGTGGAGGGGAATTCCATGCACTTCTCAGCAAACTCTGGCTCGCAGGCCAGTTTTGATGACATGTAAACAATTTGCGTCACTCTCTCGTCCCTTCTCCAAAACCGATCTCCACTCTGGATAGGTTGCTGAGTGGAAGTTGTCATATACGAGCCTATAGAGAAGTAGTGTTATTGGACAAGGCTGCATCAGGTGTTATGCTTGAACCATCCCCAAAACTGTTACTGTGGATTTGTTACAGTGAGCAGGCCCAGTGATTGTTCAGTGAGCCCCGCTATCCACACCTAGGGTCCTGGATTTCGGTTGGCTGAGCAGTGAGCCCCCAAGCATGGGACAAACACTATTCCCAGCCCGCAGGTCCCCTGTGAACTGTGCGTGCAATTAGGAGTCTGCAAGGTGCAACTATGTGTCAGCATCATAACCGTGTGCAAACCATAGCTGCCATGGGAGCGCTCCATTTCCCAACGCAGAACTGTAGCGTGAATGTAACAACTTTGATGCGACCATTGTCTGGTCGGTGAGACGGGTTGCTCTTCTTAGCCACCAAATCTTGGCAGCTCATCAGCTCGGCCAGATCACATGCTTGGAGACCACGTTTGTGAGCACAGGAGCTCTGAATTATTCTGTGTTTGTCAGAGAGTGCACCTCTCCTGCAGCCCGTGTTACTTTGGTTCAGTGGGAGGAATGCCAATTGCAACATTGTGACTTTGGCAGTGGCTTCGCTCCTGCGGCGGTGGTTCTGCTTGCACAGCATTCTGTGAGGCTTGGGGTCCCTCTAAGCTGATCGTGGCCTACTCGATTTCCTAAACCATGGTCTGGCTTCTACTATATGTGTCTTCCTTAGTGTCCATAGGTTAGTGCGTCATGGCTGTTGGGTCCCTTGAGTGCTCCTGCTATAGCATGGGGTTATTTGCATGTAAGCATCTGCCCAAGCCTTTCAATCTTGCGTTCCTACGCGCTGTAGCAAAATAATAAATGTGCAGACAGTATGTATATGTCACTGTCCTCTAACTCATAGAGCTGTATAACTGTGTTCTTCGTGTAGTTGGTTGTGTGAAAGTCCCGAGTGTGCGGATGGCACGTGTGCTTCATGTCTAATGTAACTGTTGTCGTGATGTCTCCAACGACTTGAGGTATGGCTTCTTGGTGCTTTAGTCGTTTCTGTACATGCAACTGTCTCGAGCTCCTTCTTGTGTATCATCGTCCACTCTGGGTAGGGTTCGTACTGCTGCAGGTTTGTAGGGCCTTCTGTGAGGGTACCTTTCATGCTAGTTGTCCATCGTAGGACCATTGGGAATTGATGTGAGCTCATATGAAAGGCGGCCGTATTGTCTCCGGTGCTTCTTCCGGTTGGAGGGTCTCTCGGGACAGAAGGCATATTTTGACCATCCCTCTTGAAGGTGTTCTGGGGAATTATAGCCTTCCTCCTAGGGGGATAAGTGATTTCGGAAGGGTTGGTTTTGGAGGGTTTGTGGGGTAAACGGGAATAACTGGGATCGTGAAATGAACAAGGGGATTGTGGGAGCAGTAGTTTTCTGTCATAATAGGTTGAGAGTGCAGAAAATAATAATCTGAGGGACGTGAAGAAGAATGTCTGGGAATGTTCGGGCCAAAAGTAGGAAAACTGGGATTCTGGGATAGATTATTTTAGGGTGTAAGTGCAGTGGAAATCTTAGGAGATTTTTCTATACGGAGGGGTCAGTGGATCTGGGTAGGAGAGATAGAAGCAGCAAATGAATGAGCCACATATCGGGATTGGAAGGCAAAGCTCCTTTGCTTTTTGAAGGCTTGAGTCTGCTTATGTGACATGGTCCGAGTCATAACCATGCCAGGGGTGTGAAAAACCTGAGGGCATTTCCCCCCCTACGAGGGGTCAGTGGATCTGGGTAGGAGAGATTTAATGGGAGGAGGCAAGGTAGATGCATTGTACCCTACAAAGGCCTCAGGGATTTTGGCCTTTTTCTTTTCCCTCAATATAGTACCACGTCTCACCTGGGGCATTTCCCTGAGCATAACCCTGGATTCCCTTATCCAGGTGATCCTCCTTGGTTTGTCTACCCCTATGTTTGGGCTTTTGCGAGGGCTGGGTTTTCTTTTGGCCACCTGAATAAGGGATTTCCAAGATCTACTTGGGGGGGGGGGGGGGAAATGCCCTCAGGTTTTTCACACCCCTGGCATGGTTCTGACTCGGACCATGTCACATAAGCAGACTCAAGCCTTCAAAAGCCTTGCCTTCCAATCCCGATATGTGGCTCATTCATTTGCTGCTCCTCCTTCATGTACACCATGCTTGTGTGCGGCACACACACGTCATGTGCACCTCAAGGGCCATTTTAACCAATGGTGGTTGCCCTGGGTATCTGCCATTGGTTAGAAGTTCGGCACTTTAATTGGTCCTGTTTCACATAGAAATTCTTTTGTCATGATTTGGCTCCTTGGGGTGGGGAAAGGTGTGCTATATATGCCCTCTTAATGTGATGATGAACTGGCCTCCGCTCAAAGGAAGACCGACACATTGCACCACAATAGGACCGCATTTATCCAGGCCATTGTTCAACTGTATTCTCTTCTCCAACCCCCCCCCCCCCAAATCTTCATTTCTCTCCAGCAACAAAAAAAAGCAACGTTTCCCAAAAGCTACATGACCTTTTTATAAGGGCTTTTTTAAAAAAAATTTTTTTAAATCAAATACTTTTATTCGCAAGCAGGACATAAGAGAATTATATTCAGATCTGCAACCGGTTTGTTTGGGGAAAATGGTCTGAGACTTAAGATGCTTTATGAACGCACTCAGCTGGACGAAAAGGACAGACAATTGGAGGAAAAGACAGCCATCATAGACCATCTTGAAGATTATGAAAATGGTTCCAGAAGAAGCAATGTGTGCTCATTCAAGGCATTCCAAAGGCTATCTCCAATACAGATATGAAAGAGTACATTCTGTACCTCTTCAAAGAAACCCTGGGTACAGATGCATCCGACGTCACCTTTTGAAAGGACTTTCAATTAGTGGTCAAACCTTTAATCCGATGTTCTGGCAAGGGCTCACTTTTTTTCAGATTCAACAGAGTCCTTGCAGAAGTGCAACATCAAGGACATGAAATTTTGAGGAGATCAAAATCACTTCTATCATGTCCTAACTCTGCCAATGATGATGAGACCATGTCGGAGGAGGTCGGTGGCCATCGGCCTCTGGCAGAACCTACAAGGTCTGAATTCTCCAGTTAAGAAAAGAGGTAGGCTGATTAGTTTCATAAGCTTGAAGCTGACACCACTCTTCAGGAGAATCAGTACCCTTTTTAAAGTCTTTCATACGCTGATATCTAAAGCATTTCGCACCAATAATTCACATCTTCAGGGAAAATGAAAAAGGGGGCCAGCAATTTTGATTAGTAAGAAATTGACTGATTTGTAATAGAATGCAAAGAAGTTCAGGATGGATTTTTGGATGTGTTACTCTTTACATAAAAGGATTTTACATTTTTTGCAGTTTATGGGTCTAGCAACTGAAGGCGAAATCTGCAGGGACCTCTTCCCAAGATTGTGAAATTTCAAAGTGCTGATTTAATGGTGGATGGGTATTTTAATTTGGTTTTAAACAGACCGATGTGGTCCAATGCTGCACCAACATTAACGTGGTCCCTGCCGTGTCCTTGAAATTTAATTGGACGCTAAGTGAGATCTGGAGTTGGTTGCCATTTGTCACCAAATTGACCAAGGAATGAGGGGCTGTACCAGTTATTCCTCCAGGTGCAAGAGTTTTGCTAAACTTGATATTTTATTTTCTAGTTTCCAGGTCCCATTTTTCCTGCCAACACGGTATAAAATAATTCGGGATTGAAAAACACATAATTTTGTACATAAGATCTAAAATGCAGGCACCATAAACTAGAAACACTCATACAGTACAAACACTGCATGGGGTATTCTTTGTATTTATTACCCCCTTTCCAAATATCGATAATTTCACCTATTGGCAGTATGTTCAAACGAAATGTCATTAACCTGTTTCTATAACTTGAATTTGGAATCTTGATCAGATACCTGGGTAGAACACTGCACTTTTTCTCAATAGACATCAATTCTCTATATAGCTGATATTTGCCAATTGCAGTCCTTGTATTCACCTAGTCCAATATCCCAGAATCTGTACTTAATTCTGGACAGATTTATAATAAAATCTTCCTTGGTAACAGCTAGCCGAGAAAGAAGGTTATTGCATTATTCTACAAGCCCATTCATAGGCACCTTTCTGAATCGGACAGTTGAAATCTTTTATGATATTAGAAACATGATTTACATAGGACACGTGCTTTCAGGGCAGTCGAGCCCAATTAGTATCTGATGGCAATGACGGACACGCACATCACGTTCACCTCCTGAGCAGGCCTTCAAGCATGCACAGTTTGTGCCAGTATCCCAAATTCCATTGTTCAAGGCCATAACTTGGGTCTGCTGTCCCTTTAACGTTCTAATACTTGATGTGGGGGATAAAATATAACTAGCAACATTTCAATGTTATGCGTTCAATTTGGTCTGCATATGAATACATTTTTTACTTAAATAAGCCATACAAAGCGCCATTTGTTCTACCAGAAATAAAAGGACTCGTACATTTTTTTAACCGTTAAAGCACGTAGTTGTGAACACGTTTTCCATGACTTGCTAACCGACTACCAAGCAGAAACCCAGTTCTTCATTTTCTTGTGCACAAAATCAGTTTCTTAGGCAGTGAGCTACTCACTATATGGAGGCCTGCACACCAACAGTGCATCTGCTTACCTTTCACGTTAAAACCAACACAATTTGCATCTCTCAGAGGAAACTAACTTGAAAATGCTAAGTTATAACTTTAGATTCTTATTCTCTGGCCAACTGTCTGATCCAGCGGCCATGACTGATTTATTAGTTAAGATTATTTTGCCCTCTCTTTTGCCAGAATATGCAGCCACCATTGAACGGCCATGATGCTTTAAGCGCCTTCCCATAAACGAGGCCTCTGGTCCGTATTGCTTTTCAGCATTATTCTATAAACCATTTTGTCACAATCTGATTGCCATGCTGGTCTCCCGCATTCAGAACTTTTTGTTCCCATGAGTGAATGCCTTATGCTTTATAGCAAAATCTGATGAAAACCCCTCGTTTCTTCATCTTACAGTCTCATCACGGTACCCCATTATGAGAAATGTATCTCCTCAAAACGGTCAGTAGGTTAGCCATAATTATACTAAAGGTTATCGTAGACCAGTCCGGGATTAGTTACGTACTGGCGTACCAAAGATACTAGGCAATTGATTACATTATATACCAGATGGGTAAGCTTCCTGATCCTGCTTATCTGTCAGTGTGGTGGAGAAAAAAATAAATAACTAGGTATAGTCATTTATGTACCCCCCCTGTTATACGGTCACTGTATACCCCTATATATATGTTTAAACCACTGTCTCTAGCTTGCATGAGACGAGATGCTAGATTGCGCTGCGCATGTCAGTTACAAAAGTGCTTTGCCCACTGCGAAAAAATGCTTGCTGTCACTGTTCACGCTTCTGATGTATATCCCTTCAGGCATGGCTAAGCAGGTTCTCAACTCTCGCTTTTTATTGAAGGACAGATTTAGCTGGCGGAAGTCCTATTACAAGGGCCCGCCTCAAAGTGGATGCAAAGCTTTAGGGAGTATATTCATCTTGGATAAAAGTATTGCGCTAAACTGTCTTCGCTGATAACACAAATGAGCATGGCAGAGTGGAGCTGTCATAAAAAGCCATATAATGAGGGTTTGTTCTCAGTCAGCAAAACTGTTGCAAGGTGTGACCTTGCCGGGTTGAGATCACTGTGAGGGGTCAGTAATGTGAGACTCTCTGGATTTGCTATTTTATTATACACCAAATAATAGAAACCCTAAATAAACCTACTCTACCAGGGGATTCATTGCCTATTCTAAGATCTATGGGAGAACCTCTTAGAATTCACATAACTAACCCTCAGCCTAAACAACATAAACATTCAAAACAAGATAAATGTAACATACATACATGAAAGGTTACCTAACGCCCAGTATCTTGGATGACTTCTCGTGGTCCTGGGTGCATCTTGCTCCCGAGGAATGTCCCAAAGTACATTTTCTCCAAGTACCAAAATGTCTTACCCAAAGACTTGAAAAAGTTCCAAAGAAGTCAAAAGGTTCACAGGAATAAAATCCACTGGCAATGTTTTTGTTGTGTGAAAGACTTCCTACTTTACAGTTCCACAAAGAATAAACGGCACCAATGGAGTTTCTTGGATGACTTCCTTCCAAGAAAGAATAGGTGAAGTTGATAAAAGTATCTTCTCCCACTTTTACAACTTCTTCACTGTCAGATTCTGTGGAGTCGTATGTACAGATTGTCAGGATGTTCTAGCCTGAGATATACTCCTCTCTTAGCAATTCCCTTCTGTTATGCAACTGTGAGAACAGGTTCCTTTGCCTTGCAGTTAACTTCAACAGTTTGACCAATACTGACAGCCAGTCGTGCTACTGCTTTATAGTGTACTGCTACATCTTCAACTTCCAGAAAGGGTAACTCTACAAGACATCTTCTACCTCCACGGGCTGGCAAGGCACTTTATTTCCATACCTTAAGAAAGGGCCGCCTCTTTGCCTGTCTTGTAGCTACGATAGCATCTGTTTCGGGCTTCCAGATTACTACTTATTCTTTAAACAGTATTTAGCATGCAGATATTGAACAAGTACCCAGCTCCCCTCCCCAGCTTTATATACACCTGGTCTTTAATGGTTACCCCAAAGAGGTCGTGCCACTCTCCCAGCTCTGGATGAAGACTCTTGGGTAATACTACATTCATCAACCTCGGAGCATCAGTGTACAGTTATTATATGCATGGGATTTTACTTTCATAGATATCCCTCTGTGCTTGGGTAATGCTTGTACAGGCTTCAACTTCTACTACTGCCACAGTTTCCAGTTTCAGTTTCAGCCTTTGATGTGTTGCAAGATGTATGTCTTCAATTGAAACCAAAATTGGGCACACACGATTGCATTTGGTATTGAACTGCCACTTCAATGAGAGACGCGTTCCCACCTTTCGGTTAGCACTCTGCCTCCAAGGGAAACATTGTTTCATACGTGCAGTCTCTTTAACACTTGCAATTCTTCACAAAAGTCAGTTCAGCTTTAATTATGCTATCGGCAGCGTTCTCCGTGTTAACCGGAGCCACGCGACTGCTCAGCAACAAAGGATTTACTGATGTGGGGGGGAGAGAAAGGCTTTTTGTCACATGCAAGCCTTGCAGTTAAGTGTGTTACTTCTCCATTGATAAATACTTCCCACTTCTACGGTTGATTTGTACTCGCTCATAACTCAACCCAAGCACAATTAAAAGCTGGCTACAGTTACTGGCAAGGAACCTCTGCTTCTACAGAGTACGGAGTGCCCTTTTCCATCTCCCAATTATAATGGCTGCGGGCTGCTGCGGCTTTCCGACTTTGCTTCTTCTTCTGCTACTATTTCAGGCTCTCTTAGGATCCACACTCCTCTGCTGCATTGGTGTCTCAGATTCAACCTCATTAAAGGAGAGCTTCCCACTCTCCAGCTTCCTTCGGCTTGACTCTGCACAGCGACCTAACGAACAACTGAAACTTCAGCTCTGCATTCACAGCAATGAGACGCAGTGGAAAGACAGCAGATTTTCTCTCCAGTGCTGCCACAGCTATTCAGGGTTTGTGAGCACTGGACCAACTCAAAGTTTGCAATTGGAATTTGCCGTTCTACTCCGGCGTCCCTGTTGTAGTCACACTTCCTTGTGCTCTGCTTCTTCTGCTTCTGCAACATCTGACCTTCCAGCTCCTTCCCCAGGTTCTTTCTACTGTTTGTCTCTCAGGCAGCCTTTTACACCTCTCAGGTGGACTGATTGGGCTCGGTTGCAGGCCCTTATGACTAATTGCCTGACCTTGTTTAGAGTCGGTAGGCTGGCCTGCCTGACCTAGACTCCTACCTGCCTCTTTAGCCCTCTTCTTCAGTCCCTGAGGATATCTGGGACTGGTAGTTGGATTTAGAAAAAATCAATGTCTCTAATTCTTCAAAGGATGTTAAAATGGATTTTCTACTCCAGTTTTTATGAAGAGAAGAATGAGATGTAACCCTTGTTAGAGATGTAATGGACAGAAATGTTCACATGGTTATTGTTCCTGTTCCAATATCTTTGATATTGGGGAGGATATGGAGTTTTAGGGGTACAAAGAAATGGTTCTGGAATACCCTTTTATCCTAGATTCTACCGGCTAACTTTTAAACCTAGATGGACATTCATCTAAATGACAAGGGGCTATAATCTCTCTGGGAAGGATTTTATTCTTGTCCAAGAAATAATACCATGTTTCACTCTGCACAATCTCCCCATGCCCCAGGCCGCAGTATACCACTCCCAGGATTGGGATCAGAAAGAGTCTGCTCTCTCCTGGCCATCTGGGAGGAGACTCTATGTAGGGTTTTAGTGGGGGATCTGCAGGATTCTCCACACCACCCTAACTGCCATTGGAACTCATGAATTCATGTGGGTATAAGAGACCGGGGCACAGGATGGAGGTGGGGTCACTTACGCCGAAGACTTGTGTTGCTGTTGGTTATTTGTCTGCTACTGCTTTACTAATAAGTGTTCATCAACCCACCGGAATCGTGAGGGTTAATTCCACCAGTGTTAAGGATTTTGACTGTGTAACATGAAAGGGGCTGTTTGTCTCCATTGCAGTTCATAGAAACATTCTGAAAGCCTGTCCCTTGTCAAATTTTGTGTTTACTTTGGCAATGTAGCCCCTTGTCCAGAGTATCCTCCAATAATATGGGATTTGGGGTACATCTGTAGTGCTGCTTTGTCTGGCAACATTATTTTTATGATGCCAAATTCCATTATCCCTCTTCACCCCATTACTTCTGAGGAACTCTCATTCTTTTACACTTTCTCAGGATTTAAAATGAATACCTCCAGAATACAACGGTAGATGGTCCAAGCTTTTCAGTCGACCTGGACATCGCAATATCAATGTGAGCAACTTAAATATTTGCCGATAATTCTAACTAACACTTACCACACACTTTGTCAGTTTAACATTTCAGGGGAAATGTCCTTCCTTTTCTGTGACCTTGAGGGATAGTGGATATCGAAATCTCCATGAAGAGGAATATGCAGGCCTACAGATAAGCCATGTATCAGACACTTGTATTCCCTAAAGACCAGCAATAACAACAAAATAAACTGGGGCAAAATATACTCCAAACAGGAAACAATTGACATATAGGAGCCTATCTTCTAACTACCAAACCATAGTGAGCGGTCTAGTTCTAATGACCCACACCAGAGTGGGACCTTTGAATATTTAAAGGCCTTTCAGCTGCAAGTCAGTAGAAAGTAGTGAGAGCAGCAGGAGAAAGTATAAGTGGGAGCCGCCGCTGCAGGGAAAACGTGGTGGAGATTGGCGTTCCTGGGAGATGTAGAGGATGTGCAGTGGGAAGGGGTGTGTAGTCCAGCTGTGCCGAGGGAGAGAGTGTCCTGCGTCTTGCTCCAGTGTGAGGTTTTCACCGGAGCATGTGTGGAGCAGAGGAAACTCTGTTGACAGACCGGGCAAGCAGCAGATGGCCGACCGGAGCTGTCAGAAGTCATGAAAGTCACAACACGTGAAGAAGCAGAAACGGCAAGTCAGAAGGAGACGCCAGGAAAGACGGGTTAGTTGGCCTGACATGGGAGACCCTGGGACCACTGTGTAAGAATACACATTTTGAATAACAAACCTTTGACTTGAAACAAATTGGGCGTGACTCTCCTATTGAGATAAGTCGAGTGGGAGAATACTGTGACCAGTATTACCAAAGCCAAAAGAGGGCAATACTTAAGCAAAGTGAATGCAACATCCCAAAAGGGAGAGATCGAGTTGAAGATTTTAGTGTGGAAAGTTTGGAACAAACCTCACCACGTAGGAGTTAGGAGTAGGAGGACGAGGAGGTTTATCCTGGCAGGTGAGTACACCACGGAAGGGATGAATAGTGGTTAGTCCTGGCAGGCGAGTGCACCAGGAAGATGATGATTTGAAGTACTGCAATGTGGTAGAATGTTGTGGTGGAAAGGAAGTGTTAATTCTACTACGGTTTGATTAACTATTGTATAACCACCCTGACCAAAGTATTGCCTCTAAAGAAGTGCAATTTGTTAAAAAAGTGATTGGCCTTCAGAGCAAAGGACATTAACATTGATTTTAATTTGAGGTATGAAGAGAGAATCTTTTTGATCTGCAAGGCAGAACGCTTTAACAAGTGTCTTGAGTGAAGAACTCTTTTGGAGCTGAATTAATCACTTTTCCAAGAGAAAGACCTATTCTAACTGTTTTTATTCTTCCTGGAGTGGAACCTAGCTAGTGAAAAGAACTTTCCTAAACTTGACTGTTGTTTTGAAACATCCTGAAATTGATCCAGGGGAAGGGGATCTAACCCTTGTCGCAAGGATTCGGTTGATAGCTTTTGTGTTTGAGTGCATGTTATTTTGTGAAGTTTAAATTGGCAAGTGATTCCTGCATGCTTTGCTGTGTGGGACCGTTATTTTTGGACGTTAGGTATTTTTCTTTATCCCTAGTTTGTTAGGTAGGGAAATCCTTGTTGGGCTAGGGCAAGATAGGTGTTCATCTCACCCTTTATTATTTAAATAACATGGGGACTTGTGAGAACTCCAACGTGTCTGCCTCACATTTGTGTCCCCTCAGTTTGTCCTGTTCAGTCGATCCTGGGCCATGCAGAAGAACTTGTTTTGCACAAGAAACTCCAGAGAGGAAAATTCACAGTTCTATTTATACTTTGCTATTGGACACTTGTTTCCTCTTATACCATATCATTCACCTTCTATACATTTCCTGTCTGAAATTAATAATGTAAAACTGTTTTATTACTGTGCCAAAAATCAATAAATTAAGTCCAAAGTGGTGGAATACGAAGGAGAATGAATCCGTACACATGAGCAAATGACGGAGAGATTAGCCAGAAGCAAAACTGCATACTAGGGCTGTCTTTGCAATTGCACCTTTGTAGAAAGAAAAACACTTTGTTTGGAGGTTGACCGCATTAAGGGTTCCAGCTCTTCACAAGGGCACACATTCTTACTTTCCAAGGTGAAAAATCTCGCTCTTCAATGACAAATACTAATTTTGCCGTTTGTTTATATGTGAATGCTTTCCTCTTAACGTTTGTTCCCATCCATGAGTGTTTCCCCTCTGATCACACTGAATAGAGGTATGTGTGTGTATTGTTCAGTATATATGATTTCCCTATTGCCCGTGCATGTCTGGAAAAGTCATTTTTATTTACCCTGAAGTGAATCTGGTTTTTAGCTGATGTAATTTTTGTGGCTGCACCCCTTCAAACTAATGAACTTACAGTAGGCACTGGGCATGGCTTGTGACTCTGACGCTGGCATTTGGCCATGCTCTAAAACCTCTAAGCCACTCCATTTGCCCATTGGGCTTGGTCTAAGGATGGAATCTGCAACCTTTTGGCTCTTCGTATTTTTTTGGACTAGAACTCCCATCAGCCATAGCCAGCATAGTCAATGGTGGATCATGGGAGTCATAACCCAAAACATCTGGTTATTCTTGAGCTGTAGACCCCTGATCCCAGAGACTTGCACAATTGTGCATCTTTACCAATTGCGCCTCTGTCCTGCCCTGAACACCCCTGAACCATTTGATGTACCCCCTGTGGCCATGTCTATAGGCCACTTTGGTCAGGGGTGGCCTTTTGCCCCGCACAGGCAGATGGGAGTCACATGATAGTCCACTGGGCAGGGCTTAGAGGCCACTTTTACTGGGGTATAACCTCAGGCCATGGCTGGTCCGAACATGCCACTCAAAGTAGCTACTGGCTTGTGACCTATAGCGAAGCATAGTCTCCTTTCCACCTTCCATTAGATAAGATGGTAATTGACCATGGCATTTAGCTACTTTGTTGAAGGCCATGCCTTGGGCATTCTCAGTATCCATGACAGGTCTTTGAGTTGCTGCTATGCCCATGGCCCCAGTTGCCCACCTGAAATGGCCAGTGGTCTGCCGTCCCAGCGGTCCTAGAGAGTCTAGAGAGTACTTGTAGCTTTTGGATCAAGTCTGCAGTTCTGTTAAACAGCACAGTCCCCAGTCTGCGTCCACGAGCCCTGCAAAGTCCTTTCTGGGACGTATTGCACCCATCCCAATGACCTTGCCTACGTTTGTTGGGTGGCCAAGGGGGCTGCAATATAACCATTTTAACTTGCAAAAAGTCCGGGAATAATAATGGGAGCTGTTTGGAAAATATTTCCAGGCCAAGAAAATCTGATTTATTTTTCAACTAGTCTGGTTGCCCCATTCTTGCATGCCTTTACTTTTTGCGGGTCCATGAACAGCAGTTGACCAATGAAGACATTGAAGAGGACCCTTTTGTGTCCACAAACACGATTTTGTCCAGATCTAAAACATAGCTCCAGCGAGTTTTGTGCCAACCAAAGGATCTATCTGACATACGGAAAATCCTTGTGAAGATTTAGTGAACACCCGTCCACTGGTTTGGGCTATAGCTTAGAGCAAAATCTACTTATGGGTAACGTATGTTTTTGGCCCTTCCAGAACATTAAACCTCCTTAAGGGAACCTCAAGAAACGTTTGAAAACTATAGAGACTGGTCTGTATTTAGGTTTTGGATGTTTTGTGAAGATTCGTCCATGTTAACATTGTTCCTGTTAATAAACATTAAATAAAAAATAAAACAAACATTGCTGAAATCTTAATTCACACATTTGTTAATATACAAATGTGTTTAAAGTGTATGTATTGGTTGCATACTGATGTATGCGTGCTTGTTTGTACTTGGCATGTCAATGTTGTTGTTTGCTGTGAAATGTAGCAGGAGGATGGTGGTAGGAGTGTATGCTTTGAGGTAAAATAATATAGAATTGGGCTTGGTTGATGACGGCCCACCAGCCCGAGTCCAGAAAGGCCAGAGCGAGGCAAGGGTACAGAGCCATTGTGGGTCCAGCGGACTCCAGCCCAGGGTCATTAACTCTATTGGTACCCAGGGGATTCAGTTTCTGTTGCTAATGAGACTTTTAGAGGCAACGGGAAGCGTATTTCGTGCATTCTCCATTTCCTGTTAAACAAACAAAAATGAACGAAGGCTGGTGGGGACACAAAGGGTGCAAGTCCTGTTACTGTTTCTGCTACTGGGCTGATGGTGTAGTGATGAGGTGGAAGGCGCTACAGAGGAAAGCAATCAGTTATGTCGGTGGCAGAGGGTGGTGGTAGGATGCTGGGGGCTGCACACCATGGAGGAGCAGTTTGGATACGAGGGGGTAACGCAGGACTTTGTGTACCAGCCAAAATGAAAGAAAATTCAAGAAAAGGCAAGAGGTTGAGCTGGCGAGGATGGAACATAGGCTTCTACTGGCAGCTGCGGCATGAGTTCTACGCCATCTAATTGGCTGCTGGAACTCCCCAGTAGCTAATCCAAGGCGTTTATTATTTTGAGTTGTTTAAATGGTAAGGTGCACATTTAGACTGTATTGTATGTTTGCAATGTATCTTGGTTTGTTATTGACGTATGTTGTAAAGTACACACGTATCACTTTAATATTACTCTTATTTCAAAGGGTGAGTGAAGGCTCAACGTTTGCTTTATTTTAGAGTTATAAAGGTTGGGAATGGCAATACTAAAGTTTTAACTATTAAACACCAGACTTTAACAATGCCACAAATGTCATAGTTAATGGTGAAGTAGTGGTGTACTCTATGCATGAATGTTATATTAAACAAATATTGCACATGGGAAACCAAACTAATTATCTACTATAAACTTAAATTAGGTTTTGAAATGTTTACATAGGACTTCTTTTAAGTTTTGTATTTTACCGTTCAAGTGTTTGCTCGGTATTGTTATATATTAGTACGTATGAGTAGTCCGTACAATAAAATGGGTGACCCTGTATGAGCATCGCACGTTTGTGCTTTTTTGTTGTCTTTGTAGTGTTCTGATGGTTTCTTCTTGTGTTCGTGTTAGGTTAGAATTGTTGTGGTTGTGTGTTAGTATGAATTGGCATTATGTCTGCATTAGAATTTGATATTTTAGTAGATGTCAACGTGTATATGTTGATGAGGTAAGGGTGTTTGTACATGTTCAATTGGTGAAGTTGATGATTGTTAATTATATCTTCTCCTTGTGACTTCTAACTACCAAGAGAGTCGTTGTTTGTAACCTGATCATCCGTGTACCGATACCTATTTGATTTTTTCAGATGTAGGCTACACAGTGTCCACTGGTTGTTGAATTGGCATAGTAAATGATTGCCTGTGTTAAAGATCATCTCTGAAATGATACTGCACTATGAGCAGCATAGCAATAAACATATTTTTCTGCCAAGCAACCTCTATGTAGTTACTTGTACATCTTGTTTGAATGGAAGGACACAGTTCATGTTTGCTTGTGCTTAATAGTTCTTTAAATGTAATCATAACGTCTAGAATATAACGTTAAAATTGCATTTTCATTTTGTTATGTTGGTGTTGTATTATGAGGCATTCTTTCCCCATAGGTGTATTGCCATCTATTAATTGGTTAATGTTACCTGTTTGAAGTTGTATAGCAGTAAAGACAGCTAACCATACAAATGGATCTTGCAGTTTAATGTTTGTAGACATTTGTTACTGGAGATAATTATCAATAGCTTCGAGTATCGAACTGCATTGATTAGAGGCTACTCTACTGTTTGTGTGGCACTTTGCATTTGTTGAACTAAGGGATGAATTTGTAGGAGTAACTATACTGTTACGTGTCCATGGCAGTTGCATTATGTACTGTTTATGAATGCAGAAAGAAGATCTTGCCTACCTTGCACTGGTATATTTGGAAAGGATGAATATCCATGCTGTGTGCGGTTGATTCGGTGTACGTTCATTTAAGTGAAGACTTATAGTGGTCAGCCGACACATGTTTCGACCTCCTGGGTGTTTTGGTCAACGGCGACCCCATCTGGGACTCAAGATCCACCCCCCTCCCTACCCGGACCATAGCCTTGATAAAGACTCCAGAGGTCGAAACACGTCGGCTGACCACTCCTAATACTAAATCTTCTCTTAAATAAACTTACACTGTATCAACCACACACAGCATGGATATTCATCCTTTCCAGATAGACTCATGTGAGGTAGCCAGGATCTTCTTTCTAGTTTTAACTAAGAGGTGTGGCCGTCATCTCCACTAACCTGTGACCTTGCAGTATTAATCACCAGAGCTCGGCGCAGGAGTGTTCGTAATCTAGGGCCCACCACTCTTCCACTGTTTATGAATGCAGGCAGATTGTTTTGTAAGAGCATGGCATAATCGGGGTTTCTTTTTGGATTGCTGATTCCCTGCATAACTAGTGGTGTTGTATGATGGGTTGGTTTTGATTACTTTTTTAAAATGTTTTTGGTGTTATGTTTTTGGAGCTTTCAGCTTCTGATGTTCTATCCTTTTACACATTGTATGTAGGTAATTATTTTAGAGGGTTCAAGATGAAGTATATGCAGTCCTTGGGGTTTATGCATCCTCCGAATAATGCTATACAACTCATTTAATAAACTTAAACTCATTCTAATGTCAATTGCTTCCTCTAAACCTAATTTGTGTGATTATTTCTGGTTACTGCAGCAGGGAACTGCAACCGTAGAGAACTGTTCTCTGACCACAAAGTTATTTGATTAGCTGCAACGTTAGGTGTGCTTTATTTTTTATGCTGTTTGGGTAAAACTAATATGTCATCGTGCAATGCAAGTGCACCATTGACCAATCCCCCTTTCATGCCAGCATTTCTACAGAATATTACTCTAGCTTACCTACAAACCTATAGAATGCAAACAAGTCCAGCTGTCCTTGATAATGTCTACTTTACTTTATTAAATGTGTTTGTTTCTTCATACCTTTTTGATACTTAAGCCATGTTCTTGGATTTGGTACCGGCTTTAAATGCGTTGATGGGCTGATGTTGTTTTTGGATCATTTCACCGTTTAACATTTTGCAATCTTACATTGGACACTAGGCAGAACTACATAGGTTGCTCTGTATCCCCATATATATTAGTGTTTAGTCAACTATTTAACAGAACGTCCATCTTCTCCAAAGGCTTTCCTGCCCTTTCAGTATGTTGCCATATTCTTAATCTTTGCACTGACACATATTTTGAGTTGACTCAAAGTATTGAAAATAATGCCACAAATTAACATTGCCAAGGCTTCTGCTTGTTTTATGTACTATCTTTTGGGGTGATAGTTCAACTATGGGTTAGCCACTTAAAGTTGTTGGCATCGAGCCACCAAATAAAATGTCATGTTTCCTTGCAAAATAGTGAGTGTCATCACATTTTACAATTTCTTGGAATCTTCTTAATATATAAGCCAACTTAATGTTGGATGCCATGTTGACCCGTTGCGAGTGCTTAATGTTTCCGAGTATCTTAATAACTTCCTGAGCTGCTTCCCCTTGTAGTTTGTTTTCTGTTTGTTAGAAATATACAGGCAGCATATCATC
This sequence comes from Ambystoma mexicanum, assembly GCF_040938575.1. Classification (NCBI taxonomy): domain Eukaryota; kingdom Metazoa; phylum Chordata; class Amphibia; order Caudata; family Ambystomatidae; genus Ambystoma; species Ambystoma mexicanum. Next base: position 824,657,235 of record NC_090939.1, read on the forward strand.
TGTGTAGTGTAATGCCAGCTATGCTGTAAGAACCAACAACTGTCAATGCAGTTAGTACGCCTACTAGGTCATTAAAGTTTTCTTTGTATGAAAGTGGAAGGTACTTTGCGAAGATAAACTTGTCCAGTACTTACTTGATCACTGATGTATAGGAGTGTTTGTTTATAATTCATACACGCACATATCTGGACATCATGTAAGACTTTAGGCTTTGAAATGTTGTAAGAATTATTTATTCTAATGTGGTATTTTGGGTTTGTTTTGGTATCGTGGCTGCCACAGCCTTATGCTCTGCCATTTGTGCCTTATATCTAGTTGTGGGTTACCCTAGTGCAGAGAGTTCAGTAGAGATTGGATTTACTGAAGTGGGTTGTATGCCATTTTGCAGTTTTTTCTAGTACTTTTTCTTGGTCAATTTTCTCATCGAGCATTTGTAAATGTTTAAATCGTGGGAACGGTATGGTTTATTTTGGTGGTTGGATTCTTTTTCATAATCCATCTATAATAGTTCCTCCTCTTTGGCAATAGCAAGACAAATTGGAGGAGACTGTTCTGATGGTTCCTTTCTTCCCTTTTCTTTCTACTAGAGATTAGTATCTAATTGACACTTTTTGTGTATGTTGTAGAAGGCAACAAATCGTGATTTAGCTGTGTATTGGCCATGGTCTTGGTTTCATGGACATGGTCTTTAAGTATGATATTTTGTGGAATTTCTTATTAACATAGATCTTCTGGGTCAGTGGTCTGCAACCTTTCGTTCGTCAGATGTTTTGGCCTAAATCGCCCATCAGTCCTAGCCAGCATAGTCAATGGGGAGGGATCATGGGAGTATTAGTCAACCATCTGGAGAGCCACAGGTGTCAGATCCTTGTTCTAGGTCATCCGATTGACCCGTTTAGTGATACTCATGTATTTTTATTTTTGTTTTACAATATCAATAGTGTCTGGCTCAATGTGTGCTAAAACCTCATTTTTTATTTTTTAAAAGCCCTTTCATATCCACACTCTTGCCATATAAATGTATTACTTTTAAATGTGTCTGCTGCTTTATTTCCACATTCCAGATGCATTAGTGTGTTTACACCTAAACTGATTTAATCTAGAGGCTAAGGTTTCTTAAGTTATTTCTTTCCACATGTCTTGCAATTGACCAACTATGTATTTGAGTTCACACGCTACTCGGTGAAGCGGTTTGGGGAATAGACATTTAGATTTGTGTATTTATTCATAAGGACTCTTGTATTTTAGACTGATATGGTGCCTAATTGCATTTAAATAGTAAGTGACTGTAGTGTAAAGGCTTTGGGAGAAGCCAAAAAAGGCCATACTTCATAATCTCGCTAGTGATTTTATTTTCATGTATTTTCATTTGTTTTATTTTAGGGGGCAGGGAGGATTTTTTTAAATTGGCATTCTTTTAATGTAGGTTTAAAAATGGGATGGTGAAAGTGTCAGGATTAATATAGTTGGGTCCTTCAGAGTTCTACTTTGTATGCTTGGAAGGTTGCTGTTGGCTAGCTTGGGAAAGTCAATAAATGATTTCAATGCACATTCTGCAGGGCTCTTCAATTGAGGGGTGCTTGGAGCTATTTAGCTCTTGCTTGTAGCTCTGAAGAGCCTGGTTAGCTTGACAGCAACAGCTACCAGGCGCTACTTTTGGCTCACCAGGCCAACCGATGCTGAACAAACACCCTGAATATAACTGTGTGTATTGGGGACAATCTAGAAATAAACATTAGGACATGTCCGTCTATATACAATTTAAAGCATAAGGGTTAATAAATAATGGACATAATTATGTGTTTGCATCTTATGTGGAAGTTCCTTTTGCGGAATGCTATGTACTAGCTCCTCGTTCTCCAGTGGTACAGCCTGGTCACTGGTTAATGCTGGATATCCAGGAGCTGCTTTTAGCTCCAGCTTATCCAATCTCAATTTGGAGCCCTGTTCTGTGCGATTTAGTGTCACAAACTATGTTGGTAGTCCTAGATTTCATAACATGCAACTGAATTCAAAGTAGCTTCTTCCAAACGAATTCCACAGTTATGCTCATGTTTGCTAATGTTAGTAAAGGTTGTAGACCTATTCTGGTAGTTTACCTGTTTTGAATGCGTTAAGCCAAAATATAGAGTACCCAAAGTACTAGTCCATCATCTAATCTTCCACCACAAGCAGAGATTACGTTTGGAATGCATGTTTCCCCTAAATGTTTGTCCCAGACACTTGAGTCCCATCAGTGTCACGTTTCATATAGTATATAAAAGTAAATAGATGAATTGTATGCTCTTAATATACTTTTCTGCAGATTGTAAATATACTTGGAAATGTTACGTCTCTGTGCCTTTTGCAGTTCCCCCTCTACACATGTGTGCTCCTATGTTTCAGTGTAGTTTTCATTATTTTGAAATATGTTTGTGCCTCACGTACTTTATTTACTCCCACATCGTCCCCTTTCCTCCATACTTGTGGGACATTGTGTCCTAATGGGACTGCAGTATAGCTTGGTTTTTATTTCAGTTTTTTTGCCTTTTTTTTACAGTTCCAAGAATTCTTAGTCCTTTTTTTATTTTTCATGTGACGCTGGATGCATGGGTAGCCACTGCCCACCTTCACAGGCCCTGCCCTAGGCTTTGCCCGTCAGACATTTTCTCTGTGCGGTCGGGAACTGATGCAAGTGGCGCCACAGGAGTTTTGCCTGCCCTTCATTTAAGTCTTTGTCGCCCCTTGTACCAGGTCCTCTTCAGCATGGGTTTCCAGCTGCTTATGCCAGAATTAAAGGAGTTTTTCGCCTGCTCGCCATGTGAGCTTCCCTTCGAGGTCCCCAAAACCCATGCACACTTTGCCTTGAATTCCACGGAGTGGACCATCACTAGGATTCCTGCTTGCTTTTCAACACTGTGTCTATACGCTTGATTGTAGACTTTGACGGTAGGAGGATGTCTCCTGTCGACCGGACCCTCATCACTTCCAATACTGCATTGAAGAAACGACTGGTAAATTACTTTGTTTCCGGGCACCCCTTCATGGTGACCTCTTCCTGAGGGTTGCTGGTCCCAAGATGTTTCTAGCAACAACGAGCCTGTCCATCGGGGGACCAATCTGCTACTGGGACCGCTAACATTTCCAAGCAAAGGGACCAATCTACTCTGGTTAGGCCAGAGGCTCCATCTTAGAGGGCTAAAGCTTTTACCAGTTCCACCGAGGTACTCCACTAGGGAGCTAAGGCTACAACCGAGGCTCACCCCAAGGTCACCTCGTCTCTTAGGCTACACCAAATACCAAAGTGCCAGTAGTTTCTTATAGGATCCTCCCAGAAGGAATGCTAAACCTGACAAAAGGGTGAAGCACGCCAAGGTTCAGGAGATAAAGTTGCCGCCTGGGTCTACTGTGCCACTGCTTTAATTTCCTTGCCCGAAAATGGCAGGTGCTTGAGAGCGTCGGAGGTGGACATTTTGTACACCTCCTCCCACACCTGCTTCGCTTGGTTGAGACCCTTTTACTCCTAGACTCAAATGGAATGCACCATCCAGGATGTCTTTGCTGTCTACTTGGCTCCTCTGTCACCAATGCATTATGTGGACTCCTGGCTTGCTGGACCATCCTTGCAGCCTGTATGAGTGAAGTACTGGCCTCTGACTTCACTCTTGCAGTGGCCCCTTCTCTGCACCCTCCATCAAACCAGGCAGCAGAGGAATTCTATTTTTGCATGTTAGGAAAACGTACTTCAAGAAAATGATAAAGAACTTATGGCAGAGCCTCACGGCTCCCCAAACGCTCCACAGGTTCCAGCCTGCGAGACACCAGCAAGACTCATACACCCACCTACATCTTCATTTTCCTCAGGGTGCTCTGGAAACGCCCCTCTGAGACTCAACCACCTCACCCACCTGAGTCCAGGCTGCCAACTCTGCTGCATTCTGGGGGATGATTCTGATGACTCCACTGATGGGGATGACGAAGTACTGGACAGTAATCTGGGAGATAAGTAAAGAGTGTTCGATATTATGTGTTTTCTTTAAATCCCTCAACTCAAAATGCTTAAAGCAGAAGTGGTTATAGTGGCTGGGGCTGTTTCTATCAGAGCATAGGAGAGCAGGAGAAAAACAGGCTGGCTGAAGCCACGAAGATGTGGAATAAACCTGCTGCTCTTCCAATGAATGAAAAATGTGTTTGGCTCCGACTACTGGCATCCGAACAAGTTCACCTGACTGTGTTCCCTGCCATCCTCTTCTGCTGTGGCTACACCCACCTTTTTCTCTAGGCCATTCTCCTCTTTGACTTAAGATACTAAGCAGAGGGGCTAAGGCTCTGGAGGCAGGGGGAAGACTGTTTTTGATAATGTGGTGCTTCTGCTGAGGCAGCTCAATGCTGAAGCTGCACTTGCTGCAGCAAATCAAGAACTGTGGTGTGTGTTGCCAGAGTTCATCCCGTCTAAGAAGCTGGGGCTGTTCAAGGGAGGCTTGGGGATTCCAGTTATTGCCCAGGATCTCTTAAAAGCAGCGTCTTATTACATTGATACATCTACCAGGGGATTTCCAGTAGTGGCAGATGTGTGTTGGCAAGCGTGCCTTCATGCAAGTCTAAGATGAAATGCTAGACTTCCATTTGATGCAGTATGAAGGCATATACTCTTACAGCCAAGTTGCTCTCTGTATTGACGAAATCGCAGTCCACCAAGCCTGCAGGGGGTACTCAAGGCAGGACTTTCGTTCCTACTAATTGGCAAGATATGGGGCCTTTCAGGACAAAAAAGCTAGGCAGGCTGAACGGTCCCCCAGCCTTCAAAGGAAGAAGCAAGGGTGATCGGTACTTAAGGGCTATGTCTTCGACGACTCCTCAGCGCAAGTAAGTATCTTTACTGGAATTGGAAAGAGACGTTTCTACAAATAGTTTTAAAAACATTTTTTTTTCTCCCAGTGCTGACTGATCACCGCGCTGGATATAGAAAAATATTTTTTCTAACACAGGCACCATCTTAGTAATGTTCTCTGGGGGATAACTAAGTTGGGGCTGGGCTGTCAGGCTGCACAAGGCCACATGAGGATTTCCTGGGCTGTGGATCATTGTCACTTTGGCCACCACCCAAATAAACGTCGAACATTCAGGTATCACCACGTTTTTACATGTATCCTCTCTGAATAGTCGCATCACAGTTGAGTGTTTCAAGAAGCAATAAAGCCACCCTCTCTTAATGAGAATGAGTGGTAGCTGAGGGCCTTGATCTGATTTCGACAATACTTTTCAAGGACGTTTAACACAATTCTCTATCACAGCATGCTAAAAGGGCTCCCAGGTAGAAATAAATAACGGGGAGGTTTAACTTATTTTGATTTTTGGCCCACCTTGTATTAGGTTTCCTTTCCATGCCGTTTAAGAGGTAAGAAAGGACCTCTGTTTTGTGAAGCAAATGGAAAGAAGAGTAATGCTAAGTCTGTGTGTTCTAGCCTTTTAAAAAATCTTTAAAATGCCTTTGTTTAGCGTGATAAGCAAGAATAATGACTTAATCTGTCACTCATTCTTGTTGTTGCTTGCTACCAAAGAATGTTTAATATTTTGTTGATTTACTTAACAAGAATGTCAACGAGCATTTAAACTGTTGTTGCATTCCCATGTCTACTTCCTTGTGGAATTCCAAGGGTCTGAGGAAGTTTTATTCCATCTGGTGGTAGACCGAAGAATGCACCTTATTCGGCCACAGGAGGCACAGTGTGACTTACCTGCATTTAAGGGGCCCAAACCTGTTGTACATTCTTGGCTCGCCTTACCCCTTGGCCCGTTCTGCCTTTAACCTCGCGTTGGACTGGACGCTAGCTTTCCTGATGTTGATGTATATGACTTGTATAGTCATCTTGTCTCACTTTTTAATTTCCTCTTGGCTTCCTGACGCGGTTGTGAATCTTTGTGTGGCACTTGTATAAATCAAATGTTTGATTTGCATACTTTTTTTCCTCTATCAAAAGACACACACACCAGACACACTCATTCAGGGCTGGGGACAAGAAAACGAGTTCCTGGGAGAAGGGAGATTCACAGAATTTCCATCGGAAAGCGTTGTTTCCGCTCCCCACACTCCCACCACTGTAACTTTACTCAACTGTGACGTTTACTAGTCCCCTGAGAGCGAAGGTGCCACTCACAAGGGCATACATGCCGGCATGCTCCATATCGTTCTTGAGATGCCCATTAAGCACTGTTCCTTTGTATTTTAAGACTTGTTGTCCTGGAATTTTAAAGGGAAAACCTAATGGCCCTGGAATTTTAATGGGAAAATCAAAAGTACAAAGGAAAATGGACGAGCATCTCCAGTGGACTTGGGTCATGTTGGAAAATACACACACTCTCACACGCACATACACCCCCGCCCTTCCATTAGCCATTGCTGTATTGTATAGGCCCAAACAGGGAGAAGACCCCGAAAAAGAATTCTGCTCCTGCCCATTGGCTTGAATTTAAACTGGAGGTTCGAGTTTTATTAATAGATATTCCGAACTCTGCCCGTGAGAATTTGACTGCTTTTGAGTGGTGGGAAATGGATACTTTTTTTGTCAAATCTTCTGTGGTTTACTGTAAGCTCTCGTTATCCACCACGCCCTCTTGCTTCCCCATCATCTCTAACTTGGCTATATTTATCTTCGGTTGTATGTGCTATCCTAGTCGAGGTCACCCATAGAAATGTCTTTATTACACTGTAAGCACACACCCCTTTAAATTAGGAAGGCAAACGTAATCATTTTAATGTTTATCAGTTTACAATACAGCACTGTAGAAACCTAATTTGCAGGGAATTGAGCACATGCCAATGTAATGGAGGGGACGGGGGGCTTGGCCACTTTTTTTCTTTTGTGAGACTGGCAGAATTTACCAATAGAAAATGGAAATATTGTTTCAGAATCCAATTTGGGGACCCGCCCTTCTCGTCAGACATCTGACAAGGAAGATATTGCAGCCCATGTGCAGTAGTTATTTCTAACACTGGATGTGTGACAGATTGAATGAATGACAAATGGCGATAATCATCCTTTTACCTAGCAATTAGACACGTATTATTTTATATACTTGTTGTACTGTTTTATTATTTTTGGGTGTGAAACAGTCCACAGACTTCACAGGGCTGGATTTGTTTCTGCGTTTGATTTATTGCAGTTGTGCTTGCTAGCGTCTGCTGAGAATAATATACAGATGTATTGGGAGTGCTTAGGAGACACTTGCACATTTAGTTGTTTACTGAAGGATTAGTTGGGATATTGTGTAGGAAAGGTAATGAAGACCTAAAGGATGTTGTGAGACAGGTGTGATTTTAAAATGGATTGGTTTGCTTGACTTCATGCGTTTATTGACACCAATTGTGTACTCTTTAACATTGTCAAAATCCTGAGCTTTCTACTTGAACCACTCCATATTATCACAGAAGCATTAATAATGTATGTTCAATTTTAAAGTTTACTGAGAAAGGGAGTCCCATCTTACTCCTAAAAATAGTGTTAATGGCCATTAAGCGATTAGAGTTACAGGTATTAAAATAAGAGCAAAGAAAGGTAATTTAAATGTTACTTTCCACTAGAGACCCTAGTTCTAATTTCAGAGGTCTCTTACATCAGCCTGATGTTGGATACTGTGTATCGGCTTTCTAAATGGTGCTTTATTTGTGCCTTTACCATCTTTCTCCACGTTGTGGCCTCATGGACCGATCATCCAAATATGTTTATGGGGGTAATGGACTTTTTTGCCCTGGGCTGTGTTGAAAATGTCATCCCCAACATTATGGCATTTCTTCAATAAAATGCCCACCAAAGCAGTTTTACCAGAAAAACGAAACATATTGCTTAGAAAACCTCTACATTTCGTACCTGCTCCTCAACAGAGGAGCGCTACTCCTGTTTCTTTTTACTTTCTTCCATTTTGTCACTCTCCCTTCAGGGCTTGCATAAGTTCTTCACTTCCACATAGTTACTTGACTGGCTGACTCCTTTCTTCCCTGGAATGCTTATGCAGAAGCCACTGTGTGGGTGAGGTGGTGCTGTTACCCAGCCTTTTCTCTTTTCTTGTTCATTTGTCGTCTAAACTCTGAGCTTGCACAACATTTTGTTGGTCACTTTGATTTTTCAAATTGTAGCTGTTCTGGGCAGTGGGGGTATGTGTGGTGGTTGGTGGGGTTGGGTGGCGTGTGGAGGCTGGTGGTGGGAGGGTGGTGAGAGGGCCACCATGTATTAGGAAAATTAATCGGGTGGACGAATTGGACAAGTCAGGTGCCACAAGGTAAGGTTGGTGCATGCACCTGTTATAGGGTAATACGCAGCTCAAAGCTGATCCATCTGAACATCGGGGCATGGGAGCAAGGGCAGAAAGTAGAGGGCATTGTAATACCCCTACAGATAGAGCTTAAGGAGGTTTGTGACGCGATCTTACTGCAACATTGGGGCAAGGCCCCAGGACCTGACTTTGTGTCTATCAACCTATTAAAAGATGAACCAGATATATGGGCACCTGCCCTGTGGCACCTGTTTGATGCGATTCGTAGAGCCAACAAAGTCCCCGCATCTTGGCAGGAAGCCTCAATAATACCAATATACAAAAAAGGAGGGAGAGAAGACCCAGCCAATTTAGGCATATATCCCTTTTGGATCGTGTAGGCAAGATATTTTGTAGAATTTTTTTACGAACATCTCCAGGCGTGGGTCGTTGAGGAGGGCCTCATTGACCATCTTCAGGTGGGATTCCGCCCTAAGCTAAGCACCATGGACTAGGTATTTCACCTAAGCATGAGTGTGCAGAAATGCACGATCCCGAGGAACATTAATTTATTCAGTGTTCGTGGACCTCAGGGCCATGTTTGTGTCCCATGGGATACGTTTTGGTCTATTATGGCCAAAAGAGGGACACTGGAAAACCACCTCCAGATTATCATGCACTTGTACTCCACCAATATAGCAAGGGTCCGCTGGGGTGTGTTCTCGCCCCACTACTATTCCTTTTATACATTGACTAAGTTGTACGTCAAGTCAGGCAAAATAACCTTGATCAGCCCAAACTAGAGTCAGAACCCTTTCCCATTCTCCTCTTCACGGGCGATGCTGTCCTCCTATCGACATCCAAAAAAGGCCTAGAAATTACTCTGGAAGCCTTTGTCAAAGTGTACGAATCTGCAGATGGAGGTTAATATTGGGAAAACTGAGACTATGGTCTTCCTGCCTAAATTTAAAAAAAATACCAAAATGCATCTTTCCAGCAATGGTAACCCCCTGGAACAAGTACGTAGCTTCGATCATCTCGGAGTAAGATTGCTGGAAAGGGGGGGGGGGGCTGGATTCCACAGCTAGTGAAATCAAGTGCAACATTGGTCAAATATAGTGGCACAATCTGGAGATTTCTTTCTCAAACATGGATGGGGGCTATCTCACCTGGCTTGACCATATATGCAGCACAAGCAAAGGCTCCAGCACTATATGGAGCGGAGATCTGGGGCCACGCCACAGTTGAAAAACAATGTGGTGGAGAGAGGCTTTCTTAAGCAATTGCTCGGTTTACCACTTCCATGCCCAGGCATACCAATTTACTTAGAACTCGGGCTCAACGCAATATGTGTTGATGCCACACTTAGGACTGTTGTGTATTGGATCAGGGCATGGACCACCAGAACTCAGGGTTTACTGTGAGGCCATATCGCACCTGCTGGAATCAGAGGGCGGTCGCTTCCTGCCCTGGTTTGTATATGTCAAGGGGTACCTGACTAGTCTTCATTTGGAATCCTATTGGTCAAATCCATTAGATATACCACCAGCCTCTGCTAATAGGTTAAAGAGCCTGGTGCAGGAGGCAACCACAGTAGATATGATCAATGGCTGTGGCAATTTGGTCGTGGGAGACCATTATCTAGAATGCAAACAGCACCTGGGGTTCGAACACTATTTGGATGTGGTGACACCACCCTATGCAAGGTGCCTGTATACAAAGTTTAGGTTGGGCCAACTTAACGTGGCTTACCGTACATGCAAAAGGGAATTTGGGAGGAATGATATTTGTCAGGGATGTGGTAAGGCTAAAGAGACCCTCTTTTTGTTCTTCTGCGAGAAGTATGCAGGTACGAGGAACCAAATACCTTAAAATTCTTTGTAACGACTATGGCATATGTAGAACAAAGGATGCTCTATTGTTCCGACACTCACAGAATATTAATGCCGTCTATTTTGTGGCGTCCTTCCTCTCCAAGGTTTGGCGTGTGAGGTCCACGTACTCCCCAAGGAGAAGCCTCTATATTGTTGAATGTATTCTGTTTTTAACATGTACTGAACCTCAATGCATTCATGAATTGTTTTTATATTATGTGTATTTCTATTAACCTTGTATGACCACATATGAATTGTCTATGTACTATGTGTATTATCAATTGTGATGTGGCTATTGACTAAATGTTGAATAAAAGGCCTATGAAATTAAATGAAAGAAAATTAAAACGCAATTACCTTGCTCCCACCTTGTGAGACCAATCTCCCTAGCTCACGCTACAAGCCTGACTCCCTGTGCCTAGTCTTATTTCGAGCTGAGTACCAGACACCATACCTATACCTTCTGCCCAGAGGTGCTCTGCACAGACTCTGTATTCCACTGTCTTATTTGAGCATACTCCCGAGTTGTGGTGTGAATCGCAGAATTGGGGAACACGTGTACAGTGTTCTTGAAAAGATGTTAGGATTTGCTTCTAATGTATTACTTGTTTCCTATTTGCATACCAGCACCCGTTCCCTTAATAATAGCTGCCCAGCCCTCCTGCTTCTCATTGTCCGTACCCATCTACCTATTCCAAGATCCCGGGATGAATCTTTCCTGTCCTGGGCAGACCGCAGATGAGGGCAGTTTGATGGTGCCAATTCACCGGAGTAAGTGGATGCACGGCAGTGGCAGGAGGAGGCTGAAACAGGCACGCTAGAGAGGAGTGCAGGTGTACAGCTGTTGGAGGCCAAGATGAATGCCTAACTGTTAGCCTGGTGGAGCAGCCAGACTGCCAGGAAGGGGTAGCGCACCTGGCGCACGACTTGGGCAAAAAACGTCCATTACAATTCTTCCAGCAATAAGAAACTACCAGTGCCAAGAGCAGAGGTTGAAAGCCATATAGGATGGAGCAGGGATACAGAGAAAGAGGAAGAACAAAGAATGAACATGGCATCAGCAGCAAGGGAAATGGTGGGCAGGGATAGAGGACAGAGTAACCAGTACAAGAATTGAAGGAAAGGAACAGAGCTAACCTCCAATCATTATTCAAAATTGCCCAACTCAAAACTAAGCGGTTACTAAAACCAATTTGTTTCCCAACACTATTTAGATGACCTGTGTCACTTTTTATTTTAAGCCCTGGCCAGTTACTTTTCCTTTTCCCTGGCCATTTTAATAACCTAGTGGCCATCTTGGGATGGAACATTATCCTCCTACTTCTGCTCCATTTTCCGATCTTCATGTTCCCACAACCTCCAAATCCGCCTTCTAATCTGGGCATCCATCACTCCAGACCTTGAATATATACTCTTTTGGAATCCTTTTATTATTGTACGGTGCACCATTGCCCCCAAGCAATGTTCTTGCTATAAAATAACATGCATCGAATTTTCTCCGTTTAGAAAATTTGAGTCGGGTGGATTCATATTTGGTTGTTTAAAAATGGTTTTATAGGCCAGAATCTAATCCCAATTAAATGCCACATTCCATATTCAACCAATGAAATGTGCTAATGAAACGCCCACAGGCTCATAATTGCGGAAATTCATCACCAGGTGAGGGCATCTGAAAGTAACATAATTTCAAGACTTTTAAGGACTTGAGGTACCCACTGAAACTGGATTGAACTCAGTCTGTTCATAGTGCTTCAAAAAATAACTTTAAAGAAAATAAACCTTGAATTTACTCAGGAGCATGCATTGGTATTTAGAAGTGTTTCTTGACGAACTATGTTTTGCTGGGGTTTTTATTTTGTTTTTTAAAACGTGTATTTAGTCGATTTTCAAGGCTTTTTTTCCCTGTAAATCTCCACCCACATATGCTTCATTTTAAATCATTTCTCCCTATTGTTTTCAATGGCGCAGTGTTCTTTACTAACCCCGCCACCCATACTCCCCGTGGACTACAACTTCCAACCCAGCCCATCTATTTAGACTTTCCCATCTAATCCTCTCCTGTGTGTTCAGGGTTTTTGTTTCTTAATCGAAATGCATATTTCAACGAAATTTTGCCCCTCTTATTCCTGTATTTTTTTTTTTATATAATACATATACACATGTAAAAGCAATACATGTAGCAAAATTCAGGAAACATTTTTGAAGTATTCAAACAAATTTCATGGGCTAGCCAAATCTTAACCCAGGTGTCAGGCGGCAGAGAGGAATGGGGCTGGGCAGTTACAGGATTGGAATCGTTTTTGCAAAATGCATCCGAAGAAACACGAATAGGGAGTTATACCCCTGTTTGCCCCCTAGCTGTGGATAACGAGGCACAGGCAGGGAACAGAGACATCTGTGATAGTTGAAGACTGAATGCCATGTACCTCTTGTCTATAACAGTACAGTATATTTTCATGGGCAGTCCGAAGACTCATTTTGGTCAGCCTGGGGCGCACACACTATTCTATTTTAATGTATTGTGTGATGTTTTCAGTGGTTAATTTATTTTAAAAAGGTTCACATACATGAGCTGAATACAACACCGCCCTTCTGCAGCAATCTATCAAATGTGTTCATCCTCGGGGAAAGTCCCAATCATAAACACGTTATCAAAATAGAATACCGACTTTTAGCTTAAATTAAATGATTTGCAGAAAAACCCTTCCACAAAGCACAAGGCCTGTGTCTGTGGAGATCGAGTTTCTTGTCATTGGCTATTTTTTTTTATCGGAGCTTGTCTTGTTTGTTAATTGCAAAAGAGACTGAAAGCTTCTGCATCCACTCAGCAACATAGGTATTGTTTTACCTTACAAAATATTGCCTCGTGACTCACCCGAACATGCCAGCACAAGTTTCACATTCCGCATGCCTAGGTTTATCTGTCATTGCAACATAATCCGGAACACTAGACACCTCCCTCGTTTAACAATGAAAACGGCTGTTGAAGTGTTTAGACATTTGAGAGGGCCCTTTCAGCAAGGGCTTTCTTTAGTTTGGTTGGTCAAAAAGTTGCATGCATCCAATAACAAAATTGTGTGCCACTCCAATTATCCTTGTTCAAGAGTGAACCATGGTCTCCGACAATATGAAAAGGAACTCCTTGCTTTCAGATGCAAAGCATGAGTGCCAATTGCGTTTTCACAGAAACGCAAACGGGCTCCTTTAAATCATTGCTGGAAAGAAACCTTGAGTAGTTAACAGAAACTATGGTTTTGCTGCTCACAGTGCACAGCATTATCCTTAGCATGCCCACTCCGTAAACAATGTCGATCACTCTTACGTGTATGCACAACCATTCTACACTGAGACACCAGCCACAGGAACACATTGTTGATACTGTCCAGTTTTATTCCCTTACTGAAGTTACTTCATATGTCAAACTTAGTTTGCAATATGAAATAATATCTCTAAACCTGCCTGTAGTATGTCACTGCAAGCAAATTCTAACCGTACCAAATTCTTCCATGCAGCTTGTAGGGTGCGTGTGCGTGTCTGCCCGCGCCTCTCACAAAGTGCACCGGACTGTAGGACCATGGGTGACTATTTGTGCCACTAAAAAAGAAAATGTAGTAGGTCTGCTAGCAGACTCTTTATAGGGCTACTCTTTCTCTTAATCACCCTTCTCTTAGACGATTGACAGAATTTGAGAGGTTGTGGGGAGGATACATGTGCTAAAGATATATCAGGAATCCATGGATGAGATTAGTAGAGACATGACATCTGGATACCTGTACAAAAACACCAGGTGTGTGTGGGTTAGGGGAGGGTGTGGAGGACAACAGATGTTTGTAGTTGATGGACAGGATCCTGGATATCAGGACTCTAGAAATCTGGCATGTCTAGAGAAGAAGTATAGAATCTTCTGCGCCGGGCACGTTATAAAATGATGTCGCTCCCACCCCAAGATTTGAGACACTTCTCCATTTGTTTTAATAAATTCAAAGTTACAATACAATATCTGTGTTTGTTGTGCCATTTCATCACATTCACGTGTATATAGTCATGTGGGATTATTTTAATCTACATTTTTTTTTTTAAATCATAAAAGGGGTGTTAACACATTTTTGGATCTTTGCACCTTTCATTGGGGTCAGTGATGCATTTTTTTGGATGTTAGTACTGGTGTTACTGATCTCCGTTCAGTTAGTTGCATATTATATAGGATTCCTTCAAGATTGTCCATCCTTCATACATTCTTCCTTGTATAATGTAGGGATGGGAGTGGTCTTCCTCTACATCATTGTTTGGCTCTAGCTTTTTCTGTGGCAAGATGCATCTATTAATGCTTTATTTTTACATATTTCTAGTCCTGCATTTTATTTCAAGTTCAATACCCATCAGCTTCATATAATTGTTTCCCCTTTAGATTTGATGATTGAAATTACATCATTTGTGGATGCTCTGGCCCACGTGCTGGCGAGTGTTAGAGGAGTGACAATTGACACTGCTGCTTATAGCAAAAATGGCCTTGTACGGGCTATGTTGTGTGGTTTGCTTGTGCCATTACCTCAGGATGGCGGGACATGACTGTGGTATAGGCCTTGCCAGACACCATTATTGCTATATTACAACATTGGAATGTTTGTAAATGCATTCTCTACAGTGAAGACTGAGGATGGATGGAGCAAGTACCCTATACCAGCCTTTATCCTTTGTGCCTCCCTTTTATAATTTAGACAGTTGCCCCCAATTGCTGGACTATCTGACAGCAGTACGGCCCTTCCACTTTGTGGTATACTGTTCGATATCTGTCCAACCCCATTGTTTTAGGCCTTTCAGGATACGGAGTACCGGAGGACAATATATCTCAAACTGTTTAACTCATTTTTATGTTTGTTTTTCTTCTCGCTTAAGAAGCTCACATTAGGTAGTATACCAATTAAAAACCCACATTATGAAACTCGTGTTGGCATGTTTTGATTTAGATTTTAGGGCCGATTGATTCCTAGAATAGAATCTTAGTCAAAGAAAAATACATTTTACTTTGTCAGGGGAATAGTTTTGATTGTTTTCTGTACTACTTTTGCCTTGACAATTTGCTACGTAATGAATATGCTGTCTTTTAGAAAGAGAGCAAAGCAATATAGTGCCACCACTTTACTTTTGGATAGGTTTGTCAACACTAGCAGATGTAGTGTTTAGACACTTGATTTCCTTTAGCTGCGCATAGGTTTACTTATGACTGTAATTTTGAAATGATTTGTTTTAATCGAGCACAACCTACTCCTAAATAAAAACCTGGTAATTGAAGTCTTGTTGCAAATCATGAATGCTCACTGCATGCCACCAGTTGTGGATGACCATACAATAGCCAAGGACGATCATGTTGCAGAGTACTGTTATCCAGCTGCAGAATCGAGAGCAAGTTTAGTTCATGCAAATACCTCTTTTGGGACTTAGTCTGTCTTAGATCACACAGAGATTTTGCTACCTTGTCACCATATAACCAATCCCCCCCTCAACCTGTGTGCTTCTCTCACAGCCTGGTGTGCCTCTATGGCCACCCTTGCACTGAAGATATTCAAGACGTTGTTTTATCTCAACACCAGCAAGGCAAGGCGGACTGTGGAGAGACTTTGGACTCACATTCACCTTGTTTTATGGACTTCTGAGACAAATCACCTCTTTGTCACCCTGCAGTGACTTGACGTTCTAAGCAGGCCAAAGCCAGTCTGCAAGACCCAGGCACTGACAACTGGCTCTTATGTCAAATATTGGGTTTAAGTGTAATCAAATTGACCAAATATTCCTCTCTGTCTGTGTGCGCATACTCTGCTGTCAAGTTCCTTCTTTGAATCATAAATACCTGGGTTTCACTTACTTGGTAACCGTTTAACTTCACAAGAATTGGTATTGCTCACCCAAGACACGACTGAATACTATATGATAAAAATGCTACTTGTAATGTCCCACTGTTATGTACCTACTGTTATGTAACCACTGCTTGAAGATATGCGCCCGGTAGCCTTTGGGCCTGGTTTGCGCTATACAAATAAAATAAATACAAATGTCATAGTTTGTCATGCCTTCCGCAGTGGTGTAGGATTTGAAATAATGGTCAATCTTCTGAAGTTGTAATTTTCAGGTTGTTGAGCACCTTTTTAGAGCTGTTAATCCGTTGTAAACAAGATCATGTTAAGCAGCACAACTTTCATTATTTAGTTTATACTTAAATGTTCCCATACTCGCTAGCGAATTCCAGCTGCAAAATCTGGACATTGCTGCAACACTGTCGTGCAGCGTGGGGGTTCAGGCAGTCGCATGATCAGGTGCCATTGTGGGCCCTAATTGAGGATTTAACATTGGATATACAATTAATCCGAGTCTATTCCTATTTAACTGCAGCACAGGGATTCTCAATGTTCTGCCATAGAGTGCAGTAGACAAGCACCAGCTTGGTGATATTCCTTCCTGCAGAATAATCATTCTTTACATTCAGGTCCAAGGCACTGACACATGATAAACATGTATCACTTGGTTATGTCAGCCAGTGCTTTGTTTATATACAAGTGTGAACATTTCAGTTAATTTCAGAGAGGTTTTAGCACTGTCTCACCTAATGATACACATGGATAGATTGAGCCTGAAAAGACTAAGGAGCTGCATTCGCCACCTTTACATCATAACCTCCTTCCCGGCCTCACATTGGACTGTGATGATCCACAAATCACCCTGACCTCTGGGTATAAATGTTCAAATGTTGACAATCACTACACATACCCACAATGCACCTGTCTCTCTCCCGCTACCTTGCATGAATATTTAACTACCTATTTGCTAGACCTTTCTTACAGACTTACAGATGACGTGAAGGGCTATTAGAAGTTGTGCTCATAACAGAAGACTACATCTGATTGAATCACTGCATGTGTGTTCCCTTGCACTCCAACATCACAAACTCTCAACTATCTTGCTGAGATTTAACTTTTATTAAATGTGCTGTGGTCTAGTATAAGTAACTGATAGAATTGGAAATGCCACCCACGTTTCAGCAATATATTTATCACTTTGTTACTAACAGTCTAATCCTGTATTGTGAATACTCCTATTTACAATAAATGGTATTTTGTCTTACACTCCAACAAATGTCTTCCTTTTCAGATCAGCAGAAACTTCACCTGCTGCTGTTGCAGCTATTGTCAATCACACGGTTTTGACAGCCATTTAATAACCCACTGCATGGTCTATTTCATAGCAGTTAATTTACCCAAGAATGTAATACATATGGTGTACAAGTTGTATCTGTGCAAACAGCCCCTGAGGGGTTACATGTGTTCACCTTAAAACTCTTGCTCTGTATATTCTGTTCTTAAAGGAGCACTCCTGCCAGAAATGTCACCTTTTTAGCTGAAGCTCATTCTCTCATAGACATGCCTCGCATAACCTGCCCAAACTTTTATTTTAATTTGAAATTGAGTGGGGCCGTGCACTTATACTTATAACGCTTTTATCATGTATTGTGGGATACTTTCTTAGATGAGATGTAACTTCCATGATCAGACTTGCGGGATGAGCTGTAGGTTTGCACTAAATTAGGCTACTTGTAGAGTTTCCCTACATTATGTGAATTCACAAGCTGGCTGTTGTATTTCAAACAAAATAGTTCCTGATTAGAGCAGCTTTAAACGGTCTGTGTGCTACTTACAAGTCACATGTCCAAATCCGAGCTGTCCTGCTTCTGAGGTAAATTAGTATAATTCAATAGGGCAATTGTAGAATTCCACTTACAGCTGTACAAAAAATGAAACTGTTACATAATTGTTGATCATATTCCCATGTGTCTGAGATGTGTAGGGAAATCCCTGCGAAAGAAAAGGATGCAAAGAAAGAATCACCAGGTTAAAAACAAACATGTGAGCTCCAGCATGTACGCAGCATCTGAAAAATGACATGTGCGATGTTTGCAGCCAATCTACAATTGGAATATATGTCCTAAGCAGCTGACAAGGCCCGAGCTAAATACTTCCTGTTAACAAAGGCTCCAGCAACTTTTATTAAAATGGAAAAGCAGTCCAATTGGGAATGAAAAGCACAACAGTTTCTCCAGCATGGGGTCTGGCATGGATTCACATGCTCATGAATATTCCCCGTCGTCAGGCTGGGAATCCTCGGTAAAGAAAAAACCAGTATCAGTTTCGTTTCTGATCTGTCTTTCGTAGTAATAACCAATCACTGGTCTCTGCGTCATACTGACCACAGCCAATGACTGCCCTCTACCTAAGCACCGCCTCTGGCAGCCATCTTCAGATTTTTACCGCACGTTCATGTGTTGGGATCCTCGTGCTATTGCTCTCGAGCGTTAGTGCTATTTTTTTCAAGTTTTTTCTCAAAAACTTTGTTTTTTCGGTCAAAAGAGCCTCAAGCTCCACCGACTCTCCATCCGATCAACGGGGACCCGTGTCGGATTCGTCTGCGCCCCTCAAGGGTGAAGATTTCGTCGAGCTACGCTTTTGGAGGACTCCAGAAGTTTCTCAGGCCCGGACATGGCCCAGGAGAAGGGAAGCTCGACGCCCGGAAAGCTGTTCAGGATCTGCCCTGGATGCCAGCTGCAGAGCGTCTTTAAGGAGGACGAACACTCCTTTTGTCTCTACTGCTTACATGAGGACAAGACGCACGTGGAGAAGGACTGTGCGTTTTGCGGCAACATGTCGGAGCGGACCATGAAGGACCGCCATCAACGTCTCGCCAACTGGCTGGAAGGGAAGAGCCCGTCAGGCGAGAAGAAGAGGAAGAAATCCGAGCGGTCTTCTAAGACCTTTGAGGACGCCCCGGCGACGGGGGTCCAACACAAGGCCAAGCACCGCGAGTCCGCTGGCACCGGGAGCGCCGAACGGTCGGGCTCTACGGGCGCCAGGCAGGGCGCACCCTCCCCGGCACCTTCAACCACGAGCCAACGCTCTGGGTCGGGTAAGAGGAAGGGCGAGCACCCGGCGAAGCTCCTGGAGAGGCCCCGGTCGAGCTCGAAGGCCCCATCGGAGGGGGAGCGAGGCAGTGTCCCCCCCTCAAGGATAAGGCGGTGAGCGCACCTAAGGTGGTGAAGGCCTTAATACATCCGGCCAAGCCCTCTATCGATACTGTCGCGGCGGCCCTGGCTCAGCCTGTGGAGGCTACACCAGTGGTGGCGACCTCGGGGCTCAGAGTCTCCCTGCCACCTCGGAGGGAGTCCTCTTTTGTGCCCATCGATAGGACCCCCGTGAAATCCCCGGCGGGGAAGAAAAAGGGGGGGCAGGGCGTCGTCGTAGATTCGGCCTCAACCTCGGAGGAGGAGCTGATTGAGGTCTTAAGCCACGGCCTTGGCGTGGAAGAAGACCGGCCCGTCGGGATGGATCCCGACGCAGGTGACGACGACATCGTCGAGGGTGCCGACGGGGCCCATGATCGCCCGTCGGATTCCCCTCTGCCAGCGCCGCAAGACAACTCGGTGGCCATTTTGTTGGCTATACAGTCCTTATGTTCAGAGAGAAGGACGAGACTACCGTTGCCGACGGAGGAACCTCTCCCGTCGGGGGATCCGGGACCTTCTGGTGTTCCCCCGCCCAAGAAAAGAAGGATTCACCCTCCACCTCCTTTTCAGCCGTTGCGCCCCGTCCAGCCCTCCTCCCCGTCCACCCGAGGGGATGATACGGGGACTGACACGGCAGCGACGGGTACGGACGACGAGGTATACGACGAGGATCTACCGTCGTCACCTCCCACCAGGGCTTCTCCGCCCGACGAGATTGGATCGTTCCACTCCATGATCGCCAGGGCATCCAAGCTTTTCCAACTCTGCCCTGAGGAGAAGAAAAAGGAAGGATTCCTTTATCAACGGCGCGAGGCCAAGAGGAAGACGGTCCTCGCGGTGCCTCTACTGGACGACATTTGGGATGAGGGCCTCGCCCTCCTCAAGAACCCTTCCACAACGCCAGCTAGAAGAGACCGGTACGAGAAGAAGTACCGGGTCCCGGACGCGGCCCCCCTGTGCCTCCGGGCGCAGCCTACCCCAGACTCCGTCGTCTCCGCGGCGGCCAGGAAGAAAGCGGGGGGGGGGGGTGCGGCCTCCACATCGACTTCCCCACCGGACGGCGAGGGAAAGAAATTGGACGCTATGGGACGCAGGGTCATCTCGTCTGCAGCGACGACGATTAAAGCGGCCAACGCCTTGGCTATCGTGGCCCGCTACGACAGGGAGCTATGGTACAAACTGGCTCCCCTGCTGGACTTCCTACCGGACGACAAGAGGGCGGATGCCCTGGAGATCCTACAGGAAGGTGAGGTGGCGTCGGACCACGCCATCACTATTGCGACGGACATCGCCGACACTGGGTTTCGCCAGTTGGGCAACGGCGTGTGCCTTAGGCGGCGTGGATGGCTCAAGGCTACGGACTTCCGTCAAGACGTACAGACCAGAGTCCTGGACATGCCGTTCGATGGGAACAACCTGTTTGGGAAAACAGTGGACGATTCCCTTCAGGCCATTAAAGCGGACACTGAGACGGCCCGGGCCCTTGGGGTTCTGCAGCAACGACGGACGCCCTTTCGGAGCAGCGGAGGCAAGGGCGCCTCCAAAGGTTCCGGCGGCGGTTTCTCCACCTACCGTCAAGCGGCCCGCTCGTCGTCTCAGGAGGACTACAGAGGACGAGGCAAGTCTGGCGGACCCCGCCGTCGTCGCCAAGGAGGTCAAGGCGGCAAAGCCTCGTCGAAGCAGGATTGAACCGGCCGTGGGGTCGGGCCCCCACCGAAGCACCCCGGTGGGAGGCCGGCTGGCGAGCTTCGTCAGCGTGTGGGAGTCCATCTCCACCGACCGTTGGGTGCTGAATGCCTTAGCCCGGGGCCACGCGCTCGAGTTTCAAAGAAGGTGCCCGCGCGTCCCCCCGTGGCCAGGAAAGAGCTTCACGTCCCTCAGCTTCTCCTGGAGGTAAAGGCGATGCTCAGGAAGGGCGCCATCGAACTCGTCCCAAAGAGGCTTCGGGGCTCCGGAGTTTACTCGAGATACTTCCTCGTGAAGAAGACGGGAGGATGGCGCCCCATCCTAGACCTGCGACGTCTGAACAAGTTCATCAAGGTGCAGAAGTTCCGGATGGTCACCCTCCAGCACGTCCTGGGGCAGCTGGAGGAAGGAGACTTCCTGTCGTCGTTGGATTTGGAGGATGCCTACTTCCATATTCCCATCCTAAAGGGGCACCGAAAATTCCTCAGGTTTGTGGTCCAAGGGCGTCACTACCAGTTCAAAGCCCTCCCCTTCGGACTACGGTCGGCACCCAGGGTATTCACCAAGTGCCTTGCACCGGTGGCGGCGCAGCTGCGCCGCGAGGGGATCCACGTCTACCCCTACCTGGACGACTGGCTCATCCAAGCCAAGACGAGGGAGCTCGCCGTGGAGCACACGGCAAGGACCGTCCAACTTCTCGCGGACCTGGGATTCTCCGTGAACTACGCCAAGTCCCACCTGGTACCCGCGCAAAACGCACTGTTTCTTGGAGCGAAGCTCGACACAGTGTCCCTTCTGGCCTCCCCGTCGGAGGAAAGGACCAGGTCCATCCTGGGCAAGGTACAGCGGATGTTGGTTTCCGACGCGGCCAAGGTGAGGTCCATCAAGTCCCTCCTCGGAATGATGTCTTCTTGCATCTACCTCATTCCCATGTGCAGGCTCCGGATGCGCCCGTTGCAGGAGTTCCTGGACGCGCGCTGGATCCAAACGACGGGCGGCTTCGAGGAGAGGATCACCCTCGACGAGAGTTTCCGCTGAGCGGTCCGGTGGTGGGGCAACCGCACGCATCTGACGGCGGGCATGGACTTCCAGACCCCAGACCACCAGGAGACAGTGACCACGGATGCCTCCCTGGAAGGGTGGGGAGCGCACACCGAAAATCTGCACGCGAGAGGCCTTTGGCTCCCGGCGGAGAAGTCCCTCCATATCAACGTCCTGGAGCTCCGTGCAGTGTTCTGGGCCCTCAGGTCCTTCCTTCCGTCCCTCAAGGGCAAGGTGGTGAGGGTCTTCACCGACAACACCACCACCATGTTTTACATCAGGAAACATGGCGGAACCAGGTCCCCAGCGCTGTCCAACGAGGCGCAGGACCTGTGGCATTGGGCCGTCGCCCAAAGGATGTTTCTGGTGCCGTTTCATCTGGCAGGGATAAAAAACACCATCGCCGACTCACTCAGCAGGGAGCTGCGCTCGTGCCACGAGTGGGAACTACGGCAGGATCTAGTGGATCGCCTCTTCCGACGGTGGGGCACACCCCAGATCGACCTGTTCGCGACGGCGACGAACTCCAAGTGCCGGAGGTTCGCCAGCAGGTTTCCCCAGGCGAGGAGCATGGGCGATGCTTTCTCGTTCCCCTGGGAGGGCCTGTTCCTCTACGCGTTCCCTCCTTTGCCACTGCTAATCCAGCTCGTCAACCAGCTCAAGAGGTCACGGTGCAGGATGATCCTCGTCGCACCTGCGTGGCCGAGGCAGATATGGTTCCCGGACCTTCTGGACTTGTCAGCGTCCCCGCCAATCAAGCTGCCGGTGGACGCGGATCTACTCTACAGGGAGGGAGGCGCCATCCTCCACCACGACCCGAAATCGCTGAACTTTCAGGCCTGGCTCCTGCAGCGCTAGAGTTTGGAGGATACGACATACCGGCCGACTGCAGAGAGGTTCTTGCAAAGGCCAGGGCGTCCTCGACTCTTAAATACTACGGACACAAATGGAAGAGGTTCTCTGGTGCCACGCACAGAAGATTAACCCTCTACGGATTACGGCTCCCCAGGTACTGCCGTACCTGCTGACGCTGGCCAAAGCTGGACTGGCACACGCGTCCATCAAGATTCATCTTGGTGCGATCTCCCGATACACCAGAACCACGGGCCGGACGTCCTTGTGGTCTCATCGTCTGGTGAAAGAGTTCATGAAGGGACTGTTCAGATCGTTCCCGCCGGTGAAGGCTCCGGCCCCGGCATGGGAGCTCAACGTGGTGCTGACCAAGCTCATGGGACCTCCGTTCGAGCCTCTGCACTCGGCCCCGTTGAAGCTTCTGTCGTGGAAAACAGCGTTTCTTGTGGCCATCACCTCCGCACGACGGGTGGGAGAGATCCAGGCCCTTTCCTGCAAGGCCCCGTACTTGACTTTTCACGACACGAGGGTAGTGCTCAGGACGCACCCCTCCTTCATGCCCAAGGTACCGTCGGACTTCCATCTCAACGAACCCTTGGTGTTGCCTGTGTTCTTCCCGTCGCCTTCGTCGCCGGCTGAGAGGACTTTGCACTCGCTGGATGTGGCTAGAGCGCTGAAGTTCTACGTGGACCGCACGAAGTGTTTTCGGAAGACGTCACAACTCTTTGTGAACTTTGAACCTGTCAATCAGGGGAAGGCTCTCTCGAAGGCTTCCATTTCCAGATGGCTCTCCGGCTGTATCATGTACTGTCATCGGTTGGCAAACCGACCGCTGCCTGGCCGTCCGAGAGCCCATTCCACCAGAGCGATCGCAGCTACCACGGCGTTCCTTTCTGGTGTGCCCCTGCTGGACATATGCAGGGCTGCTACGTGGAGGTCGACGCACACCTTCACGAAATTCTACTGCGTCGATCGGGATTCCAGGGAGGAGTCCAGGGTCGGCCAAGCAGTGCTGCGCAACCTGTTCGCCTGAGGTGAGCCTGGTGAGGAGGTGAGATGCTTAATATTGAGTTTGATGTACTGCTTAATGTTGAGCCTTTGCCACCTCCCGTGGTTGTGCATGTGTGTACTGCTATGTATTCTTTATTCATGAGCATGTGAATCCATGCCAGACCCCATGCTGGAGAAGGAACAAGTTACTTACCTGTAACTGTTGTTCTCCAGCATGGGTCTGGCATGGATTCACATGCGAACCCTCCCGCCTACCCCTCTGCGGCTCTTCACTTGGTCATACTGCCACTTCACGTGCTTCCAAATCTGAAGATGGCTGCCAGAGGCGGTGCTTAGGTAGAGGGCAGTCATTGGCTGTGGTCAGTATGACGCAGAGACCAGTGATTGGTTATTACTACGAAAGACAGATCAGAAACGAAACTGATACTGGTTTTTTCTTTACCGAGGATTCCCAGCCTGACGACGGGGAATATTCATGAGCATGTGAATCCATGCCAGACCCATGCTGGAGAACAACAGTTACAGGTAAGTAACTTGTTCCTTATGGGAAAATGAAAAACTTAATTGGGCCTTGCATTATGGAGATTTTCACTTTAGGTCTGGGAATCAGCTTTGCTGGAAGAAACCTACAGAGATATTGAAAATAGGTTGTGACAGGAGTTTAGTTGCAAAGAGTTATAATGTTGCCCTATTTTGTGGAAATGTGAAAAATACGGAGAACATAAAATGACTTGCAAATACTGCATTGGTGAATTAAAGCCACGTTTTCCTATAAGCAGCCCTAGAAATAAGGGGTGTATCCAACTTTTTTACTCCCTACAAATAGACAAATGCTCCCAAAATAGAAAAATAGGGAGAAAAAAATAGGAAACGGGCACATAGAGTGGCTCTGCCCCTGCTTTCACCCACACATTGATATGCAATCTCTGGGAACATAAAATTGTCCTGTGCAGTAGTCTATTACATGGACATGATTCTTGGAAATGGAAACTCCGAAAAGTATTGTGGGGACTCGGGTGATGGAAGTTATTGAGAAGAAAGCTTTATTTTTTTTTGTTGCGCCCTCACTTTTTATCCTTTCCCCTTTTGTTTTTTTATGTTGGACTAAGTAAGATGACAATGGATGAAAGTTTGCAACAAAAGTTTAATATTTGTATTTAAACTGAAGTAGATTTACAAATAAAAATAAATTAAAAATAAAAAGATATGCATTTTAGTCAACTTTAAAAACACAGGGAGTAAAATACCCCCACCTCTGTGTTATCGGGATTACTACCTGTAAGTTAAAGGTGCAAACATCCCACCCAACAAGCTACAGGCCATGGGAGATGCTTTCCCAGGAGAAAAGCGTGAACATTGGCTTTGAAGCTCAACTATAAAAATGGTGCGCGTTTACAACTTCCATCTGCCTCTCTGATTGGGCTAAAGGCTTTTAAACATGCTACTAATTTGCTCAGGGAAGCGGTGAGCAGTGGTGCCCTCTCAAATGATCTGATGGGTAGATCAGCCAGGACATTCTAGAAGTAAACATTTAATATTTTTGGAGACTACCTCAAGTGATAGAAAGGTCCTGGAATCGCTCAGTGTGTGAACTGAATCGTAAATGGCCCTGCCAGCTCAGTACTTCAAAGAACCTTTGACACGACGACCAGGCTTTCATGAGTCAAATGTCTCCAGCTCGGAACTCAAAGAAACTGACACCATGTGTCTGTACAGCAGGGGAAATGGTATGCCAATTCAGATTGTGTTTCATCCCCTTCTATGTATGTAAACAATGCAGTATGTGACAATTACATATGGGATCATATTTCTGCTTGTAACTATTGAACGGAAGGTCCTAGAGACTTAATTTTTTGGAGAAAAAAATTTGCGGTGAAAAGCTGTATCTGAATGTAGAATTATATTTGTGATATTATGCTCGGGCGAATGTGGATATCTTCACGCAGAAACTGCTCACGTCAGTGATTTATATATCCTAGCATCTGTGTCAGTGAGCCTATTATTGCAAGATGGAAATATTATTTTTGTATTAAAGTATCAGAAGGAAAAATATAAAAATCTGTAACTCATTCACCATATCTCATGCCGTGACAAATCACTTTATTTGGCTCACCTAAGTGAGAGTAATTTGATTAACTGATTAGTAACTGGATCACGTGAGGAAGATGCTGTTCCAGTAAACGATAATTGTTTCATGTACAAATGTCCAAGATGACATTACATCAAATGATAGGCACACTAGGTGTCTAAGTGACACCCATCAGACTGCCCTCCTGATTAATCTGCCCAGTGAGCATGGAGGCGATGGTTTAGTGTAATGTCACATTTGGACCAATCACATACACTGACCAATTAGATTACAGAAATTATACCCACCTCCAAATGGAGTGGTTTCTGCTCTATAAATCTTCAAACCCATAGATTCTTGGGGTGGGGGTGGGGAATGCACTCATTTGCTCGCTCACCGACTGGCCAGCTGATGGAGGAGAAGGAGGAGAGAAAGGAGAATGGTTAACAGAAAGAATGGAATAGATTGCCTTCCTTTTGGACCCAAAGTAGAAACCTACCCATTGGGGGCAGACTGGGAAGTGGGTCATGGGGTCTATTGCTGCATTCCCCCTGCCAGCTGGGCTGATGCCCCCTGAGCCAGAGCTGCAAAAGATTACAAAAAAGAGACACAATCCTGCAGAGTCCAGCCTGCCTCAAGGAATCGAGGGCTGCAAGGCCTGCTTGGTTTCTGTGTAATGGGGTGAGGCACTAGTCTTGATTTCAGCAATGTTGTAGATGTACTTGGGTGGCCCCCACACATGGTCAGCCACACTAAGGGAGTGTGAGAGAAGAGTCTCAGCTACATGGGCATATTCATACTAGGCCAATTTACACATTTAAATGGCAGCTTCTGTGAATGTGGATGTGTAATATTGGCCTCACTGTGCACCATACACAATTGGTTTGTTCCAATCCTCAGCAGCTGATCATGAGTCCTACTTGCGAAGGAACTATGTGTCCTTATCTTATTAGAGTTTGTCCTCGGATTACATCTATAAGAATACTCCCCTATGGTCTGGTGTATTAATTACAAAACGTTTAATAGCCACCTGAATAGCACCCATGGATGTTACTAGATCGTGGTTATAGAAATACCTGTTGGATTGTTTGGTACTTTCGTTTGGGCACAGTTGAAAAATGCACCCAAAGATGTAGCATTCAGATATTATTTATTGGTATTGAAGAAAAGTATTCTCTATGTGCATTACATGCAAAATTCATAGGAATTCGCATATCTTCAGATATTATTTTAGAGCAGAGTTGCACAATCTTTTTAACCGATATTCTTAAATGATGGACAGCATTATTACACTGTTGGGAAAGATTTGCATTTCATGTGTAAGCTTCCCTCCAGTTGTGAACCCCCAACTTGTTAAACGCTGTAGACTGACTTTGCCAGAGGAGCACAGCCTTCTGCTGCACTCCCCTGGGCTTTTTGCTCACTTTGTTATGGGGAAAATGACATGCCCTTAAAGACAGTCCGTACTACTATGAGACTTTGTTTCACTTAGTCCTTGTCTATGTTGCAACTGTTCTGCAACATGTTGCAAGTGCACAATGTACCTTGCAGTGCACTTGGGTCTTCCTGTCATTTCTAAAGGCTGTAGATGATCTCTGGACTTTTTAGGAGAAGTGCAGATGTGCCTTGGACAGGGATGGTGGCAGTTTATCTTCATGTATTTTTTTCTGCCAGGTAAACCACGGTTATCGCGTTTGGCATAAATAGGTGGCCTGGCTCCAAAATGGCCATGCCACGAGGTTCTTTGTCCTGTCATTTGGCCATCTTACCCCTTCACCTTCCCCAGGTCGAGCCGACCCGAGTCTGTCATTATTTGGGCACACATTCTCACGTGAAACGCCAAGCTTTCGCAGGCTTCTGCTTGCCTTGTGTGTGTGCGCTCCCAGGATGTGGGCTGGACTCTGTTTCCAATAAACATCCTGGGTGCCAGAGAGTCTGGTGTGCTTTAATGCCTGGGACCACTGTGGTCCATGATTGGTCCACATATGTTATGCCTGTATGTGAGCAGATCTCGCATTGGGTCCTCTTCGTTTTGGCGCGAAGGAGATTTTGGATAAGAGAAGAGCACGAGTGGCAACTAGACAGGTATCGTAGACTACATTTTCACACAATGGGGCTACCCCCATTACACTTGTTTGCAACAAGAGAAAACAAACAATGCCCAGACTTCACGTCCAGGTGTCCCCAACATGACTACCTGGGGAATGCCCTGTGTATGAACTGGTCAGGGAAATGTGCCGACGCTTCCCCCCCCCCCCCAGCCTCCCCTCCTCTAATGAGCAAAGTGGTGAAAAAGATTCACAAGGAACAAGTAACATTAATCCTAGTTGCTCATATGTGGGCGAGACAACCTTGGTATCCACATCTGCGCAAACTGGCGATGTGAGACCCGATCAAACTCCTGTGACCATTCAACATGCACACATGGCATGGGGCCACGACATTACACTCTCAACCTCAGTCTATAAACTTGGCATTTTGGCTCCTGAAGTCGTAGAGTTTGGCCATTTAAATATACCTCAAAGGTGTATGGAAATCCTCAAAGTGGAACTCAAACCAAACACTAGACACTGTTACTTTAACAAGTGGAAGAGATTTGTAATTTGGTGCCAGTCAAAAAAATAAACCCAATACAATGTACTCCATCACACATTCTTCATTACGTGCTACACTTACTAAACTCGGGGTTAGTATTTAACTCAAAGTTCACCTAGCGGCTCTATCCGCGTACACCACTTCTCAAAGTAAGGTGTCCTGGTGGAAGATCCCGGTCATTAAGGCCTTCATGGAGGGAGTAAAAAGACTCCACCCTCCTATTTCAAACCCGCCGCCAGGTTGGGACCTCAATGTAGTACTTGCAAAGCTCATGGAACCCCCCCTTTGAGCCTATGCATAAGTCCAGACTTAAACACCTCACGTATAAAACAGCTTTTCTTGGAGCTATCCCCTCCATACAGAGAGCTGGTGAACTGCATGCTTTGTCCGTGCAAAACCTACAAAGACAAATTGGTATTAAGAACGCACCCTAGGTTTTCACCGAAGTTCATTTCAAAGTTCCATGTCAATCAGGCCATCGGACTACAAGCTTTTTTCTAAATCCATCAAGCTCAGCAGAGAAAAAACTCCATACACTAGATGTAAGGAGGGCGGTCCTTTACTGTGTAAACAAGACCAGACCACTAATAGCTCCCGGCAGGGAAGGAGACCGCATTTCCAAAAAAGCCACCTCCCAGATGGATAGTCAAACGCACAGAGCTCTGCTACTCTCTATCTAGTAAAACACTGCCTTTCACACCAAGAGCTCACTCCACTAGGGGTACAATAGCTAACTTGGCTTTTATCGTAAACTACCAGCTGGATGCCATTTTGCAAAGCAGCTACATGGAGCTATGTCCACATTTTTATTCAGCACTACTGCTTTGACACTCACTCTAAAGCAAATTCTCGGGTGGGACAAGCCGTGCTAAAACATCTATTTGCCTCTGTACCTTCTCACAACCCACCACCTTCTCTAAACACTGCTCGCTAATCTATGCATAGCATGTGATCTAAGCAGATTCCACAAGCCTCAGAAGGGATACATTACTTACCGTAATCGTGTTTCTGATGCTTGTATCTGCTTAGATTCACATGCTCCCACCCTTCCTCCCTTTGGAGTGCATAGATGTTTTCTGGGCTTTATCTGATACACAATCTGCTTTACAACACCTGTACTCGTGCTACACTTCATGCAACCTCATGTCAAACAATCTGAGGGACCTCCAATGCGTGAAGCACCATGGGTACAGTAGACGTCACACTAGGGATAGTGTTACTGGCCCGCCCTGTCAATGTCACTTTTCGAGTTTAGAAAACAACTGTAATACTCTGCAGCTTCCACTAGATGTCGGCCTATGCGTAGCATGTGAATCTAAGCAGATACAAGCATAAGAAATAAGATTACGGTGATATATACTGGCCTTTATTAACATTAAAAAACCAATGGCACAAATTGAACCAACAAGCTCTCCTCATTTTGTGAATTGAGAGCCAACAACCCGACTACAAATTCAATTGAAGAAAAACATGTGAACAATGTGTGCAGCGCCAATTTCGTAAGAATCTCCAACCATTCAGTACTTTACTTATTATTGTTACTGCTACAAAGTCCTATTTGATTAGAAGAAGAGTTATTTTTCTTATGGGGTTTGTGAGAACCTGAAGGTTTTCTCATGTAATCCTCAGGGATTCTTGATTCAGTTGGCCAGGAAAGGGTCATTCCTCTTGTTTCACAACCCCGAGAGGCAGACACGCAAGGGAGGATCGCCTGGATGAAGGATTCTTGGCGAGTGTTAGAGGGAAGACCTTAGGTGAGGCATGGTACTTTCCAAAAATTGATGAAACAAATAATAGAACAGAAGCCTTTATGGGATATTCCAAAGCCCAAAATTGGAAATCTGAAAATACATTAAAACCTTATACTGAAAGGAAAGTAACAAAAAGGGAAAAGCTACATTAAAATCAAAGGCAATTATTCTTTCTAACAATCCATCCTCCCTTTCCTCTGACTTTCAGAGTTGTTGTGAAACCCAATCCTCTCATTCTTTAACATTCTTACTGAAAGAGAGTGAGACACTGAAAAAAAAGAGAAATGCAATTTTCCCATTACGCAAAGTTTCCATAAACCTAAAACCCTACCACAAGACTATTGTCCCACTGTTCTAGCAATTACAGATCCAACACCTCTAATATCATTAGAGGATACTAAAACTCCCACCTTCCCTATGACAGTCCTAATAATGAGACGTGGAAAAAGACCGAAGCTGTGAAGATTACCTATGGCAATGTTCAATGGCTTAGGCAGGCTTAGGCAAATAGCTACGATCACAAACACTTGAATCCAATTGAGAACCTAACTAAGTATAAAAGGTGGAACCCAGATACAAAAAGGAGAACGGAAAGCCAGGAATGCAAAGGCGAGTTCGAGAAAGAGAGCAGGCAAGATGGCGAGCAGCTGATCAGAGGCTATTGAGAACCACATGCCAAGAAGCTACAGTGCTGCAGGTTGAAGCAGGAAAAAGCGTGGCGAGGGAGCCATGTCTCAGAGAAGCTGGTTAATCTCTCCGAACCTTGTGCCAAGATATTGCTGGTTTCCCTGGGACAGCAAAGCTGCCCAGGAAGGTCTGATGGGCAGGAGGGGGAGAGATCATGACCTTGGATAAAAGACACGTGAAGGACACATGGTTAAAGTACATCCGATGAGTTCAAAGTGATGAGAGCCCGGTTTGTAACGACGCAATTCATTACCAAGTTGCAAGCAGGGTTAGTGTAAGAAGCGAGACATGTTGAAAGAACTGTGATGAAACAAAGTAAGAGTGGTCCTGTGGAATACTGCATTGTCAAATCTCTGTGAAATGCAAAAGTTAAACAAAGTATTGTGAAGGTGAAAAGCGAGTTGAATAAAGTTAATGAAAGGGAAAGCCGACGGGAAAGGCTATGGAAGACAATATTGCGTGAAGCAAAATCCCGATGGGGATCGAATGAAACAGAACTGAGTGATTAAATGAATTGACAAAGTGGAACTTGTTGGGGTGCTAAGGAGCACGTTTGAGGTGGAGACAAGGAAGTAGAACTTGTTGTGGTGCTAGAAGGCACGCTTGAGGAAAGACTAACAGAGTATAAGGCATGCGATAATCGGAATGCAACACAGTGTCGGAGTGGTCAGGCATGGGAATAAGTAAAGCTGTGCCGTTTCGAACGGCTTTGACCTAAACCGCACTAGGAAAGCAAGAAGATTGGGCAAGGGAACCCTGTGTATCAAGATGATGAAATGTTGTAATGTAAAATACTAAACAGTTGCAAGTAACGAGTAAAGAGGGTCTAAGCTGCAGTAAGGGGAGCTGGAAAGATCCACCTAGGAACAAGTGTGTTATGCTAGAAAGCATTGAATCAGGCAAGGGAAGCCTGAGAGAAGTAGACAAACTGTGCTGAATAAGAAAACTATTGTAACTGCCTTTTTCATGAACTGTTTGGAACAAACTGAACTTTTGGAGTTCCCGAGGGACTTAAGCTTGAGGAAGGGAGTCTTTTGAGACACTTACATATTTTATCCAATATCCTACACATTGGTAATGTTAGAACGTGAGGGCAATCATAGGTTTGACACAGAAAGATTCTTTACTTTTGACAGACTGACTTTTGGACTATTCTTTCCTCTTTATTTTAATGGTCGAGACTACTCCCATTTAGAAATAGGGAAAGTTAGGTACTCTTGAAACCCCATTTTTATAAATGAAGGTTTTCAAAACTTGTATCGTTGTGTCTGTCTACCTCTGAGCACCATGCCTGTCTCGCAGGTCCAAATGAGCTGATGAGAACTTTCTAAGTTAACACCCAATTTACTTCACATCTTTAAGTAGTTGTAATAATGTGGCTTATGTATCAACTGCTAGGCATGTATCTAACTTTATAATGTAACATTTAACCAATTGAGGCCTATGGAATTTGCAACCTGCAAGTTAAAGCACTGTGAAGTAGGGATCTGGAAAGTGCTGTAAAATGTGTAACTTTTTGTAAAGCGATTTGAGATCTGGGCATACAAACAGTATAATCTGTAAAGTCTTGTAGAGTTTGGAAATAGGAGCTACAGATTTTGTAATCTAGGTAAGACGATTCAAAGTAATTTATACCCTATAAGATTTGAAGAGAGGAGCTACTCTACTCCTTAACATTTAGCAGAATAGGTGAGCTGGCCGTGTGGTCGGTCCTACAGAGATTTAGAACTCATCTCTCTGACCCATTCAGCTCCCCTCCTCCCTGGTCTTATTGGCCAGTCATCCGTGGCGTTCTTCCATCCTATCTCCTGAAATATTCAATATTTGTATGGAGCTGCCGGGGGGAATCCGGTTGTGGGGTGCGGTTCCATCCACCAGTATGGAACAATTTTGCTAATTGTACAAGCACCTAACAAATGACCAATAAATAAACACACACCCAACTGTGTTGTTTGGTGTCAAAGGAGGACACTTTCTGCAGCCTGCAGAGGTGTGCCTCTATTGAGGCCAAAGTGTCTAAAACAAGCCTAAAATAAATACACTGAAGACCCATTTCTTGCTTTGCTCTCAGCAGTTCACCTCATTTAGACCAATTTTGGTTGCCTGTTTTTGCACAGGGAACTTAATTAGCTAAATCTACTTGTTCTCTTGGCATTCTTCAGAATACGAAACCCTTTTCATGTGGGCTAATTATTTCCAAAAAAGTTCAGCTACTGTCTCTCGAAAGCATTTCTCGGGTTTCATAATTTTTATTAGAATAATAATTTAACAGTGAAACATTGGCACAATGTTAGTAAACACCTCAAACTTAAATTTATGGTTCATATTTTCATTTAGAAGTGTACATTCTGACTTTAGTGTTAAATTAAATTGCTTTCAATGCCTCTCGTTTGGCTTGAAATCTGGGTAACTGGGCAAAGATCTAGGGAAAAGAACTGTCCTCTTTGTCCCGGATTGGCCAGTTTGGAGACAAACTCCATTTGTCCATGGGACAACCAGTGTTTTCCTCGAATAGTGTATGCTTGGGAATAGGGGCTCCTACCCATTCCGACTTGCCCCTTTCCAAGTCCTACATTTTGTATTTTATTAATATTTATTTTGCACCAAGGATGCCATTTTATAGGTTATGTTCGCAGATGATCCAATACCTGGGTGGGTCGCCTCAACAATATGCCAGGATTGAGTTTAGAGTACACCAGGTGATGTACTCCACGTTGAGACATAGACCTCGGACAGTGACTAGTAAACAAATGGGATGTGCAAAAAGCCCACTGATATATTTTTCTATCAGAACAATGTATGTATTTGCATTCTTGTGACATTTTTCGGGGAGGTATGCTCAGGATGTTTTGGGAAAGTTTACAGATTGGGTAAGTAGAAGACTCTGTTCCAGGTCTTTTTCTCAAATTCTGTAGAAAAAGGGTCACTATCTCCCTCGCTGTGTGGGTGCTTAGCTGCAGCTTGCTTGTGAGCTGCTCCTCTCCAGGCGTTATCCCCACTTGAACAAAAGAAGTAATTCTATTGCTTCTGCTTTTGTGAAAGATCAGCAGCTAGGCCTCTTTGCAAACGGTTCATACTTTGTCTAGCTCTGCCAGAAAAACTCTGGGTGGAAAGACTTGTTTGGTGGGAGTGCTGGTCCATGCCCAGTGTGCAAAGGTCCTTCAGAATTTGATAGTTTGTTTCACAAAGGGGATCTCCAAAAGGGAGTTGCTCCACTTTAGGACCAGGTTTGGAGGTTGTCAAATCCAATAGCTTAGAATCCACCTGATGGGCACATGCTCAGGTTTTTCAGCCAATATGGCACAATTTGCATTCACCAACGTATAATTGCTCTTTTCCAACCTGTCAATATATTTGGGGACACTGGCATCCCAGATTCCCCAAGGAAGATTGGCAGGTGAATGATGTTTGCTAGAGGTCCCGTCTGGTCTATGAGCTTATCCCAGCATGCTCTTTGAGATCTGTCCAATCCTATCTTGGAATTGAGACTTTTCCAGCAGAAGATCCCTCACACTTAAAACATTTTATTTTGTTATTTATTTTTAACATTTGCCCCACCCCTGGCCTTGCCCAGCCTTTCTACTTCACTGCAGTGGGTGGAATGGAGCCTCCAGCTCTCACTGGGGCTTTCACAACATTTGTTTGCATTTTTTTCAGTTTCATGCTTTACCTTTTCTCATGTTCCCCACTAGTGTCTGGTGTGAGAGTTCTCATTCTTTCTGTTTGTCATAAAAATATGGATTTAGTTCCTGCCCCAGTTGTAGCTTGCGGGTTCCCATAACAGATCCATACTCCCTGCGTTTGGATTGTCTCAGGCTGTATCACTTTTTGGACCGCTGCTGGTCCTGTAAGGCGCTCCCCGTTAAGTCAGTCATCAACTCTTTGAAAGTGGGAGATCTTTTTTATGTCTCCTCACAGCATCTTATAGATGTTCTAGATCAAAGAGAAGTCAGCGGGTAACTGACGGTACCTCAATCAGGATAGTAAAGTCTGGTAGACTCCTTCTCGGGATGGGGGTTAGTGGGTAGGTCACTCAAGCTGGGAGGCACCAGAGTGGTCTTCTACATACAAGTACCCACCAGACACAAGTCTGAGGCTCTCCTCAAAGGGTTCAATGCTGGCTAGGTCAGAGGATTCTCTTTGGGGGGCTAGTTTGTAGTAGGCCATGCCAAGCCCTGAAACCCAAAGAGGAGTGAAAACTAGGTGACAGCCTGACAATCCCCTGTTAGGTGGATGCAGACCTGAGGATCCCAAAAAGAGGGCTAAAATGGGGCAAGAGTCTGACGTTCCATGCAAAGGGGCTAAATTGAACCACAAAGCATTTCAAGGTCTCCACAAAGCAGAAAGCCCCCTTGCAATTGGGCCCAGAGGTTCTTAGGTGCGGACGGTGACCTTCTCTGGGAGGTAAAGACTGGGCTGGTGATGTTGATGCCACAAGATGGCAGACAAGCGAGCTGTAAGTGCGGCTGCCATTTCTTTGGCCTGCAGTGACACAGTAGCTCTTGGGACCATTTGGTGTCCCAGCAGTGAGGGTAGCTAAAGCCTCCACCATGGCTTGAGACCCCTTTTCGCCCTCTGTGCGATTGTGCATACAGGCTCTTATGTCTTTGTCGCCAACCTTAGACCAATAACTGATGTCCTCACCCCTGCTATACTCTGATCCCTGGCTGCCTTGAACACAGGTACTTGCTGGACACCAATCTTAAGGATCAGTGAGCTACCAACTCTGCCAGGCCCTGTGGGCAACTCATGATGATTTGATCATTTGCTGGATCTCAGTGTAGCAGTTTGAGCACCAGTGAGACATGGTCCTAACTATGGACCTCAAGCACATGGGGAGCTAACCTTTTGGTTTCGCTGCACGTGGTTCATTAAGGTGTTGGCATGCCCAAATAAGCACTGCTCATGTAATCCGGGATGGATTGCATCAGGGCCATAGTGGCATACACTCTACTAAGAAATTGCAAAAGAAATACCAAATCATTGCCCAACTGTGGCAAACCAGGGACCCATACTGAACTGCTTCTAGAACACCAAGGTGGCTTACCATAGGAGTTGGTGTGTACATGCTCAGAAGGCCAAAGAGCAGGAAACCATGAAGCTGCATTGGCCAGGACCATAATCTTTATCTTGGTCAGAGTCATTGTTCAAGCCATTTCCTCTTTCCATTGATTGTAATAATGCAGTCTGCACAGAGGGTAATTTAATTGGGCTCATCTGTGCCAATTATAAATACCAGTTGTGCCTCTGTGTGCATTTAAACTGAGACATATCTTTTAAGGAACGCAAGTATAGAGCTGATAAGGGGTGGAGAGAACAGTGCAAACTCCTGAAAGATGGCAGTATGAAGGTGGATGTGCCATCTTTCCATGAACCAATTTCTGACACACAACAGATGTGGTTGGGAGCAGGGGTGGATATGTTCGCACAGAGAGGTGGGGTCAGCAAAAAAAGGGTGTTTGAAAGCATGGGTTTCCTCCATGGAACAACGCCCCGTTTGGGGCACGGGGAGATGCACCTTTGGCAAAGAGAAGAGTGGTAGGCCCCAGGAGGGAAGGCCAGACTGCTTCAACAAGGGTTTCAGTAGTGTGGCCAGTTCAAGTGTCAATTGGAGCTCAGAGGTTTATTGGGCATAGCCCTTGCCTTTAACTTTTTATAAAGGTCAGTTTAGAGACCTGAAAACATTCTGCATCTGGCAGTGCCGTGTCTTGGGCGCACCATTACTATAATTTCAGTGTAGATTTCCTTCTGGAAGGTGGCAATATTGTCAACCATGGAGTGTGTCAGATCTCATTCTATGTGGCTGTAGGATCATGAAGTTGGTGAATGATGCAGAAGAGCCCTTACTGATCATGACAGACAGCTGTAGCCGATCATTATAATAGTTGGCCTGCATGATCAACGTGTCACAAGCCTACTATGGTCTGCAGCATCAGATTTTTCCCTCCATGTTCTGAATATTAGTTTTCAGTTTTGAAGGGTATTGGATTAAATCTACTATGGATCTCACCCCCTTCTAAATCACAGCCATGTTTAAGGTGGAGCTCTTGCAATCTACCAAAACATTCAGGGGGACATTAAAGGGGACTGCATCTGCCTGTAGACTCAATTTGTGAAGGCACACTCGCAACTAGTGCATCGCTTGAAGCTTCTCCCCAAACTACCCTCCAGTGAGTGTTTGTGGGTTGCAGCAGGTCCCAGTATAGCTGCCAACAACATAAAAGGCATATCATAAATGGCCAAATCTTTTGCATTGACTGGACCCCCACACCTGAACTACTGGGCAATTTACAAAGATGAATTGGCTTTCTCCAACTCAATTACTGGCCCTCAGGGCTTGTATCGCATAGCCACCTGATAATCAAGGGCCATCATTTACTCTCGGGGACATTTTGGGTGCAATGGCATCTCGGTTCCTGTGCACCTCTCCTAGAACACATTGTCTGGGATCAGACCTCGATTGCATGATTAAAACCCCATAATTGTGTAGGCTGTACTCTGGCTACTTACCCCCTAGGGGTTTGCTAGGGTTCAGACATCAAACAATCTCACATTTCAGGACATGGTTTGCCAGTGAAATCTCTGCACACCACCGCCCTGTGAATTCATAGATGGTGCTAAAAGTTGATTACTAGGGTTCACTGTAAGGGAAAAGGCAAGGTGTACGTGATAACCTTTGGTCAGTCTAGCCAAGAGAAGTAGATGGTTTCCTATTCACAGAGAAGTTTCATGCTTGTGAAGGGAGAACAATTCTCCAGCTCTGACAGGACTGAGGGAGCTCAAAGCCTCTCTGGGATGGAGTGATCATGAAATATCAGTCTGATCTCAACAAGAACATACAGAACGATCTTTAGTTAAAACAAATTACATCTGGAGGTTCTGTTGAAAATTCTGCCTCGTGGATCTATGCCCACCAGCCCCAAGCCCCATAGGGTCTCTCGCACTTCAGGAGAAGGGCAAGACTCATTAAGATGGGAGTGCTGCTGAAAATCCTACTGTAGACTGTAGCAACCAATAGAGCATCTCGGTGAGAGCTGCATTCCAAAGTACTGGTGTATCAACTGGAGTAAACTGGCAACTCCCAGCAGGAAGCCAAATCCTCCAAGCTAGACGAGCCAGTGCATTTAAAGCTACATGTTTTCCATTTAAATAGGTACATCAGCACACTCCAGGCATTTCTCATTCAATACCCACAGGCATACTGTCTACTCTATACCCCAATGTCTACAACACATTGCAGTTTACAGAGGCCCCACACTTTTTTCAAATGGCCAGGTGGGCTCGAGTGAGTGCCACTAAATACAAAATGACACTCCACCCTCCTCCCAAGAAAACCGTCATAAATGTTACTGACCGCCTGCTCCAGTCCCCCTGTTCTCCCTGCCCCCCACCCTTGTCCACCATAGTACAAGTCCTATATCAGTTTATGGTATGTCAAAATTGATTATATCAAAACACTTTTCAATTGGTTTTATAGATTAAACTGATGCATATTTGACATCAAGCCCATTACACTATTGGGGCATTCCAGTTAACTTTCAGCGCTAATTAGAAAACGAGTTGTGTACTTTGCTGACCAGTACATCACTGAACCCGCTTCAGGAGACTGGAGAATGCCTGTGACCCTCTGGAGACGGTTCTCTGCAGCGTTTGCCCCAGCAACATGTTATATGCTGCTGCTCGCAGAATAATTCAGTCCTGCTGCTCACAGAATAATAGTCCTATTCCTTTCTCAGGGGAGAACATGTCAGGGAAGAGAACCAGATCTGAGAGTATAGCTGCACCACCTGCAAGACACATGTGAATCTGAATGCATAACTAGGGGAGCCAGAAAACTGCACAAATAAGTATCAGTCTCTGCTTCGCTGCGTTCCCTGGGAGCTGTGTGGGTTTAAGTCACTACAAATTAATGTCATAGAAACGTCGACTAGCCACCCCGCCCCAACTAGATTGAGCCAGCTATAGATAAATGCAGGATGTGACCAACACACTCCCCTAACTACCCCTTACCCCAATTGCTCACTTTTGCAACCAAGCACATTTGTCTTGTAAACCTAGTGCTAATAAACCGGATCAACCATCTTGGACGTCACGCAACATTGTGCCACAAAGCAACCAACAACTGATTTGAGTGGTTGGATGGTCCAACACCTACTAACCCCTACCCCAAACACCCACACATTTATGATATATGATATGGCATTTATAATATGCTTATACACTAGTGTTTCAAGGCACGACTAGTCAAGGGAGGGGGAACAGAGGGAAGTCAAAGACAACAATGTTACTAGGCCAAGTGACATTTAGATTGCGCAAGTACAGGGGAGGGGGCAAAGGGAAAGTGCAGAGGGGCGGGGGAAGGAGGCAGTGCAATACATAGGATCAACTGTTAAAAAATGTATAAAATAATTAAACAATAGGTAAAATGTGTGGCAAGCATGTGGCAACTGCAGGCGTTAGTGCAGACATCAAGTGTCAAGAGCTGGGGGGACTGTAGGGATACAGAAAGTGCCCCCAAGTGCAGGGGTTGCCTGGGCTGCAGTGCAGGTGTGCAGCTGGCGCGTAGGGGACCTGGGCCTGAAATCGGAGGGTAGCCAGGTGACCAGTGCAGTTTCAGTCAGGAGTTCAGCAGGGGAGAGAAGGAGAGAAAGCAGATGCAAAGAGGAAGGTCTTGAGGTGTTTCCGGAACCAGAGATGGTTCTCAATTTTCAGGAAGGCTGTTCCATAGGGAGGCCACAGCCGAAGAAAGAGATCTACCACCAACTAGTTGCTTGGAGAAATGACTGACCCTGCAAGAGTTATCCATTACTTGCTGGAAAAGTACACTGAAGGATGAAATAAAGTTTAATTATCTTTATAGTTCACAGCACAATGAAACAGCCCAGTAGCTAAGGTCATGCTACTGAATTACAATAAGTTAAAGGTCTCACACAGTAACACAAGACTCAAGAGGGCAAACCTTCTCAGAGATTAATTCAGTGCTGGAATCTGAGGCATGTCAGGTGGCTCAGGATTTAATGCAGTTATCAATTGATCACATTGATGCAGGGCCTGAGGAAAGGTCATTTGGGTATTTGTTGCCTACAAGCCTGCACGAGTGACAAAATATAACAAGATTCTTAATTTGCACCTTCCATGCCATCTATCTATTTTAGTTAGCCATGGACCAGAAGCTTCATAAAATGACCCAATCCAGATGGCAAAGTCTCTTTCAGTGCTGGCCAAACCACAGCAAAAGCCTGTTCAGTCCTCACTGGAGACGGCTCAATCAATCAAGATCTTTTGGGGGTTTCAATGGCTTCCCAGAACACGGTGAAACGCAATCCGAGAAGTCCCCCACTTCTCACAGAAAAAGTGAACAGTGCTTGCCAATTTGTGGATTCTTCCAGGGCTCTTTGTGTAAGCCTCCTATGCTGACCGTGAGCCAAAACAATGATGTGCTAGTTCACCATCATGCCACTCCAGTCTAACCCGGTCCAAATGGAGTCTTTGAGGGGAATTTCTATGGACCCTTGGGTTCTTTCTTTGAGGTGGGTCTTCCGCCCACCAGAGCCTAGACCCAGAAATTGTTTGACCTCAATGCGTCGTAAAAGAAGACTATTTCCAACACGGAGTGGGTTTCTTTTTCAGATTATTCTGAGTGGAAACACAACCAAGCAGCCCCACATAACATTCTAGAGCTTTCCCACTTCAACCTCCCTTTTCCTCAAACGTTCAAGATCATGCCAGTGCAAATATGTTCTGCGCTCAGGCAGGTTGACTGGCTGTGGCTGTGTGGTATATCTGAAGGATGCCTAGCTCCAAGTCCCTATTTTTTTAAAATGTATTTATTGGTCATTTATAAGGCGCTTGTACAGCTGGAATAGTATTTCGAAGCACCACAAGGCAAAAGGGAAGGGAACCAAACCAAACCGTGCAGAAAATGACAAAGCCAATGACAACAGCGGTCCTACTAGGCCTTGTGACATTTGGAGCATGCACAAGACTCTGGGGATAAGTGCTAGAGTGGCCCCCAGAGGGGGCGGGGGGCGATTGCCTATTGCAGAGGCAACAGGTAGGTGTGCGGTGGAGATCAGCTGGTGACAGGGAGGTCTGCCGCCACTCAAGTGCTCCGACCTGAGGAACACCACAGGCCAGTAAGGGCACGTAGGCAAGTGCAGGGGGGGCGGGTGACGTGGACGATTGGGCTGAAGGCCAGACCCAATTGAACCCTTGAGGGCCCAGGCCGCCAATCTCAGCGACTAAAGTGGATTAGCACTGGAGGGGGAGAGGGAAGGAAGAGGAGAAAAGAAAAGTCTTGATATGCTTGCGGAACTTGAGGATATACGGTTCTAGACTGAGAGAGGGAGGCTGTTTCAAAGGAGAGAGCCAACCGATCGAAAGAGAAGTGCTTAACCAGTAGAGTTGGAGCCAGATGATCGTAGGGATCTGGAAGGAGAGTATTTAGTGATAGCGAGTTGCAGATAGCGTGGTCCCTGGCCCCAGACAGCCTTGTGGATGATAGAGGGATTTAAATTTGATCCTTGCAGCAACCAGGAGCCAGTGGAGAGATTCTAGGACTGGAGAGATTCTAGGACTGGAGAGATAGTGCCTGGGCTTGAGGCCAAGGATAAGGCTTGCAGCCCTTTTATGGATTAGTTGGAGGGGGCGGAGGCAGGCGGAAGATGGATTAAGGAAGAGGCTGTTGTGGTAGTCCAGCCTGGAGAGAACCAGAACCAGAGCTCTAGAGCCATTGAGCATCAGGGGAAAGGTGAGGAAAGGGAGAATGCCACTGAGGAGGTGAAGTTGGAAATGGGCCTTCTTGGCCAGGTTCAAGATGTGAGGAATAAAAGGAGGTGTCAAAGACAACACCAAGGTTTCTAGCTTCAGAGGAAGGAGAGGTGGGAGTGCCCATAGAGGGCAGCCAGAGTGAAGGGAGGAAACGGTGGACAGGAGTCCATATGGAAAGGTTCTCTGTTTTGCTGGCATTGAGCCGGAGATTATTGGAAGTGCATCAAGATTAAATAGCGGAAAGGCAGCCAGGAATGACAGAGGAAGTAGAAAGACAGGTGGCAGGAAGTTTGAAGAATAGTTGAGTGTCATCTGCATAACACTGGAAGTTTGGAAACCTTCACTTTACCCCGAGGAGTAGGCAGTTCCAGGACAGGGTGTGCTTTTTGGGTTGAATCCAACTCTTGGGGCCGTCGCCTAATTGATTGGGGTGGTGGCTGTCTATACCAGGCTCCTAGGTGCACACCTCTATCTGTGCCTATATAACTGGCTGGTTCGGGTCGCCAGTTAGAGGAGGTGTCCTCTCTGAGGTGACTTCTGTAGATTCTTTTTCAATGTAGTCATTCTATGAAACCCAGGAAACCCTCTTGCAGTGCTTCCTAAAGCCTGATTTTCCTGGATTACCGTTGGGATACTGAAGTGACCCATGTGTTACATATAGAGGACCGAGTCTGGAACATTTCTTGGACTTGCAAGTTCTTTCTGAATCAAAACAGACTATGGTGTGGTGCTTTTAGAGTTTACAGCCTCTTGCATCTTCTGTCCTGCACACCAGAATCGTGATGAGCTGGGCTGTGCTCCATGTTGCTTTGTTCTGGAATGGGTCCACCCGGCCACAGGAAATGGTGACCTCTTCCAGAGGGCTTTTGGGTAGGTTTCCTGTGCTGGAGCACCCTGGAGAATCTTCAGGCGGGGCAACTGCTCATCCACAGTTCCTTTTGTAATGATTAAAGGATTCCTTCTTTTTGGGTGGTGGTGCTACAATTACTGGCATGCAGGTCCATGATTTGTGGTTTCTGCCTCACAGATGCACATCAACGTCGTGGAATTGCAGGTGGTCTACAATGCTTTAAGGCCTTTAATCTAGACATTGTTAGTCAATTGACTCAAATCCTAACGGACAACTCTACTGTAATGTTTCACATCAAAAAGCAGATGGCAGGAGATCTCCAAAGTGGGCCCTTCTTGCGGTAGATCTTTGGGAGTGGGTTCTATCGCACTGTATCAGGTTACAGACTCTGCATCTTCCTGGGGTGAGCACTCTTAAGGCAGACACCCTGTGAAGATACGTGTTCTTGACTCATGTATGGGAATTAATCCTCTAGTAGTGCAGTACCCCTTTTCTTGGAATGCAGGCACCCTGGGGACCTGTTTACAACTCTCGTGTACAAAACATCCCAGCTTTATGCGTCTAGTCTGTGGGTGATGTGACTGGATTGAAAATTAGGGAACCTGGCAGAGCCCTGAAAAACCCAGGTGGGTATACTTGAATAAACAAAACCAAAACTTCAGGGTGAGAGGTCACACAGTTCCAACATTATAACAAATGTAACGGTCATTTCTTACTGCATTTCTTTTTACAAAATGTATTTAAATGACATCTGGATAATGTTGGTGGGGATAGTGCAGCCAGAGATATTTAGAAAAAACAATACAGTTGGGTATGATCCAGTAAAACAGGCTGGATCTGAATGCAATAACAACGGAAAATTGCTACTATTGGTTGATCATTTCAATTGTGCAGTCAAAGGAATAAACATAAACCCACATAAGTGGACATATATACAAAAAGCACATTAACAATGCTTCAAATGTGCACTGTTTAAATGGTGGTATCGTCGACACAAAGGTGTTTCTGCCTAGAAGAGCTGTATAGTGCAGCTTTGTGAGCAGGCCTTCATCAGGACGTGTGATGGAATGGATGGTAGTCCCGGGGTCTCCATCTATGAACAACAAATGGGAAGTGGTAAGTGGAACAATGACCTCAAGTAAAATGATAATTCACAAAGCTCCAATATGATCCTTCATTAAAAAAGAAGAAACGGGAAACTCCCTTGTAGAGGAGCCTAGATCTTACAAAAGACTTATCCAGTGCAAGGGTAAGTAAGAAAATCCATCATGGGTATAGATATCTTTGGGGCATTCAATGCGCCGTTGAGGGAACAAATGTTTACCTGTAACGACATATAAAGATCTGTAAGAGTTCTGTACAGATTGTGGTGCCTTGTATGAGTGAAAGGAAAACGGGTAAAATCTTACCTCAAATGGTAAGATGTCTTCTTGGTTCAAAATGGTGGAGACACCCACTGAGGATAGTGGTTCCTATCCCAGATTGTCCAAACGTGACCGTATCTGTGTACGAAAAACGCACATGGGTAAGGACGAAAAGAAACTTTTCTATGTGCAACATATTGGTCTGCAGGTATAGTGCGGGCAACGTACTGTGCTATGCCCCGTTTCATGGCCCAAAATCAGAGCTCATTAGGTTTGACTTACATTCGTACCTTAATGTGTTCGTCTTGGCTAGACGAGGCGGTGCAGCGTCTCTGGATACGAACGCCGTGAAAGTGAAACTGTAGCCATGACGACCTCGGGTAATCAAACCCGTCGGTCGTGTTGATTGGCTAGGTGGTGGCGCTCCCCTAATAGGGCGTCAT
The DNA here is from genome assembly GCF_040938575.1 of Ambystoma mexicanum. NCBI lineage: Eukaryota > Metazoa > Chordata > Amphibia > Caudata > Ambystomatidae > Ambystoma > Ambystoma mexicanum. The sequence goes on from NC_090939.1 coordinate 824,701,502, forward strand.
CCGCCCAGTAGCCAATTGTAAAATGCCACGGGGGCTCGAGGGGGCGGACCCGCTAGACGCATACGCTTGGGGCGAGAATACTGTGTGCAGTTTGGCTAGCGTAGTGCGCGCTGGTTGCACGTCAGCTGCAGAGTTAAAGGAACAGCGTGCAAGCGCCTAGACTTTACAGATGTAATGCCGTGAAGTAGGCAGAGTTTGTGGTGCTGCCCAATGTTGTATGGGACTGCACAAACGGTAGGGGAGCCTAAAGTGTGGGTACACAACATGTGGGAACAAATAGAACACATATCTGACCGTAATATGTGTACGAATGCTAATGTCGGCAATGAGTGCGTGTGTTGTCACGATCTAGTCAACATACAAGGTGGAAGCGCCTAATGTGAATCGCAATGTTGTATATCGCCATGTTGTGTACTCAAAGCCGTTACAGTAAAATCAAGTATGGCTTACAATCTGCAATCAGTCGAAACATGTAAATCACTTGTGCATCAAATTTTTGAACAAGAATATATGCAGACAAAGATATGCGCACGTTGACTAAAGTGCGAAATGAATATTATACAGTGCCATTTGCAACAACCAAATATATACATTGACATTTTTTTATAAATGAAGGGTTGTTATTCCCCAGCGACAAAACCTCAAATATAGAACCCATGGTACCAGAGAGTGTAGGATCTGTGGAGGTCATCATGGAAGTTAAGCCGTTCATTTTAATTCACTGGCTGTAAAAGTGTTTCCATTCTACCGATATATTTAAACCTGTTCTGACAGTGTCTAGTTTATGGACTAACTGTTGCTCGAGTCTCGTCAGAGCTTTATCCCTGTCCCCTCCTCTTTTTTTTTTTGTGGAGTAAGTTGCTGTATAATGGTCCAGGAAATATCATCACATGTGTGTCCAGGTCGACTGAAATGGTCAACCAAGGGTTTGTCCAGTACCTTGTTTTTAATGCAGGATCTATGCTCTGAAATTTGCGGTTTCACTGGTCTAGTGGTTTTTCCTATATATAGCAGGTGACACGGGCATTGTATTCCATAGATCACAAACTTGCTGTTGCAGTTGGTGTAGGTCTGTAAAATGCGATGGTAATCCTTGTAGTCAAAAGTTTATGTGGGGCTGGTGTAGCGACATGCCACACAGGTACCACAAAGGTAGTGTCCCACCACACTCGGGAGGTGCTGACACCGAAGGAGAACACTGAAATGAAAAGATTGGTCTGTGTCACCACATATAGTCCTCTGAGTAATCTTACCAAACAATCAATCAACAAACACTGGCATTTGATAAAAAAAAGGGTATCCTGGAGAAAAAGCCAATTAAAAAAACAAGAATCTAAGAGATGCCTTGGTTCATACTTACATCGAAGAAATCAAGACACCAAATACATTGTGGGACCTCCCGAGTGTGGTGGGACACTACCAGGGTGGTACCTGTGTGGCATGTCGCTACACCAGCCCCACAAAAACTTTTGACTACAAGGATTACCATCGCATTTTACAGACCCACACCAACTGCAACAGCAAGTTTGTGATCTATGGAAACAATGCCCGTGTCGCCTGCTATATATAGGAAAAAGCACTAGACCAGTGAAACCACGAATTTCAGAGCATAGATCCTGCATTAAAAACAAGGTACTGGACAAACCCTTGGTTGACCATTTCAGTCGACCTGGACACACAAATGATGATATTTCCTGGACCATTATACAGCAACTTACTCCTCAAAGAGGAGGGGACAGGGATAAAGCTCTGACGAGACTCGAGCAACAGTTAGTCCATAAACTAGACACTGTCAGAACAGGTTTAAATATATCTGTAGAATGGAAACACTTTTACAGCCAGTGAATTAAAATGAACGGCTTAACTTCCATGATGACCTCCACAGATCCTACACTCTCTGGTACCATGGGTTCTATATTTGAGGTTTTGTCGCTGGGGAATAACAACCCTTGATTTATACATTTTTTTTCAATGTATATATTTGGTTGTTGCAAATGGCACTGTATAATATTCCTTTCGCACTTTAGTCAACGTGCCCATATCTTTGTCTGCATATATTCTTGTTAGAAAATTTGATGCACAAGTGATTTACATGTTTCGACTGATTGCAGATTGTAAGCCATACTTGATTTTACTGTAAAGGCTTAGAGTACACAACATGGCGATATACATTAGGCGCTTCCACCTTGTATGTTCACTAGACCGTGACAACACACGCACTCATTGCCGACATTAGCATTCGTACACATTGTATTACGGTCAGATATGTGTTCTATTTGTTCCCACATGTTGTGTACCCACACTTTAGGCTCCCCTACCGTTTGTGCAGGCCCATACAACATTGGGCGGCACCACATAAACTCTGCCTACTTCACGGCAGTACATCTGTGAAGTCTAGGCGCTTGCACGCTGTTCCTTTAACTCTGCAGCTGACGTGCAACCAGTGCGCACTACGCTAGCCAAACTGCACACAGTATTCTCGCCCCAAGCGTATGCGTCCAGCGGGTCCGCCCCCTCGAGCCCCCGTGGCATTTTACAATTGGCTACTGGGCGGATGACGCCCTATTAGGGGAGGGCCACCGCCTAGCCAATCAACACGACCGACGGGTTTGATTACCCGAGGTCGTCATGGCTACAGTTTCACTTTCACAGCGTTCGTGTCCAGAGACGCTGCTCCGCCTCGCCTACCCCAGACAAACACATTAAGGTACGAATGTAAGTCAAACCTAATGCGCTCTGATTTTGGGCCATGAAACAGGGCATAGCACAGTACGTTGCCCTCACTATACCTGCAGACCAATATGTTGCACATAGAAAAGTTTCTTTTCGTCCTTACCCATGTGCGTTTTTTCGTATACAGATACTGTCACGTTTGGACAATCTGGGATATGAACCACTAACCTCGGTGGGTGTCTCCACCATTTTGAACCAAGAAGACACATCTTACCATTTGAGGTAAGATTTTACCCATTTTCCTTTCACTCATACATGGCACCACAATCTGTACAGAACGCTTACAGATCTTTGTGTCGTTACAGGTAAACATTTGTTCCCTCAACGGCGCATTGAATGCCCCAAAGATATCTATACCAATGATGGATTATCTTTCTTACCCTTGCACTGGATAAGTCTTTGGTAAGATCTAGGCTCCTCTACAAGGGAGTCTCCTGTTTCTTCTTCTTTTTTAATGAAGCATCCAATGGGAGCTTTGTGAATTATCATTTTACTTGAGGTCATTGTTCCATTTACCTCTTCCCATTTGTTGTTCATAGATGGAGACCCCGGGACTACCATCCATTCCATCACATGTCCTGGTGAAGGCCTGCTCACAAAGCTGCACTATACAGCTCTTATAGGCCGAAACAACTTTGTGTCGACGATATCAACATGTAAACAGTGCACATTTGAAGCATTGTTAATGTGCTTTTTGTATACATGTCACTTTATGTGGGTTTATGTTTATTCCTTTGACTGCACAATTGAAATGATCAACCAATAATAGCAGTTTTCCGTTGTTGTTATTGCATTGAGATCCAGCCTGTTTTACTGGATCATACCTAAATGTATTGTTTTTTCTAAATATCTCTGGGTGCTCTATCCCCACCAACATTATTCAGATGTCATTAAAATACATTTTGTGAAAAGAAATGCAGTAAGAAATGACTGTTACATTTGTTACAATGTTGGAACTGTGTGACCTCTCACCCTGAAGTTTTGGTGATGTGACTGGGTCAGGGTTATAACTCTGTTAAGGGGCCTGAACTGCTCCCACCCTGGGGCAGCAGGCTTAACAGAATAAAATCCAGAGCCAGCACTGTCCCAGATCCAGGGAGTGTGAGTTGGTGGGGTGCGAGGACCCTGTCTCATGATTTATTTATTCCACATTTTTGTAAAGCGAGATTAAGGCAGAAGTATCTATGTGCTGTACAGAATTACATATATAACAAATAGCAAACACAATCTAAAACCGAGAACAAGATAACAGTTAAAAATTAATAAAACACTTAAAAAACAGACTTCCATAACCTTGCTTTTAAAGCTTTCCTAAATTTCAGATAATCTGATATTTTATGAATGTCAACCAGAAGAGAATTCCAGTGGATGACGGCGGCACAAGAGAAGGCTCTTTTCAAAGTGAAAGAATACCTACATTTACACACCTCCATCTCCATGAGTTGTGACTATGAAGAACTTGATCTTCCAGAGAGATTCAATTTTCCTCAAACGTAGGAAGGAGTTGTGACGAATCCGGGGAATTTGTCACGCTATTTGGAACTACATAAGTGAGCACTTTACTCAACAACCTCCCTATCCCCTGTGGGGAAAAGGACTGTGGAAGCAGGTATTCCCTTACCAGTCCCCTCGCTGCAACATCCCAAGCGTTCATTGGATATATGGAAATTGAGCAGAGTAGCCAAGTGCAGGGCCCGTTTATGGTGGATGGCTTGGTCTCTAACTCACCTCAATTACAGCCTCATGGTGAAATCCAAGAACCAATGGAATGCCTTCCTCCACTCCCATAAGTGTCTAAAATATACCAAGAGATGAAGTGGAGAACCCAGCCCAGGCGTAAGACGCTGGCTTGCTCTGTTGTGCAGAAGAGTAAATCCCATCCTGTGGCAGGAGCTGAACTAGAGAGCCACACCGTCTGTGTGGTGGACAGGAGCCTCTTCACCAGCGCCAGAGATCCTGCTGAGCCCGGGACCACTGAGAGGAAGCCATTTCCCAAGACGGAAGGTGTACTGGTGACCTGCTCCTCCCAGACCGCAAGGAAGAACCATGGTGAAGCAGCCGACTGTGCAGTCCGGAATAAGGACAAGAAAACCAGTCTGCGCACACCCAGGAGCTCACCTCCATTGCTGAAGCCCAACACTGGAGTGAATGCATGCGGAACATCACTGAAAGTTAGTGGATGGTGTTGAGCTGGTCCTTAGCCCAGGCAGGGCTGACATTCAGAAGACGCCAGAAGGGAGCATGCGAAACGCCAGAGAAACAGCAATCGAAGCAGGGCAATGCAGACCAATAGCCCACACAGGGCAGACAATTGGAAGACCCCAGAATGGGGGTACAAGAAACCACAGCTAAATCTGGACAAAGCAGGCGCATCGCCCACCCCGAGCTGCTAATTACAAGAATCGAGGAGGTTTTCAAAGAAGCCAAGAACACAGACCAAACGCTGCTAATTGGAAGAATCAAGGAGGTTTTGAAAGAAGCCAAGAACACAGACCAAACCTAAATCTTGCTGAGCAAGCTGCTGGCCTACGCAAGGCGGAAAGTTGGAATATCCGAACAGGAACAAGGAGAATGTGGTGTTAGTTAAAGATCAAGAGGAACAAATCTGAATACCTAATTAGGTACAATATATCCCAGAGGGTTTAAACCAAGAACTTTCAAACTAATGTATAAAGCCATATGGTGTCAAAGGAACAGTAAGACTTTTTTTTTTTCATTTGTTCACCGGCGCCACCAAGCAAGAGCGGGAAGAGACTACTTGTTGGAAAGAATTTGAACCACCTAGTCTGGGACAAGAAGACACTTTTGAGGACTCTTAGTTGGGGGTCAGAAAACCTGTCACCATCTAGTTAACCCAAGGGGAGAACAACCCTGTTCTATTTCCCTCTTTCCTAGATCTTAATGAAAATAAATGAAAGTTAGCACTTTTGCTAAGGCATTGATATGAGGGATGAATGTTAAATTAAAATCTAACGTGAAACCTAAAGATTTGTCGTAGCAGCCAAAGTCGGTTGGAGAAGCAGGAATATGGCATTCCTGAACCAATTAGAAAAAAATCTACTGGCAAGGGGAGTGTAAAAAACAAAAGAAAATCCGTGTTAGATCCAATAAGATCAGCAGGCAGAATGATTCAGTTTGTCTGCAACCACTCTCTCAATTTGCCAGGAAAGGAAGGGTAGATATGGGTCTATAATTGGAGAGACCATCCACATCCAAATGTAGTTTTTTTTCAATAGAGGAGAGACCTGGACAGTTTAAGAATCTGGAAAGCAGCCCGTCCATGACTCGAAGGGCCTGACAGTGAAGGACTGGAGACCGCCATCACAGGTGAGGAGGTGGAGGCAGCAATTAAATCCCTAAAACCCAGAGCCCCTTTCCCAGACTGGTTCATTACGAGGTTCTACAAAGTGTTCTCCCCACAACAGATACCCCTGCTGATGGTCCTCTTTAACTCTTTCGGCTCCTCAGGCTCTATCACTACATCTATGCTGGAATCTATCACAGTCCTGCTTAAACTTGGTAAAGACCGCAGAGACAATAACTCTTACAGACCCATCTCCCTATTTAATATTGACGCCAATATCTACTAAAAAAATCTTGGTGACCCGCCTAGTGGCCATTCTTCCTAAATTGATCGACGCAGATCAAACAGGGTTTATAATGAATAGGTCTACCGGGGAAAATATTTGAAGAGCTTTAAACCAATTGGATATAGCGGCCCAAGACTCACACAAATTGGCCCTGCTGGCTTTAGGTGCCTCTAAAGCCTTTGATAAAGTAGAATGGTCCTTCCTACAGCTCACCCTAGAGGCCTTTCACTTTGGCCCAAGCTTTCATAAGATGGTAGTAGCCAATCCTCAGTCCCCAGTAACCTTTCTCCAGGTTAACCACAATCTATCGGAGCCTGTTCCCATGACCTCTGGAACCAGATAGGGATGTCCCCAGTCCTCTCTCCTGTTTGCTCTGGTAATGGAGCCACTTGCCCAGCGGATTCGTATGGACCCTAACATCAAAGGGCTGCCAATTGGCGCCTCCCAGCATAAGATCTTGCTATACGCTGATGATGTGCTGCTGTCCATAGCAGATATCCATCCCTCTCTGATATCCTCCCCCCGCCCCCCAAGAGCTCCGTAGGTTTGGGGAGGTTGCAGGGTTTGCCATTAACTTTTGGAAGTCTGCAGCCCTACGAGTAGGCTTGAAACCCAGGGAGTTGGAGGCCCTCAAACTGCTATGCTCTATTCAATGGAATGGGACAGCTATACCCTATCTGGGAGTGCAGATCCCGGCCCACCCGAAAGATGTATACCGACTGAATTTAACCCCTCTTCAAGGAATTGGAAAAGGGCCTTGAACGGTGGCCTTCACAGGAGATATCGCTCATTGGGCGGATAATGGCCTGTAAGATGAATCTACTCCCGTGGTTCCTTTATGCCTGCACGTCTCTGCCCACTTTGATCCCACTGCCCCCTCTTCTGCACATGCAGAGGAAAATGCTTCAATTCATCTGGAAAGGTAGGAAGGCAAGAATATCCCAGAAAGTAATGATGGGCAGCTCCCACTTATGAGGTCTAGGGGTCCCTAATTTGTGCATATACCAAGTGGCGGCACAGTTGGTGCGCTACCAAGCCTGGGGCATGACGACTGTGCCGCTGAAGTGGGCGGAGCTAGAGCAGTCCCGACTCCCGCTTCCTCTTTTCTTTCTCCCACATGTTCCGCCCCCATTGCGGAAGACCTGGGCAGGAACCCTGGCCTCCACCAAAAACACATTTGAGTATATGGGACTGGGTGCTAAAATCCAAGTTTATTACACGTGGCCTGGGACCGAACACCCCAATCTTCCATAACCCGGCTTTGTCTCCTGGGTCTCTCCCTTCAAATTTTATAAATTGGGTTGCAGGGGGGGCTACATTCCTTGGGGGAACTTATTAAAAAAATGTCCAGCCCCGCACCTTCGAGGATTGCAAACAAACCTTTCAATTAGCCGAAACAGATTCTCTTATTCACAACTTTGGGACTGGTATACTCACCCTTTGATCCGACAGGAAGCTACACGAAACCTTAGCCCTCTTGAACTCACTTTGCTGGGAATGCCGGTGAGAGGTAGGATCTCCCGTCTCTACAGATTGTTGGGGGACGACATGCTCTCCCCTAGGCCCCCATACATGGAACTATGGGAAACAGACTTGGGGCACTCACTGGAAGACCATTCCTGGGTGGACATATGGACTAGAGCCCACTCGTCCTCCTGCATCACTAACCGGGAATGTTCCTATAAGCTACTCTTTCGCTGGTACTATCCCCAAGTACGCCTTCACCAATTCAACCAATCTCTTAGCCCCCAATGCTGGCGCAACTGTGGACAGCCTGGTTCGTACTTGCACATGTGGTGGACCTGCCCCACTATACAAGCTTTTTGGGACCAACGCATCTCCGCCATAAAAGAGATCACGCAAGTGACAATCCCCAAGGAACCAGAAATTATCCTACTTGGCGCTCCAGCGCCAGGGTCCTAGCCAAGGACAGGAAGGACTGCTAATCTCCTCACGCAACAGTTACTGGAGGGGAGGATCAAGGTTGCCCGCACCTGGAAGACCACCGAAGACCCCTCAATGATTCTATGGTGGGTCAAACTTTGGGACATCTTGGTGGCGGAAAAGGTCACTGCAGCCAGGCAGGCCTCCTACACTGGTTCAGATATTTGGGCCCCACTTATAGAGTATGATCGGAATTTTCCGGCGCAAACCCATAAAACCTCAATCCGCCCGATGCGCCCTGTGGTGTGGCTTCGAACTAACTGCGGATGACCAAGTTCCATTGCACCAAGGGGATGCGGGACCTGGCGGAGTGGGGAGGGCGATGGGGGGAGGAGGGACATGAGGGAGCCAGGCAGTGATAACTCAGTCACGAGCAGCTACGATGTTACGACAGGATATGCTTGTACTCGTGTACTATCTCCACTTGTTGTGTAATCGATTTAAAATAAAATGTTGAACAAAAAAAAACAAATGTCAGTATGTAAATCGATAAGCAATACATTTAGGCTACCACAAGTATACAATAGTAAAGTCAAACAAGTCAATAAATCAGTGAAATTTAGAAATGCAACTTATTCACCAATTGATTGCGCTTACTGGATGCTCTAACCCACTCCCAAGCCTCATGACTCGCTTCCTTCGCCCTCCCTATCACCTTCCGCCCTCTGTATCAGCCAAAGCCTGTTTCCACAAATGGCTTTTGGAGCATTGCCAAATGTCATTGTATTTGGATCCAGCAGTTCTTTCCCTTTAAGTGTGTCCTTGCTCATTACATTAGGAGATCTCTATTTAACAAGAATCGAAGCTTGGTGGCACAAGCCTCATCCAGTTAAATGCAACTTGTTTCCAAGCAAGCAAGCAACATAGTAATCTCCAAATACTCCTACGTCCCGTCCCCTTTCCTCCATACTTAAGGGACATCTCTCCGTCCTGTGGTATGGAGGAGCACTTTTGTAAAAAGCATCCAAATTTTTTTCAAAAATGTGTCCCTCCTCTCTTTCCTGCGCGGTGCCCAGCACGCGGCCGTAACCCCGGCCACCTTGGCTCCGCCCCGCGCATCGCCCATCAGTCCTTTTCTCCGCACGATCGGGGCCGGACGCACTTACATCCTCGGAAGATTTTCTTCCCTTTTTTCCCCTCTCTGGCTCTCGCTAGTGTTCGTTTACTAGTCTGTCTATGTCTTTTAAACTAGATTTTCCAGACTGTTCATCGTGTCACCGTCGCTTCGCGAGGGCGGATCCCCATCCTCTTTGTTTAGTGTGTTTGGGTCCGGAACACCGTTAGGACTCCTGTTTTTACTGTGACTCCCTTTCGGTCCGGGCACTTCGTCGGTTGGAGCGGTGGGAGGAGGTGTTCGGACGGACTCCTCCTTCTCATTTTCAGGCGTTCATCGACGAGAAGAAAAAACGCCCGGAAGGTCTTTAATTTTCAGAGCACCGTGGCCGGGGGATACCTTCCCGGGTTCCTCTCGAGCCGGGAGGGGTGTTGATCGCTCTGTTACCGGGGTTCGCCCTGAGGTGCCTGTCGGGCCTAATAATTTTTTCTCCGAGGGTCTCTGTAAGGGGCCTGTGATCACTGGAGTACACTCCAAGGCCCATCCTGTGGGGGCTATGTGTAGACCCAGTTCTACTGAGTAGTGGGGTACCGGAGCTTGCTCTAAGGCCGCTCTTTCGGCTTCCTTCAAAAACAAAACCGGGGTACGCCCCGAGGTCTTGGCTGGGCTTGAGGTTACCGAAAGGATGTTTGAGGCCCGTGCCGATAAGGCTTATCCACTGCCTGGATGTCCGAAGAGCTCTTAAATTCTACCTGGACAGGACTGCCGAGCTTCGGAGCTCTTCCCAACTGTTTTGACCTTCAGTAAACCCCAGGACAGGCCGGCGTCTAAGGCATCCATTTCCAGATGGATTCCAAAAGCTGAAACTTCCTGAGGGTATCCATGCACATCAGGTGCGAGGTACGGCAGCTGTGGTTGCTTTTCAGAAGTATGTTCCCTGGGAGGCCATCGCTAGAGCGGCTACTTGGGCCTCCCCATCTGCTTTCTGTAAGCATTACTGCCTCGATATGAGCTCTAGGGCTGACACTCAGTTCGGCCAGGCTGTGCTGAAGAACCTGTTTCAGTAAGGGGTATTTCCATCCGCCCATGGTTTACCAGGTTACTCACCGTAGTGACCACCTTACTCCTAGTCCATAGTCCCCTTTCCTCCATACGCCCGCCCGCCGTCCCCTCTAATAAGGTTCCTCTGTTATTGCTAATAGTTCTCTGACCTGGTGATAGAAAAGGACTGATGGGCGATGCGCGGGGCGGAGCCAAGGTAGGCGGGGTTACGGCCGCGTGCCGGGCCCCGCGCAGGAAAGAGAGGAGGGACACATTTTTGAAAAAAATGTGGATGCTTTTTACAAAAGTGCTCCGGTCCCGTCCCACAGGACGGAGAGATGTCCCATAAGTATGGAGGAAAGGGGACTATGGACTAGGAGTAAGGTGGTCACTACGGTGAGTAACCTGGTAAATCTACAGCGTTGGCTAATCCTACAAAACGGAGTTCTGGGCACTACTCCTGTTAACAGTGAATTTGGATGGCTTCATCTCACTTGCACCATGGGATCCATTTTAAAAATGTTTTGTATATAATATGCTTATGAAGGAATTTATGATCTAGCCATTTGTGCCTTTAGTTCAGGGATGTACATCTTTGCAAAGACATCATCAATGTATTGATGGCTAGCCTGTTCCCATCTCAGTTTAGCAAGCTCGATTTATCCAGTCTCAATTTCTGCACACGTTGATAATGCACTGCAGACTGATTCATTTAGCATAACATTTAACCCATTTTAGGAGCTCCAAAATCTTGCACAGATCATGCATCCTTATTTCTGGAAAATGTTAAGTTGTGTAGCAGTGAATCTTGCGCCCTCTTTACCTCTGAAGCTAACACCTTGAGCATTCCAAACTAGCAAAGGATGTCTAAGGGGGAGGTTTGGTCATCTAGGTTAGCGAGGAGCCATGCACAGTCTCAATTGTAGATTTGACCAAGTGTGTAGAGCTTATTCTCTTTAACAATAGCTGACCATTGAGGTTCAAGCACCGAGAATGTGAATGTTGCTGCACTGTAATTATGTTGGTCATGGTGATTGAGCGCGTATGCTTTACAAAGTATCCATTGTTCAATCATAATATGCATGACCTGCCAATCACTCCTTTGCAAAAACTGCTATATGTTTTCGCCTAAAATGTTTACGTTTAGTATCCGGATTCATTGTCCTGTTTTTCCTTGAGCCAGAGTATGCGGCCGTGCATTAACCCATATTGCCTTCACAATGTGTTTTGAAACCATGATGCGCAACCATACTTTTGAATGCTTTCCAGATTTGCCCATGAATCTGTGATTTAGGTGCAGTCATTCGTGTGCCTTCGTCCTCTCCATACATGTGATTATTTTAGTATTCCTGCCTCCATTTCTCCTTCTAGCCGTAGGAGTGCGTCATGAACGTTGGAAAAGCTACATGGTGCGAGCCTTGGATCAACTTTTTTTGATAGCTGGAAAGCCTCTTCGCGCCTCCAGCCAAGCACATATACACAACCATATATTAGCTAGCATATCTCAGGGTGTTAGGAAAAGGTACACGTTCAAAATGTATGTGCAGAGCACATAATAAGGTGAAGGAACCGGGTTGTGGAAGCAGGTCCTCTGCTTTTATAAGCTGTTTGAACGCTAGAATACTAACAGAACTGTAATGAAATACTGCGCGAGTGTATGCACACTGAAGATTTGCGATGGTTATTGAAAAGAAATGCCAACAGGAGACATCCCTTTAATCTTTAATTGTACTGATGACATTTCGTCATAATTCTTTGTCTAGTGCAGGCAATTAATGAATTGCATAAGCGTTTTTTGCGGTCGAAATCAATAGATTTTGCTAGACAAAGGATGATACAAGTGGGTGTTGTCTGGTAAACAACTGATATGAGGCATCCCAAAGGGTTAGTTTCCAAGCTAGGAAATGTATTTCATTGTTTTGCTACTCATAAATAGGGACCTTGTATAGATTATTTTAACATTTTGTTACTACTTTGCCTTCTCTGTCACAGATTATGAATCTGCTCAATGATTTTCTAAAGTACTTTGGTTTATTATTTGTGTGCAGTTGTTTACCCTTGTGGATCTTTAACGTCATCCACTTAGATTTAGACTATGAAGCCAGTTCTTCCTGCTTATTGCTTTTTTATGATCGCTATTTAGAGCAGTGTCATTTGTCTGTCTACAGACTGCTGATGACATCTGAAAACTGAAGGTGCTTTATTAGGAAGCGCTATTCTAAAAATGACGACGCGGTCTTTTCAGGCATGCAGTTCTTTTTTTCTGGGACTAGACCATCCCACTGTTCCTTTTAGCCAGTTACTTTCGTAGCTGTTCCCATATTCTATCTCACCCTATAGCCCCATGCAATGCTTCCTTTCTTGGGAACGTCTTTCTCCATGTCTCTGTAACCTGCACATTTCTCCTTTCTTCAAATAGCCTTTCTTGGTCAATGATCGTTGATTCAGCATTCTCTGCAAATGTTAAGGAAAACAAATGATGCACCCCACACACTAGCTGCATATTCCTCCTACAGAACTCAAATATCCTTTATCTAACGTATTCATGTTTTTCTGTATTGCAGGCACCAAAAATACATCTTAGTCTTTCTCGCCTTTTTAATTTACCCTGATTAGTGAATAAATATGGTTGTTTGTGATACTTTTGGACACCACTTGGAACAGTTTTCACCATGTTATTTTGTGACACAGGCTTGGGTGTTGATGTGTGTTGCCTCATTCTGTTGCTCCAATTCTTTAACCAATGGGCTTGTTGAAGTGTCCAGAACTAGTGATTTTCTCTCCTGTGAGATTGTATCACCTGTAGTGTTCCACAGGATTTGACCATATTGCCAATGTTTAACATGAATGTGTGGCCTCGGCATTACCATCTAAAGGCCTCTAAGCTGTATTTGTATGTGAGCGCAGAGAATACCCACTCCACTTGGAAATTTCCAATTAATTATGTTGGTAAATGTTCGACTACCCGAGTTTCCCAAAAACATATACAATTTGGCAGTGCTGGCCTTAGAGGCAGCAGCGCCCTGGGAGAATTGGCGCCCCCCTTCCCCGCGCGCCCCTGGTCGACAGGGGGAAGAGGTGGGGCGGGGGGCGGGAGCGCCACATTTGTTTTGTCCTTCCTTGCTCCGGCACCTTGCAGGGGGTTAATCACTGGAATAGGACGCTAATGCATGAGCGCCCTATTCCAATGAAAACCTCCTGGCTCCCGCGTCGGAGCAGGGAGGTAATCCTCATGTGAATAGCACCCTAATGTTAAATGCGCCCCACCGCTGCAGGCGCATTTAATAACAAAAGGGCGCTTGCCGCAGCTTTTCTCACTACACCAGCTCAGGGGAGCCCTTAAGACTCCCCCCTCAGCCCCCCTGACCTGGTGTGGCGGGGGGGCTAATGGCACCCTGGGGGGGCATGGCGCCCCAGGCGGTCGCCTGGCCCACCACCCCTAAGGCCGGTTCTGCAATGTGGCTGTCTGTATAGTGTTACTTGCTAGCACTGTTCTATTCTTTATATGCTAACAAACTTTTCGAAGTTTGAAAGCTTGATTGAGGACTACACATACTCTCATTCTACCTGGTCTGAGAGGCTTCTAAAAGCCCTGTGGAAGTTGCCTGGATGCTTATGGGGTCAGGAGTGCTGGACTCAGTTCCCAGAGTGCTCGGGGGACGTATTATATACACGTTCCCCCGGGTAAGGTCTTCCCCATCTGCCATGAGAATGATGGAGATGCTGCCAGCACTGCAATAGAATGACTATCCTAACGAGGATCTGCTTGTTAAACGATACAGGTGTCTGGTTGTACAAGTGATGTCTAGTGGCTCGGTTGCTCTATACATCTTTCCTCCGTGTTCTTCTGCTGCCACTGTCTTTTTTGGGTTTTTTGTTGCTCTAATCGTGAACTGCCCTATTAGCCTGCATTTAAAAAAATTGCTCTGTTCTAAAAAATTGTACCGCATTGTGTGCCACACCACCTGGCCTACACTTAAAGGCAGCATTTCACCCACTCTATCTTGTATGATGCCCTTTGCACTGAACTAAGGCCTGCATCACTGCCTAACACTACATACTCTTTACAGAGCATCCTTGCAGCGAAGCACTCCTCTCACTTGAGCCCACTTCGGTCTACCCTTTGCTTTTTTTGTTTGAAAAACTGTGTGCAAGGCTTCTCCTTGCATTGATGGTAAGGTTGTTTACATCAACCCTGGTCTTGGCTATTGAGCTACTAGGTTTTGTGTGGGAGTGTCCCTTTTCCTCCTCCTGTATCCAATTACACCAGGGTGTCATTGGGACAAGTCCCACCACGTTATATAGTCTGTAATTTTACGACAGCTGCATAGGGACCCTATGGCAAAACATTAAAAAATACTTTTGCCGTTCTGTTCCAGAGCAACCATAACTTGGGCCACCGTCATGCACTGCAGATCAGCTTTTCAGGGATATTTGCATGTGTTTTTCACTGGCACCATTGATCAAAGCAGTGGTATAAAAGATGGAGGGAGTCTAGTGACGCTTCTCGCACCCGCATTTGGGATACAACTATGGTAGGTACATCTGCTCCAGGTGGCAGTCATAATACCATTGAAACTGCGTTCACATGTAAATATTCATTCACGAATTACAGATGACTCTATATGGTCCACAACCACTTAAACTGGTTGTTGGTTCGTTTTGGTCAAGGAATTTGGCCATTTTAAAATAGTGCCTTTAAAGTTGCTGCATGTGTTTTTTACCTATTATGTTATTGCCCGCAGCTGTAAAATGCGGTGGCAGTTGGGTGACGCACGACACCTTAACCCTTGTCACACCTTCTAAATCAATATCTCCTTTCCTAAGCTCACCTGTGTTGTGTGTTTTATGTTTTTTGAAATTAAGGTAGGGTTATTGGATTTTATTGCGGGGAGTATTTTGAAAAGTATGCATGGTAAATACTCTGCATTAACTTTACTCGGCACACCTCCAAGGCATATGGACATACATGCAAATCAAACACAAGGTTCTGCTACTTTGATAATTCAGGCCATAATCTTGCGATCAGTCTGGGTGCCATCTTCCAAAATTATACCAACACCATCCAAATGATCTTCTGCCTAGATGGCTATGAAACAAACTCCTTGTGCATTCTGTCTTTGGCCAAATTGACAGATGGATTTGAGATAACCAGGCTCGGATTGAATCAAGTTAAGACCAAGTCTTGTCTATACACTCCTTACCAAGGGAAGGGCCATTGTTCCATATCATGCGATTACTTTGTCTAGCCTCTCTGTCAAGTCTAGCAAAAGGGCAAACCCTACGTATGATGTTCAGTTCCTCTTTGTTGATGGTTTTTCGTTAGTAAATGGCATAATTCAGTCAGTAAGCTATTACTAAATGCTGCAAAAGCAACTACGGCTTCTGCTCTCCTAGAACCATTGTGCCACGATTCTGCGTTTGACCTTCAGAACAAAAGTAGATTCTTGGAACACACTCTATGCGGGTTTCAATAAACTGACACTCCAGTGCCTACAGGCTCTCCAGAGTAAGGCGGCCAGAGTTGTTACACAAACCCCAAGGAAAAACATCTCCCCAGTTCTTGGATACCCTCACTGGCTGCTCTTTTTTTTTTTTTTTTTTTTTAAATATTTATTTAAACAGACAGGATAAAATGATACAAAACTTGATCAATCACGACATATGGTACAAAAGCAATACAGTTGGTCGCTCTTCCCTCCCCTCCCCCGGGTCTTAATGTTCCTCTTCCTGTCCCAGCTGAGAATTATCGTCCCGTAAAGTTCTCATGGCTAATTGGGGCTTGTATGTCAGGGCTGGATAATTCTGATCAAAGTCTAGGATCGGGCCCCAGATGTTCTCGAAGCGATGTAGGCGGCCTGCCCCGGCAGCCGTCACCTTCTCCGCGATTAAGATGTCCCAAATTTTAGTCCACCAAAAAGGCATTAGTGGTCCTTCTGCGGTTTTCCAAGTGCGAGCTATTACATTTCTGCCTGCCAGTAGGCATTGGGATAGTAGTTTGGCCATAGGGCCAGATCTAGGGTAGATCCCGGGGACCGGGGCTCCCAGGAGGATGGGTTCGGGCTCCAGGGGAAGTCGTACCTGAGTGATGTCTGCGATTGTTGCTAGGCATTGTTTCCAAAAGGTCTGGGCCCTCGGGCAGGACCACCACATATGAAAGAAAGACCCTACTTGGCCGCATTGCCTCCAACAGTTCGGGTTAAGTGTGGGGTTCATATGGTGTAGTCTTAGGGGAGGATAATACCAGCGAAGAAGGATTTTGTAGGCGCCTTCTCTGTTCGTAATGCAAGATGAAGAAGTGTGGGCCCGCGACCAAATGTCAACCCATAGCTGGTCCTCGATTGGGTGGCCTAGGTCCGCCTCCCATTGGGCCATGAACCGGGTTTTAGAGGTTAGGAAGTCATTTTGGAGGCGTTTGTATAGAGTGGAGATTCTCCCCCTGGTTGGGAGGTCATTTAGGGTCAGTTCAATAGCCGTGGGAGGGCGGGTGGCGGCTTGGCGGGTCTGTGGATGGGAGCACCAGTGGCGCAGCTGAATGTACGTGAATCTATCCTGTTCCTGAAGTTGGAAGAGTTCTTTACAACGCCCAAAGGTGCAGGGTTGTCCCCCTTCGAATAGTTGCCCCAGTGTCTCCAGGCCTCCCGCAATCCAGGATCTGAAGTTCCGGGTGGACCAGCCAGGGGAGAAAGCTGGGTTCAGGAACACCGGGGAGGAAGGGCTGAGTCCCACTGGGGTTTTCTTTTGTTTCAGCGCTTTATCCCAGACAGCAATAGTGTGTTTGGTGGTCATCAGGAGGTTCTGCCACTGTCGGCGCTCGGAGGGATTGATATGCGGGAGAAAACGTAGCGGGAGCGGTAGTTGCGCCTGTTCGAGGTCCACCCATCTCGGGCGGTTGGTAAGTATCTGCCATGATCGGATGCAGGCGAGTTGGGCCGCCATCTGATATTTTTGTAGATCTGGAACTCCGAGGCCACCCAGTCTAGCATTGCCCAGCATCGTGGTCCTAGGGATTCTGGGCTTCCTCCCTTTCCAAATAAACCGTGACATTTTCTTTTGTAGATTCTGAAGGGCAGGTGCCGGGATTGGTACTGGAAGCGAAGAGCAGGCATATAGGAGCCTTGGTAGCAAGTTCATTTTACAGGCCGTGATGCGGCCCATCAGTGAAATCTCTTGTGCCGCCGACCGCTTTAAGTCTGCCTCGAGGTCCGTGAACAGTGGGAGAAAGTTTGCTCGATAGACTTCCCCAGGGTCAGCTGGGATCTGGACCCCCAAATAACTGATGCTCTTAGTCGTCCATTGTATCGGACATAATGGGGCCAGGGCCTCCCGGACCTCCCGGGACAGGCCTACCCCCATTGCAGCTGACTTCCGGAAGTTGATGGCAAAGCCTGTGACCTTTCCATAGCTCTCTATCTCAGCTAGGGCCTGAGGGAGGGAAGTACGAGGTTCCGTGATGGTTAGTAGGACGTCGTCTGCGTAGAGGGCCAGTTTATGGTGTATTGTATTCGATTGGAAGCCCTTAATCGCCGGGTTTCGCCTGATCCGTTGGGCGAATGGTTCCATGATTAGTGCGAAGAGCAGTGGCGATAACGGACAGCCCTGTCTGGTTCCATAGGTCAGGTCAATAGGGGGGGAGAGGATGCCATTGACTCTGAGAAGGGTCTTGGGCGCTGTATAGTAAGCCAAAGTCATGGCGCAGAACTCTGGACCAAAGCCAAAGGCCTCGAGAGTAAGCCTCATGAAGTTCCAGTCCACCTTGTCAAAGGCCTTAACTGCATCCAGGGCCAGAAGCACCAGCTCTCGGGAGTCTCGGGAGGCAAGTTCCACCAGGTTCAAAGCTCTACGAATGTTATCAGCGGTAGAGCGGTGTGTGATGAAGCCACTCTGGTCGGCGTCGATTATCTCTGGCAAAATCCGGGACAGGCGGGTTGCTAAAATTTTGGAGTATATGTTGGCATCTATATTGAGCAGAGCAATCGGTCTGTAGGACGCAGGATTCTTCGGGTCACCGCCAGGTTTGGGCAGCAAAACTGTGATTGATTCTTGCATCGACGGGGTTATAGTGCCCGTGGTCCTGAATGAATTAAACAGCTGTACCAGAGGTGGTAGGAGTTGGGGTTTGAAAACTTTATAAAACTTCGTCGTATAGCCGTCTGGGCCTGGGGCTCGAGATTTAAGGGATTTTATCGCCTCATCGACTTCCTCGTCGGTGATTGGGGCTTCCAACGAGTCCCGAGCTGCGTTTTCCAGTCGGGGGAGCGCCGCCCTTTGCAGGTATTCCCTCTGTTCTTTGACGTCCCGGGCCGGGGCGGTCATTACCTGGGTCAGGTGGGTCGATGCGATTTGAAGCTTGTCGTGATCCGAGTACTGAGTCTTGCCCTGCTGATCCCGAAGGCCCACGATTGTGTTATTCCTTCTTGTCTTGGCAAGTTTAGCCACCAGTAGTTTGTTTGCTTTATTATTTTTGGCATGATAGAACTGTTTAGCCTTCGTCATTTGATGGGCGGTATATTCAGCGTAGTGGGCTTCAATTTTCTTTTTTGCTATTTGGAGAGCTCGCTGCGTTTTAGGGGTCCAGCCCTTCTCCTTATGGATCCTCTCCGCCCTCTCAAGTTCCTCTTCAAGGCCCTGACGAATTTGTTGTTTATGCCTATGATAGGCTACCCCTTTGGCAATCAGTTCTCCCCGCACCACTGCCTTCATTGCATCCCAGTTGTTGGCTAAGGAGGTATCTCCGCTAGGGTTTTCCTTAAAGAAGTTGTTGATCGTGGTTGCGATTGCGTCTGAGTGGCATCTCATTAAGGATGGGATCATATAGAGTCCATCTACGCCGCTGGGGATCAGGAGGTCCCTGGACTCGGATTTCCAAGTTTACCGGGGCGTGGTCAGATAAGATTCTGGAGCCTATAGTCACCTCCTCAGTGAAAGCGAAGATCTGCGGAGATATCAGAAGATCTATCCTGGAAAATGTCCGGTGAACATAAGAATAGAAGGAGAAGTCTTTTTCAGACGGGTGGAGTACCCTCCATGAGTCCACCACCCCTAGAGTTCTAAATAATCGCAAGAGGGCTAAGGCCGTGGTGAAGTCCCCGGCGGAGGGTGGATGCGATTTGTCTTTTACGGGGTCTGGGACCCCATTAAAGTCCCCACCGATCACTATCTGGCCCTCCAAAAAGGGAGAGAGAGTTGTGGTTAGCGAATCATAGAAGGGTGCTTGGCCAGAGTTCGGCGCGTACACGGAGACCAATGAGAACAGCTGTCCCGCTAGCAGGCATTTCACTGCTATGTAGCGTCCCTCCGGGCAGCTTATGGAGTCCAGTATCTGGGGATTCAGCCCCTCCGGAACAGGATTGCTGTACCACCCCGCTTGGAGCTTCCAGACGCAAAGAGTTGCTTTGGAAAGTCGCGAGAGTGTAGGCGGCTGAAGTCTGCCGGGAGCAGGTGAGTTTCCTGTAGCATGGCCACAGCGGTAGTGTCATTCTGGAGTTTTTGTAGAATTGATTTGCGTTTAGCCGGTGAGTTCAGTCCCTTGACATTCAGAGAGACAAACTTCCAGGTTTGCTGTTCCGGGGCGGGACCTGGGGTCGCTGATGAGACTTGTGGAAGGGGGGGAGCTGCTGAAGAATCAGCCATTATGTCGTGGGAGATGTGACCATCTGTTATCCTGCTTTTGGGGTTTTTGCTCGGACCACCAACGGGAAGTCCAAGATTTAACTGGGGGCGGGGGACCTGTTATGGGGTCAGGCCCTCCCCTGGCCAACGGGGCCGTATAACAGAGAATAGCCAACCTGGCTAGAAGTATGAATAGTCTGAGTGAAATGCTCCAAGGACTCATAGGTGGAATGTACCTTGGAGCTGGGCATGGGCCGTGGGGGAGGCCCGCTGCATCGGGGATGGAGTTCATCCATGTTTCCAAAAGTGGCGGTCGGCTCCACAGCGCCGGGTTCGCTAAGCCAGGTCTCAGGGCGCAGAAGAGTCCCTCATGGGGTCGCTCTGGGTCATTTCCTCCTCCTAAATCTCGGAACCTTCGACCATGTGTTTTGTGTGGACCTAGGGGAGGCTATGGGGTCCGGGTCAGCCGCCGCTTCAGTGGCCTGTGGGGAGGAGGTGTAAGCGGAGTCCGGATGCAATATACTTTCAGCGTCGTCCAGGTGATTGATCCTACGTATGGTACCCTTATAGGAGAATTGCAAAGCTGTGGGAAAGAGCCATCTGTAGCTAATTTTTTGGGCTTGGAGGAAGGTTGTTAGTGGGCGAAGGGCTCGCCTTTTCTGAAGGGTCAACGGAGATAGGTCTTGATAGATCTGAAGGGGAGTCCCCTGGAAGGTGATTTCGTTCTCGGAGCGATTTATTGCCGATATGGCTTCCTTTGTCGTAAAGAAATGCACCCTGGTGATAACATCAGGTGGGCCGTCTGACTCCACCCCACGACGGGGGTTTAGCCTGTGAGTGCGATCCAGTAGCAGTAGTGAGTCCTCCAGATCGGGGAGGAGAGATTGAAAGAAAAGGCCTACATATTTAGCCAGCCCTTGGTCTGGGACTGACATGGGAACCCCCCGAATGCGGAGGTTGTTGCGCCGGGCTCTGTTCTCCATGTTCTCCTGCTTATATTCCAGGATTTCGTACTTGTCCTGCAGAAGCCCAACGGAACGCTGGGAGGAGGCGTGGTCCTGGGCGCGATCTTCAATCTCTCCCACTCTCTGTTCAATCTCCGAAACCCTTTTATCAGTATTCTCCAACTTGGCGGTAAGCTCAGACATACATGATCTAAATTCGGTTTTAATGTCAGCCATGAATTCACGGATATCCTCCTTGGTCGCTAGAGGTCCCTTGTTGTCCAGGGATTCTCATGAGATGGAGGGGAGAGTGTCCAGTTTCTTCGCTTTGTTGGATGACATTAGCATTGTTGCTATGTCTGAGGACTTGGTGGATTTCGGTTGCCTAGACATAGTGTGGTCTGACAGGAGTGGGTCAGCGGCTGCAGGTAGCTCAGTCGCAATGGTGGCGATGGTTTGAGGGTAGCTTGAGGCCTCTCAGAGGGTTGGGATGAGGGTTCCGATGTCTTGGTTGGACTCTGGTTAGCGTAGGTGATTTCAGTGCGAGTGAAGAGGAAGAGGATTGCAGTGTTGTTCCGGTCTCCCTGGTACCAAGTCGGACAAGGGGAGGGTGAATGTGGGCCGGGGCGCCCCAGGAAGCAAACAGGGAGATGAGAGGGAGCAACTTAGATACTGGAGCACACCAGTCCAGAGTAGTCTTTTGGGGTGGAGGGTGAGGACCCAGATCGCCACGGGTGTTAGCAAGACTCTTGGTGGTAGTGGTGGCAGTAGAGGGTCTATTTCAAGGCGGATTGCTCAATAAAGAGGGCAGCAGAACATGGCGCCGCTGACCGGAACCACGAGCCAGTGGGTCCACTCCCGCAGAGGTGCAGAGTCCGGGGGCAATAAGGCGTTGCAGCCTCCTCACAATTGAAGGCAGGGTTGTTCTGCGGTGCACCCCCGAGGACTCTCCGGCTCCAGCCCCCTCTTCTGGAGTGGAGGCGGAGGGATACAGCAGAGGGCGAGAGCAGGGAGACCGCAGCTGCGTGTCGTGGCGCGCCGCAGGCGCGGTTGGGGTGGCTGCAGGGTTTTATCCCCCTGGGGATGTCCGGGGAGATGGGCCAAAACAGAGGAGGCCCGGGGCACATACCTCGCCCTCGGCGCGTCTCCCAGATCGTTCCCCAGAGCGCCGCCGGGAGTATCAGCTGGAGCACAGGCGTGTGGCTCGGGTCCCTCCGGTCATGTGAGACTGGAGGCTCTTGGGTCCAGATCGACTCAGGGGTCCACAGGAGGAGCTCTGATGGCGAGGCCACGTCTCGGTTGTTGTCGCTGAGTCCCGTCCACCATCTTGGATTACGCGGCGGAGGGGCCGCGGAATAAGGAGAGCCCGATTATCTTCATCTTGGCGATTCTGGGTCCCAGCAGCACGCCGGCGGGGCTCCGAACCTTCTTACACCCCCTCACCTAACTAGGTTCGAAAAACGCTGCATGGGAGCCTTAGAAAGCTGAGATGCAGCGGGCGTCCCACGGAGGCCATCAAGGAAGCGACTGCATAGTCAGTGCTCCAGGCCACGCCCCCCGGCTGCTCTTTTTTTAAACGGACTTCCTTTTCCCACTTCAACGCACAATCTGCCTAAACAATGGAGCCACTTTTTTCCTCTGCTCGCCCTCAACAAGCTCCTACGCCTGGTACCATAGCAGTTCCATGAGCCTTGCATAGCGGGACAATCGGTAGGCCACTTGTGGTGATCACTGCAAAAACAATGGAACACACTAGGTAAAGTCACTGGCCACGTGCCTGAATCTTTTCCTTTTTTGAAAGACTGTTGAAGATCTGCCTTTCGTGCCTACCCCACTTTTGCCCCTTCATATCCCCGATACCTTTGACTGTTCCGTGTGCTTTGTTAACTTTGGGCCACCAACATCCAAATTCAAACCAGAGGAAGGTGTTGACTAGAAGGATCATTGAGAGTAGCGTGTACACCTCATACAAGGACATTTTGACTGAGATGTCCCTTTCTACACCTAACCGAGGGTGTGTATGTCTACATATCAAAGCAAAAACATTGTTAAATCATGATGGCGGAAATTAGCATAGCACTAACTGAAACTAACGACCAATGTTTCTCTTTCGCTTGCAGCTTAATGATAAAAAATGGGCTAACATTTAAATACCATTCAATCTATTAACTTTAATACCCACAATTATACATGGTTGATTGTAGTTCTCTTGGCTGAAGAATGCTGTGCAAACCTACTGTGCAACAGACGAAGTGCAAGCACAGGAAAGGTAAAGTGCAATCATGCAGATAACATTTCTCTTATAAGCCATTCATGGAAACAGTTATTAAAAAAGCTAAATGAAAAAAGTACTCATTTATAATGCACATACATATATACTTTAGAAATGAATAAATATCATAGTGACCATAATTGATAACTAGCAACAATGTCTCGATACTTAATATCTGGTAACACACTCATTGTTTTTTAACGGGCACCCCCGAAGGATCTAAAAATACATCGGAAGTTGCTAACAATAGTCTTGAAACACGCAATTGAACAGACAATATTGTTGCAAAGATCAAAAAATCATTGGTAAAAACATAACAAAACCTTTCTTAATGTGCACTTATTGGGTTACAAGAATACATGATAACCCCCTGTATTTAGTGCAGAAGGGATTTTACAATTTAATCTTATGATCGGTCTTGTTTCCAAGCATCTCAAAATAAGTTCCCTATTTCCCCCCTTGTGTATGTCAATGAACTTTACTTGGAGCACGTCACTGATGGGCAGAAGCGCTGCACAGTGGAGTTGGCTGTGTTGTAAAGAGAGCCAGGAGAAAGCGAAAGACTCCGCCGACCAGCCGGTGAGGGCAAGGCCGAGCAGAATCAGCCTTGTGCAGGTCTGACCATGCAGAGGACGTGGGCCAGGTGCCTGAGAAACTATGCCGAACCCAGAACGCTAGGGAGGGACGAATCCTCTGCTCGCCACGAAGGAGCAGAGCAACAGATATGAGCGGAACATGTAACTAGTTTGTGTCTCCGGGAACACCAGAAAGCTGTTGAGGGAAGGCCACTGTATCTGAGTAGACCCCACCTCACTTGAGAAAACCTTACGATATAAAGGTACCTGGGTTGCACATAGTGGAGGGGGGTGGAGAGACCATAGAGCAAAAGGATGACCCTAACCCCCATACCAGCGGCATAAAGGCCTGGAGAAAGAAGGGTTATAGGAGCCAAACAAACCCAAATATTGTAATCCGTCAAACTGCTCACAGAATTACTGAGAACCACGATACCTATGCAAAGACTGGTTACCAATAACGCTGGGAGATAAATGAGACATTGGGATAGAGAACCCAAGGGAGCCAGAGGGGCCCAATAAGACAAGTGAAGAAGGCATTAATGGGGAACACAGACAACAAGATATTAATCTAGTGGGGAGAATTCCACCCAAGTGGTGGAGAGGGTTTAAGGAGGTATCCCTCCACCTATGACAACTTGGAATTTTGAACTTTTCAGGAACTTGACACTTTATTTTGTAATCTTGAAACATTTGGAACATTAACAAGAACTGTTAAACCAGGGAGAACTGTTCTCTACATATAAGCATTGGATCCAAAACCAGGAGGGATTCCTGGAAGCCCTGAGAAATCGGGATGAACAATTCTGACGGTAAGGCACTCTGCCTAGTTTTCTTTTATATTTTTTCTAAGTGGTAGGGCCAGTTTAGAGAATAGGTTTGGATAGAGGAACATTTTTGTTATTTTGACTAACACTTTAGTATAGTTTGTTAGGAAGGGAACTCCCCTTTTAGAAATAGGGCTGTAAAGCTGTTATGTTTGAAGTTAAATAAAATCCTTTGATAGCATGTCCTCTGGTCAGAGCCCTTCTTCTGGCTTGCCATAAACACCTTTTTGAATCTTGAGCTGATTTCTTCCCTGGTTATAAAACAAAACACTTCTTAGTGAGCAGTTCTTTTTAGCTCTCGTGAATTCAGCATATACAATAATTTGATTATTATTGGGTGGGTGAAAAAAGGAGGCATGCAAGATGGAATTGCCTGCTGGTTCCTTGCAAAACATATTTGCCTGTAACTGATTTTTCTTAACCATTATTAATAGGTTTCAAAATTGTGTGTAGTACTGCAAGTCATGGCAAAATGTAAATTTAAGTCATTCTCATTGATGAAAGCAAAGAAGTGTTTTAGCTGGAACTCCGAGCCTTGCCATAAGATGAACAAATAGTCTATATAGCGTAGCCATATTACAATATTTTTGTTCCATACATTTTTATTATTATTGAGAGCACAACTATTGGAGGTGGGTAATGTTTTGCAACCCGGGGAGACTGAGTCACCCCTGCCTCTACAGATAGCAACTCAGAAAATCTCTAAGAAGCCTGCACCCTCCCCAAAGAACTAATCAGAAGGCCCTCATTAGCAGGTCCGTTCATTAGGTGCACTGTTGTCCAAAAGGCTGCCGGGGATAAAACCTCAAATGTGTACCTAAAGACAATGGTCAAGACATGATGCCAAATCCTAAAGCAAGCGCCAAGTCTGCCCCCCTCCCCAAACCCAAACATTCAAACTTGCACAAGAAGAGGGTGCTTTCCAGACTGAAACCCCCATTAAAGAAAGCTGTAAGAGTGGAATCAGGAAGGCAAATGGGGTGGCCAGCAAAGCCTCAGAGAATACCACCTGGGTGCAAAAATGTCCCTCCTGCCCAACACCTCCACTCCCCCTGGTATGGATTTTTTATTTTTTTGGTCCTTTGAGCTCTGCAAAGTACGTGGACTGCCATAATGAGACACCGGTGGGGCATAGGAAGTATGGCCCCACCGCCTCTTATTGTTGGGCTACAGAATGGTCAGTCAGGGTGCTCACGCTGCAAGAAGAAGCAGGCTTTCTGGTTCTCCGTGGTGGAGGTATGCGGACTGCGGGTGGTGCGAGCAGGTAAGTGATGAATGATTTTTGTGTTTTATGTATGCGTGCATGCAAGGGTTTGTCAGAATGCTGTATGAACAGGTGAATGAGAGCACATGTACCAGGGTGTATGATGGGGGGGCGGACTAAGAAATTTCAGGGGGAGGACACGCTGTTGGTGCCTGGTGGCATAGTTTGCTTTCACCTTGATGATAAAGATTTCCTTTCGGCATGGACTTCTTTATTGTTTATCAAGGGTAGAGCAAACATAAGTGTTATGTGGCTACAGACTTTTGTGGTGCCAGGCTGCATATACTTTCTTACTGTGGCATGGCATTTTTACTGGGCATCAAGGTTAAAGCAACCAGGATAGTGTTCATATGTCGCTAGACACTCCTACATTGGTACAGCCAGTCTGGAAATACTTCCTTACTATTGCCTAGCATGTTTCACTAATGGCTGGCAAAGCCAAAAGGAATAATTTCTTATGTGGTAATAATGGCGCAGCCTGCTTGAATGTTTGGGCACAGCCAGCATGACAATATTTAGCATAATGACATACATAAAAGCATCATGAAACCGTGGGACTTTTAAGGCTCCCCCTTGTTCGAGAACATCCATCATGGTTTCTTTATAGTGGCGTGAGTCCAATGAGTGTAGCTTTAACAAGTACAACAGCATCAAGGAAGCTACTGATTCATTAATGAACGTCCTATTTTGTAATGCAGAGCCAGGTTAGAGTTCCTCGGGGTGGAAGTCCCAACCGTTGCTTTAAAAATGTACTTGCTTTTCTAATTAATAGACTACAATCCAGAAACAAAGCCAGCTCAGTTCAAAAAGGAGATGGGCCATGATTGGAGGGCTTATCTCCTCTGCCTTTTTTCTATATTGGGACGATCACTGCTTTTTTCCACGAGCATGGCATTTTGAGTTACAATTGCATTACACAATCTTGCTAGATGTGGAGCCCACTTTTTGGCCTCACTTTTAATGACTTCTATAGGTATTCTGTCTAGGCCAGGAGCCTTACTGGATTTTTGGGAGAGCAGTGCAAAATAAACCTCATCCGGAGAGTGCACCAAGGACATTGGTACAAATAACGTTTGCTGATTAGCAACTCCAAATAGACTGGTATCACTGTCTCATAATATACATTCCTAAATATTTACACCAAGTTGACTCCTGGATATATGCCTCCTGGACCAATAAATGACCTATATAACGTTTATTCACTAATTCCCAGAAAGTCTTTGAGTCGATATTCGTGACTGAGGTAGATAATATTTCCCAATTTGTAATCCTGTAGGCCTTCTCTTGGAGTGTAGTTTTATTTTAATGTCTTACTACCAGGATCTTTTAATTATTCCTGTCACTAGTATCTTTTAACAATGTCAAAAGGCTGTGTTTGTGCTGCCTATGTTTTTCGTAATATCGGGACTCTTTATTGATCATATTTCATTTAACCATTGCACAAGGCTTTGAAATAATGCTATCCTTGTTGCCGAGTCAATAACTAGCTTCAGATCTAGTTGTTATAGACATAATAACTTTAAAATTGGAAATAATTCCATGTACATTTTTTGGACAAGTTTATTCAAATTTAGTTCATCCAATTCAATTGTCCTGCACTTGCCTGTGCAATTGACTGGAATAGCAGCCTTCTCTGTTCTGTAATTTGTGGACACTGTTAATGCATTTTAATGTAATAAGAGGATCATGGTCGCTTTCCAGGCGTCTCACCATCTTAAAGGATTTCTCACATTTCCATGACTTAATATTAATTCAAATGGAATTTATATTGCTTGTGTGGCCTAGACCTTTGTATGTAGACTAGTTGGAGGATATGTCCTCCTTATGTGCTCTTAAACCAACTCTTGCTTATAGTGTGGCTACATCCGTAGCAAATTGATGTTCCTTCTTAACATGCATTACAAGTCCAGGCTATCAAAAACTAAATCCTCCCGGTGTGAATGATTAAAGTCAAGGGGCTTCAATTGTAAAATTAGGTCTCCTAGCAACATACATAGCAATTCCCCTTTTCTGTACATTAGTATCCAATTTTCCATAAGTAACTCCACTTTTAGGAGACCATACCAGATGAGTTTCAGAAGGTAGTTTGAAGACAACAGCCAAATATCTCGACACTCAGTTTCTAATGTTTAGAGACATTTCAGGACAAATCTGATCTTAGACATGTTTAAAAGTCTGCCTCTGAGTTGGTCCCTAGATCCTTTCGTGGATAATGAAGGGTCATATAAAGATTACTTTTGCTCTTCATTTGAACTGCTGGAAGGATTTAAGTCAAACCATTGCAGGGATCTCGCTTCTCATCTTACTCGTGTTCCTTTTCTGGTTGGGTGGAAATCGGTTCGGCTGCACATTTATTGATTGATTGATTGAATGTTCTTTCTTTTTTAATCTACCCAAAAATAGATTTGTGGTCTCTAGTTTTCACACAATTGGCCAACTGATTGGCCGCTTGAATCCAGTTTGCGGGCCTCCTTCCTGGGAACCCCCAACCCGTGGGCCATGACATCCAGTGAGGGTCAATCCGATTAGCCCTCTGAAAGGGGCAATCTGGTCGGTGGACTTGGGTGGTAAATTTTCACAAGGGTGAGCATTCTAGGTTGTGAACCTTTTAGCATGGTCGGGTCGCACCCTGCCCTGAAAAAATGAAAGCTGCATTTTGTAGCTGTCCGGGGTCATCCGAACCCTTAGTAGGAGCAGCAGGGTCCCCCAGAAGATTAAAGGTTGTTCATTTGTGGTGGTGTGCAGGACAGTCGAAGAGTCTGCAAGCCACTAGCAGTAACATCTGGGTCTCTCACCCAGACCAAGACCCATAAACCAGAGTGGTGGTATGGTTCTCAACTGGCCACCATTTGAGTCAGTGTGGCCACTGGATAATTTAGAGGGCATAGTGGGCACTTGGGAAGCACAGGGGCGAGGGATGTTGTCCATGACCAGTGGCCACTAACCATTTCCCCCTGGCCACATGTTAACTCCGCATGGCAGCAGGCAAGGTCGTTGGTGTGATCTGGTGGCTCAGGAGTCTGAGGTCAAAGTAGTCAATGGGAGATTTATGATGGGCTTGGTGCAGGGCCAAAAGCCTTTTCCTGGTCCACGTAGCCACTTGAACATGAGCCAGACACTAAGTAATGCCCATTTGGCCTACCAGATGGCTTGCCTCTTCTCTAGCCAATGCTGAAGGCCCGGTCTTTGTCAAAGCATCCACTGGTCATCTCAGACTCTGAACCAAAACAAGAGCCGCATAGTTGCAGCAGGTATAGAGTGAAAGCAACTTGGGGAAGGCTGCTTAATGAAGGTCACTGGTTACATTTCAATACATTATGGAACATTGGTCCAGACTGCAACTGCTGTAGATTACATCTCAGAGGCCGCTGCACACCACTGATGGACAGTAAAAAGTTTCCACCAACCTTTAATGTGGGACAGTATTGCATTTGCACTCGTTTGCCTGTACATGCCATCGTCTCATGGTCACGAAGATTTCAGTTTAGCAAGGCCATATTTAATAGCTCAGTGAGTTAATTACTCACCTCGGTCATGAGCCTGCCTGAACTTAGTTTGAATCTCAGGGTTGGCTCCGCCCTTTATCCTTCCAAGGTCAACCTAGTGAATACCATTAAATTGTGTAAAAAAAGAAGAAAAAAAAAACCTTACATCACTTAGATGCGTCAGAAATATGGCATGGTGTGCTATATAAATGTTGTATTGCTGATTGTATTTTGTTTGCTTTAGGTGGATGACCCAAATTAAATGAATGTATACTTTGACAGAGTAGTAATTGCAGAGTTGCAGAGGGTTGGTTTCAGAAATCTTAAAGACAGGAGAATATAACCTGCTTGTGAAAGAAAATGCATGTATGGATAAAAAGTGTTAAGGCTAGTGGGAATTTCTGAGAATTCATGTCCAGATACCCTAAAAAGGGGAGACTCTGAATTCAGGTAGTGTTTGGGCTAGAATTATTTATGGTGTTCATTTACAGTTTCATCTGATGGCTGCCAACACATGGCTTAGGGAATAATTGATATTGTATACAATGTATTCTCTTATTGATGGTGGCCCTTCGATAAGCAGTTGCACAGACATTCTAACCAGCATGGAAGACGCAAAGCCTGATGGAGCTTTGAAGAGATGTGCTTATGGTTTGGAAGTTTGCGTACAACCTTGTTGAAACTAACAAACGAAGCTCCGTTTCAGCCACAATACAGAGGTCACGAGGTGGTGAGCTTTGCGGGGCGTTAATGGCCTGTACACCAAGTTGAAGGCATGAACATTGCACAATTCGAGGGAATGTGTCAACCGTTTTTTTGAGGGTTGTGTGTCCCCTTTGAGTGTGTTCGAGGAATAAGAAAAACCTCTGCATTCACTTGAAGTATCTGTGCTGCAGCCTGGACTCTTATCCCAGCACGCGTGGTTGTGAGGCCAGACACTTAGCTACAAAACCACTTGAATCTCAAAACATGAGGTTGAAGAATCTCATGTTGACATTTTGTTATACCTCAAAATAGAACATGTCTTGTATAAGAGTTGCCTACTTTTTATACGCGGCCAGCAATGTTAACGGGAAATCTGTTATCTTGGCTTATTAAAGGAAAATACTGATTTTGGGTTGTGTACTTTATTCTCTCTCACACACAAACACACACACACCTATACTTGAGCCCTGCCAGACAGGAAAGCCCTCCAGCGAGGGTAATATAGCTATCAATACACAGATAAACCATATTTTGTCAAGAGTTCCTGTGGTACTATTTTCATTCTGAATCGAGGACACTTCACTTAAAAATTGCTGGCTTCATGTGCATCTGCTGCAGACCAGTAATAGTTGGACTTTGTATCCAGTCTACAGGCAAAGAAACCTTGGCAGCCCAGGTTTACAGCAGTTTATCACAGGAAGATAATTCCATGGTTACGCCAACACTTTTCTTGCGACGAAAGATGGTTGATGGCTCCTTTCACCATGGATGAACTCATCTGGGGTGTGCGATTGCGTCACCTCACCATGTTTGTTTCGGTGTTGCTCTTTCTCATTGAGGGTCTGATTCTGATTCCAAAGAATGCGGTTGGCTAGCTTTTCCACATTAGGTACAAACGATAAAGGACTCTTTTTATGAGGTGAGTAGGTCCCTTCAGTGGGCTGTACAAGTACTGACTCGACTGTATTTGGTAGGACTTTAAATTACGGCAAAAAAAATGATTAAAGATGGGAAAGGCCACTTCACGCTATTCGAGCAACCTGCCAATTTTGTCCCCTGCCCGGTGACGGACTACGGGGAGTCACCGCTTACTATCATTATCACTTCAACAAGCTCGTCTGGATCTTCTCTCTGCAGTGCTCCTTCAAATCCACACCGACTGGCGGGCCTCAATCCTAGGCTTAAATGTAGATCCCGAGAAACTTGTAGCTCAGCTGAATTGGATACTGCAGGGGAGCGTTCACACTTGTTTTCTTGATGGGAAATCAAGAAACCTGGCGTTTTTCGTAACTCAATAGGCTGTGAAGTGTGGGCTTCCCCTTGCTCTTGGTTCCTACCCCCTATTATGGAATGATTACAGACAGTTTTATTGTGGACAAATTATTGGCCGTAGGCATTTATTTTCTACCGAAAATACACAAACCAAAATTATATAACGTGTGCTTTTGGGCACACCGTGTCCAGGGTTGGAGATGCCATCCTTCTCCTTGGCAATTCTGTTACCCTCGGGGATCTGTTCCTGGACACGTGTCGCCTACGACTTTCTTCTACCGTGTACCAAAGAAAGTACTTGGCGTTCCTGCTCCTCCTTGTTTCGTCTCCTTCCGAAATTGCAGGGTGGGTTGGGTGGAAAACGTTTCTCTTTCCCTTTCCAGGCGCTAGAAGCTTACTCGAGCGAGGTGAGCTTCTTACCTGGTTTGTGCTTTCCACCCATTGCTGAGCCCTACTTATACTCCTTAGCCCTTTTGTTATTCCAGTGGGGGGCCGGCCCTCCCCCGGTCCCCTGCTGGTTGCCCTCACACCTTTCCTGGTGTTGCTGGCTGCTGCCCATGCAAAGCTGGGGCGGGGGCGCCACCTGGCTGCCCCTCCCCTTGTGTTTCGCGCCATCTCACCCCCACCCTATGCCTAACCCCCCCAGGCCCTCCATCGCGCCGTACTTTGTATGACTCGTGGCCTGGGGCATAGGCTGTGTAGTGTGGGCTTCCCCTTGCTCTTGGTTCCTACCTCCTATTATGGAATCATTACAGACAGGTTTGTTGGGGACAAATTATTGGCCGTAGGCATTTATTTTCTACAGAAAATACACAAACCAAAATTATATAACGTGTGCTTTTGGACACACTATGTCCAGGGTTGGAGATGCCATCCTTCTCCTTGGCAATTCTGTTACCCTCGGACATCTGTTCCTGGACACGTGCCTCAACACCTGAGTGGGCGTTGCGCCGGCCGCTCAGGTTCCCCCCA
This sequence comes from Ambystoma mexicanum, assembly GCF_040938575.1. NCBI lineage: Eukaryota > Metazoa > Chordata > Amphibia > Caudata > Ambystomatidae > Ambystoma > Ambystoma mexicanum. Next base: position 824,733,792 of record NC_090939.1, read on the forward strand.
AAAGTACCCCTATCTACATCCCTGCTACCCTAATGCCCTGAAAATATTGTCCGAAAAAAACCCTATCCCTTTGTTGGACAGGTGCACCCCGTCCTGATGAAACATCTCTAGGTTATTTTGGGAAAAACCGTGCCTTATAAAATGGAGGCCTGTGCTCCTGCAGTATTTTTCCACTGTTTTGTTCAGTTTCCTCCTTGCTGTTTCCACGGCCTGCCTCTGATGTGCCCCGTACCAGATTCTGCGTGGTATCATTTCTGACATAAAAATCTCAGTTCTCCACCAGCAGTGCGCTATGTCATGTATTGACTCACAGCTGTCTCTTTGCAATCTTCCCGTGTTTGTGCTGACTAGGTTGTTGCCCCCGAGGTGTATGACCAGGTATTCAGGGGGGTGTCTGAAACCAGTTAAGTCTGACAACCTGTCATGTATGTCCTCCCAGTGCATCAGCACGTGATTGTCTTCTTGAAGTGGAGTCCCTGTTTAACCTCCTCGATCCACCTGCCTGCCCGGGTCACGAACAAATGTGTCACGTTCCACGCCGATTTGTAGGGGCCCGTATCTGTAGGAGTGGGGGAAGAGAGGTTCATATCAGTTCCTCCCTTACATATCTTTTGAAGCAATTTGACCTCCATCCCCCAATTTCATTGACTCCCTTCGCTCCCAGTCCCCCTCGCCCATGCTGACGTAGCTGCACCTATTCTAAATGAGTGGGTCCCAAATTCTGCCGGATCCCACCCTGCCTTGGCTACCGTTTTTTTCAATACTGCCTGGAACTGGTACCTGCTGAGTGCACTGCCGTCCCTGTGTATTAGAAATTGACCTCCGACATCCGGTCGGATGTCCAGGAATGCTTGGGTGATGCACCTTGGACAGTGGTCCTTCTCTCTGATGTAGTTGAGCTCTATCGCTCTCACCGTTCCCGCTTGGTCAGTTTTAGATTTCTTCAGAAATCTCTTTTGATTGATCGGAAGATATATTATCTGCATTACCACACCACCAGAATAAATATCGATATTTATTTTCCGATTCTCTATACTGCAAATTATTATCTAAGAATGCAACCTCTAAAGTACTGACAGTGTTTTCTGATACTGTAAGGATTGAACTTGGGGACCATCTAGCACTGTCTACCAGATATTAAAGGAATGGTTCGGTCAAAATGTTTTATTGCCCCTACGGGTCGGCCATGTGTTTTTAAGCCTAAGTCGTTCGATTTTAGAAAAATTCCTATGGACCTTACCCGAGTTTTCGTCCATTAAACGCACGTGAAAACAGGCACCAGGGATCTGCCATTTTGTGATAATCCTATCTTTTCCCCCATCGCCCTGGCTGACCTGCTTTTGCGGCACTAAATCATATCCCACGCCCCTGAGCCTGACATTAACAAAACATTCATATTCCCCGCTTCTCTCTGTGACGTTACTGTGCTGCGCAGGCAAATGCGCCCAGTCGTCTTCTACGCGACTTTACATAGAACCCAGAAACCAACACAGATCAACTCACAACACAGCGCGCCACAATTCGGAATATGAAACTGTACTTTAAAATCAAACAGCAACACGGTACATTTGGTAAAGTACATTTATTTGACATTAAATGTTTATAGAATATTCTGCAATTGCCATATGAACTCCGAAAGTCATTTATTTTCTTTTATCTCTATCCGCAAATCTGTAAAATTTTATCGTGAGTCACGCCCCCTTTATGGTACACAGGGTGTTGGTTTTCGTTCAAAGAAGCACTTTTGTCGCACGTTGAACCGCAAGGCTGTTCCATCAAGTAGGCACTAGGCCAGCGTAAAGGTTGATATGTTGCTTCTAGCCGCTAGTACCGCGTAAGGGCATATGGGCCCTTGGCGATCGTCCCATAAGGTCATCAGAATGGTGCAGTTGTTTACATTAAGCTGCAGCTGGCGGCTGAAGAAACCATCTGCCGGTGTCTGAAACTGGTGACAGGGGCAAAAGGGAAGGATATACCTATTTTGAAAACATAAAATTTATAATTAGTCTCGCCAGCCGATCTTTATTAATATTATTCATTTTATTTATTATGGCCGAGCTGAAACTATTTGCTTTCAAGCATAGTGCAATGGAGTATGTTCGGCTCTAAAATCAATGCGAAAACTAACAAAATAAATCGAGGTTAGTAAACAATGAGAAACGACTTTTTGTCTACATGCGTGTGGAATGTGGACCTGCATGCCCATGTGCCCGCTACAAGGACGATCCCACAAACCTTTTCAAAGCTCTTCATTCATTCATTTATTCATGCATCCATTCATTAATTCTTCATTCCGGTATAAAAGCGTCTAAAGAGTTACTTGCATTATATTTGCAATTTCCATTGTCTCTACCTAATGCAGTCCGTAAATTCCACTGTGCTCTTGACAACTGTTTTTCATATACTGAACTAACATGAAACTCGGTCTAGTTTAAGAATGTTCTGCCTCATTGTCTTAAGTTATTGCACCCCCCAACTCTCCCTTCAAATGAAGTTCTTTCTGCATGGTCCCTGTCTCTCGGTCAAAAAACAATAGAACCTTATACTGCCAGTGCGAGTTGTGGGCCTCTTCAGGGCACGAGCTGAAAATCAAAGCCGCTGACCTTCACTAGAAATGAGCATACATTCTTTCTTTGCAACATCCCGTAGGAAAGCCATCTGTGAGAAATTGAAGTTTCGAATACATCTATGTAGTGCGCCTCAATGTGCAAATGCGAACTGGCTTCTCTCCCATCTGCAACGGCTCGCTTGGCATGTTCTAAGGCCCCAATTTTGTCCTCATTGTCTGCGAGCTTTGAAGCCCCAAAGAACCATAACTATTGAGACTTTTTTAATTTTTTGGGGAAGGTCAGGGAAAGTATAAAGTACCCGAGGAGTTGAGTTGAAAGTGATATTGTTTGTTTGTTTTATTATTTGCAATACGCAAGCCTCCCCTCGGTTAACAGTGCCCAGCATTTATAAGAGATTGTGAAAATTAGTTACATCAACAAAAATCTATACATTCACATATAGACAAGGTCAGCAATATGAGGTGAATAGAGAGAGAATTCAAAGATGACACTCGGGTAGTTCGGCACCCAGGATGGTGAAGGTAGGGGTTAGGGTTAGCGTACTTTGTATGCACACTGTACAATAAAATATATTTACAAAAAGACAATCGTATTACAATTATTTAAACCGGGATTTGTACTTCACAACCAGCTCTCCTTTGGGTGTACATGGCACAGTGGCAATTTTGGGTGGCAATGGATCAGTGCTCTGCACAGAAACGTTCACAATTCCATATCTGTGCTTCTCTAATACAGCAACAATAAGGCTTTTGACAAAGTCGAACTCCATTTCCTCATAGACTGGTTTGATCACCCATTGCTTACTTCTTTTTGAAAAGGCCTTAGTGTAGCGAGCCATCCTTACATTACCCTTAGACCTAGATTGTTCACGGTCGAGATTCTCGTTATGGGCCAAGACGGCAAGTAGAGTCCTATGTCTCATGCCCTGTATGCTGAAATGCAAGCGCTTTGGCCTGTACTTTAGGCACATATTGTGGAACACCTCCAAACCTCCTGCGTGAGACAGAATTCTGCCAGTCCCCTCAAATCTCTTGATAGAGTTTTATCGAAAACCATCTTCTCAAATGGCTTTGTGTGTCGGTGAAGATGGATTCAACCACTTCTTCTTCCGTGCCTCCACTGGGGATAAAGGGCCATGTTCACATTGGTGGAAATGTAGGTTTTCTGACCAGCGGTGCACGTTGGTACAGTGGTGCATCAGTGACCGCCATTTTTCAAGTAGTATTTCCACTGACCCTTCACAAGTTTTGGAGCTCCCCCAAAGATGGTTGCTGATAGACTGGGACCACTCTGAAATACTTTCCAAACCTTTTTTTTTCCCTGCAGCTGAGATTTTCTTATTGATTGATTTAGCAAGATGCCATACGTCAAATTGATGTTTAATATGTGGGAACTGCTCTCTTTGTCTTGGCAATTGAAACGTGTCTGTGCGTGGCTATGAGGTCGATGTTCATTCCCCTCGATTGTAGATATTCCACTGATTTTATAAATCCTAGTTTCTTCATGGCCACTGAGGATGTACATTGGGTTACCTGCACAACCACCAAACTCACAATTTTCTTACTATCCATGTCCTGAAAGTGGTAGGTGCAGTACTTGGCAGAAAATCCAGGGCTGTCGCACTGTCCATCGCCAGCTAGCCTGAATCGTTTGCCTTCGAATGTACTTGCTAGAGACAATTGTTCAATTTTCCAAGCATCACTAATGGCCGGAAACAGATAATCATGTTGGTATTTGCAGTACTGTGTTTTTGAAATGAAATGGAGTCCCACAAACTGAAAGAAAGACTCTAACTTTCTAAAACTGGAGCCACTAAAAAGTGATGCAGCTGCACACAGTAGATTGCCTGCTGGCAGTTTCCCCAGCATCGGTTGTGCAGACCATGAGAACGTATGATGTAATCTACAGGCGGCATGTATTGTGACGTTACTGCCTTGTTTTTGACGAGTCACATGAATCAATGGCTTCCCACATACTTTCCCTCTGACGGAATGCCCACATTTCAGCATACTTATAATATCCATCAAACAACTGTCGAATACTATGTATTTGCCCTCTTTCATTAGACTATCCTCCTGCGTCAAAGTTGTTTCGGCCTGTGACGTTGAGGACATATCACCACATTTGAAAGAAATATCGCTGCTATCAAGTTCTGATGTGTCAGTGAATGCTGCTGCTGGTTCATTCTCTGTCATTTCAACATCTGCTACCTCAACATTGATGGGAGAACACAACAATGTCGACAGCTTTTTTGGTGGCAATTTTTTGGCGGGTGTAGATTGTGTGAATTGATCTGCGACTACTTCAGAGCTATCTTCAATACATCCAGTATCCTGTTGTTGCGGCGGTGCGGTCGTACTGTAGCAATGGTCCAATACAACTTTGCTGGATTCTCCAGACACATTCATTTTATGTTCTGGCCATTGGACATGAGCATCCCGAGTCTCAACATGCCGCGTCTGAATTAATAGTTCCTCCATAGTGTAAATGGTCTGGCAAGCAACATCTCTCATTCGCTTCACTGTCTGTGTATGTATAGTTCGTAGACCCACGGGTAACTAGAGGACAGATTGGAAAAGGGATGTTCAGTTTAAACACAAGATAAAGTATGGTACAATTGACTGGAAAAAAACATAAAATAGTCCCCAGCACAAAAAGAATTCTAAAGTTAAGAACTGTTTGTAACTAACCTTATTTTTGTTTCTTCTCTTTGCAACTTTTTTGTGTCGACCTTCAACATCTGCACGCTGTTGCTCCGATACGTATCTGCATGTCTCCCCTTCCTCTTGCGCTGCAACGACTATATTTTCTGTATCCGCATAGACAGCGTGGAATGAGGCTCCATCGACTCCCTGAAACATAGTATTTTCATTACTGTGTATCAAAATATTGTTAGCATAAAACGCACGTGAGGACGAACACACATGTACATCTCAATAGCCAAACACGATTTAAACATTGTGTGGAACAATCAAACGACAAGTATTCGAGCTCTGATGACCTAGTTCGATGGAGATATCAGTATCCATACCTCTGGCTCTACATGGACTGCCACGAATGACTGTATTGAAGAGGAGGCATCAGCAACTCCCTGAAACACAGTACTTGCGTTAGTATGGTTTTCAATATCGTAAACATAACACACACCTGGGGTCGACGGCACAGGTACATATAAAGAGAAAACCACAAATGTTGCATTGTCTAAAAGAATCGAAAATGATCAGATTTAATCGACTTATTTCTCCGATTTCTTTACATCTGCATCATCTAAATGGGATCTTGTGATTGTAGTGGAAGCTCCATCATCTCCCTGAAACACACTACTTGCGTTAATAGGGAAGAAAGTATAGCAAATGGAATCACGTTATATGATCACGCTCGATGGAGCTGTCAGTATCCATACCTCATGCTGCTGAAGAATATCTAGGGCTGTTGTCAATGTGGTGCACACTTCCGAAAGCTGTTGCGCCGATTCGTATCCGCATGGTCCTGCTTCCACCGGAATTACTTGAATGTCAGGCTCCGCATCAAGTGCGTGGGTTGACGATTCAACAACTGCCTGAAACATAGTATTTGCATTAGTAAGGATTACAATATTGAAAACACAACACACGCTTGGGGTCGACCGCACAGGTACATATCAACGGCTAACCACAAATGAAACCTGGTGTAGAACAATCAAACGACAAGTGTTCCAGTCCTGAGGATCACGGTCAGTTGAGCTGTCACTGTCCATACCTCGGGCTGCTGAAGAACATCTAGGGCTGTTGTCAATGTGGTGGACGCTTCAGCATCTCCCTGAAAGACAGTGCTAGGGGACAACTAAGGTGTATATCAATTGGAAAGCACTAACCAAACAATTGGTAAAATAATCACACAATACATACAAACTATTACTTGACATGCATAAAACAAGTCTGTAGCGGAATAGCCAAGTATGATTACCTGATACGCGCTAGAAGTGGTTGATAACTGCGAGCACGTGACGGAAGTAGAATGTTCTTGCTTCAGATTCAAGGGATAGTCAAGAAGTTGTAAAGGTAAATTATTGTTTGATAATGAAATGCCAATATTTAAAATTGCCATGTAAGGAGACAGAATACTTGAGTAATGCACAATATAGCACAGTTCCCTGTGCCCATATATAGATTTCGTTTGTGGGTTATGAAATCTAAAAACAATATATTGATAAATGTCATTATTCAAAAAGCTATACACTCGTATCAATGTCGAAAGTATTACAAATTGGAAACAACACCTAAAATATCAATGAATCCATTCAGCTACCTACACACTACCGCAATGCTTAAAGCTAAAAACGGACACTTGACTCACCAGTGGCGGATTGTGGATGAATAGAGTGGGAATAGCGTTTGCGAGCAATTTTCGTGTTGATCGCCGTTTATTCTTCTTTGTTACCCAAGATGTGGTGTACATGTTAGAGGGAAAGTGCCGGCTGCAGATGCGGTATCTATCACCCCTCTTGTCCTCAAAGACTTGTTGGACTCTACTTTCCAGCTCATCCAGTGGATATCCGCAATGTCTGACCCATTCTCTTATTCAATCAACAGTTTTCGGGAATACATGCATTGTAGTGCCTTCAGATTTAGCATGGGTCTTCGAAGGGCAACCGGTAATCGAACAGGCAGGCATTGTTGAAAATTCTGAAAAGTAAATATCAAGATTAGTATAAAACCTTGATGAATAAAAATGTCAAAGTAAATGAACCATACCATGCTCAATGCAAGGTTTGTTTTGGTCGCCGGAACTATACCAGTTCATCATGTGTGGCTTAGTATTTGCATAAGTTACAGAAATTTCTGTTTTGTCTTGCACGAAAAGGAACCATGCTTACATTATAGACTGGACCCCCAAAGGATGCAATTCGATGACATTTGACACAGATGAAAATAAATAGATCTATTGATAGCATAACAATTGAAACTCAAGTCAATAGCAATGAGACCAATGACCATAGCTCCATTGGGTACTGTAATAGCAAATAGATTGAAATGTAAAAATGACCGAAATATGACTAGGATACATGGCCTTACCTTGACCAACAAACAGTTGGATTCAGCAGGCCGAGCAGTATGTTGCAGGAGAACAGGTAGATGGCCACAGGTAGCACACTGACGAGTTTGCTCGAAGCGGTCACAGATAGCACGGCGACGAGCAGATTAGCATAGATCTCAGTGCTTCTCAGGTAGAAGGTTCAGGAGTTGACTTGCAAAGCACAAAGATGTTCTCATGAGACTTATCAAGTGGTTTATAAAGTATTAGAAACAGGGGTGTGTTTGTGAATGAATGACGTGTGTGTCGTGGTATTATGTTTATTGCAGGGGGGCGGCCTGCCTCAGGGGAGGCCTGCCTGGAGACACGGGGTCTGAGGAGGCCATGTGAGCGATGGCCCCTGGGCGTGGGATACCTTTTGAAGTGTACATGCTGTTTGGCACCTTGGCCGTTTGTGCCCGTCACAGCCCCCCATGCCAGCGCTCATCCCTGGGTGCGAACCGCCTTTGATAGAGGGGACGGGATGGATGGGCCTGGGGCATGCAGATAAGGCACAGGAAGACTGCTGAATGGAGACACACTTATGTGGATTGCAGGAGGGCGGCCTGCCTCAGGGGAGGCCTGCCTGGAGAGACTGGGTCTGAGGAGGCCATGTGAGCGATGGCCCCTGGGCGTGGGATACCTTTTGAAGTGTACATGCTGTTTGGCACCTTGGCCGTTTGCGCCCGTCCCTTGCCCTTATGTTATGTGAACTTTGCATGACATTTGCGTAGATGGGAACACTGAGCAGGACACAGAGCATCCATTTTTATACCCCCTTTCCACTCCATTTTGGTGACCAGGCCTCAGTGCGATAGTACAGCGCACAGAGCACATGGCCCACAGCCTCGTTCCCACTCTGACTGGAAAACTCCAGAGATATTTGCAACAGCTAATAAATGTAACACATCACTCTCTGAGATCACGGTCCTGCATGTGAACCGGCCTGAACCAAGCACATGGCTCGTTCATCTCCACAAACGTGTCCTTGCCCACGCACCCTCGCCAGTGGAAAGTTACTGCCATTCTGACCCTGTGTCCCTGCAAGGTATTCTCTTCATGTGCCAGACTACTGACCACGCCATGATGCCCACCTAGCAGATCCCCAACTAACATTAGACCCCTCTGCAGTATATCGTTGCCTATCAATAACAAATGCCACATATCGGAGATTCTTGTGAGCACAGACCCACACTTCAAACAGTGTATTTTAGTGGTCAAGACCCTTGACCTAAGGCCTGTATAATCCAATGTTAATTGATAGTATTGATATATGTGTGACTTTTATAGAGACATAACCGACTGAAAGACTTTGAACAAGTGTTATTTAGTGCATGCATTATTGATAATATATTATGTTAGCTTAGATAGTGACCACCCCGCTTCACAGCGACCTGAACTTCACCCATTCCCGAGCACAGGTGTCTGACGTCCATCCTTGAATGGAGACACATTTGATTGATTTAAAACATCGAAACAACCGTTGTTAAAATATGTGGTGTTTTATTTTGTAGCTTATTTTGATGACACAAAAATACAAACCTTTACACATTGTACAGTTCAGGTTGCAACACAGCGAGAGAAAATCCCCTGTACTGACCGCTGTCACTCGGGAACGTTTCTCTTATGGCACGAACGGCACAGGCGGGTATCACTCTTCGAACGCGGTGTCCAAGCCTCCCGTGAAGCCACCATGTAAAGGAACGATAGGCCACCAGCCTGTACCACCTGTGAAAAGGAATGAAACAAAATGTTTTTAAATGACCAAGATAAGTTTAATAAACATTTGTTGTCAATGACAATTCTTGTAACTAATGGCATTCTGCTCGGACAAATGCTATCTAGACACTGCACACTATTGAACGACTTTCATGCGTTACTATGATATGTATATGTAATTTTGGATATAGTAGAAGACCATGAAATAGGAGTGGCATGACAAGCAGAGTATACTTGCTCGTTACTCGGATTACGAGGACGAACAGTTGCGCGAAGTTCATGCATAAGCACCATCATTATCCTCAACACGGACCGTGTGAGGCAGGCTGCCCTGAAGTCTGGCAGCTCGGTGATGCATTGTGGTCGTGGCTCGCCTTCCGAAATGTAGGCCACGCATCCCGAGTTTTCACAGCAGCAGCAGTTCTCGTCTTCGGTTGGCATTAGCTCGCACCGATTGCATGTGCATCAGGTGGAAACACCGTCCATGCGACTAGGTCCAGGCTCTTCAGCTGTTGAATCGTCCTCCCAACTGCCGATTGTTTTTGCGTGTTTCCCTTTCCAGTAGTTCCTCCTCGGTATACTCTGGCTCGTACATGTAGGGCATTATTGTATCCATTGTGTGTTGCGCAAACTAAAATAATTGATATCGGTGGTACTGGTATCTGTTCACACGGGCTACAAGCAACGAAGGTAGATGACCAGAGCACAGAAACGAGTCACAGAATACTCAAAGTAGCACAGAGAGAGGAATGGAATCGAAAATCTGCTGCTGTGCGTTGTGAAACGGTTTGTTTATACTTACTGAGGAAAGAGGCGTCCTGCCATTTCCATGGCGATACGTCATTAGCTGAAGCGCAGCGAATGTTGACACGAGACGTGCTTTGGTGTTGTGAAATGGGCGGTACGCGTCTGCTGATGACAGGCTCAGGGGCGGGGGGATATGATTTAGTGCCGCAAAAGCAGGTCAGCCAGGGCGATGGGGGAAATGATAGGATTATCACAAAATGGCAGCTCCCTGGTGCCTGTTTTCGCGTGCGTTTAATGGACGAAAACTTGGGTAAGGTCCATAGGAACCTTTTCTAAAATCGAGCGACTTAGGCTTAAAAACACATGGCTGACCCGTAGGGGCAATAAAATTTTTTGACCGAACCATTCCTTTAATTCACTTTAGTCACAGTGAAGACATACATTCATTTGTATGACCGGATCATGTCATATTTGTAAGTACCACATTATAGCATAGACCTACTTTTCTGTGCAGATCATGATTTATCTACCTGTGGACTCTGTATCAATAGAAGTGGCCTGAACAGCATGTATGGACAGCACACATTCATTGGCAGCACTATGCCCACATATTAGCTAGAGCTTCTGTCTTTACTCATGTAATAATTGTGATTATTCTATACTGTTACATGATGTACATAGGATACCGCCACTACAATAATTCTTGAATGTGTCAAGATTGTAAGCAGAGGTGCCCCTTTGGTAAACACTTAGTCTGTAAATTCGGCAGTCAATATAATCTCTACTTTACAATTCGGCTGATAACCACGTATTTGCACTTATATACATTTAAGAAATTCAGAATCAGTTTGAATTATTATAGTTAAGACTCGCCATTTTCCTTGGAAGCTTTGCCTTACATTATGAATTCTTTTGGACCACTTTTTGTGGGCTAGGAATCAACATCGATTAAAACTGACAATTAGTATTAGAATTTCAACCCGCTGATGGAGAATTCGATCTGTGATGTGGTGCAGGATTCGCGCCACGTGATGACGTCAGATGTTTACATCTGATGTCATGCTGATGCGCGTTAGCGCCACAATAGAATATTTAAAATGGGCCACCCGCGTTCCACATCTCCCGCGGACAACGGCCGTCAAGACTTACGTGCTGCTTATAGGTAAGAATCTCGTTAGATTGTTATAATCTAGGACTCTCACCCTGTCCGGCTGGACATTACTTAATTTTTGCTCTATAAGGATATTTTTTTGCAATAAAGGGTTGACATTTCACCTTTTTACACCTGTAGATGACGTTTCTATCTTCGCCCCTCTGCACCAACCTGCACAATACCGACTTCACCCGACACGGGAGTCTCTGACTAAACTTCTGGACACCCAGACTACCTATTTTAGAAGGGGTGAGTGAAATTGAATTTTCCACATTTGCAAGGACAATACAGACATATAGTCAACTGTAAATGATTGTCTGCTTGAACTTTAAGATACTATTTTCTTCTTCTTTTTTTAGTTTTTACATCGTGGTTGAAAGCGTCATAAATGACATTACGCTAGCTTAAAGATATATATTCTATTACTTTTCAGTACTCTTCGGCCCAAGTATACGTTTGAAATCAAATCACTGGAATCCAGGGGTCTTCCATTCTGCAAACTGATTACTCCTTCCTGAAATAAACAAAAGGGGTACCAATGCGAGGTATAGACACTTTGTTTTCGAATATTACTATGCTGATGTAAATGGATACAATAGCACACTAAAACCATCCCTATCTTTTTTTGTTTTTAGGGATATAATCTGTCTGGAAGAACTGAAACTAAGAAATTACGAAATTATGGAAAACTGAAATTTGAGATTGGATAACATATTATGTTTTGCTCCTGATGAAGGGATGTTATTTCCCGAAACAAGTTGAGCTAGTTGTACAGTAGTTAGGCCTCCACCGTATCATATATGCGCTTACTTTTTGATTGAAGACCTGGGACTATATGAGGATCACCAATTGTGAATATTGCTGAATATAGACAGGCATGCACTAATAAATCTTCTGTTCTTTTTGAAATCATTAACTAAGTGACCTTATTATTACCACCTCAATAGATGAAGAAAGTATATAAATGATTATGAATTATAGAGTGAACTTAATTGGGTGACGCATTAGCCACCTACTTTAAACAAATTTTGCATTTTAATGTTTTGAACTTTGTTTCGTTTTGCTCTGTAAGCAATTCATGTGACAAATGGACCACTGAAGTAGATCCCCAATAACAATATCCACATTTTGTGAATTACTGATGGCCATTGGCAATATCTTGAGTGTGCAGGGGACGCGAGTGTTCCACAGCCCGTGGACACTTTCTTCTTCTTCAGAAGTAGGGACATACCTTTTGACCCTATGCTAACATCCCCTCTTGCCAGGCCATCCCCCGCAACCGTATTCCGGGCTACTAGCTCCCCTATTCTTAAAGCCCCGTAGTATGCTAGTGCAAATGCTGCCCTAAATAGAGTTGTTTCATAATCGCCGCTATACGTGTCCTGCAGCGTTTTCATCAGTACCACCAGTTTCCCAAAATTCAGCGGTCTCCTACAATCCGGCTTTTTTCCCTCCAACCTTGCCCAACCCTTCATCGCATACCTTATTAAAGGGCTGTTCGTTGGGTCGGATACTCCGGCTGATTTTTCTGTGTATGCAACAGCGGCTAAATGTGCAGCCGCCCAGCTTTTCCTTTTCCCTTTAGAAAAAGTCCCTTCCAAGAATTCACACATCTTTGCTGTTGTAACCTTCCCCACATCTTGTACTCCTGTTTCAACCAATACATTCTGCACATGTTTTCTGTATTGCTTACCCGTTTTGTAAGTTGGGGCGTTCCTGGCCAGGTTTTCTATGACTCGTTCTGTTTACTCCAGTTAACCTCGTGGCTATCCTTTCCTTCTCCTCCAGCGCTTTCAGTGGAACCCATGCCTTTTTTGGCGTGGGCATTTTTTTTGTTTTTTGGCGTCCGGCCTCCGCTCCCTGAACCTGCCCCACTGAAAACGAGACAAGGCGTCAGCCACCACATTTGCTTCTCCAGATATGTGCCTTGCTCTTATGCATACATTGTTTTTTAGACATTCTAGCATGATGGCTCATCAGTTCCAATACCAACGGGCATGATGCACTCCCTTTATTCAATACCTGCACCACTGCCATGTTATCTGATCAGACTGCCATTTCCTTACTATTCAGCTCCATTTCCCATGCACATAATGCCACCCAAATCGGAATAAGTTCCAGCAGCCTGATATTCTTTGTCCACGCTGCCTCCTGCCATCCCCTTGGCCATTTCTCTGCACACCACTCTATTCCTAGCATTGCCCCAAAGCCGAAACCTCCGGGTGCGTCCGTGAACAACACTCTCCTCCCTCCTGGTTGATGGGTGAGCGCCAGATAACCGATCCATTAAATGACTTCAAAAATTCTCCCCAAACTTCCATGTCTTTCTTGATTCCCCCTCCTATCCTGACTCTGTGATGACCCATCTTGGCCCCTCTTGTCCTCAGCTCAATGCTCCTCTCAAAAATTCTTCCTTGCGGCATGACCCTTCCTGCAAAGTTTAGCTTTCCCGTCAATGACTGTAGTTCTTTCACTGTGGCCTTGTTCCTTCCCTTTAGGTCATTGATTGTTTTCAAAAGGTCTGCCACTTTTTCCTCCGGGATCCGCCATACTCGCTCCCTTGTGTCTATTTCTATCCCTAAGAACTGTATTCTTTGTGTTGGGCCCATTGTTTTCTCCTCTGAATTAGTCTGAATTCCCCTCTTTCTTTCTTTGGGACTAGGCCCAATGGTGAGCATATGTAGCCTTTGAATGGCAGTGATGTGAAAGCCCCCCCGATCCTACCCAGTTCTACTTCCTTCCTTATTTTTTCACTTCCAATCTCCCTGTTTTCCATCGCTGATTTCAAGTTTTTTGGAATGTTCCGTGAACCTTGTCCTGAGAAAGGAATAGTGAAGCCCTCCTGAAAACCCTTCCTAATCAGAATGGCAACCTCCTTGTCTGGAAATGCCTGGAGCCATTTTTCAATTTTTTTCCAGCCTAACGGGGGAGGCTCCCTTTTCACCCTCTTCCCTAGTTACGCTTTTCATTGCTTCTATTGCCGGCTGTTGTTGCCCTGGTGCTCTTGGCGCTGCTATGATCCCCGCTACATTTTTCACACTTGTGGCTGAATTTGCAATTTCTTCCCTAGCTGCATGGTACCCCTCTTTCAAAATTTCAGCACTGTGACGAAGATACCTGTGCTGTCCAGGCATTTCCCCCGCCCCCCCCGACCCCCAGGCCGTTGGCGGCATGCTACTCTGCCAACCTCGCTGTGCGCTATATTGCCTGTTCCGAAAATTCTATTCCCTTGACCTTCCATGGCTGCTGTTGTATCTTCTGTTATTGTACCTGTAATCGCTCTTATACTCATTTTGCCAGTATTGTTTTCTCTTTTGCCCTCCTGCATTGTGTTCCCTGTGGTCCCATTTCTCTTTTAAAACATTAAATATGTACAGGTTCTAATTCTTTGTCCCACCCTATATCTGGGCAACAGTCCATTTCCTTCCTAAACTCATGATCGTATTCCTTCCATGCATCCCCCCCAAATGCTTTGTACACTTCTAACACCCTTTGTTAATATGCAACCAATGCCACTCCGTTCTGGATATTTTTGTAATATAATGGTTGACATTATTTGGAAAGCTGCTACCCAGTTATCGAAACTCTGCACAACTGTCACCCTCCTTAGTAACCCTTTCTCATCCTCTTTTGTGTCTTCTATTGATACATTCAGCCCCCTCTTTTGGCATTCTAGGAGGGAAAACATTTCTATAAACTCCTTTCTCCAAATGTTTTCTTTAACTTTATCATTGATGTACCATGCTAGTGTTTTCATAGCCCTTCCTTGCGCATCCTTTCCCATTGTTGATCTGCCATATTTTGTCATGGCTGGCCCTCCCTCCTTGTCTGCCGTTGCTGCCGGTCCTACCCTGGCTGTGTCCACCCCGTGAGGTGTGTTCCCTGTCTATGGCGTTGGTGTAGCTCCTGTGGGTGCAATGGGTGGGTTGGGTGCAGTCCCTTGAGGCCTGGGTCCCCGCGGGGCCCCCTGCGGACTGGGTATCATTTGCGCCCCTTGTGGGCTGGGTACCGGATTCCCCAGGGTACCTAATGGTACTGGCCCCACCCCCTGTACTATTGCCAGCTCCCTCTAGCCCAGAGCCCTTTCTCCTTTCCTTACTCGCCACCCCCTTCCATTTTACCCATGCCTTCAGGTGGTCCCTCTCTTCGTCTTCACTGCTTTCCATTTCGGTGGTGGAATCCCCCTGTTCCCAGTCATTTTTCTGCTTTCTACCTACCCTATCATTGGTTCTGGGCGACTTACCCGTACCAGTGATGCATGTGCGCAACATATTCACAATTTGCCTTCCAATTTCTTTCCCACTTTTTACAGTACTTTTTGTTTTTTTATTTTCTTCTTCCTAGGTGCCTCTGTCTGATCTTGCGCTCTCCTTAGTTCTTCTCTTCCCCTCTTCTGCCCTTGTGGTAGTGCCTCCTCTCTTGCTGTCTCTGATTCGGACTCCACGATCAGCAAAGGCGACATTTCCTTTGCCTGCTCCTCCTTCTGTATGGTGTTGAGAACACATTGGGCCCCAAATTCTTTTTCCACCTTCTTAGCCCATTCGCTGAATTCCCTTTGCCTCTTGGCTCTCTCTTCCGCCATTTTGCTGCTTTGCCTGTGTGATTTCTTCCCCCACACAGTTTGGAAAAGTGTAATTTTATTTCCCAACACTATCAGAAGTTTAATGCTGGAGGATTGGTTCAAACTCCCAACTTTTCATGTACCGGTCACAACCCTTAGACTGTGCCACTGCGATTGGCTCCAAACCTCTTTTTGTCAGGTCCCAGTCGTCCCATGTAAAGCTGTCCTTTTTAAAAGTCCAATCAACTCCTTCTTTCCAGCACTGTTACCCTGCAGGTTGCTGCCCCTTTAACCAGCCTTCCCTCGGCTATTTAACAACTTGTGGCTTACTCTATGCCCGGGCCCCGCCTTGCAGTCTACGTCTCTCCTCCTTCGGCATCGAATGGAGTGAAGTGGGCGCCCTCCAACGGTCCGGGCTAGCCCCTCCTTTCGCCTCCTGTTACCCGCCGCATGCCTTGCTCCGTGCGAGCACGTCCTGGGCCCAGCTGTGTACTGTTCCTCGTCTGGATGTCCGCTGCCCTCTCTCTCTGCTTCCTCGCCAACTTCCGACCTGGCGATTCTCCTGCTTGGCTCCTCAAGCTCCCGACCCTGGCTTCCTGCTTCCGATGCGGCGGTCCTCCAGCTGGGTTTCTTCAAGGCTCCTGGTCCTGGCTTCGGTTCCCGACGCGGTTATCCTCCAGCTGACCTGCCTTGCTGCAACGGTAGGGGTTTTGTTCCTTCTCCTCACAGCTAACGCAAGTTTGGCCGATCGAGTGGAGGGAAAAGAAAATGTTTCTCTTTCCCTTTCCAGGCCCTAGAAGCTTACTCGAGCGAGGTGAGCTTCTTACCTGGTTTTTGCTTTCCCCCCATTGCTCAGCCCTACTTATACTCCTTAGCCCTTGTGTTATTCCAGTGGGGGGGCTGGCCCTCCCCTGGCCTCCCTGCTGGTTTTTCTCACACCTTTCCTGGTGTTGCTGGCTGCTGCCCTGGCAACGCTGGGGCGGGGGCGCCACCTGGCTGCCTCTCCCCTTTTTGTTTTCGCGCCATCTCGCCCCCACCCTACGCCTAACCCCCAGGCCCTCCATCGCGCCTTACTTTGTACGACCCGGGGCCTGGGGCATTACTCTCGGGGAGAGAACGCGGGTTCCTCCCCAGTGCTGTGTGTTTGGATGGCTCTGCACATCAAAGTACATATTGAAAGTAATTGGGAATATTAGTATTTATTTTGGATTTGATACCACTTTTGTTGAAAAGACAAGTAAAACTAATTCCACTTCGTACCATCTTGCTTTTCTCTTTTGTAAATAATGATGTTGTGCAGTCTTCTAGCAATACACGTTTAAGCTACACTCTGTTTATGTACCTTTGACCTGTCGGGATCCACATCGATTCTCAGACTAGTGCCAAAGTATTTCTCCACATTTTTCACTATATTGTACCCTGACCCAGAAGTTTCAATATCCGTGTTCATCTGGATTTTCAGATTTGGAAATCAGAATGTCATCGACAGGCTGCTGTTGTAAAGCCTCTGTTTTATACATATTGGGAACACTGTCTACTGTATAATATACAAAAATGTATTTCATATCCTCTTGCACAATCTTAACCATTCAGCTCCACCTCAATCTCTACTTCCTGGTCGTTATTCCACCCTCGTGTTTCTGCCCTTGTGGCATACGTTTAAAGAAGAACTCCGTTCTGCCCCTCCACCCGATCTAAAGTCCAGCAGAAATCTGGCCAGACCCCCCCCCCTCTCTTCTGCCCCCCACCCCCCATGTGGCCATGGTTCAGATGGCCTCCTCCGGACTGCATTGTCGACCACCTTGTTAAATGAGTAGAGCGAGGCAGCTGAGTGTACTAAGTTGCAACATGACGCCCACGTCTCTCTTCCTTATCACAATAATTACAATTAAGGACACCCTCCCCCCCCCCTTTACACAGCGGTCCATTTTCACACCTTCCCGTTTTCTTTCTTTTTTATGTTCCAGTTCTTGCTGTTTTTTTTTCTCCCTGACCTACTAAGACAGGACTCCTTGTATTGGACCGAATTGGGGCCCTACTTAATTTTTCAAAAGGACAAGTGCGTATGCTGTGCTTTGGTGACAGTGAGAGGACGACACCCTGGCAATGATGGTCTCCCTTTGCTCCTGTTGGGCTGGGCAGTGGGCATTGTGAGCCTAAATTGTCACAATGAGAATGTTCCCCACTGGAAAATTGGGTCAACAGAAGACTCCCTCTGTCCCTGCCGGGGTGACGGACCCAGGTTCAGAAAAGAAGGGATTAGCTGCCGAATGGAAGATGAAGCTCTGCAGCAGGTCCCTGCACAGAAAGGGAGTCTTGCGCGAAAGCCTCTGCAGTCTAACTTGGACCTCAAAGGGCAAACATAGGAACTCTCTCAAAACCACAATCATTGAATCCAGAGCTCAAACAGAGGTTTATGGGGAGCATAAGATCAGTATGTGCGCTCCTGAATCCTAGTTTAGCATCTCTGGAAAGCTCATACACCGCACTCCAGAAGGATAAAGTTGAGAAGAATGCTACTGTATATTTTATCTACTGCAGGCATAGCATTGGCAAAGGGCTTCAGTAAGAGACCTGAAAGGGAGGCCTTCTTTCGCTTCTGATCCCTCTTCCAGTTCTACTGTCACCAATAGGCCGGAGTCCTCGCTCTGTTTGACATAGGTTAAGACTGAGGATTGGAGAAACATTACAGGAGAAATTTGTATTTTGTTTATATAGCGCTTTACTCCAAAGCCCTTTACAGATTAACAACAATAAGAAAACATCAAACATGGAACATAGAAACAATAAAATATACATGAATCAAACCAGAAGAACAGCATGTGTAACAATTTGCATTTGAGAAGTAAGGGAAAAGGAGAGGTATGGGAAGGGGGAAAGGGAAAGCGAAAAGGGAGTAAAGAGTAGTAGGGAGGGTGGAGATCAAAGGGGAGACAGGGAAAGATAAAGGAACAGGAAGATGGAGTGGGGAGGAGAAAGAAGAGGAGGAAGGGGCGAGAAGTAAGGGAGAGGGGTGAAGGAGTGATTTTAAGGAGGAACGGAACGAGGAATAGGTGGACATGGAGCGTATAGTGAAAGGAAGGGAATTCCAATGTAGGGGGTCAAGGAGCTGCAAGGAGCGGGCACGACAAGAGGCACAAGGAGGTGGGGGAACAGAGTAAAAAGAGATCAGCAGAGCGTAGGGAGCGAGAGGGGGCATAGGAGAGAGGAGAGGTAAGAAGGGGCAAGGTCATGAAGAGATTTAAAAACGAGACAAAGGAAGTGAAATTTAAGTTGGGAGTGGAAGGGAAGCCAGCCTAGGTTGGAAAGTGAATTGGAGATGGACTCATGGGGCGAGAGAAGACAGAGGATATGGATGGCAGATTGTTAGAGTGATTTAATGGGAGGGGAGACCGAAAAAGAGAGAACAGTAGAAAGGGCGTGAAAAGATGAGGGAAGAGATTAAGAGTTTGGTAGCATGGAAAGTGAGAGAGGAACGGACTTTACGGATATTAAAGAGGTGATAGCGGCATGAGCGAGTAGTAAGGGAAATGTGGTAAGGAAAGGCAAGAGTCAAAGTAGATTCCTAGATTCCGGGCATGAGTAGAAATAGGAAGATCAGGTGGGGGAAAATGAATAGAAGGAGGGGGAGAGGGAGGAGGAAGTGTGTTAGAAGGGAAGAATAGGATCTCAGTCTTGTCAGTATTAAGAGAGAAAATGTGGTGATATCTAGTTTTTAATGGCAGGAGGAGAGTTTTAGATGAAAGTCAGGGGTAAAGGAAGAGAAGGAGAGGAACAGTTGAGTGTCAGCGTAGAAATGGTGAGAATTTCCAAAAGAGGAGATGAGAGTAGCGAAATGAAGTATAGAGAGAGAATAAGAAGGGCCTGAGGACGTCCCGTGCTCCTTTTTTTTCTTCGTCTTATGCTGAAAACGTGCTTTTTCTGCCTTCCATTTGTCTACTACCAAACTCCCCTTCAAAGGAAGAATCCTATAATAAACATAGAAATAAACTGGATTAAAAATATTGCATGTGTTCCAATAGAGACAAACTGGTTTTATGCACACACCCTAGGTTCTCACCTAAATTTATATCTAAATTCCATGTAAACCAGTCCATCGAGCTTCCGGCTTTCTTCCAGAACCCGCAAAGCTCGGCTGAGGTGAAACTACACACCCTAGATGTGCGTAGGGCGGTCCTCTACTATGTAAATAAGACCAGACCGCTAAGGAAAACAGATCAACTGTTTGTCTCCGTAGCTACAGGCAGAGAGGGGGATCGCGTCTCTAAAGGTGCCATCTCGAAGTGGATTATTAACTGTATCCAGCTGTGTTACTCACTCTCTGAAAGAACTCTGCCTTTCACGCCAAGAGCCCACTCTACTAGAGGCATTGGGGCCACTCTGGCTTTCATTGCAAATGTACCCCTTGACACCATTTGCAAAGCAGCTACTTGGAGCTCTATTCACACTTTTACTCAGCATTACTGCATTGACACCCATTCCAAGGCAGATACACAAGTGGGACAAGCGGTTCTAAGACACCTGTTTGCTCATGACCCTTCTCACATCCCACCTCCTTCTTCAGGTACTGCTCGCTAATCTATGCACAGCATGTGATCTAAGCAGATTCCACAAGCCTCAGAAGGGATACATTACTCACCGTAATCGTATTTCTGATGCTTGCATCTGCTTAGATTCACATGCGACCCACCCTTCCTCCCCTCTGAGAGAAGGCGCATGATTGCTTGTAGTCTTACCTTTCTGTCTATCTGCTTGGATTATCTGTACTCACGCTACTCCTCATGCTACCTCATGTCAGAAAAAATACAATCTGAGGATCCTAGACGCGTGAGGGATCTTGGGTACAGTGGACGTCACACTAGGGATAGTATTACTGGCACGCCCTGTGTCGACGCCCATTTTCGAGTTTCGAAAAACAAACTGTAATACTCCGCAGCTTCCACTAAATGTCGGCCTATGCACAGCATGTGAATCTAAGCAGATACAAGCATCAGAAATACCATTACGGTGAGTAATGTATTATATATATATATATGAAGAAAAAAAGAGGGGAAGGACCGCACTCTCCGTGGACCCAGTAAAATCCTGCAATCCCAGAAGGGAAGGAAAGGAAACGCAGCTCACACGGGATAATAGGAAGTCATTTAATGAAAAAAACTGCACATAATGTGCAGAGCAAATGGCTGGGGAAACAGCAAAACAGAGGCAGGACGCCTATGGGCTCGACCTGCTTACAACGCGTTTCACGCTCAACTGAGCGCTTGATCACATAACACAACAAAGGGCAAAGACACAGTTAAGAAAGCATGTAGTCCATCATCTATGTCAATTGAAATAGGGGTGCATATAGGGACTGGTTCAATGGCGGCCATGTTGGAAGGGAAAGTCGGATCTTAGCCAGCAATGTGACAAGCTAAGATCGATGGAAGAGGTCAATTGAATAATCAAATTATACCTGCTTTAAATATAAAGACCAAAGGCATCCAAGACAAACAAATGGTCAAATACCGAAAAATAGCCATTTGAGCCGATTCCCATGCACCCCAATTTCCACCGTGTATTACTGGTTAAAAAAAAAGACATTACAATACATATTTGGTAATTAAGTGAGTGCATAGTGCGCTTGCATAAATCCGATTGCATCTTATATGAATCGGTCAGTCAATTGTAAATCAGGCTAAAAAGCAACATAATGCCATCATATACATGGAAGTTAAAAGGGCCAACCAGTATGTCCTCTCAAAGCAAACTGTATATGCATATCGACAGACTATACAAAGATAGATAGACTGTGCCACCCTGGCATCCAGAAAGGACAATATGGCTTTGTGCAAACAAGCAAGATAGCAGCATAAGTATGTACAGGATGGCAAACATTGCATCACATTCGTAATAATATGTGCAAAGAGAGCACCATTGCAGTTCCGGTGGCTAAGTGCCTGCCAATAATGGCTTCTATAAGCCAACTAAACCATAGATCTTGTGCAAAAATGCAAGCATGAAAGCATGTACAATATGATCAAAGATCCATCATGATCGCAACATGAATATGTGTAAAAGAACAAAAATACAGTCCTGGTAATAAAATGCAAGGCTACAATAATTTATACAAGTCAATCAAAAAGCATTTCATACTCTAACCAATATTGACATAAAGTGCAAGTGCAAGCCAATCAAGAGCAACATGAAAATGTGCAAATAAGCAAAGTCACGTAGGCAACCACAATTAGCAGCAATATGGCAGGAAAATTGGCAGATTGTATCATCAGCACATCGCAAATGAGAACTGTGCAGACAGCCTACACATGACTAGAACTGTATAATGCGGGCATGAGACCCATAGATGTATACTTTTTTAGGCCTGACTGAGTACCTGAACAAAAGCAAACAAATTTGGAATAAACGTATACAAAATGCACGAATAAAAATGTATTGTAATAAAGAGTTAGAAAAACGAAGAAACCAAGTAACCATAGTGGAGAGGGTGACATAGAATACCATATTATTGAACACCAGAGACTACAATGAAAAAATAAATAAAATGTGCCTAATGTCCTCCTAGGTCATGAATGCAGCAACTTGAAAATAAAAACAATCCCAATTACAAACCATAATGATAATGTAGCCACCATAGTGGTAAAGAGAAAGGATGAAACTTGAACACAGGTCAGGGACTGATCAGTGAAATGAAAAAAGCATTTTTTTTCCAAAAAATATACAATGAAAGAAACAATCCCGTCAACTAAATATAATCAAAAGGATTAGTAGAGGAAGGCAAACCAATCCAAAGAACAGCAGGGGGTAAATACTCTCTTATGTACCCAAAAACGTATAAAGCTTCTCGTCGAGATTGTGACCATTAGGGAACTTGGTGTCAAAATCCAAAATGAATCTGGTCTCCAGCTGTCTTAGTTTTAACACGCGTACTCCACCTCTAGGATGGATCGGAATGTGTGCCACCGCAAAAAAATTAAGAAGAGTGAGGTCATTATTATGTTCTTGCTTAAAGTGCTTGGCCATAGGGTATGCGGGATCTGAGTTTTTAATTGCCCTAAGGTGCTGCAGTATTCTGAGCTTAAGCTTACATGTGGTACTCCCGACATACCATCTCATGCAGGGACATGAAAGAACATAAACCACAAAGGCAGTATCACAGTTCATCGAATACTTGATTAACTGATTGCATTGGGTGACTGGATGTAAAAAGGATTTACATGCAGTGGCATGAGCACAGGCCTTGCATTTAGAACATTTGTTAAAGCCTATGGGGGATTCCATCAATAATTTCATGAGAAGGATTGGTGTTAATAGGTGACAAAAAACTAGAGACTAGTTTATCCCTGAGCGAGGGTACACGTTTGTACGTGATGGTTGGACGTTTGGAAAGTAAAGGGCATAAGTCTTTGTCAACGATGAGAACCCGCCAATGTCGCTCTATGATTTGGCGGATATAGTTATAGGCATTGTCAAATGTGACAATAAGTCGGGGTTCATCATCGACGGCAGTTCTAGCAGGCTTAATGCCGTATAAATGGTCCCTGCATAGTCTGCGTGCTTTGGTATAGGCCATTTCTATGATTCTGCACTCATAGCCTTGCTTGACAAAGTCTAGAGCCGCCAAGGCACAATAGTGGTCAAAGGATGCTAGATCTGTACAATTCCTGCGATATCTGATGAATTCACCATATGGAATACTAGGTTTACATGACGTAGGATGACAACTAGTTGTATGTAAGGGTAGACCGGTGTTTGAGGGTTTTTTGTGTAGTGCTGTGTGAAAACCAGATCTTTCAAGGGTCACAACTACATCTAGGTAGACAATTTCAGTCATACTGTTACACTCTGTGAAACGCAAATTAGACATGTTAGTATTGATATGTTTCACAAATGATTGCCACTAAACTTCGGTCCCCTTTCATATGACAAAAACATCGTCATTGTATCGCCACCAAGCGACAATATGTGTGGCAAAGCTGAATGCAAGCAAATCACTGAGAAAAGTGGCCTCCCACCATCCCATGGTCAAGTTTGCATAGGATGGGGCAAAGGTACTGCCCATGGCGGTGCCCCTTACCTGACGGAAAAAGGAACCCTCGAACAAAAAGACATTGTTATTTAGGCAGGACAGCATTTCAAGGATCATGGAACTATGACTATGAAAATTCAGTGAGCGGGTGTCAAGGAAATATTTACAAGCTCCCATACCAACTTGATGGTCAATGGAGGTATAAAGGGAGACAACATCAAGGGTTGCTAGAAGCAGACCATCCTCCCAGGGTGTGTTAGAAATATGTTGCAAAAAGTCCTTGGTATCCCGCAAGGAAGAGGGTAAAACTGACACAAGAGGAAATAAGGTTTCGTCAACAAACTGGGCCAAATGCTCAAGGAGGGAACCACATAAAGTAACAATAGGTCTCCCCGGTGGATGAATAAGAGATTTGTGAGTTTGGGGTAAAAAATAGATAGTAGGTATAGTTTAACAGGAGGGAACAAGACATTTAACAAAATCATCATCAATAAGGCCAATGTCAACCCATTTAGTACACAAATTTGTAAGTTCAGACTGTATGTCACCAAAAGGATTTTTTGAAAATTGGGCATAGTATAGTCGATCCTTGAGTTGACGATTGGCCTCCGCCACATAATGTACTTGGTCTTGAATTACAATGTTTGACCCCTTATCGGCCGGTTTGATGATAATATTCGGCAGGCTTTGTAGTTCGCCGATGGCCATAAGTTGGGCAGAGGTGAGATTGTGTTTATTCTTGATGGTACTTCTCCGTAGTTTTCTGAAATCACTAATACACAAATCGTAAAATGCTTCGATACATCCACCAACGGGGAACTGTGGATTAAATTTAGATTTACCCTTGAGTTTGGTGTGTACATCCCAGTCAGGGTCAATGTCAAAATCAGCAAGACAAGCATTGGAGGGATCAAAGTCAGAATCTTCAAGGCAGGCCAGATCCATAAGAGATGGAATATCAGAGATCAAAAGGTTAGTACGGCCCATACGAGGTGTTGGTGGTTTTGGCACGGTAGGGTTTAGAGAAAAAAATTTCTTAAGTCTGATCTTTCGGATAAATTTATCTAAATCAAGGCGTGCCTGGACGTAGTCAAATGCTTTGGTGGGGCAAAATTTAAGTCCAAGCGAAAGAACCAAGGTTTGGGCTTTGGTGGGGACATGAGAGGACAAATTGGTAATTTGACACAGCTTCATATTGTCAGTGGTTATTTTTTGGTCCCAGAGCGCGTTGCTCTGCTCTCTTGGCATATTTCTGGGCCGTTTCCCACGCTGGCCTCGCCGAGTTGTTTTCCTCCTCGCGATTTCTGTCCCTTTCCTTTTCCTCTGCCTCAGCCCTTTCCGCGTTGCTTTTGATTCTTCCCATCCAGGCATAGCAGCCGCATCTCGTCTAAAAAATGTAGTCTAACGGAAGGCTCCTCATTTTCAAAAACTGAGACATCTGATTCAGACGAGATAGAACCGGGATCACCACCAACAGTAGGCTGGGTTGCAGGATTTTTGCGTAATGAATCAAATCTTCTAGCAAAGATCCTGCCTGTTTCATAATCAATTTTATCCCTAATGAACTTGCAGTGTTTTCGTTGCTTAATGTCATCTTCATATACGAGCAAGGCTTCATTGATTTTAACACAGAGTTGTTTCCCCTCCTCAGAAGGCGACATTTTGTTGAGTTCCGTTTCCTTTTTCGCAAGTTCTTCCAGTGCCT
Source organism: Ambystoma mexicanum (assembly GCF_040938575.1). Lineage (NCBI taxonomy): Eukaryota > Metazoa > Chordata > Amphibia > Caudata > Ambystomatidae > Ambystoma > Ambystoma mexicanum. The sequence goes on from NC_090939.1 coordinate 824,759,325, forward strand.
TTGCTCGATCTGATTTGGCATATTTAACCAGGATGGTAAGGAAATGTGCTGAACAGCCTTTACTGGTGTCTCCCCATTCCTGGAGCATGCCAGGATCTTGGTCCTCAAAGGAGGGTATTGTCAGAATTCGTAGTCCTCGTGGTATACGTCCAACGTCCAAATAAGTTTGTAAAGAATGTTCCTCCCACCATTTGGAAATTTCCTTCCTCTGTAATTTTTCAACGTCTTTGAGTAAAGTTATTTCAGGATTGAGGCTTGTATTATTCTTTTTTGCCCCAATAGTGGGTAAAGAAGTGGGCATCACTTGAGATTCACTAAAGAGGTCCCTGGCCTGTGCAAGCCGAGCTGCTGCCCAGGCGTCCTGCATGTTTGAAATGCTGAAAAAACCCTGCCACTTGAAATGTCCAAAAGAGAATAAATTGTTTCAATGGACAAAACTTCCAAAATGAATGTAAACCATTCACCTCAAAACACGTGTGAGCAAAGAAATGCGTTATTTAACATAGGATAGCCACGGCATGCCCAAACTATTGCAACCGGCAATATAGAACGGCAACAAGAAAAACTAGGGTGGAGTACCAGAACAGTACGAGATATATATATTTCTGAGGCTTGTGGAATCTGCTTAGATCACATGCTGTGCATAGGCCGACATCTAGTGGAAGCTGCGGAGTATTACAGTTTGTTTTTCGAAACTCGAAAATGGGCGTCGACACAGGCGTGCCAGTAATACTATCCCTAGTGTGACGTCCACTGTACCCAAGATCCCTCACGCGTCTAGGATCCTCAGATTGTTTTTTTCCGCCATACTGGTCGGAAGCATCTTGCGGAGTTCCCTGGCCTTAGCCATACTTTTGCTAATTATTGAAGTAAAATTATTTATTCTCGACGACGGCTGGAGAAGACATCGACCGTCGGCTGCTGCACGACGGATCTGGGCCTCGGAAGGCCGCTGGCCTCGGCCCGGGCCTAGTAGGCCGCTGGCCTCGGCCCTGCAAGTAGGGAGAGTGGGGGGTGGTACATACTCTTCACTCTTGGTATATAGGTACACCTTATATATTTCCTACACTTACCAGCCCGCTGCCTCAAGGTGCGTATGGAGGGTACCCCTTTCCAATTCTGCCCCAAGTGCAACCGCAAATACCCTTGGGTCGACAGGCACGCCACGTGCAACCTCTGCTTGCCGAGGGACCACCCCGAAGCGAACTGCAGAGCGTGTAGTAGGTTTAAACCTAAAACACTTAAGGACTGTTCGACAAAGCGTTGGGCCCACCACGCCAGGCAGGCAGCCATGGCAGCGGAGGGCGCCTTCAGCGATGGCAGCGACGCCGTACTTTCGGACGGCGAGGGCATTACGGCGTCTAAAGACTGCCGAGCGCAGGTCCCCGACCTCGGAAGGTTGTCCGGCAGGGCGGCTATGCGGAAGACCCCCGGCGACGCAAGCGCTACACACCCTACACACACTAAGCACACTAAGTCCAACCGAACCTCGACGATGTCGACTTCTCGGAAAGAGGCACGGATAGAACGGTCCGACTCGGTGTCCTCTGGGCGCTCTCGATCGAGATCGCCTCATGACGCAAGGCAATCATCCACTCTTGCCAAGAGTGCCTCGCTCCCTAGATTAACGGAAGTTCGATCGTCGGAAGACGAAGACGACTTCCACCCCCAGGCCGCGCTCCAAGAGACCGAGAGCGCAGTTAACACCAGCGAGGCCCCACGCTCGAAACAAGATACCTCTCCCGACCCTCGGCGCCAGGCGTCGAAAGTCTCTGGGGCCTCCAAGGGGCAGGGAAAACATTTTTCCACGCACGGGGAGGGAGGGAAACAGCGGAAAGCTCAGCCTTCCACTGCTGTAAGACCATCCTTCCACCCCAAGCAGACAGATAAACATAAATCTACTGGGACATCAACATCCAGCAAGGGTACCCTTGATAAGTCCTCTAAGCTGCCTTCTAAAGTCATACCCTGTTACAAAGAATGGTCCAGTGAGGACATAGACAGGGTCATGTCAAGGATGTCTTCCTTAGCTGATTTTTATGACAAAAACCCAGAACATTTCCTTTCGTATGACCCTCAAGGGGCCACACCCTCAGGCTCCTCTGATCCTATCCCCCTAAGTAAAAAGGCCCGGGTCGAAAGACCTGACCCCTTCGAGGTGCAGCCTTACTCTACTCCATACTCTACTCCACACCCCAGATACCAAGGAAAACCTTTCCCTGAAGGGGACCAGGAGTTTACAATTATGGAGGAACGAACCGGGTCTGAATACTATGCGGAGGATGAGGACCTGGAGGAGGTAGAAGATGAGCAGGAAATTTACAGAGTAGATTCCCCGGTAGAAAGCGAAGCCCCAGTTACCGACTCGCCAGTTGATAACCAACCCCTCCTTAATGAAGTTCTTGCTCGCGCAGCAGAACATTTTCACATCGACACACATGGTGTACAGGAGGAAAGGGACTTCGCAGAAGAGTTGGTGGGAGAGAGGAGGCCGGTCGCTCAGACCATCCCTATCCTTAAATCCATCCAACGTAGAATAGCTCCATCCCTGGTGAATCCTAACCTCACCAGAGCCGTCAACCCCAGAGTCGAAAAACTTTTTCGGGCAGCCCAATCTGACCCTCTTTATATAAGAGGTCATCTTAAACCAGACTCCCTAGTGGTTACCAACACTCGGAAGAGGGCTGGGACACCCTTATCGTCGTCAGAAGCTCCTCCCGACAAGGAGAGCAAAAGACTGTACGGGTTTGGCAGGAAGGTAGCCTCAACGTCCGCCTACCAAGCAAGGATTGCAAACTCCACCACCCTGTTGGCAAGTTACAACTGCCATCAATGGGAAGAGGTCGCGGCGCTCATAGCCTCTGCTCCTGAACCGTTAAAGGGCCAGTTGGCTCGGATCTCGGCAGAAGGGAGAGCCGTGTCTGGTTGCATATTAAAAGCAACTTTCGACGGTGCAGACAACGCAGGAAGATTGATAGCAGAAAGTACTGTTATCAAGAGACATGCGTGGGTACGGCAGTCGGGGTTCAAAACAGAAACACAGGCTTCATTAATAGACAAGCCAGTGGAACCAGATCTATTGTTTGGGAAAGCGGTCGAAGACGCACTTAAGAATGCCAAGGACGAGTACGAGACTCTCAAATCCCTTGGCCAGCTTACCAACAAACCCCCGAACCAGAGGGGGAACAGTAATTTTCGTCGCCCACGCGGCCAAAATTCACAAAGAGGCAACTATGCCCAAGGACAGGGTACACAATGGAACAACAACCAGCAGTCTACCCAAAGTTACAGCAAGGGTAACAAGAGAGGTCGTGGAAGAGGCAGAGGCAGCCCCAACAAGGGAGGCGCCACGCCTCCGCCAAAGCAGTGACGCTCAGTTCAGGGTCCCTTCTCACGCAACCCCAGTAGGGGGACGCATTTCCAACTTCACCCAGGCTTGGGAAGGGATCACCTCAGACAGATGGGTGCTGTCAACAGTGTCCACAGGATATTGTATAGAATTACTGCAGCGTCCCCGGAACCACCCTCCACGACAAAGAATACACTCCTTAGAACATCAAAAGATCCTTCTCGAGGAGATCGCCATTCTGCTAGAAAAGGACGCGATAGAACTCGTCCCAGGACACCAGGTAAACAAGGGTACCTATTCAACTTACTTCCTTGTGCCAAAGAAAGATTTAACAATGCGCCCAGTATTGGACTTACGGCCTGCCAACAAGTATGTCAAGCCCCAAAAGTTTCGTATGACTACGCTACAAGAGGTAATCCCCCTCCTAAAAAAGGGGGATTACATGGCAACCTTGGATATGAAAGATGCTTATTTTCATATTTCCATGCTCCCAGCACACAGAAAATACTTGCGCTTCAAGGTAGACAGTCGCCACTACCAATTCAAGGTACTGCCCTTCGGGATAGCTTCAGCACCAAGGGTATTCACCAAGGTACTGGCGGTGGCAGCTGCACACCTACGCAGGGAGGCAATTCCAGTGTACCCTTATCTGGACGACTGGCTCATAACGGGGGAAACCCCAGGAATTTGCAGGTCAAACATTCAGAGGACTATCGACCTCCTCCACGAATTAGGCTTCTCCATCAACGAGAAGAAGTCAAGTCTGGTGCCAAGCACCTCAAAACAGTTCCTAGGAGCAATCCTAGATACACAGAAAGGGTTGACCTTCCCTTCGGAAGAGAGTATCCGGAATATACTACTGCAAATTCCACATTATCAGTCAGGTCAACAAATAACGGTACGCAAAGCAATGCAGTTACTGGGCATGATGGCGTCATGCATTTACCTGGTCCCCCACGCGCGTCTGCGCATGCGTCCCATGCAGGAATGGTTGGCGAAACAGTGGTCTCAGGCAAGTGGTCAGTGGGACGATCTAGTGGTCGTTTCGCCAACACTAGTACAGAGCTTACACTGGTGGACAAGAGAAAATCTCGCAAGGGGAAAACCCTTTTACGATCCCGAAGTACAGGCAGTGGTGACTACAGATGCATGCCTGACTGGGTGGGGAGCTCACCATCTCCACCACACAGCTCAGGGTCTCTGGTCTCACTCAGTAGCCAAGAACCACATCAACCTGCTAGAGCTTCTGGCAGTATTCCGAGCGCTTCGAGCGTTCAAGCCCCATCTGCTAAACTTGTCGGTACAGATCCGGACGGACAGCACGACAGCCATGTTCTATCTGAACAAACAAGGAGGGACTCGTTCGCCAAATCTGTCCAAGCTTGCCCAGAAAATCTGGATATGGGCACTCAGACGGAACATCTTCCTGTCATCGCAACATGTTCCAGGGGAGCTCAATTCCCTAGCAGATGCCCTAAGCAGAGACTCCCTCCCAGAAGAACACGAATGGGTCCTTCACAGGGATATCGTAGAAGATCTCTTCTCTCAGTGGGGTTTCCCCACTATAGACCTATTCGCCACAAGCGAAAACAAACAATGCCCAGGATTTGCATCCAGGTTCCCCCAGCCAGACTCCCAAGGGAACGCCCTGTGGATGAACTGGTCAGGGATGTTTGCGTACGCTTTTCCACCAACTCCTCTCATCAGGAAAGTAGTGTACAAGATGAACAAGGAATCTATGACGCTCATCCTAGTTGCTCCCATGTGGGCGAGACAACCATGGTTTCCACACCTACGCAGGATGGCGGTGTGCGAGCCCATCAAACTCCCAGCCTGGTACAACCTACTGTCCCAGCAACAAGGTCAAACAGTGCACCAGGAACCCAACTCAATGAACCTGGCAGCATGGCTCCTGAAGTCATAGAGTTTGGGCATCTCAATTTACCACAGAGGTGTATGGACATCCTAAAAGAATCCAGGAAACCAAACACAAGGCACTGTTACTTTGACAAGTGGAAGAGATTCGTTATCTGGTGCCAGAATAAACAAAATCAACCCAGTTGATTGCACTCCTTCCAACGTTGTAACGTACATGCTCCACCTGCTGGACGCAGGTTTGGTTTTTAACTCTCTGAAAGTACACCTGGCAGCCCTCTCGGCTTACACCACATCCCATAACAAAGTATCGTGGTGGAAAGTACCAGTAGTTAAAGCCTTCATGGAAGGAGTAAAGAGACTTCACCCTCCTATTTCGAACCCACCGCCAGGATGGGACCTCAACGTGGTGCTAGCTAAGCTCATGGGCCCCCCTTTCGAACCCATGCATAAAAGTAGTCTCAAACACCTGACTTATAAAACGGCCTTCTTAGTAGCCATTACCTCTATAAGAAGGGTCAGTGAAATTCAGGCTCTGTCAGTGCAGGATCCTTTCTTTACTATCCACAAAGACAAACTGGTTTTACGCACACACCCGAGGTTCTCACCTAAATTTATATCTAAGTTCCATGTAAACCAGTCCATCGAGCTTCCGGCTTTCTTCCAGAACCCGCAAAGCTCAGCTGAGGTGAAACTACACACCCTTGATGTGCGTAGGGCGGTCCTCTACTATGTAAATAAAACCAGACCGCTAAGGAAAACAGATCAACTGTTTGTCTCCGTAGCTACAGGCAGAGAGGGGGATCGCGTCTCTAAAGGCGCTATCTCGAAGTGGATTATCAACTGTATACAGCTGTGTTACTCTCTTTCTGAAAAAACTCTGCCTTTTACGCCAAGGGCCCATTCTACTAGAGGCATTGGGGCCACTCTGGCTTTCATTGCAAATGTTCACCTCGACACCATTTGCAAAGCAGCTACTTGGAGCTCTATTCACACTTTTACTCAGCATTACTGCATTGACACTCATTCCAAGACAGATGCACAAGTGGGACAAGCGGTTCTAAGACACCTGTTTGCTCATGACCCTTCTCACATCCCACCTCCTTCTTCTGGTACTGCTTGCTAATCTATGCACAGCATGTGATCTAAGCAGATTCCACAAGCCTCAGAAGGGATACATTACTCACCGTAATCGTATTTCTGATGCTTGTATCTGCTTAGATTCACATGCGACCCACCCTTCCTCCCCTCCGAGAGAAGGCGCATGATTGCTTGTAGTCTTACCTTTCTGTCTATCTGCTTGGATTATCTGTACTCACGCTACTCCTCATGCTTCCTCATGTCAGAAAAAATACAATCTGAGGATCCTAGAAGCGTGAGGGATCTTGGGTACAGTGGACGTCACACTAGGGATAGTATTACTGGCACGCCTGTGTCGACGCCCATTTTCGAGTTTCGAAAAACAAACTGTAATACTCCGCAGCTTCCACTAGATGTCGGCCTATGCACAGCATGTGAATCTAAGCAGATACAAGCATCAGAAATACGATTACGGTGAGTAATGTATCCCATATATATTCATGGCCATGCTAGTGGCCATGTAGTTATGGTTAAGTTGCTGCTTCCATAGGAAGAGCACTTTTTGGGTGGTTTATAACTCGGCTCCCCCTGGACGAATCCTTACCAAAGTTTCCAAAACAAGTATATGGGCCACTCTGAATTTTTATCCAAAGTTTGGTAAGGATTTATCCAGTGGGGCCAAAGTTATAGGGGGGGGGGTCCCAAAACGTTTTATTCCCATAGACTGAATGGGGGAAAAACTTTGCGCACGGCTACAAGCCAAACCACTGGACGGATTGTCATCATTTTTGCGGCTGGGGCAGGGGTTTCTTCCCCAAGGCGTGCTTTTGTAAATTTTGTGAGAAATCCTACTGTAGTTTCCTTTTAAAACGATCAAAAAGTAGCCCTCTAAAAATTAGTGATATCTATGTCCGCTTCGCGGTCCCACTTCCCTGTTCGCTCAGCGGAGCACATTTCTATTGGCTAATCGATGACATGCTGTTCGGCAAGATGTAGCGCTTTCACCGATTGGTTCTGCCGCAGCGTCAAGTGCGTACCGTTGTTTGGTACGGCCGCCATGGTCATATAGTTTTTGTGTTGTACGCCGAAATCCCCGCAAACAAACCCTTATGGAACACTGTGTGGAAAGGTAAGCTTACTTATATGTAGAAATAGAAAGTGAAACTGTGCTTTGTTCTTGTTACCGCTATCGTACCGTGCAGTGAAACTTGGTAGGCAATGTACGACAAGTCCTTACTGCGTGTACGTAAGAAGCCTCCCCCAAAAGTACAGTGGTTACACTGACGTCCTACATTTTGGAATCTGAGGCAGGTTTCGTAAACGCAGCGCATCTGCACGTGGTCAGGAGTAACAGTTCTCGTGATTGAGTGCTGCTATGTTGTTGCAAAATGAGAATGCATTTGCGCTCGGAGTGAAGGTCAGTTAATTTTATTTCCTTTTTTCAGTAGGCGCTCAATATAGTCGCACATGCAACAAGCCTCATAAGGGTCAATTGTTTTTCGACCTTGACATACAGGGTACAGAGACAGAAAGAATGTAGGGAGTCAGTTTGTGAAACATTCCCTTTGATATGTTATGCTTCAAAAAGGTTTGTGAAGTTCATGAAATATCAGTTGCAGACGACGTCTTCTTGCAAACTACTGTGACTGCGGAGGCCGCAATGGATGCAGTGCATATCATGTAAGCTTATTTTTGAGGCCTGTACACCAAACTGCCGTTATAACTGCCATTATGTACTTAATCTGCTAAAGAAAAAAAAATCTTACTAGTAATGCATTTGGAAGTTTGTGTGCTGTTGATATTTCAGATTGCACAGTACCGCTGTCTGTACGATGTCAGTACAATTTCTACTATTACCTACGAAATGTATGTGGCTTTCATTTTTTTTTACCCGTTATGTAGAATGTACATTGTCGCCGTTTGTAGGGAGATGGTACATTTCCCCATATAAAAATTATTTCTCTATAGAAATGTTGTGTTACACCTTACATTTCCGCAAAGGCTTCCTATTCATAGATCTCTTTTTTTTCATTTTCCCTTCAGTTACTTCCTTCCTTATTGCGAATGTCATGGATTGCAGCATCCGAGTGACGGTTATTTTAATCGTCAAATGCAACTATTCGTCACTGGTTGTATGTGCGTCATCATTGAATGGGATGACCGCATCGGACCTCTATGTCCGTACGAAGTTGTAGCAGTAAGAAGCAACATACCATCCTTTCTGGTGTCATAGTTCACAGCCAATCACGTCGCCTTGTACATCGCTGAGACAGCAATGCACCTACTGTGTCAACCACACCTAATTTCAGTGTGGTAAAACAAAGACGTCACCATTGCCACTAACATAAGTACCATAACATACTACTTTCTGCTGGACTACATCACAGCAATTGCCGCCCTCTTGTCAATGAATGTGAGAGGAAACCCCCTACTATGTTGCCACTGCATACTGTGTGTGTGATAAAAACGGTGGCGCCAACGCATGGTGATTGTGTGGGAAAACATCAATGTGACCGTCAAAATTAACATTTTCATTGTGCTGCAGGGACACAAACTTCCGATTTCTTTGCTACTGAGAAAAGGGCGATGATTTAGCGCTGTGCATTGTGAAGTAAAAGTAACTTACTACTTTTTACATGTTAGTGTGTTTTTCACCCATTTCATGTTTCCCTTCACAATGTGCCATGCTACTTTGCAGGTTGTAGTATGTTCTTTAATAGGTGCCGTATCACGGTACGTAAGTCTTTATGGAATCATTTGTTTATGCTGGCAAGGTACATTATCCAGAACGCTATTGCATACCACTTGCTTTGGCAACGTAAGGTGCAATGCCATCTATTATGCATTCATGTCGTTGGGGTACTTTCTCTTACCCAAATGCCCCAATTACCAAGAACAATTCTGCATGAAGACGCTATGTTGTCATAATTGCTATCTTTCTGAAAGTGGAAAACTGAGATCAGGTGCAGTGAAAGTATTTGCTGTAAAAAAACGTTTAAAAATCTATGCTTCTTTGTACCTTCTCACTACCCATTTCTTCACCCATTTCACCTTGTGACAGTTGCACAAAAATGTGTGCACCGATCGGTGGTAATGGTGTCGCTTTTCCTTTTTTACTTTCTGGCAGCTGTAATGGAAAGCGGCAAGACTTTCTATGCAACGGCCGCCTTCCCTTTCCATGGTGGCCATCTTGGAAAAGGATTTATTTTCTTCAAACGGGAACGCCGAAGGCGTTCCGGTTGAAGATAAAAAATCTTATTTTTTTTTTTTGGGTACAATGGGTTAGTGCCCTAAAGTCTGTATAACTAATGGCATTTAGCCCCCATTCTTTTAGGGTGCAATGGCCTTTACTGATTCAAAGACCTCGGTATGCACTCTTCCTTCTATTGTGCTGCAAACTTCTTTCACTTCTGTACGCACATTTTTGCCAAACATATTCCCTGTATTTTCCACACATTTATGGAAATGTCATTGAGCACGAGCAAACACCTTTGTGTTTTAAATGTGAGACTGTTTTCATACTGCACAAGTGTCGTCATGTCTACAAGAAATCAACGGTACGCCTTTCGTCTCTCAGAAGGGTACGCTGTAGGTATGCTTACTGGCCACAATGTCGGTGAGGTAAATAGTGCCATTTACTTGTTGTGACAAAACATAGCATTGCAGTCGCCATGTGCACCAGGCACCGGCTTTCTGTTAAAGGTGTTGCTGATAACCACACATTTTAGAACAAATACAAATCTTCTTCTCCCACTACGGTCACACGTTGTCCTTTTTTACTTTCTGGCAGCTGTAATGGAAAGCGGCAAAAGACTTTCTATGCAACGGCCGCCTTCCCTTTCCAAAGTGGCCATCTTGGAAAAGTATTTATTTTATTCAAACTGGAACATCGGAGACGTTCCGGTTGAAGATAAAAAATGCTTTCTTTTCCTGCAATGGATTAGTGCCGTAAAATCTGTATTGATAATGGCATTCAGCCCCCATTTTTTTAGATTGCAATGGGATTTATTGCTTCATAGACCTCGGTATGCACTCTTGCTTCTATTGTGGTGCAAACTTGCCCTGTTCAGTTGTGAACGGGAATTCTGCACCATGTGGCCATGCTGTGCTACAGCATATGCTACTGTTCAATCTGTAGAAAGATGGCCAGTGAAGTCAAATGTTGCTTTACAGTATGCTTATGTGTTACTATTGGAATCCTTCTACATACTCAATAAAAATGTTGGTGCACTTATGTTTTGCTTCACTTACAGTACTGCCAAACTATGCAAGTAATTTAAAGAACGTTTCTCAAAGCGACATTATGATTACGTTGCCCTACTAAAAACGTCCAAAATTCACTACAAAAAAAACTTTGTTAAAGGGACGTTATGGTTAAATTGCCCTACTCAAAACCTATGCCATTCTGTACAAAAACTTTGTAAAAAGGACTACTCCTACGTGCCGTCCCCTTTCCTCCATACTTATGGGACATCTCTCCGTCCTGTGGGACGGGACCAGAGCACTTTGTAAAAAGCATCCACATTATTCCAAACATTTGTCCTTCCTCTCTTTCTTGCCTGGCACGCGGCCGTAACCCTGCCCAACTAGGCTCCGCCCCGCGCATCGCCCATCAGTCCTTTTCTCCGCTCGTTCGGGACTAGACGCACTTGCATCCTCGGAAGATTTTCTTCCCTTTTTCCTCTCTGGCTCTCGCTAGCGATCGTTTACTAGTCTGTCTGTCGTTCAAACTAGACTTTCCAGATTGTTCATCGTGTCACCGTCGTTTCGCGAGGGTCGGATCCCCCTCCTCTTTGCTTAAGAGTGTTTGGGTCCGGATCACCGTTGGGACTCCTGTTTTTACCGCGACTCCCTTTCGGTCCGGGCACTTCAACGTCGGTTGGAGTGGTGGGAGGAGGTGTTCCGACAAACTCCTCCTTCACATTTTCAGGCGTTCATCGACGAGAAGAAAAAACGCCCGGTTAGTTCTTTACTTTTCAGAGCACCCCGGCCGGGGGTTACCTTTCCGGGTTTCTTTCGGGCCGGGAGGGGCGTTGATCGCCCTGAGGTGCCCATTGGGCCTAATAATTCTACCAGAGCTTTCTCCGAGGGTCTCCGTAAGGGGCCTGTGGATACCGGAGTACGCTCCGAGGCCCCTCCTGTGGGGGCTGTTTGTAGACCCAGTTCTACTGAGTCGTGGGGTACCGGAGCTCGCTCTGAGGCCTCTCTGTCGGCTTCCCTCAGAAATAAGACCGGGGTGCTCCCCGTGGCCTTGGGTGGGCTTGTCGTTACCGAACGGATGTTCGAGGCCCACGTAGATAAGGCTGTTACGGGACCTGGGTCCGAGGTCCCTCGTTCAGAGGCCAAAGCTACCAACAGTTTTGAGAGGCCTGAGAAGGCCTTGTCGGTGAAAGCTGTTTCTCACCATTCCCGGTCCTGCAGTAATACCGGACCTGTTGAGGGGGCAAAGAAGCAAAGTTCTTCTTTTACCGGCAGTGCCGAGGTCCTTCTTTCGAAGGCTGAGTTGGTGGTTGGTATGTCACAAAAACATTCAAGGCCTTACAGTACCGACTCTGCAGAGGTTCCTTATGTTAAGGCTAAAGTTAAGACCCCTGATCCATCAACGGGGACCCCTGCCTCACTTCCTCACGTGCTGCAGTTCCCCTTAGATGAGGACAAAATGGCGCCCGTTCCCGCCACGACTGTGCCGGCCATTTTAGGTGCTACCCCTACAACTACGCCATCGGCCTCAGGGGTAGGGTTTGGTCTCTTGGGTGAACATAGTCCCTTGTGCGCATCCTTATCGGCCAGTTTACAATTGGAACGCCCGGATGCCTCTTCCGCACAATGTTTCGTTGCCTGCGGGGTCGGCACCTTTGATTTATGTGGATACGTCGGTGGAGGGGCCTATGTGGCACCCTTCCCCATTACGTCCCTGGATTTGTCCACCTCATGAGGCCTCCTCAGGTTCCGAAACAGTCCCTGGAGGACGCCTTTTTCAGTAAATTTCAAACGCTTATGCGTACCGACTCCATGAGGGAATATTTCAAAGGGCTTTTCAGGGAGACATGTCCACCTGCACCTCCGGCTCCACCCGTTCCTCCAGTGGTTCAAGCTGGCGCCTCCCTTGCCTACGGTGCCTTCCCCGACTCTTCCGCGTTTCCCTCCATTGTCCCCGGTGGACAAGACAGCGCCTGACACGGCTCAGCAGGATCCTGACATATCAGATGACGCCCAAGGCGATCAGGTCAACAAGGACTTTCTCCGCTCTATTAAAGCTTTTCATGACCGGGTACTGGACATGATGAAAGTCCAGTCCAGGCCTGCAGCATCCTCTTCCACGACGGCTACTCAGGTTCTGGGAAAGGAGGACAAGCTCCTAGACTCCCTCAGAAGGAAAATCTTCGCCAACTCGGCCTTGCAGCTCAGGCAGACCAAGGCTGAATTGATTTTAGCGGGAGTTAACATGCGGATGTGGAAAGGTCTGTCAGAGTTTGAGGAGTTTATCCCGGTCGAGAAGCTAGAAGACTTCAAAGGTGGCCTATCCGACGCCAGGGTCTTGGCCCAGGATCTCCTGGAGGCTGCGGCTCATCACGTAGACACCTCGGCTCGGGGCCTTATGCTGGGGGTTGATAGCTCACGGCAGGCGTGGCTGCATGCCACTAAAGTTTCAAAAGAAGTGCAGGACAAGGTGTTGGACCTTCCGTTCGATGGTAAGGAGCTCTTTCATTCTACAACAGATGTAGAGCTCACCAAGACAAAGGATAGCACTCAGACAGCTAAGTCATTGTCTGTACTGGTTAAGGCTCCTTTCAAATACAGACGGTTGTCACAAAGTCGACCTTCCTCTGGCTTTAGGGGCTTCCTCGACCGCAAATCTCGCAGAGTGGATACCCCTGCAGGGAATAACAGCCGTAGGCAACAACGGATGCAGTTTTTCTCCCGCTCTTCAGCCTCCTCCTCAGGTTCAGGTGGCACCGCCACCGATAAACATACTAAATGAGGGTTTTCCGCGCTCGCACAAGACCCCGGTGGGAGGATGCATTGCGTCTCATTGGGAGGCGTGGCAGACCATCACAGAAGACAGATGGGTCTTGTCAGTCGCTCGGGCGGGCTTCCGCTTACCTCTACCCCCTACCCCACCCCTCAACCCTCCTTTTCATCTGTCGGGCTCGCCCTCCCTCAAAGCTGAAGTTCAGAAACTTCTGGACCTCAGAGCTGTGGAACCCGTTCTCCTTGGGGAGCGAGGGGAGGGCTTCTACTCCCGGGTGTTTACGGTGCCCAAACCCAACCAGGCTGGCCTGCGCACCATCCTAGACCTTTCCCAGTTCAATCTTTTCCTACCCTAAGAGAAATTCAAGATGATCACGCCCAGCCAGATACGCTCCTCCTTGCAGATGGGCGATTGGCTCAGCGTTGTAGATCTTCAGGACGCGTACATGCATATCCTGATTTGGAACGCAAACAGGAGATATCTCTGCTTCTCTTTGGGAGAGGAGCACTTCCAGTTTCGAGTGCTTCCTTTTGGCCTCGGCGCTGTGTCTTCACGAAGATGATGTCGGTGATTGCAGCCTATCTTCGTCTCCAGGGTATCCATGTGTATCCATATTTGGACGACTGGCTCTTACGCAGCCCTTGTCCGCTGGCAGCAGCGGACAATCTCCAGTCTCTCCTTCAGCTCCTGTTCCATCTTGGGCTGTCGGTGAACTGGCGGAAATCTTCCATGACGGTCTCGCAGGACCTGATTTTCCTGGGTTTTCGCTGGAACACGATCGACCGCAGAGTGTACCTGACTGGGGACAGAATGGTGGATCTGTTAGCCACGTGTCAGATGTTTGCGCAGTCGGAGAGCATGTCGGCCTGGTGGTTCCAGAGGCTTCTGGGCCTCATGGCCTCGTGTGTGCTGGCTCTTCCTCTTGCTCGCCTCAAGATGAGACGGACCTAGATGGCTCTTCGGAGTTCCTGGCATTAGGCTGTGGACCCGGATTCCAAGCGGATAATGATTCCGGATTCCATGAGAGTGGACCTGGATTGGTGGTCATCTCTCAGCAACCTGTCGGTGGGTGCGGGGTTTCAGGACCCAGCCCCCATGGTGACGATCATGACTGACTCCTCCCTTCTGGGGTGGGGTGCGATGTTAGATCTTATTCAGGTCTCGGACCTCTGGTCGCCTCAGGACAAGCTCTTGCACATAAATCATTTGGAGCTTCTGGCGATCTTTCTGGCCCTCAAGGCGTTCAGACCGCTCATTGCCAACAAGGTGGTCCGCATACGCACAGACAATGTGGTGTCAATGTATTACATCAACAAGCAAGGGGGAACGAAGTCTCCCCCGCCCTTGTGGACCTGTCCATCCAGATATGGGAGTGGGCCGTGCTTCATGGTGTCTGGCTGCTTGCAGTACACATCCCGGGCCAGTTGAATGTCACAGCGGATGCCCTCAGCAGGCGGACAGTGGTCAGCTACGAGTGGGAGTTGAAGGCGGAGGTCCTCTCATGGATTTTCTCACGTTGGGGCACACCGGAGGTGGACCTTTTCGCTACAGCGGTAAACAAGAAGCTTCCTCAGTATGCCTCCAGAGGGGGGCTGGGAGCCTCCTCTCTTGGGGATGCTCTCGAGATTCCATGGCACAACATGAGAGCTTACGCCTTCCCGCCTCTGCCTCTAGTCCATCAGGCAAGTTGGAAGCTGAAGAACTCTGTGAACTGTTCGCTTCTACTCCTAGCTCGTGGTGGCCGGCCAGGGTTTGGTTCTCAGAACTTCAACACCTGTCGGTGTATCCGCCGATCAGGTTACCAGTAACTCCTGATCGTCTTCATCAGGGGGAACAGCAGATGTGGCACCCCTCCCCACAATCGCTCAGCTTGGCGGCATTGTGCCTGAGTTCAGGTCTTTAGAGCATCTTAACTTGTCTACGGATAACATGCGTATTATCCAGGCAGCCAGGAAACCCTTGACCAGATTCTAATACAGGAGTAAATGGCTCAGGTTCTGTCCTTGGTGTTTGGAGAAGCAATTGGATCCAAGGGTGGCTACGATTGACACGGTACTGTCCTTCGTGTCCTCCCTAGCAGAGTCGGGTGTTCACGTTCTGTCATGCAGAACTTACCTTTCAGCGGTTTTGGCTTATCTTTCTACAGACCAATGTTCTTATTCTCTGAGTAACCCAGTGGTTAAGAGGCATCTTGCAGGCTTGACATGCCTCTACCTTCCGGTTCGTAGTCCGCATCCGCCGTGGGACCTTAATGTAGTCCTGACAGCGCTGTGCCATAAACCTTTTGAACCAATGGCCACGGTGGACCTCAAGTACTTATCCTGGAAAGTGTCCTTTCTGGTAGCTGTTACGTCAGCGAGGAGAGCGAGTGAGCTCCAGGCCTTGTCAGTGGAGCATCCTTTCTTGGTCTTTCACAAGGACAAGGTAGTCCTGCGGGCAAACCCGGCCTTTCTACCGAAGGTAACTGAATTCCATCTGAACCAGTCTTTTTTCCGAACCCTGCCTCAGAGGCTGAAAGGGTTCTGCACTGTCTTGATGTCGGAAGAGCTCTTAAGTTCTACCTGGACAGGACTTCCGAGCTTAGGAGTTCTTCTCAACTTTTTGTGACCTTTGGTAACCCTCAGGGTAAGCAGGCGTCTAAGGCGACTATTTCTCGGTGCATCGCCGCCTGCATCACAGAGTTTTTCACCGTCCAAGGGCTGAAACCTCCTAAGGGTATTCATGCACACCTGGTGCAGGGCAAGGCAGCCGCGGTTGCTTTTCATAAATATGTCCCCTGGGAGTCCATCGCTGGGGCAGCCACTTGGGCTTCCCCATCTGCTTTTTGTAAGGATCATTATCTTGACATGTGCTCAAGAGCTGATGCTCAGTTTGGTCAGGCTTTGCTGAAGAACATGTTTCAGTAAGGGATATTTCCATCCACCCGTAGTTCCTGTTGGGAGTGCTTGGGAATCTCCCATAAGTATGGAGGAAAAGGAACGGGACGTAGGAGTATAACAAGGTTACTCACCGTAGTGACCACCTTACTCCTAGTCCATAGTCCCCTTTCCTCCATACGCCCGCCCGCCGTCCCCTCTAATAAGGTTCCTCTGTTATTGCTAATAGGTCTCTGACCTGGCGATAGAAAAGGACTGATGGGCAATGCGTGGGGCGGAGCCAAGGTAGGCATGGTTACGGCCGCGTGCCGGGCCCCGTGCAAGAAAGAGAGGAAGGACGCATTTTTGGAAAAATGTGGATGCTTTTTACAAAGTGCTCCGGTCCCGTCCCACAGGACGGAGAGATGTCCCATAAGTAGGGAGGAAAGGGGACTATGGACTAGGAGTAAGGTGGTCACTACAGTGAGTAACCTGGTTAGTTATGAATACAAGTAAAATCTAAAAAACCCTGAAATTCGGGAGTTTAGTCTACCATAACTCCCGAATTTCAGGGGTTTTTAGATTTTACTTGTATTCATAACGTCCTTTTTACAAAGTTTTTGTACAGAATGGCATAGGTTTTGAGTAGGGTAACTTAACCAGAACGTCCCTTTATAATATATATATATATATATATATATATATATATATATATATTTTTTTTTTTTTTTCTTTCAATCTATGTGTAGTTTCCACTCTTTCTATTCATTTTCCTTCAGCTCTACAAGTTTGGACTGGAGAGGTAATCTTCTCCACTAAGAAGTACCATTACACACAGGTCTGCATATTGATTTCAAGATAACAGACTTCAGGGTTTAACACTGTTCATGATTTTCTGTGAATAGAATTATCTGTGCTAATTTGTGTTGCACAAACCTCTAATTTATGACTACGCTCCTCTCGGGCTGCATGATATCATGTTGGGCAATAGTATTTCTTGAGGACACTATATCCTGTGTGATTCTATGAGATCATGAGACGGGGATTCTTTTTTCATTTTGTATAACTATACAAAAATAATCTATATTCAATTTCTACAAAATGCTGTTAGTTTAAAACTGTGCCTCTCAATACAAAAATGTAAGGGTTTTTATGGAAATTGCATCTCACTTGGTACTCCATTTAAATGGGAGATATGGGGCACTGTAAAGACTGGAGGGGGTCTGTACTTCTGCTCTCTATATGGTAGAGGAGAGGCACAGAGGACCCCAGCCAAGATTCTCTATTATGGTAGCAATGGACGAACAATCAAGGCCTACCTTCTCAGGAGGTGGTGCAGGCTGAATCTTAAGTACAGTGTAGTCCCCAAGCACCCACAAAGGAATGTCCACACACTGTATTAGTTAAAACACAGCCTTTATATAATTAAGGTTCAAGGTTGTATACACAATCACAATAACTCACTTTGTGCTAAAGTGCATCAACTGTACTCTGGGTAAATGTCACACAAATCACTTAATAAAGGTAACCAACAATAGACACAGGAGGGAATGCAGTTGGTTAGAACAATTGGCAGACTACTGGCCCTTACCACTAGACAGTTCTGTGTGGAGATATCCCCACCCCACCTGGGCAACCTGTAAAATAAAGATACATCACAAGCCCAGTCCATATATTGTTCTTATGTCTTATTTCCTTATATAATGTTTCTACCACCCCAATGTACCTGGAATAGCAGAGGTCGACGACGAGTCATTGACGGATCTTTTTTGAGTGGCTCCCTTTAAAGCAGGAGCCACGGATCGTCGATCCCTCGAAGAAAGTGAACTCGGCATCGAGGCGGCAGCTTCGGTCCCAGCGGTGCTCGTCGACGACGGAGCGAAGACGTCCTGCAAGGAGGAGCCATGCGGGGCACCTCAATGTCGATAGTTCAGGACCGCAAAGAGTTTGTGAAGAACTGTGGCCCAGCAAGGGCGTCGAGTCGTCCGGTGTCTCTACGGTCTTTGAGTGGTGGGAAAACCACCGGCGGATGCTCCTCGGCGTGTCGACAGCCTGGCCTTCTCCCACGGGATAAGTCAGGCGGCGGTGCGGATGAGCATGTCCGTGAATAAAAGGTCTTAGGCAAAGGAGCGTGCGGCTCCAGTCGTCGATGGCACGGTGTCAAGCGGTCCTCTCTTCTGGGCAACACGGCTTCAACGGGCCTCAAGTGGTTGTGCAAACCTGCGAACCTTGGTCGATGGTGGACGGAATGTCCGGTGCTTATCTTCGTTCTCCTCGGCGGTCCCAGTCTCCGGTCGGCAGCCTGTCAGGGTCTGATTTCCAGGGTGCTTCGGCGAAGGTTAGCAGTGCTCAATGGTCCCTCGGAGCACAGGAAGAGGGCGCCTAACCAGGTCCTCTCTTGTATCAGTCTCGACGGCTTTTGGCGAAGGGAGACATCAGTCAACCTTCTTCAGGCTTGACTTCAAGATTAAGTGTCGGTTTCAACTTCAGCTTCTGAACTATTTCTAGCAGTGAGAGGCCCCCATATATACTAGTTGATGTCCCATTCATTCTGCTGGGTCACACTCAGGCAACCAATCACTCGGAAGGGCATTAAGCAGTCAGTCAGCCAATCGGGCATACAGTGCATTCATGCCATTCTCCTCCCTCTCAGACACTCAGAACAAGAAATGTGTATTGGGACAAGTACCTAGCCATTCAACACTACACACTGCATTCATACCAATTTCGTGCAGGGATGTCTCAGTCATTGTGTCAAACACTGATACCAGACATCCACAACAAGAAGTGCACATTGGGCCCACACTCCATTCACCCAGGTCTCACCCACAGGGTTTACCCACAACACAGACACTGTGAAGGCTCCAGCCAGTCTGGCCTGGACTTCACAACAACACCATATATGGAACTTCCTCCCAACAGCCAGTCAGGTGGAAGGGACAGAGTCAGGGCTTCTCAGGACTTTGGGAAACAAGGTAACTGGCAGTAGAAAGCAAGAGGCCACAGGGGCCATCTTGTTTCCTATCAGGAATAAACTGATTCCAATGGCAGAGCCTGGGTATCCCAAAAATGGAGGATACTCAGAACACCTGTCAAATTCAACATGGAGCTGCCACCAGCCCATACCCTGCTCTGTGGGCCTCACACAGGTGCCCAGAAACATACACTAGGGGCACAGGGTTGCACCCCCCACCCATGGGTGCCATAGTTCCAAGTTTATTTATATACATAGAGCAAAACAAATGCTTTGTATAACACAATTAATAGTATTGCAACACAAATTAAAAACAGATTAAAACCAATCGCAACTCTAATCTAATTATATTCCATACAATACAGTATATTGCATGATAAAGTCAGTCAATACAATGTAAGATTAGTACAATCCTTTTATAAAAAGCAACCATAAAATATATCAGATTTATGTCGTTGCCACTCATGAAATGTGACCATAGTACTTCCATTTCGACAGGCTCGAATTGATTGCTGTATGACTTCATATGTTTATAGTGCATTGCATGCAAACCATCACACACAATCAGTAGATGGTACAGCGTCTCAGTGGTATCATTACCACACAGACAACACATTCGTTCAGTACACAGTAATCCTAATTGGACACCTTTTGTATCAAGTGCTTCAGATATATTATATTTCAATAATAGATATGACCGGACAATGTGCGGACTTGGATAGTTAAAGTTAAAGATCATTATGTACTGTAGATCAGAACGCACAATTGAAGATATGACTAATTTCCCTGTACTACGTGCATTTGCAGAGATGATTATTTTCCTACTTTTTACAGGTTTTTTTCTCATTCTGCACCATACATAGTCTGGTTGCTGTCATTTTTAGCTGTGAAGTGCAATTTGTTTCAAGTTTATGGTAACTTTTGCTGTAAATATATGATTTCTTTTAAATTAATATATTGTGGGGATAAATACAGCTCATGTATCTTTTGTATTCAGTTTCTAAGTGAAGACATGCTGACTTTGGCCTACATGCCATTTTGATACATGGTTTTGCTCTCCCAAATATCAGTGCACAGTTTTCTATATAGTTTCCCTAACACACTGAATAGGAAGGCAATGTCCACTTGCAACGCAAGAATGCACTCGCTCTTAGTTAATTTCTAAAACTAGCACTTGTATGGCTGGTTTTTTAACTCCAACGTTACAAAATAAAATGCAGAATTAGGAAAAAGGTCACATCGCTGATGGCATAGTTGTGCACCACTTCACCCCTGCCAAGAACTTCACTGGAAAGCTTCCTAGACCAGGTTGGCTTAAAGAAACCCTCACAACTGGAACAGACCGGACAGGATGTGTGCACGTTCTCCAGCCCAGAAGAAGCTAGTGTCTCTCTCTCTCTCTCTCTCTCTCTCTCTCTCTCTCTCTCTCTCGCGCTCTCGCTCTCTCGCCCCTTCAATTTGACTGTACCTTTCCAGAAAGTTCACTTGTTAACAGCACTCTACAGGCATGCAGCGGTTATGCCATTGCTCAAAACAATCCTTGTAGCATAGGGAAAAACATTGTTTTTCCTTGTGAATGCAAAACTCGCGTTAACATTAAGCCTTCACTGAGGCTTGGAGAAAATGTCCAATGCTGCACCCAGAATTCATTTCAAACAGACTCACTGTTTGAGATACAGATATTACATTCTCTCAATGAATTACATACATCTTTTGCACATTCTCTTTCATGATGTTGCCACATGTCCAGGCTAGATTATTTTTGTTATTCACAGAGATCCCTACACTTTATCTAATCAGATTTTGAGGGCCCTGCATTTGACATACGTGATAGGTCTCTTTGACAGATTTTGGCTAAAGGACAAAGTATGTTTTATGAGCACTGGGATTGGAACTAGTTTCAACACAGTGAATCTGGGCCTTATTGCAGCCTCTTATCTTGTGATGTGGCTGGAGCTGCTGTGAGGTTAATCGTAGGTCTATTCCAGCTACATGCACCATGGAGTAGAGCAATTCATGCACAGCTTACAAGAGGAATAACCAATTCAATACTTTTTACATGTCTCTTCTCTTCACTTTATTTCCACTTAACTTGAACTGCATGGCAAAATGCAATGGAACTTCGAGTTATGTTTGGTTATGATCCACAAGTCCAATTTTCTGCCAACAATACTAGAACTATACAGCCACTGTACTTGAATCCTGAATTTGTTCTTTAGTTTTAAAAGGCTCCAACAAATGTTTGGAGGCGTGTTGAATTATTTTGGATATTTTCACATGTGCACAGATCGACACGTCCTTGCATACTGATCAGACAATATTGGGATAGATGCACCAATTGCTTTTGTGCCTTTTTTAAAGTGTGAAATCGTTTTTTACTGTAGAAAGTTTGCATTTTAATCAGTACAGCTCTTGACATGTCGATAGCATTTGAAAGCCAGCCTCTAGATTCTAAGAAATGCTTAGTGTTTGTCCCTAGGGTATGTAGTTATTTGCATCTCACATTTTACAGGGGCACCCTTTTTATCATGCCAGCGAGCAAGATGCACAATCCAATAAGAAGTATTGTATTGTGAATGGCACCTCTCTCGCGCTTTCACAAAGACTTTGTTGTCTGCTCACTTTAGCCCATGGGTGCACAACTTCTGCTCCACGGGCCAAGTGCGGCCCACCATGATGCGCTTTCTGGCCCGCCAAGGGTTAAAGACTTTCCTAATAGTGAGGGGCCGTGGGGCATATTAGACCTGCCATTAGGTGGGGGGCTGGCGAGGACATGGGCCATGCCGTTGGATAGGGGGTGGGCATGGGATATGCCATTTGGTCGGAGGGATGGACATGAGAGGCCGTTTGGTGGGTAAATGGGGGACCTTGGACATGCCATTTGGTCGCCGGTGGCGAGACCGGAAAAGGGACAGGTCCATAGAGAGTTACAGAGAGCATGAGAAAAGGGGTGAACAAGAAAGGAAGCCAAGGAAGAGAGCAACATGGGGTAAAAGTTGGGGTTGTAGCTTGAGTGGTAGCAAGATAGCTTGTAGGTGCTGTGTAGGGTGTCTGGGATGAGTGGGTAAAGCATTTGCCTCAGAGGATTAATCGAACACCTTGCAAATAACCCAAGGCAGGAGCATTTTCTAATGTTGCTGGGAGACCCAGGGGCCTGATTCTGAAACGTTTTATTGGCACAAGTGAGGAGATGCTCTAGCATATCTCCTCAGTTGAAAGGTGCGGCCCAATTCTCAAAGGGCATCAGAATGTGCGCATCTTTGATGCGCTTATTCAGATGCCCCACCGCCCCCTTGCACAAATAAGGTGACGTTTCTACACATTTTTTTTTTCATAACATTTTATTTGGTTTTACAGATGAGCATTACAATGAGCATAGCATCAACAACAAATCAGCATTGATAGGCATATAAATTTGATAATGTCTCTCAGTGAAATCAGCGGGTAGGGGACAGAGTTTGTGGACTGAGCACTATAGTCAATGGAACGTTCTGTCCGAAGTAGCCCGGCGGAAATCAGTGTATTGGATTTCTATGGCGAAAGATTGAAGTTCAATAAAGCGGGCTGCTTTGGAGCCATCTTGTTAATGGAGGCCTTCTGGTGAGGGCCGGAAACTTGGCGGCGTAGTCCATGAATGGGTCCCATATGTTTAGGGCTCTGTTCAGAGAGCCTGCTCGGATTGCGGTAATCTTTTCGGCGGACGCTATGTCCCAACATTTAGCCCACCACAGTGCCATTGAGGGTCAGTCTTTGTCTTTCCACACCCGGGCCATTGCAATTTTCGCTGCTAGGAGTAGGTGCGTGCATAGCCGGGAGATGTGGCCTGAGAGTGGGAAAGCGCTGTCGCCTGTGTCGCCCAAAAGGATGATTCCGGGATCCCAGGGGATGGAGAGGCCAGAGATTTCCTTGATGTCTTTAATTACCTCTCTCCAGTACATTTCTGCCTTCGGGCATGTCCATACTATGTGGAATAAAGAGCCGGGTGCCGGGCTCCGGGCTCCCACGCCAGCAGGTTCCGGGGATATTCGAATTGGACCTGTTGATTTGAGCCAGAGTCACAAAGTACCTATAGCAGAATTTGTAGCCCCCTTCCCTGTTTGTGATGCATTGTGAGCTTTTATGCAACCTGGCCCAAATTTTCCCCCAGTTCTCAACTTCAATTTCCTTACCCAGATCCTTTTTCCATTCTAACATGTATCTTTCTTTTTTGGATGGGTCGGCCCTATCCAGGAGTCGGTAAAGGGCCGAGGTTCTGCCTTTGCTGCTAGGTGTCATTAGAGATAGTTCCAACGCTGTTAATTCTCTGGAGCATTTCTCTCTGGTTCCCTTGTGGGACAACCAATGTCAGATTTGGGCATAGTGGAATCTTTCTTGTTCATCAACCCCAAATTTTTCTTTGCACCTCTCGAATGAGATGGGTGCCCCTGCTTCAAGGAAGTCACTGGTTTTATGTAAACCGCCCACTATCCATGGGTGGTAGCTGTGCAGGGACATGCCTGGAGTGAAATCAGGGTTGTTCCAGATGGGAGTTAGGGGGCCCAGAGGTCCACGGATGCCCCATTTCTGTGCTGCTACCTTCCAGCAATGGGCTGTTATCGTTGCCAGTAGGGGGCCGCTGTTCGCTTGTGGTTTTATGGTTGGTAGGTGTGGGAGTGCTGATGGCTCTACCAGGCACCAAACTTTTTCAAGATGCAACCATTTTGCTGTGTCTGACCCATGAGAATGTGTGGGACAATTGTGCTGCTAGGGTGTATCTGGCCAGATCGGGGACTCCCAAACCTCCCTGTGCTATCCCCCTCATCATTATACGTTTGCCAATGCAAGGTTTTTTCCCCCCCATATGAATTCTTGAATCTTCTTTTGTAGGGCTGTAAGGGCTGGACCAGGGATATAAATTGGCAATGCTGTGCAATGGTACAGCCATCTGGGGATCAGATTCATCTTAATGGCGGTAATCTGACCGAACCAGTAAATTTCCTGGGGCTTCCACCTTAGAAGATCATTTTGAAGCTCTCTGATCAATTGCGGGAAGTTGCTAGAGTACAAGCGTAGGGGGTCATTAGGGATACGTACCCCAAGATAATCAATTGTACCTGTCGGCCATGGAATCGGCATTAGGGGGCTGAAGGAGTCTTTTTCTTGTTTGGAGAGATTAACTGCTAAGGCCGCGGATTTGGATAGATTTACCTTGAACCCAGATAGAACTCTGAATTCTGCAGTCTCTTCCCACAGGGCTCTCAAGGACATAGCCAGGTTAGATGCTGTAATTAGGACATCATCCGCATATAGCGCTGTTTTATATTCGTGGCCTCCCACGGATAACCCACTTATTCTAATGTTTTGCCTGATTTTTCTCTGCGAAAGGTTCCATGGATAGAGCAAAGATTAAGGGTGAGAGTGGGCATCCCTGTCTTGTGTCCCTGGATATGTGGATTGACCCGGATCTGGTGCCATTGACCCGCAGCTGTGTGGTAGCGGATTGGTAGTTGGCCATTGCCCATGTGACGAAGTTTGGGCCGAAGCCAAAGTGCTCGAGGACTGCCCAGATATACCCCCAGTCCACCAGGTCAAAGGCGTTATGTGGTCTAGAGATAGAACTGCCATCCCCACCTTCAGTTTGTGAGCGCTTTCGATAATGTCTGTTGTCCTCCTGATATTATCATGGGCCCCTCTCCCTGGGATGAATCCCGTCTGGTCTTGGTCAATCAGGGATGGTAGGATCGGACCAAGCTTTCTGGCCAGTACTATGGCAAAGATCTTACTTTCTCCAGCATGGGGTCTGGCATGGATTCACATGCTCATGTATATTCCCCGCCGTCAGGCTGGGAATCTTCGGTAAAGAAAAAATCAGTATCAGTTTTGTTTCTGATCTGTCTTTCTTAGTAGTAACCAATCACTGATCTCTGGGTCAAACTGCCCCCAGCCAATGACTGCCCTCTCCCTAAGCCCCGCCTCTGGCAGTCATCCTCAGATTCTTACCGCACGCTCAAGTGTTGGGAGTCCTTGTGTTAAGCTCTGTAGTTTTTTACTGCGTTCATGTTTTTTCAGGCGATTTTCTCATTTTTTCGGTTTAATCGAGCCTCAAGCCCTACCGTTTCTACTTCCGATAACGGGGAACCGTTTCGGAATTCTTCTACGCCCCTCAAGGGTGAAGTTTTCATCGAGTTTATACTTCTTGGAGGATTCCGGAAGATCTGCCGCCTACCTCAACGGACATGGCCCAGGACCAGGGAAGCTCGACGCCCCGATCCAAGCTGTTCAGGTGCTGCCCTGGATGCGGATTACAGAACGTTTTCAAGGAGGACGAGCCTTTGCGATGTCTCTACTGGCTTCATGAGGACAAGACACACGTGGAGAAAGACTGTGCGTTCTGCAAGAACCTTTCGGAACGGACCAAACAAGATCGTCGTGCCTCGCCACCTGGCTGGAGAAGGGCACAGCAGGTGAGAAGGCGAAGAAGTCGTCTGAGCTGGCTTCTAAGTCCTGTGAGGGCGCCGCGGCGACGGGGGCCCAACAGAAGGCCAAGCACCACGAGTCCGCGGGCACCGGGAGTGCCGAAAGATTGGGCTCTTTGGTTGCCAAGCAGGGCGCTACTTCCCTGGCACGTTCGACCACGAGCCAGCGCTCTGGCTCGGGGAAGAGGAAGTCGGAGAACCCGGGTAGGCCGCTGGAGCAGACCCGGTCGATCTTGAAGGAGGAGCGAGGCGCTGACCATCCCTCCCCCCCAAGGCAAAGGCCCAGGACGCACCTAAGGTGGTGAGGGCTTTGATCCACCCGGCAAAGGCCTCTACCGAAGTGGTCGCTGCGACCCTGGCGAAGCCGGCTGAGACTACGCCTGTGGAAACGCCCTCCGGGCCCAGAGTATCCCTGCCACCACAGAGGGATTCCTCTTTCCAGCCCATCGCTAAGACCCCCGTGAAGCCCCCTGCTGAAAAAGAGGGGGGGGGGGTGGTGGCCATTACAGACTCGGAATCAGCCTCTGAGGAGGAACTGGTGGAAACCGAGAAGGGCCTCAACGAGAGGTCCATAGGCCTCAACGAGAGGTCCTTAGGCCTCAACGAGAGGTTCATAGGCCTCAACGAGAGGTTCGAGAAGGTTCGAACCCAGGGGGCGGTCCCTGCTGACGTGATCGAAGATAGCGACGACGACGAACAGGGCCCAGTGGAGCAGCCATCCCGTCTGTCGCAGCCATTGCCAAGCCACAGGATAGCTCGGCGGCCATTTTGTTGGCAATCCAATCCTTATGCACCGAGATGAGGCCGAGATTACCACGGACCCCGACGGAGGATCCAGAACCAGGCCCGTCGGGAAGCCCTCCGAACAAGCGGAGGAGAGTCCACCCCGCTCCGCCCTTCGTGCCTGCGAGACCGGTGGACCCCTCATCCCCCTCGCCGGACCCTGGAGAGGATACAGCGACGGATACGGGGACGGACGGTGACAGTGGCGATGACACAGCGGACATCCCGTCGTCACCCCCTTCCCCCCGCGGACGTCTCCAGCCGACGAAATTGGCTCTTTCCATGCCATGATAACCAGGGCATCAGAGCTTTTCCAGCTCTGCCCTGAAGAACAGAAAAAGGAGGGGTTTCTGTACCAACGACGAGAGGCCAAGAGGAAGACAGTCCTCGCGGTGCCTTTACTCGACGACATCTGGGACGAGGGGCTTGCTGTCCTCAAGAACCCTTCCACGACACCAGCCAAGAGGGGCAGGTACGAGAAGAAGTACCGAGTTCCCCAATGCCGCTCCCTTGTGCCTCAAGGCCCAGCCCACGCCGGACTCTGTCGAATCGGCAGCGGTTAAGAAGGCGACGGGTGCGGCGGCTTCAACTTCCACTTCCCTGCCGGACAGTGAGGGCAAGAAGTTGGACTCTATGGGATGACGAGTCATCTCATCGGCGGCGACTATGATTAAGGCGGCCAATGCCTTAGCGATCGTGGCCCGCTACGACAGGGAGCTCTGGTTCAAGATAGCTCCCCTGCTAGACTTCCTGCCTGATGACAAAAGGGCGGAGACCCTAGAAATTCTGCAGGAAGGCGAGGTGGCGTCGGATCACGCCATAACGGTGGCAACGGACATTGCCGATACCGGATTTCGCCAACTGGGCAACGGAGTTTGCCTCCGTCGACGAGGATGGCTCTAGGCGACAGACTTTTGCCAGGACGTCCAGACCAGTGTGTTGGACATGCTGTTCGACGGCAACAACCTTTTTGGTAAGGCGGTGGATGAGTCCCTACAGGCCATCAAGACTGACTCGGAGACGGCTCGGGCCGCGGGGGTGCTTCAACAGCGACGGCCCTTTCAGAGCTCCGGAGGCAGACAGGGTGCCTCCAAAGGAAACAGCGGTGGCTCCTCCACTTAACGCCAGGCGGCCCGCTCCTCTTCCCAGGAGGCCTACAGAGGTTGCGGCAAGCAAGGGGGTTCCCGCCGTCACCGCCAAGGAGGCCAAGGCGGCAAGGCCGTCTCCAAGCAAGACTGACCTGGCTGGGTTGTCGGGGGCCCCCACCAAAGCACCCCGGTGGGAGGCCGGCTGACGAAGTTCATCAGTGTGTGGGAGTCCATCTCCACCGACCGTTGGGTGTTGGACACCCTGGCCAACGGGCACTCGCTGGAATTCCAAAACAAGTGCCCTCGCATTCCTCCCGTGGCCAGGAAGGAGAATCGCGTCCCTCAACTACTGTTGGAGGTAAAGGCGATGCTCAAGAAAGGTGCCATCGAGTTCGTCCCCAGAGGGCTCCGGAGTGTACTCAAGGTACTTCCTCGTCAAGAAGACAGGCGGTTGGCGCCCCATCCTGGACCTGCGTTGCTTAAACAAGTACATCAAGGCGCAGAAATTCAGGATGGTCACCGTCCAGCACGTGCTGGGACAGCTGGAGGAAGGCGACTTCCTATCGTCTTTGGACCTGGAGGATGCTTACTTCCACATCCCTATTCTAAAAAGGCACAGGAAGTTCCTCAGGTTCGTGGTTCAGGGACGCCACTACCAATTCAGGGCCCTACCGTTCGGATTAAAGTCGGCACCCAGGGTTTTCACCAAGTGCCTGGCACCAGTGGCGGTGCGGCTGCGTCTGCAGGGGATCCACGTTTACTCCTACCTGGACGACTGGCTAATCCGGGCAAGGACAAGGGAACTCGCTGTCGAACACACGGATAGGACCGTCCGGTTGCTCACGGAGCTGGGGTTCTCCATCAACTACCCCAAATCCCACCTGGTTCCATCACAGATAGCACTGTTTCTGGGAGCGAAGCTCGATACAGTGGGGCAATTGGCCTCCCCTTCAGAGGAGAGGACCAAGACCATCCTGGGCAAGGTGCGGCGCCTGCTAGCCAAGGACGTGGCCAGGGTGAGGTCCATCAAGTCCCTCCTCGGGATGATGTCCTCATGCATCTATCTTGTACCCCTTTGCAGACTTCGGATGCGTCCGCTACAGGAGTTCCTCGACGCCCACTGGCTTCAGACGAGGGGCTGTTTCGAGGACAGGATCCCTCTCGACAAGGAGTTCCGTCAGGCGATCTTATGGTGGGGCATCCGTGGTCACCTCACGACGGGCACGGAATTTCAAATCCCGGCGTTTCAGGAGACGGTGACGACGAACGCCTCTCTGGAGGGTTGGGGGGCCCACACCGGAGACCTCCACGCAAGAGGCCTTTGGCTCCCGGAGGAGAGGTCTCTCCACATCAACATTCTGGAGCTCCGAGCAGTGTTCTGGGCTCTCAAGTCATTCCTTCCGTTCCTCAAGGGCAAAGTGGTGAGGATCTTCACCGACAACACCACCACAATGTTATATATACGGAAACAAGGAGGCACCAGATCCCCAGCCCTGTCCAAGGAGGCCCAGGATCTGTGGCACTGGGCCGTTGCCCAGGGGATGTTTCTGGTTCCCTTCCACCTGGCAGGAATAAAAAAACACCACTGCAGACTCACGCAGCAGGGAGCTGCGCTCGTGCCATGAGTGGGAACTGCGCCAGGACCAAATGGATCGACTCTTCCAACGATGGGGCAAACCCCAGATAGACCTGTTCGCGACGGCGACGAACTCAAAGTGCAAGAGGTTCGCCAGCAGGTTCCCACATCCAAGGAGCATGGGCGATGCTTTCCCGTTCCCTTGGGACGGCCTGTTTCTATACGCGTTCCCTCCGTTGCCGTTGCTGCTCCGCCTCATCAACCAGCTCAAGAAGTCCAGGTGCAGGATGATCCTCGTTGCACCGGCATGGCCGAGGCAGATCTGGTTCCCGGACCTTCTGGACTTGTCAACGTCCCCACCAGTCAAGCTGCCGGCAGACGCTGATCTTCTCTCTAGAGAAGGAGGCGCCATTCTCCATCACCACCCACAGTCGCTGAACTTGCAGGCCTGGCTCCTGCAGCACTAGAGTTTGGAGGGTACGATATCCCGGCTGATTGCAGGGAGGTTCTTGCAAAGGCCAGGACGTCCTCAACTCTCAAGTGTTACGGTCATAAATGGAAGAGGTTCTCTGTCTGGTGCCGTGCACAGAAGATTAACCCTCTGCGGATTACGGCCCCTCAAGTGCTGCCGTACCTACTGTCGCTGGCCAAAGCTGGACTGGCTCACGCCTCCATAAAAATGCATCTGGCTGCCATCTCCCGATATACCAGGATTATGGGACGGGCGTCCTTGTGGTCTCATCGCCTGGTAAAGAAATTTATGAAGGGACTATTCCGATCATTCCCGTCGGTGAAGGCCCCTGCCCCGGCGTGGGACCTTAATGTGGTGCTGACCAGGCTCATGGGAGCCCCATTCGGGCCTATGCATTCGGCGCCTTTGAAGTTCCTGTCATGGAAGACAGCATTCCTCTTGGCCATCACCTCTGCACGACGAGTGGGAGAGATTCAGGCCCTATCTTGCAAGCCTCCATACTTGACTTTTCATGACACGAGGGTAGTGCTGAGGACGCACCCCTCCTTCATGCCCAAGGTGCCGTCGGACTTCCACCTCAACGAGCCCTTGGTGTTACCAGTTTTCTTCCCGTCGCCTTGGACGCCGGCCGAGAGGACTTTTCACTCGCTGGATTTAGCTAGAGCGCTGAAGTTCTACGTGGACCGCACGAAGAGTTTTCGGAAGACGTCACAACTGTTTGTGAACTTTGGGTCTGTGAATCAAGGGAAGGCTCTCTCGAAGACTTCCATTTCCAGATGGCTCTCCGGCTGCATCATGCATTGTCACCGGTTGGCAAACCGACCGCTGCCCGGCTGTCCGAGAGCCCATTCGACCAGAGCGATCGCTGCTACCACGGCGTTCCTGTCTGGTGTGCCCCTGCTGGACATCTGCAGGGCTGCTACGTGGAGGTCGACGCACACCTTCACAAGATTCTACTGCGTCGATCGGGACTCCAGGGAGGAGTCCAGGGTCGGCCAAGCAGTGCTGTGCAACCTGTTCGCTTAAGGTGAGCCTGGTGAGGAGGTAAGAGATGCTTAATGTTGAGTTGTTGTATTGCTTAATGTTGAGCCTGTTGCCACCTCCCGTGGTTGTGCATGTGTATACTGCTGTGTATTCTTTTATTCATGAGCATGTGAATCCATGCCAGACCCCATGCTGGAGAAGGAACAAGTTACTTACCTGTAACTGTTGTTCTCCAGCATGGGTCTGGCATGGACTCACATGCGAACCCTCCCACCTACCCCTCTGCGGCTCTTCACTTGGTCATACTGCCACTTGGCCTGCTACCAAATCTGAGGATGGCTGCCAGAGGCGGGGCTTAGGGAGAGGGCAGTCATTGGCTGGGGACAGTGTGACCCAGAGATCAGTGATTGGTTACTACTAAGAAAGACAGATCAGAAATGAAACTGATACTGATTTTTTCTTTACCGGGGATTCCCAGCCTGACGGGGAATATTCATGAGCATGTGAATCCATGCCAGACCCATGCTGGAGAACATTTACAGGTAAGTAACTTGTTCCATCATTGTTCAGGAGAGTGATTGGGCGGTAGGAGGCTGCTAGTTCGGGGTCCTTCCCGGGTTTATGCAGCAACACTGTGAGCGATTCTGCCATTGATCCGGTGACTGACCTCGAAGATAGGAAGGAGTTGAATAGGGCTGCCCTTTGGGGCGCTAGGGTTCTGCCGTATTTTTTGTAAAAGTTTGCAGAAAGACCTTCAGGGCCCGGGCAGCAGGTTTGAGAGTTTTTATAGCTTCAGTGATTTCTTCGATAGTGATGGGAGATTCTAGGTCTTCCAGCTGGGAAGAATCCCAGGGAGGTATGGTGCGTAGATAGTCTGGCAGATTGTCTAGAGTCATGGGTCTTTCGGACATTACTGATTTGTGGTGTTTAATCAGTTCTTCGATTTTTCTCTGCCTCAGAGTAGAGTGGTTTTCCGTCTCCCCCCCCCTTGGTTTGAGAATATTGTTTCGGCTGCAGATCTTTTTCAGTTTTTGCGCCAGCACTTTGTTTGCCTTATTCCCTTTGATGTAATAGAATTGCCTTATGAACGCTAAGGATTTGGCCGTGAGGTCGGCACAGTGCATTTAGAGTGCTGTTTTAGCTTTCCTCGGGGCTCTTTCCGTTTTACTGGAGCTGTGCCGTTTCAGTTCATCTCCCAGTGGTTTTACCTTTTCCTCCAATTTAGCTGACCTGATGTTCGAGACTCTCCTTTGTTCTGCTCCTGCACTAATTAGTGTGCCTCTGACAACAGCTTTCATGGCGTCCCAGATGATGTTAATGGGGGAATTCTCCATCGTGTTTTCCTTGAAATAATTGGAAATTGTTTCTTCGGTTTCAACTCTGATGCATTCATCTAATAACAATGAGTCATTGATTTTCCAGTGTCTTTGGATAGGATGCTTTTGGCCTGAGATGGCTAGGTTAATAGATACTGGGGCGTGATCAGATATCATGCAGGTGTGGATTTCTGCGTTATTGCGCCAGGGTAATAGAACTCCAGGTATGAGTATGAGGTCTATTCTTGAAAATCCTTCATGCACACAGGAGTAGTGAGTGTAGTCTCTCGCAGTGCCATTGAATAACCTCCATGCGTCGACGGATTCGGTTTCTCTGAGCAGTTTGGCTATTGATGGTGCTTGTGCGAAGTCTGTATTTGTGGGGGGCAAAGTTTTGTCTAATTGTGAATTTGGCATGCAGTTAAAGTCCCCGCACATGAACAGGTGGCCTTCGCGGAAAGCTAGGATGGTTGGCATTAGGTTTGAGATAAAGTTGGCTTGAGATGTGTTGGGGCCATATACTGAAACGATGGTTATTGGGAGTTCTTCGAAAAAGCCCTTTAGAAGGAGGAAGCGCCCTTCCGGGTCTCTCCTTGTGGTGATCTCTGACAGTGGGACTGTATCACTTAGTAGGATTGCCACTCCTCTTTTCTTCTTGCCGGAGGATCGAAGTATGCTCTTTTATACCTACTGAATCTCACCCGGTGTTCATCTTCTTGCAGAAGGTGGTTTTCTTGAAGGATGATGTCTCCCGATAATTGACCCAGTCTGTGTTCCACTGATTTGCGTTTTCGTGGCGAATTCAGGCCTTGGATATTCCATGTGAGGATTACCATCTCACTTGAGGTTGACATTGACTGTTTCTTTTGCGTCAGGTGTGGATCGATCCGTGTCCCCCCCACTGGGACCGAGAGTCTGCTAGGAAAGAGAGCTTGCTTCCTTGGGCTTTTAAAAACATTGTTGTTGTTGCGTCCTGCTGCGAACTTGACTGTGGGGACGGGGCCCGGAGGGACCGGGGCTCCCGTCCATGGGCGGATCCCACTGTAACCCTTACACCTCCCCCCTCCTCCCCTTCTTGACCTAGTAGGAGTACCTTTGTCCTACTGCCACTGAGGAACTGGTGGCACCACTGCGCTTGATATTGGCCAACTGTGCCGCTGAAATGGAACAAATTGGAGCTCGAACATTGCTCCCGCACTGTAGAAGTGTTTATTAGGAAGATTCTTTGAGGACATCATCCATATGAGGAGCCTGAACCTTTGTATGCTGAATAAAGCATATCACCTTTTATATTGTCGCCTGTGAGGAATCTTGTTCCTGGACTTTAGGGCCGGAACCTACCGAAGGTGTTGCTGTTTGGTCATCCCCGATTGCTTGTTTTCTTAGGGCGACCCTGTAGCCTGCGCCACCTGCCGGCTTTTGACCATTCACCTGTTGGAGGCTTGGCCTGGGGCGGTTGTGGGGGTGGTTCGGATCCTCTGACTCCGACTCTCCCTCCGAGACCCGTGAATTTCGTTGCCTCTTTTGGTGAGTTCATTTGCTTCTGGGCCCCTTCCCGTTTGAATTTGAATGAGGCTGGGAACCCCCATTGGTATGGGATCTTCCTTTCTCGCAACCACTCCGTTAATGTTTGCATGGTTTTTCGTTTTTGGAGGGTGGAGGTAGCTAAGTCTTGATAGAGCGAAATTGTGGACCCCTGAAAGGTGATCTGGCGCATTTGCCTCGCGCATGATCCCTTCTTTCAGTTGGAAAAAATGTATTCTAACCAGGACATCCGGGGGGAACGCAGATTCCCGCCTCGGGGAGGTTCTGTGTACTTGGTCCAGCTCCAGGGGCAAGTTATCCGGGAGTATGATTATGAAACTGAGGAGATTCGAGACGTAGCCTTTTAGTTCTGCATCTGGGATGGATGATGGGATCCCTCTTAGGCGGATGTTATTCCTCCGAGAGCGATTCTCCGCGTCCTCCTGTTTCGCCTCTAGGAGATTGCATCTTGCTTCTAAGGCTGCGATCCTGTCCATGTCCTGTTCACCTTCAAATCTTTGACCCCAGATTCAAATTCTGCGGTTCGGTGTTCTACTTCCCCCACCCGCTTATCCAGGAAGTTGATTTTCTTTGTGACCTCTTCTGTGCTTTTTTGGATTTCTTTGGTCAAGGCTGACAGTAGATCTTGTAAATCTGCTTTGGTGACCATTTGGGAGGGGCCTTGGGCTGATGCGGACGCCGTGGATGTGGGATCATTGGAAGAGTCTTCCTGCGGGTCCCCCTTTCTGGATCTTTCAGCAGATGAATTGGCCATTAGGGAGACAATATTGGCTTTTTAGGATGCCTTGCTGCTTTTTGACATCTTGGCACTACTATGTCTCAGTGGCAGAGCTTTCTGCGTGGAGTATCTAGCTTCACTCCGTAAGGGGGGAGCTCAAGGGCCCTCGCTGAGTTCTTGCCCAGCCAGATTCAGCCCGAGGAGCTTGGCCGTGGGAAGGGGGCTTTGGATATGTATTCGCCACCCTTAGCTGGTTCCGGTGGACCTCAGAGGATCGAATGGCGGGCCCAGGTGGGAGGGGAAGGTGCAGCGGATAGCCCCCTGTGAACTGCTTGTCGGCCCAGCCGGGAACGGCGTGGGGGGGGTCCTCCT
The DNA here is from genome assembly GCF_040938575.1 of Ambystoma mexicanum. Lineage (NCBI taxonomy): Eukaryota > Metazoa > Chordata > Amphibia > Caudata > Ambystomatidae > Ambystoma > Ambystoma mexicanum. The sequence goes on from NC_090939.1 coordinate 824,793,740, forward strand.
GGTAGCACCTGCTGGTAGTGATGGTGAGATTCAGAGATTTGTACGGGCCCAGGCCTCAGGACTTGTTGGATTCGAGTGGGGGTCCCCCAGCACCCTCCACTCCTCACCTCATGGGGACTGGTTTGATGTGCTGTCCAGGGGGTGTACAGACTTCAAGCCGCCTCGCAGGGCCTCAGATGAATAAGCCTGCTGTGCTGAGGGTCGGGATTCTGAGAAAGGTGGTTAGGCAGACCAGTGGGGACCCCCGACGCGACCCCGGGTGGATTCTGGTGGCTCAGTCTGTCTTAACTGGTGCTTGGGTGAGTCGGCGGGACAGAGCCGCTGTGGAAGAAGCAGGAGAATCCAAGCCGGTAAGCCCCAGACGAGAGCCTGCAGAGCGCGTCCTCCTCCGCTCGCAGCTCCGTCTGGCGCAACAGACCCCACCCGTCTGCCCCTCGGGGGGAACCGCAGATGATCGAACCCCCGCGTAGGCCGGGGGCAAAGGAGGAGCGAGGCACAGGCAGGGAGGCTGGGCCGAAGGGGCCCCCGGCGTCTGGAGTCCTCGCCAGTTCCGGAGCAGTTTTGGGCGAAAGCAGCACAGGCCGCCGGCGCCGTCCCACCTTCGCTTGTCCAAGTGTGCCGTATGAGCTGCCGGAGAGAGGCTGTAGATGCAGGCTTTCAGGGGAACCTGCTGGGTAAGCTGTACCAAGTGTGGGATATCGAGCTGGGAGCATTAGGCGGCTTCAGTTGTTATATCGAGTCTGCCCCTTCACCATCATGGAGTAGCTTTGACGGATCGACTCGCAGTCACCATTTTGAAGTCGAGCGGGTCCCGGCAAGAAAAGCCCGCCGAACCACCACAAATCGGCAACAGAGCGGGGACCCGCTCGGGCGATGGCTGCAGCCCGGATTCATGCATAATCCCTTTCGGTTGCGTTTAAAAACTGGGTCTGGAAGGGGCAGTAGTAGTGGTGGTGCATTGGACCCTGCAGGAGCTCCTAAGAAGCCATGCCGCTTGCGGCCGCTCCGAGCCACGCCCCCGCATTTCTGCACATTCAAAAGCATATCCCGAGTGCACAAATGGGATGTGTTTTTAAATGCCCAAGAAATAATTTCTCCAAACCCCCTTTCTCCCCTCTCCCCCGGGCCTTTTCGGAATAGCAAATCATGGCAGGGTCATTTCTGACATTGCCATGATTTGTTTATAACCGTGGCTGTCACACCAGTGCTTTTTTGCAAGTCCTTTCCCAGTCTTTAACAGCCTGCCTTGGCTAAACAGGCTCCCAGAAATCACTTGGTTGCTGGCAGCCTGTTATATTTTAGTGTCTGGAGCGCTCTCCCAGCACTGTGTAAGAGGCCTCAGCAAACAGTGTTGCCTATTGTGTAGACATGGAATCTGCGTTTTGCAGACATGTCCGGAATGGTACTACGTGGCCATAAATGGCAAATGATGACACATGTCTATACAAGAGGCACAGCTGTTGGCCCAATGCATGTGTTTAATGGGTAGTTATTGCAAGGAACATATGGAAGAACATGTATACTGCTTAAATCAAGTCCCTGAAGGCACACTTGTTTAAGACCATTTTATCACATCAGGTACTTGTGTAGCTGGTTTACAGCTGCAATGAAGCCTACCTTTCAGAAGGCATTTTAGAAAGCACAGATCTACACTGAGGTTCCATGGGCATGTGCCCAATTGAAGCCTGATTCAATCAGGAGGCAGATGATCCTGAGCTGCAGACTTGGCTTGTGTCGGTTTGTCCTACAATGCATTTTCAAATGATTTTATTCTCTTACTTCAGACATCGGAAGTTTAAACGTGTCTTGCGGAGACCAAAGGGCATGACACCTAAATATGCAAATATTATGTATGCAGTTTAAATTGGGACTGGACAACAACATAGGGATGGTTGTTGTGTCTGACGTGGAAAGTATAGTAAGCTTTAGTGCTAGTAAACAATATTGCAGGAATTATTTCATGACCACTAGTACATGAAAAGCAGTTTGTAGCCCTTTTCTTTTTTTCTTCCTTTTAATCCTTTTACATAAGCCTATTGCAGCGGATGGAAATTCAATCACATGCAGGATAGTTTATTTTTATTGGATTATCGACATTTCATAATTGTATACACCATGGCTGAATCACTCAATAGACAAACCTGATCCTTATGATGGAGACGATTGCACTCAACATAGGATGCTAGAATTTGAGAATTGTGCGATGTGTTCCCAATTGTTATTGAGGGAGTATTTCAAGTCACAAATCCGACTCATCAGTGGTGGATGACGTGCAGATTAAACATCCCCACAATGAGCTGCAGAGTTGCAAGCAGGAGATTACATTTCCAAATTGGTAAACTACAAAATGCATGCTATAGGCCTGAGAGGGTTTGGTCTAGTGTGTGCGTTTATGTAGAAACCCCCTTTTCAGCCATTTCCCAGAGGGAACAGCATTTTCTGCATACCAGTTGGGAAGATTTTGGATTCTTGCTGCACCTCCCTGCCTCTTTCTTTATGGCAACACGTTTACATTTCAGCACACAGCAAAAATCGCAGCTTTTTCATCTGTTTGAGCAATCATTTTTACATTTTTCTCAAACAGTTCGCAGCCTTTCAATTTCCCGGCCCTGATTCGTTAGAAGCCAGTGACTGGAGTAATCCACCCGAGTTTTGCATCTTGTAGTTACCGCACCATTCAAGTCTGAGGGAAAGGAGGTATGTACACATTGTAGGAAACCCACAGCCCATCTGGGGGTTAGGGGAGGAAGAGACTCCTCCACTGTAAATTGAAAACCAGACGTAATCGGGATACTACTTTTTATTAAGATAACTATCCATTCTGGCAAAGACCAGTATGTGTGAAAGACAGTCCTGCATATCCATTGCATAATTACAGTAGTGCTCCTGTAAAACACTGCATTGTCTCCATGCTTTACAGTATAGTTTAGGTTCGTGTAGCTAAATCTTATTGTCAACTATAGTTCATTTTGTTGGGGGAAGATGCATCATATTGACAAGTGAACAGGATCACATGGCCAAATGCTTTTGATGGCAAACCTAATTCTGCTGGTTGTATACATCTGTGCAACTGATGCTCAACCCATGAGCTGATCTCAAACTCCTTGACATTGTATCTTATTACCCAGTTGCCTCATACCTGCTACCCTGAAACTGAGATGGCCACAAATGACAATATTCCACCTAGTATTCCCAGTTCTCTGCAGGCTATGCCATCCACGCTGCTTAGTCGCCGACTTTCTTTCATCTTACCTAATGAATAAACCAAGCGAACTAGATGTTTACGCAAAGTAGTGATCAATAGTTCTGTATATCTAGAGAGCTACTGCAATACCGTAGGACTGTAGTTGGCCTCCAGAGCTTGTTTTGCTCCAGGTTTGCATTATTCATCAGCACCTGCGGGAGAGAGCTGGCCAAACTGTTTTCAGAGCCTTTTATCATTCATGCAGCTAACTCTTTATGGACACTCTTCTAGGGCTTGCAAAGTCTATTCACCGACTCGCATAGTCAAGTAGATTTTATGCCGGGCGAGTACCATTTGCAGGGGATGTTTGAAACATTTAGTTAACATTTGCTTTGCAGTAAATGTCAAGTTTCACTGTGGATGGCCGGCCTGTGGGTGGCAGCACTGTGCCAAACATAGTGGGTTTGTGGTGACCTGCACCATTTTACAGAAAGCATATTTATATTTTTTGTCATACGTTACCATAGGTGAAGTGCATTTCTCTTAGATCGAGTAGGTACACTAATTTACTCAACCTGCAGGTGTAGCGGAATTGTAAAGAATTTGCAAGGCCGGACTCATCTCTTTAATGTCTTACCTCATAAAAAAATGCTAATTGTATGTACGAATAACTTCTAGTGACAATACAAATATTACAATATTGGTAATCAAATGCGGTTATTTGCTAATCAAAATTATTTTAATTAGCAAACTTTGCTAATCAATTTTTGAAAACGAATGTATGCATTGCAGTCACATCTGCAACAGGAGTTTGCTTGAGGCTCAGAATGACCTGGACCAAGCACAAGTCAAAACTATGGAAACAGGGAAAGGGTGAGAAGCATAGAAAGACCCCAAAACACTATCCCCTTCATAGAAAAACATAAGAACAGTGTCTTGGTGGAGCAATCGTTTAGGAAACCACATGCCTGGTAGCACTTTGGTGGCCTGCAACTCTCGGGTCGTGGACAGAGAGCATGGTTTCAAGACTCATATGCACAGGACATGTCTATAGAAAATGCCTGACTCTTGAACATGTTCTTTCAGATTCATCATGCCGAACATTCTGATTACCTCTCAGTAAATGTTAAGCTGCATGACCAACAAAAGCAGTGCGGCTGCGAATGCAAGAAGCGGACATCGGAATAAAGTGGAGCAAGGCCAGGAGGAATGCAGAGCAGGGATCGGGGGGGAGGGATGTCTGGGAGGGAGACGGCATATGCAACGAACAGTCACCGGAGCCAAAAAGCAGCAAAGATAAACGTGTAAGTAGGGGAAAGGTCTGTGGCATGGAGACGCCAGTGGGAGAGGGTCTCAGCGGGTCCATGGTGTGGCACATTGCTCTGTAGATGAGAGCGAACCGTTGCAAGATGCGAGCGTTCCCTCCCCCAAAACCTATGAGCCCACTTAAGCAGAAGCACATCACCGCAGTCACGGAGCCTCTCGCAGGCCTGCACACAGGAGTATGCGCATGACAGCCTCTAGGCAATGGATCAGCATTGCATTATGATCTAGAATTTCAAGTCTATTGATATTGGTGGCAAAACCTTAATGTGTTGTTTTTTAGTACTGAATTAGACAACCTTCCATTGAGCTCAGTGAAACTGATGTGTTGCCTCATCTCACCTACGACTGACCCTTAAATTCTGCTTTGTTTAAGATGGTGTCTCCATTAAAAAAGTCTCATTATGATGGAGGGACTCTTTGTACCATCTACAGGTCTAAGCATTAGTCTTGGCACAAGGTTACTACATTTTTATCAGAAAACAACGCAAGAGTTGTTGCCATGCCATTTGAATAAACTAATTTTTTCACTGCTGATCTAGTGCTTATAGAGTTCAATGCAAACAATATTGTTGTTCGCAGCTCATAATACCCTTCAGGAGCTAGCATAGATAATTCTTTGAGAGATTCTGCACCATATATCCCGTTCTGGAATTATGACCGCATAAAATAACCAGCTTTGGCAATGCCACGTATACAAAAGCCAAGCTGTTAGTTTTGCCAATGCTTGTTTTTAACAGGACTCAGTGCTTATAAATCGAAGGGCTGAAGGCAGACCTGTTTTATTACACCAGTAGCACCTTTACAACTCCAATTAAGTCATTTACTCTTAGAAGACTGCTTTGCGAAAAAACACTGGCTGGCACTTTGAGTGCAAAGTTTGATGGTAAGGCTTAGTTAAAGCAAGCTCAAAGAATTCCCATGAGGAGGTGTTTTGGGAGGGTCTGGAACTGGGTGTGGAAATGGCCATAGGGATTAGCATGGCCATGGGCTTTCCAAGGGTGGGCAAATGACCAAATACCACCTACAAGTTGTGTGCATATTCATGTTCCATTTAGCCCTATTTGTACTCTAATGCAATACGTTCCGCTTATAGGTGGTGCTAAAGCAGCACCTAACAGCCAAACTAAAAGGTGGGTCTTTTTTGGTCCATAGGAAGATATAGTTCTTCCAGACCAATACCCCCACCTCTACATTTAAACTTCACACATTGGGTTTGTCCCTTTTTGGTGGTTGAGCATCACTTCTAACCAGTGGAATAGTGAATAAAGGTTACATTGCATCCCTCGGTCCAATAGGTGATAGAAGCGCATATTCGCTACTTCTGACAGTCAAAATTGAGGTTTACTACACTGCATAAAAGTCTGAAGATATTAGGCCTATGCCTCAAATGGATAAAACACTGCGTGTACAGTGCCTCAGCATGTGGGTACTGCACCCTCAAGGAAGACAGCTCAACAGATGATACCCTCTTAATCCGGGTCAGGCATTATTGCATGTCTGGCTGTGTGTGAAATGCTTGGTTAATGACAGTTTAGTTCGTTTTTGGGCTACAGCCTGCATCTGCCCTAGAGTGATTACTTTTTGGCATCTGCCTAAAATCAAGATTACCCTAGCAAGGAGACTGCTTTCCACAAAGAGCGAGTCAGAGAATAGGAAGATGGCCTACTTTCTCTCTTACCCCATGGACTATGTTTTCCATTTAGATTTCCCAGTCAAAAACACATACCTACTTGAATTAGAGATATCTGTTTGTCTCTGCTGTGATGAAGTCACCCTGGGCACCAATGCTTGCAGGGTGAAAGAGGCCAGTGGCATTCCTAGGTAATCGATGCTGCACCCATCTGAGGTAAATGGTGATCCCAAGACCCACCTTCATTGGTTCCCCAACCTGATACAGGGTGCATTAGCAGGCAGATATTCCAAATTCTGGCCCTCTGTTGCAGAACCCCAAATGTTTTCAGTAGGACATCAAAGATATAAACTCCAGGGCAGAGGGACCCATCCAAACACCTTTTGAAACAAATCTAGGAGCAGAGAATACAAAAGGCATCATTCTCTTTAATGCAAACTTCATTCACTCATCTGGCATTTAAGGTCAATATCTTTCAGTACACCTGTCATAAATCGCCAAAGTATCTTATGAAAAGGATACGGTAACCAAAAAGGATACAATTGATAGGGGTCTTCCGGATCCTTGAATTCACAAGATTTGATAGTAGTGATGTCAATTTAGACCTTCCAAATGATACAACTCTCTGACTGCTAAAAACAGGCAGAGAGAAGGATCACTGGAAAGGGCGTGGGAGAGTAATAGGAAGACAGCCTAGGAAAAAAATAAGCATCATGAGAACCTATCTCAACTAATCTCTCTGATAGAATGGCAATAACGCTAATTCCAACACTAACCTGTAGGCTTAGAACTGAAATATCCACCAACGTCTATGAAGAAATCCAGGAAAAGAACAAACGACAAAGGAGGGAAAGTTAGTAAGGGAGACTTATCCCGAGCGGCACGAGGCTCACGCTAGATACCGGGTTGGTGCACCACAGGATAGCGTCCGTAGTTCTGTGTACGGTCACCTTCAAATAAAAGTAGTAGAAAAACCTTCCTTTCCCACAAAGGACAGAACAAAATTGAAATGAGTCCACCTGTTATTTCCTTCGAGGTTCAAATCAACCGCGTGCTGGATACACGAGAACCAAGTACACGCAGCCAGGCCAGCCGTGCTTGAAAACTTCAGCGTCCACGTGATATTTTACACGCGAACCAAATAGACGCAGCCAGGCCAGCAGCGCTCGAAGAGTTCCAGCGTCCGCGTTAGAGTGAAAGCGGAAACTTACACGTGGACAGGAAAACAGCATGCGAATGGAACAGGAACCCGCATGTGAGAAGACACGCTAATGAAAACTTGCCGAAGGCAGATACAGGAGATCGCGTGTGAAGGAAACACGTCAGTGAAGGCCAAGGTAGCAACTGACGGGATGCGAAGACGCAGATGAAGAGTTCAGCTACCAAGACGCCAAAATGTTCAATCAGAAGCAGCGAGCCACGTATCCACGCTGCTTATGAACGTTCTGCCGTAACACACGTGACTATCCTGAATCACGTGAATTCAGCGACGTGAATAATGCAGATGTCGTTTTCCTGGTAGTACATCAAACAACCTCCATCTCGAATAAAACGGTCTAGCAGTTCTATGAGCATAACCCGTTCTGCGTACAGATGGAGTTCCAGATCCAGAGGTAAAATGTCCAGCATGCCTGACAACACCCCAGTAATGGACATGCAGTCTTGGTTGGAAAACATAATCTCAGCGAACACAACTGGACCCTTAAGCTTCCTGTATCCATAGGTGTTATACAGTAGATCCACAGACCACACTTAGATGTGGGAGACGCCAGGGAACACAGAGCAAGAGAAGCATGCAGTGCCATATTCTGGACGAATTGTGCTGGGCGCAAAGAGGTGACACAAACATTTTCTTTAGGCAGAATGCTCCCACTTAACTACAAGTTTTCCTTTATTTTGGTTTCATAGCGGGAGGTTTCCAAGTGAATCCAAGAATGTGGGTGGGCATTAGGACGTGTCACACCTACTGAATCCAAACAAACCTCTGGTGCAGAGCAATAGACAAGCCAGACACCTACCAGTCCTCATTAGTAATCACAGGTGCAAACAATGTCTCCAAACACCAGCTAAGGGAAGGGGAGGTCAGGCTGTTACACAGGGGTGTGGAATTCCTTTAGCCCCACTCCCAGGACAAGTTATTGGTTATCGGGGACAACATTTCATAATCCTTTTGTCCCCTGGTCAAGTAGATGGGAGTTAGTCTGTTTAGGATTTTTTGAACTTCAAAATACTCTTTGAACTACTGTATCTGGCACCATCATGGCTTCCAAGTGCGTGTTGGTGAGTTTGACTGCACGGCTCCAGTAACTTTGTGTTGGTTGCATTGTGGCTGGAGAATCATATTGCCGGCTTGGGTAGGTGTGTCGAAGTGACGACATTGACTTCACATTGACATGATGTGATATCCCCAGGCCACCAACAGCACCTGTGGGAAGTAAAAGTATATCTCGGGGTCATGGACTGTTTCTTTTGGGATAAAGAAACAATTTTATTTTAAAAGCATGTCCCATAATTCCCCTCTTGAACAAAACTAAAACCCAGACTGGATCCAGAGAGGGTAATTTTGGACCCGGGTTGGACCATATATAAGACAAAGGTGGTCACTTGGGCAAGGAAGAAGCCTAGGAAATATGTTCATGAGACAGACCAACAAGAAATGGATTACATCTTCTGTAATAGCTCTTTCCCAAACGAGGAAATCCTGGACTAGCAAAAAGGTGCTTAGACCGGGATAACCAAGGGAGTGTTCACCAACCTTCACCCCCCCCCCCCCCCCCGGAACCCTCTTTGTCCAACAGGGGCAGTTTAAGGGAATACACACCTCTTATCCATTTGAGATCCAATGGGGAAGCCGAAAGCCCAGTTCTCACCGATACAGTTAATGGACAGACAGTTGGAGCCCCACTTCCTTCCCACACTACTAGGAACACTGAAGAGTGAGAAGTCGCGTCTCAAGCCTGATTTGCATATGGTCTTTTCCCTTTTGTAATGGCTTGGCTGGCAAAGATGGTCTGGATGGTTTCCCAGAGCAATGGCAGAGGTTAGGATTAATTCCAAACCTTCCAGCCATCCCCTCTTTTGTTTTGCTTAAGTCACCCTCGCAATTGCCAGCAGCAAAAGGGAGACGATCACCTGCAGCCTCCATTATAAGGAAGGTAAAGGACACCAGCACTGCACCAAACAAAGGAGAATCATTTTTTCCAAACTCCCAGCCCACGTGAGTAATGCTTAGTCCATACCATGCGCTGTTTGATATACGATCCCAAAATTAAATTCAGCGAAGGGGAAACTCTCCAAACACAGGGGACCAAACCTGCAGCTCCTTCGCAGCCAGCACCAAACACAGACTGAAGTCGGGTCTCGGATACGGCTTTTCCATTTAAAGACGGCCCCCCTTGAACTCAGGACTACTAAGAACCCCAGCCGTTGAGCATTCCGAGAGCGGGTATGTGACATCACCACCTCCTGCCCCCTTCCGCTCTGTCTGCGGGAAGCTAGTCAGTCCAAGCATTATACATGGGCCAGTCCCCACAGCAAGAGTGGATGGGAGTTTTGTGACAGAGGGGGCACATTCTGCGGTTAAAGAGGAAATTGATTGCTGGAGCAGAGAGGAAGGTTGCTGGAGACCTGAAGTGGAAGACCAGATTGCAAGACCTAGAGAGGAGATGAAGATTCCTGGACAAAATTCAGAACCTGGAGTGGAGCAGTGAATTTTACCTCCTGTTGAAAAGTGGCTCACAGTAAGACTCAGGTTATCATCTGGAAGGGAGTATTACGGAGGGTGGACAGTGAGTTGCTCTAGACTGCAGGGGAGCTTTCTGGCTAGAAGGAGAGATTTAGTTGCACTGTCTTAGGAGAGAACAGGCAATACAAACAACCAGCAAGATAAGGGAGGTCCATTAGACCAGGTCAGTTAAGGGCATAAGGAGGAGGAACGAGATGGTATAGCCTTACTGAGGGACAGAGCGGCTAGGACAGGTGTAGTGAAGAGGACCAAGATACTTGAGCAGGGGGTGGTCAGTGGACAGAGCACTACAGAAGGACGTAGTTCTTCTCCTGGGAGTGTGGTTCCTCTACATGTCTTTGAACCTGAGGTTTTGTTGAGTTTGTGACGAGTGGCTGCCAGATAGCTCTGGCTATAGAGCCAGGTTCAGGAACCTTGAAAAAAACAGCAACCTGCAGGCAAAGACCAGGGGAATTACCAGACATTGAACAGTGGCAAAGACGAGTCAAATCCCAAAACCTTGTAATATACTTTTCTTGGTTTCACAATACATAAATGAGAAATGTAGCTCCTGTTTTGGTTATGTAAATAAAAACGGTCTTTTAGGAACTTAATACCTTATTTCAGCCCTTTGTGACGTAAGTCTCTGACACTGTGTAATTTGTATGAGATGCACTTGGCCATGAGTGGCCAAAACCATTGAATTTGTGTGGATACACAAATGTCACTTTATTTTGTCAGCTTCTATTAACTGATCATCATGGGCCACATTCTCAAAACCTTTTTTGGCTCAAGTACTTGCGTCCAGAAATGTGACAGCCCAATTCACCAAGGGCATTGCGCTCATTCAGATGCCCTTTTCTATTTTGTTTTACCCGTTGCGCATATAAGGGGGGCGTTTCAGGGCATTTAAAAAACACATCCCGAAATGTACAAATGGGATGCTCTTTTAAATACCCTGAAACGAAGGGCATCCTCTTGTGCCTTTTTAAAACGGACACAAGGGGAAGTGCAAATCATGGCAGAGCTATTTCTGACCCATGAATTCAGACCTCCTGGAGTATGATACGATTTGATCTTTGGCTTAGGGGTGGTTGGGCTTCGAAGCATTTCACAGCACCCGAGGGCCAGTGTGGGTGTTTTGAAACCATAAGGGAGTATATTCCCATCTCATACCTTGGGCCCCGAATTTCCAAGTTCTGTAGACAATAAAGCAGGATGAGGACTACAGGTGCTCTTAAATGAGGGCAAACTTTGAACCGGAGCTCCTTTTAGAGCAATGCTTTGTATCTTTGCATCCAATTGCAGTGTTTAACACTTCAAACACTGACATGAGAGACCAACTCTCAGTCATTTCTTTTTTAATTGTTCATTTATAACACTATTAATACCAGTAAGTTGTTGTTAAGTGTGGAATCAGGATTCGAACCTGTTGCGCTGAATTGCCTTGCTTCCAAGACAAACGTGTTATCTAACAGTCAAGTGGAAGGTTGTGTTGGCAGAAGCTAGCCCTCTGCCTCTGGTAGGTGGGAAGGAGCACCAACCTGCAGGCACTCAGGAGAAGCCGAAGGTTACTTCAATGGCAACAGAGTCCCAGAGCAAGGGTTGAAGAGGGGGGAAAAACGCCTCACCTACATGCTGGCAAGAGGCAGATGGAAGAGGAACGTTAGCAGCTGCTACTCTGGAATTTGAGATGCTCTAGTGAGCAATCAAAAACGTGCACCTTTGGGGTTCCCCACAGTCTACTGGTCCTCTGGGGCAGAGCGATGTATGGCATGAGACCAGTAGCACGAGAGGTGTATTGAGAGGGTGCAGTGCTTCTTAGAGCAAAATAGGGGTTCATGGTATCAGTTAATGATGGCAACACTCATTAAAAAGGAGCTTAAGTCTGGTCACATAAGTGAATTATACAGCACTACCACCCAGTCAAAGTTCTGATAATAGCACATTGAGAAAGCAATATGTCAAAAAAGGAGGAGGGGACTATGCATTTTTCAAACCTTAGAGGATCATAACTTCCTGCCTGAAAGAGCAATAATACTGAGATCCCTCAAGGGCCTCTGTAGAAAGTCTGAGGTGCACAATGTAAGAATAGTGCCTATCTATGGCAAAATATAGGCTTCGTCATTCTAGCTAACTGGCATGGAAAGAAGACTTCCAGCAGTGGAGGTTAGAGTAAAAAAATCTGGTGTCCATTGTGAAAAATTCCTTAATACGTCTTCACTTAGTTCCAGCACTGCATTGCTAGGAGCATGCAAAAGATGGAGGCAGAAATCCAGAAGAACACATATAAAGTTAGGGACCAAAGGTTGAAGAGAATCCTTCTTGAAGTCTGCAGTGAGGAAATGCACAGTCTTCTATAATAAACCTGTACAGGTGTTATAGAGTCAAATGTCTTGAAAGAAGCAAATGTTCTACAGGGAATAGTACGATCGGACCGAAAAAGAGGTCAGAGTGTACAAAGTCTGACAATGCATATTGCCAAAGGTCCGAACACCAAAAGTTCGAACCTTTGGTGGCATGCATTGTAGTGCAACACCCCGCTCGCTATACTTTACAGTATAGTGAGCGGGGTTTGCAAGGAAGACCCCTGCAGCTGCCCGTAAACAAAAATAAATTAAAAAAATAAAAAAAACCCTGTGGCGTCAATTCCGAATCGCAGAGGTGAAAGGGAACTGGCGCTGCAGGGACACAGCGTGAAGAAAAGGTAAGTAGGGTTTGTTTGTTTGGGGTCAGGGTGTGTTGAGGGTGTGGGTGGGTGTGTGTTGTGGGTGGGGGTGGGGGTGTGGGTATGTAGTGTTTTGCAATGTTTATTCGCATGGGAAATGTACGAACCTTTGGTGGTGCGTACATTTCCCGTGACAGAAAAATCACGCAAATACTTCTACAGCAGCAACAGAAAGTGGTCACCTTCCCAACCGCTAACTGGTGTCTTGCCACGTAAAGGAGGAGTCGATAAACTTAAACTGCATACAGAACCCACTCACCCCACACTATTACTAAAACAGCAGTGATCCCAACCATAAAGGTCAAATGGGCACAGCTCGATTGGTATACCTACTTCACCTCTTTTGGTAACATAGGCTAAGGGCAGGCAAAACTCTTCAGGAGAAGTATGCGCTGGCGCAGATGCAACACACACAATAGTATGGTGGCAACAAATTAAAAAGAAAGACCAACCAAGTTTCTATAAAAATAGGAACTTTAAGCTAACAAAAATACACACAACTAAGGAAAACACTACTGTATAGGAAACACAGACAAGCAGACTAAAATGCACACTGGAATAATAGGTATAGGTGCTCAGACACACGATTTCAGCAAACAATGTCAATGTACAAGGATGGGTCTTTCAAAAAGGTAAAGGAGGACGTCACTATTATCCTTAAGGCAGTCCAAGTGGACAGGGCTTCTACAAATAGCTTCTATTCTCGTCTTTGGGATCCAACAAGAGACACTGTTTAAACTACAACTGTGAGCACCCCAGTCCTGCCAGGAACAAGCGGCCTGAGAGTGCAGGAAACGAAGCCCTCTGTGTCAAAGAATTCCAAAAGTGATTCATTTTGACTCCATGCTTTCTTTCGACAGTGGATAGACAACGTTTTTTTGCACCTTCTGCTTGGGGTTAGACTTCTCCAAAGGTTAGGATTAGAGACTTGTAGTTTCTGTCCTGGTTACGTTTCTTCTAAATATAACATGTGTAAAATAAATTAAATAATACATTCTGGAGCTTCAACATTCAACCATCACAATAAAAGCTATTTAGTTTGCCTTTAGCTAAACGAAAAATAGAGAAATGGACCCAGCAAGGTGGCATAGGTTATGCGGTTTACCTGTAGCTCCGAAGGTGTTTGTTTAAGACTATGACTGCCATGATGCTTCACCATCAATATGTTGGTTAGGACTGATGGAATTGTATTCCAAATCATCTGTTGTAGACCCCTTAGTTAAGCAAAAACATACCCTAAAGGTAAAGTAGGATGCACTTTTAACTCTGTCCCCTGATCCTTTATCTCAGGAGGCTAGCTCGGGGGCAACGCGCACGCCTTGGAAGCAAGAGACTGAGCAACACAGGTTTGATCCCCGGGTCCGCGCTTAGAAACCTCTGGGTATTAAGCGCATTATAAATAACCCATTACATTACAATTACAATTTATGAACCCACACTGAGATTTGTTTTTCTACTATTGTGCAACATCAGCCCTAGTTGGCTTTGTCCGCTCTGGTGTCCTATGTGTCTGTCCCATGGATCATTTGGATCATACTGTTCACCTTTGAACCTTCACACATCTTTTATTTTCGTTAAGGAATCTACCATTTTTCTCCTTAGCTCTTGGGGATAGCCTTGTCTTGTCTTTGCACCGAATTAGGCCCATCTTTCTCCACACTGTCGTCTTTGGCATTACCCCAAGATGCAGTTAATCCATGCTGTGCTTCAGACTCATTTTCCTAGCAAGAGGAAGCACCTGTGATACATCCTGCAACCTATATACCAGACAAATCTAACTCAATTTTCATAAGGGCAGGGCTGAACAATCTAGATCGGTCTCTGGCTCCCTAAAGCATTCAGTCCTGACCTGTCGATTCCCTTCTGGCCCAGTGGCTGGATGAAATGGGGCGGGACAGAACTGCCGGCTAACATGACAGGGAGCCAGGACTAGACTGTCAATAGGCAAGCCGGAGGAGGGTGAGCATGTCCTGCTTGGATTCCTCCTTCACATCTTTGTTCCTCTTGACAGGCACCTTCCTTTCAAGGTTTTTTTCTTCTCCCCATACCTCCACCACCTAATGAAGATTGTATTAATATGAAGACCTTGGGAGGGAGGTGGGGAGTGGAAGGTTTCAAAGTAATCGGGGCATAAAAAATGTACCTGGCTCGAAATACTGGCCAGCAAGTACGGCTGCGAGGCGGGTGCTGCCATATCGCTCTGCCACAGGATAAGGCCACCCAGCCACAGTGTCTTATCTCCCACCCTGCAGAAACTGTGGTACATGAGTCTTTTGCCACTATACTAGGCTTTCCTGACATATGCCATTGCTTGGGTCGCAGACCTTTATCCCTCTAGTTACCATACCAACTCACCAGCTGTGCCGGACCAATGACTTCCAGTTGACGTTCTTGCCTGTGGGTGCTCAAAATGTGAAGTCTTTCGGACACCATTTCGAACTATATACCACTACTTCAAGGCCCAGTTTATATGTAGCAACTGAATCCAATGTAGCCACTG
Source organism: Ambystoma mexicanum (assembly GCF_040938575.1). Lineage (NCBI taxonomy): Eukaryota > Metazoa > Chordata > Amphibia > Caudata > Ambystomatidae > Ambystoma > Ambystoma mexicanum. The sequence goes on from NC_090939.1 coordinate 824,808,832, forward strand.
CTCACAAAAACTCAGTTTCTTGAACAAACAAGGAGTCTTCTCTCATTGTTTTCTGCCCCTCTTTGTTCAACACTGCACAGTCAGATGAGGAGTTGCAGAAACAAACCCATGCACCAAAGAAGCATGGTGCTCCTGGAGGTAGCTGACCGCAAGGCGTTGCCGTTTGAAATTGGCCATTTTATTTGTATGCATGGCAGCTCATTAAAGTTAGTGAAAGGAGTGTGTATGCAAAGGCCCCTCAGGCTGCCCTACTCTCATTTCATTGGGAAGTGTAAATTTACCAGCTTTCCATTCATGATTCGCATGGTAGATGTTTTGAAAACTGCATGTTTAGGATGTGGTGATGAGAAACCATGGCCAGTCACTTCAGCAAAGGCCATATAGTGCCATGATTGTGACTCAGCAGTAGAGCGAGAATACCTTATCGTATTTTATTTTTTTATTGTATTTGAATTTTTGTTCAGCGCGGGTCCTACCCTGGTCTCAGTGCACCCAACATGGTTTAAAGGTTAGAGGTGAAACGGAAGTTACAAAATATTTTCAGGATGGGATAGTAAGATTAGGATAGACAAGTGATGGCGAGGGAGGAGAGCACGTGTGTTCAGTTCCTGACATTTCCCTGTTTTCTCTCTCTTGCAGGGACTTATTTTGTTATCTGTCGATTAGTCTGTTTATCCTGAAATATTGGAATAGTAATGAGCTGGGGGCACAGATGTCTTGGCGTGTCACAGTAGAACTATGAGCTAAAAAGAAAAGGCAAGCACTAGGCGCTCCAGCGCCAGTTGGCCATCTTTGAGTTGAGATGCACAGTGCCCCACGTACACTTGGTATTGAACACCTTTTGTATGCACTGCATTTTTTTTTTGCTTAATGCTTTAAACGTCCATGGGTCATTTATCGGAAAAAAGCAGTATTCTAAAATGGCTACTGTAGAAGGCCTGGCCGGAAATATAGTTGCAACAATTGCACATCATGTATTTTCCATGAGATAACGATTTTGATTAATGTCCCGGGCAAGGTAAACCTATCTCAAGGCAGCCATGAAAGTGCCTGCTTTGCTCCTTCCGCTTTCCATTCTAAATATATGTTAAAGCAGCAATTTTAAAAGTGAAATGAGTGCCGTGTTCTTACTGTTTTTTAGTACATGCACTGATAATCACTTGTTTCGTCTTTCACCCTCAGTGTTCCTGGAAAATTGGCAGTGTATTCATATTAGAAACTTAAAGCTTTTACTTCCGTGTTCTGAATAGTTTAATGTATATATGATGGGTCTAAATACTGTTCGCGATGGGCCCGGTTCATTTAGTGATGCTAATGTAGCTTGGCTCGGTTATCCTGATTTTATTTCTTTTTTATTTTAATCCTGAACTACGCCCCCAAGGGACTCCATAATGAACCGGATGCACTGGGGATGTGTTCCGAATTAAATGGCTTGAAAATAAATACTGAAAAAACGAAGATGGTTATTCAAGCCTATGAAAACAAAAATTAAGTCATTGCTGGACGATCAATAATTGTAAGATCGAACAAGTTGACAATTTTATAAATATCTGGGCATTATTTTGTGGTGTGGAAATAGTATGTTGTCATCTGGGGCCTGGCCCATATTTCAATTAATTCAACTGACCTGTTTAACCATAGTGAATGTTGAGCTAGGTTTAGTGTAAATATTTCCACCACTTTGAGCAATAACCACTCGTTGCACAGGCTGCAGGGGGTCCCTGGTGCTGTTACCACCCATTCCAGGTTATTGCTATTAGCAGCCCAGGCTGCCAGTCTGGAAACCCGGGGTGCTGACGGCATTGTTGGTTGTATGAATGAAGAGGACGTCTTGCAGTGTCCTGTTCATTCATACAACAAACAGACTCAAGATGACCACCACAGAGTTGGAAGACAGAGCTCCAAGCAGAGCCCTTCTTACATTTCCATGGCAGCCAGAAGGAAGATGGAGCGCCGCCGCCGCTGACTAAAATAAGGTAAGTGGGTCTGGGGTTGGTAGAGACGTGATTAAAGGGAAAGGAGGGCAGGGGGAGATGGCAGAGCAGGGGAAGCAGCCATCGAGTTGCTCGGAATGCGGGCTTGGATCGGTAGATTCAGCCCACAACCCAAGAAACCTGATCGTTTGCTCCCCCATGGGTGCAAATTATGGTTATCTCGAAAGAACCAAATATTTGTGAATTATGAAGACTGGTGTCCTTTATTAAAAGGTCAAATAAAATAGTGGTCTATAGTTTGCAAATGGGTTACTCCAAATTACATCAGTGCTGGTATATGAAGATCTGAATGCCTTCATCCCAAATGAAATTCCATCTCCGAAGGTTGTCTCTTCCGTTGGGCCGGATAGACATGTTTGAAAGAACACTTGCCATTTATTGAATTCTGGAAAGCATTTGACTTTGAGGAATGGCGTTGCATGTTGACTGTTGGTTAAAATGGGATTTGGTCCTTGGGTAAAGCTGTTGTACAGCAAGCCTACTCCCAGCATTATTATCAATGGTATGACCTTGGGTCATAAAGGGTTATCTAGGGCAATCTGCTGCCCTAGTTGCTATTTCCATTGGTGCTGGAACACTTTAATGAGTGGATATGAGGTTATCCATTGAAGGGATTCCCATGGCCGTGTGGACTTGGAGGGAGCTTATTTTGCTGTATGATGATGGTGGTCTCTTATGTCTGAAATCAGATGTGGATCCTACAGAGTGATGGATATTAAAGCATTTGGACATCCTTCTGGATTAAAAGTCAGCTATGAGAAATAGATTGTTTCCATATGTGGTGGAAGTGGGGCGGTTCACCAGGGCGTCCCCATTGTTGGCAGCTGAAAGGCTATCAAATATGTAAGCATTCATGTTGCGGGGTTGGGAGGCAGAAGGGCTCCTGTTTCCAGGACACTACTTTATCTCTGGCAATCCAGTGCAAAACAGTCACGGAAGAGCACCTTTTCCTTCATGGGAAGGGTAGCTATATATACAATGGTGAGACTCCTACAATTTGTATACATGGTACAGAATTGCCCATGCTGCTTAAGACAGGAGGACGCTCAGGCTGCAGAATCCACTCTTGGATCACTTTTTGTAGCAGGATAGAACCCTTCTGATCAATATTACATTACATTACATTATTCAGTATGGGGGGGTTGGAGTGGTCTTTCCAGTCTTTTGTACCCTTGAGCCATCTCAGCCTTCATTCTTTACAAAGGAACTCTTGTCCCGCACAAACAAAGCGGAAGCCATCCCACCCCGTCGCCTGTGTAGCATTTTGCTCGTGCTTATTAAGTGTCACTTGTTAGAGGCCCAGTCTGACACTCTGCATTTTAACTGTCAGGTTGATCAGCTTAACAGTATTGTGTTGTGTAATAGAACCACGTGTAAGAGATGCTAGCATGTGTAGAGTATACCATTTAAACTCGGGTGCTGTCCTGCAATGCTGTCTACCTCCAATCTACTAAGTGCGATGGCAAGCCATCTATCTTCATTTTTGGGACTTTTTTTGTAATACTGTTTGTGCTTTGGTTTCGTCTATATATGCACCCTCCTAAAACTTAATTATTTTCATAATTTTTTAATTGCAAACCATCACTACGTGACAAATTGGTTTACAAATGCCTTTTAATTTCAAAACGGTAACTACTTAAGTGTAAGGATTTCCTCGCTGGCTGTATAACTTTAGAACTGCTTTTCTTGCTCGAATGGATGAGAGTAGGCTTTCATGCAGAGATTAGACCAGTCTGTCCATTAACAAGCAATTGCATGGTCCTAGCACTTCATGGTCTTAATGGGACATTCTCAGACACAGTCTAGTGCTTCTTGTTCATTTCTAAGTGGTACTTTTGAAGGAGGTTTAACTGGAATTCAGAACGCGTGACGATCTGTTTAACTTCAAGTGCTTGGCATCAGTGTAGTGATATGCAATTGGCATTCCTCTGTGACTAAGGAGTAAACTTTCACATTTGTGCAATAAGCACTACAGATCTGTGATATCAGATTGTCTTGTCTTTTCGCAGGTTTTCGTTTGGTCTATTTTGAAAAATTAAATGGCCCATAGATGGGCGACATTCAATTCACGCTACTCAAAATAGTGCTACGAACTTCATGTTTTGCTCGTGCTATTTTATAAAGGGATGATGTCAAAAGGCCTTATATGAAGCCAATTTTTGGCTCGCAGATTGTGCAAATACAGTGAAGGTGGATTCGGAGCTTTTGTCAAACCAGCTCGATTTGCAGAGAGAATGCAAGGAATGTCTGATTGAAGAAGCTTTGATATGTTTGCATCATCAATGTTCACTAGATTGAATGGGTGCTCCTATGTAAGATTGGTGTACAGTGGCAGTAATCATGTAACCAGTTAGAGCCCCAAGATTTTATTTAAGTGGCTCAGGTACGTTTTCAGGTGGTCCAGAATTCTAACCGGGGAGTGTGACTTATTTGTGATGTGTTTCATTACTAATGTACTTTGCAGAGTTTTAGACTTCAACTCTTGTGACTTATATGCTCGAGTCATGTCCCCTTACGCAACATTTCTCCAAGTAGTCCATTTTGCAATGTCTATTGGACCCGTAGTCTTCAAGTCTCACTGTGCAACCTTTGAGTGTTTACTTTCCTTTCTTTTTTCTTTTTTAAAGGCTGTAGGAACTTTGGGCAGTGTGTTCCAGCATCCACCACTCCTAGTTACTCAATCTCATTGTTCGCATTTTTGCTTTATCCGCTTGCCTGGTGCAGTGGCTGAGGTCTACGAGTTTCTACCTCTTCGTCTCCCCGTGTGAGTCTTCTATTGTCGCCATCTCACCTGTTCCTCGCTCACGGCTGTATTGATTGCTAAATTCAGCCAGGAGATCTTCGGTCAGCTGTATGGTGTTTGTTTTCTCTCTCCACATTATGTTTGGTCCTACTCTGCAGCGGCATTGTCCCATTTGCCGCAGTGGCTTCACGTCTCGTCCTTGCAGTTGGTAAGGGGGTCGGTGTGCAACATCCTGCATTATCCCTCCACCTCTTTCTCCATTCTGTAGGACTTTTTTCTGACCAGTTCTTCATCTTTTTTGTTTTTCTCCTTTTAGCCTTCTCGGCAGCGAATCGTCAAATCCATTAGTCTTTCTAGCCCATGCGACTGGGGGCCATTATATTGCCGTAAAGAAAAGAAAAAAGCTTCTGAATCAGTAATGTTTACCATGTTGTCCGGGGCACTTCGTCACTTACCGTAGTGGTATACCAGCACCTTAGCTTGTCTGAAGAATAGAAAACATTATGCCCATGACCGGATTTCCAGATTTAGGCACGTAGTGGTATGATGAAGGAACATAAGAAGCTGGCTGTAAGTTGGGAAGCATAGGGAGTTGGGGGTAGTGTTTGTATCGGCATGGGTGCATGTCATCCCAAATTACTTGGCTCCAACGTGTAGAAATTACGAGGGGCTGATGTCCAGATTATGTGTAGGGTTTAGGTCTACTGGTGGTTCTTGGGTACTACGTCGTCCTGGGTACCTTTTGAGATCTAGCGGTTGCTTGCGTGTTGGGCACAAGAGGGACTCAAGCAATCAGTGTGGAATTCTCATTGATTTGGGTATGCTTTAACTTTCCAGATCAAATCCTAGAATCGGGGTCCTTGCACCCACCATTGTATTCCCCCACAAACCTTCTACAGGAGAAGGGACCTTTCATGTAACTCATCTAAAACAAATGTGCATACTTCTACCAAATAAAACGCTGCTTGGAAGTATGCTCACCCTCTTGCATGACTATGTATAATACAATTAGTGCGCAATTTTGATTCAGTCAGTTGACAGACATTTACGATAGCAATTGATTTCAGGCTCTCCCGACAATATTGGCATTTTGAATATTAGAAAAAATGAAGACATAGCTGAATAAAAGATAAATCAGTGTGGTCTCTGTTGATCGCTCCATGCAGTCAGATTTTACTCGCTGTTGCACGTAGTAGTTGATCCTTTTCAACGCTGCAGTAATTCTCCCTGCTTTGTTGTGCCACTTAATTGGCAGGCAAATCAGGGTCGTGGCCTTCCACATCTTTGGCAACAGAGCACGCGAGTCAGGAAGTAGATGGCCATGGCCTGGTCATTGTAGTGGTTAACATGGACTACCCCATTGTACATCGTCAATTATAGGATCTCAGCACTGTTTAGGAGGGTTGGGCAGGCTTTAGAAGCCCTAATAAAGTATCAGTTTACATTTTTAATCCTAGATTCCATAACATAACCTATTTCTGTTGCCTTATTGGAAACCTACTTCACAAAAATGACACCTGCATCTTTTCATTCAGAAGATCAAGGTTTGTTATATGTTTAAAACCGAACTCTTTTTTTTCCCCTTTTGGTTTTAAAAAAAAAGATCTATATGACAAACGTACAAAGTACGATGCACATGCACTCCTCCACCATCAACTAGCACATATTAGCATGGAGGCAATCCTCGTTGCACAAAGATAATTCCTTTATTCATGGATCCCTCAGCAGGGACAGGGAAACCAACAATGATGCGTTTCAAAACCAAACTGTTTGTTCACATTCAATTTTATATATATATATATATATATATATATATATATATGATAAAAAAGAGGAGAGGGGCGCACTCCAGTTCCCTGCACAGTAAACCTTCTCAGCTGCAGGTGTTCTCCTCCGACCGGTTTCTGTGCCAATACACGTCATCAGGGAGGCTGTCTTAACTTGCAGCTCACAGCAAGTGCAGGTGTTAACACTTAGTGATAATTCTGCTGCAAGGACTTCTGGTAGCTGTAGTCATCAGGTTTGCAAGGAACAAACTCACACCCAATCCCATAAATGGGGAAAGGGGGGGGGAGTAGCCTACAGTGAGGCACTCCAAAGTTGGGCATATGTTACCCCGGTGCAGCACCCTATAAGATTTCTGAAGATTCCACCCTTCAGAAAACTTGCAAATGTGATAAAAAAGAGGAGAGGGGCGCACTCCAGTTCCCTGCACAGTAAACCTTCTCAGCTGCAGGTGTTCTCCTCCGACCGGTTTCTGTGCCAGTTTCTGTGCCAATACACGTCATCAGGGAGGCTGTCTTAACTTGCAGCTCACAGCAAGTGCAGGTGTTAACACTTAGTGATAATTCTGCTGCAAGGACTTCTGGTAGCTGTAGTCATCAGGTTTGCAAGGAACAAACTCACACCCAATCCCATAAATGGGGAAAGGGGGGGGAGTAGCCTACAGTGAGGCACTCCAAAGTTGGGCATATGTTACCCCGGTGCAGCACCCTATAAGATTTCTGAAGATTCCACCCTTCAGAAAACTTGCAAATGTGATAAAAAAGAGGAGAGGGGCGCACTCCAGTTCCCTGCACAGTAAACCTTCTCAGCTGCAGGTGTTCTCCTCCGACCGGTTTCTGTGCCAATACACGTCATCAGGGAGGCTGTCTTAACTTGCAGCTCACAGCAAGTGCAGGTGTTAACAATTAGTGATAATTATGCTGCAAGGACTTCTGGTAGCTGTAGTCATCAGGTTTGCAAGGAACAAACTCACACCCAATCCCATAAATGGGGAAAGGGGGGGGAGTAGCCTACAGTGAGGCACTCCAAAGTTGGGCATATGTTACCCCGGTGCAGCACCCTATAAGATTTCTGAAGATTCCACCCTTCAGAAAACTTGCAAATGTGATAAAAAAGAGGAGAGGGGCGCACTCCAGTTCCCTGCACAGTAAACCTTCTCAGCTGCAGGTGTTCTCCTCCGACCGGTTTCTGTGCCAATACACGTCATCAGGGAGGCTGTCTTAACTTGCAGCTCACAGCAAGTGCAGGTGTTAACACTTAGTGATAATTCTGCTGCAAGGACTTCTGGTAGCTGTAGTCATCAGGTTTGCAAGGAACAAACTCACACCCAATCCCATAAATGGGGAAAGGGGGGGAGTAGCCTACAGTGAGGCACTCCAAAGTTGGGCATATGTTACCCCGGTGCAGCACCCTATAAGATTTCTGAAGATTCCACCATATATATATATGGGAGAGTCCATTTGAGCCAAGTCCCACATTCCACAACGCCAGATGGACTTCACTGCTTTCACATTTCACCTTAAAGGTTTTTTTTTTCAAACCTTTTTAAACCCATCATAACTTTCTAGGTGTTAAAATATATATATATTTTATTGCTAACTACCTCTTTGACTCTATATTGCTGCTATGTGAATATATCTGCATTGGAAGACAACTCTTCTTTGCATCTCTAGGCTTTGGTTTATGATATTTAAATACATTTGCACTTTATGCCGAAGTTATGGACTGTAGAACGAACGACATCTTTGATGAATGCACTCGCACTTTATGGTTTCTTAGAAATGTTTTGTTTATGGTTGCAGTACTGATACTATCGCATTTGCATTTGGTATCAATATATGTTAATATATTTTCAAGACAACCATACCTATGTACTTGCACTAGCACTTTATGACTTTTATTATTGGATTTAATGTTTTCCACTTTGGTTGCATTTTATCTGTTTTAACTGTAACAATGTTTCTTAGACTGTCCCTGCTTTTTAGCAGCTTAGGAAACCATTGTGCTCAATCCATTTCATCATTGGATTGTATTTGTTTCTACTCGGCTTAATATGGCATATTGCAGGACCTAACTGAAATGGGTGAAATGGTAAAGGGACTACATTTTAATATCTGTGGTTATTGTTTGCCTCATTCCCCTAACGTGACCAAGCGCTCAGGGAAGCGGGAAACGCGTTGTTCAGGATTCCCCCTTGGCGTCCTGTATTGTTTGTGGTTTCTTGATTTGCTCCCAATACTATACTGAATGTGCATTTTATATTGGAAAAACGATTAGGATGTCAAAGCGAATGTTGACTCCGTTTTAGTGTTTCTTCTATTGTTTCACCTTGGGAAGTACAATTGCCCTACAACCAGTGGTGTCTTGGGAATCGCATTTAGGCAATGCTCCAGAGGGATCCTCGAGCAGAAGTAGGGGCACTTCTGAAGGGTGAGGCACAATTTGGCCTCATAAATTGGATCTGTAATATCTCACGTAAGCAAAGACAATCTTTTGGATATGATTTTTATGATCTGTGAGAAGTTGAATGGGAATCCCAGCAGTCGCACTGGAAGTGACACCAATGTATGAATATTACAATATTCTGAGCTTTTGCTTGGGTATTGCTGATGCTACAACGGATGCTGTGATCGATTAAAAACAATGTGCATTCCAACAATGTTTCGTAAAAACATATTTATGAGGGGGGGCTACATTTCCTTTTAAAATAGCACCTATTTCAATGCTTACAAGCAGGAAATGTACACCAGGAAACATTTAATAAAAACGTGACTTTATTATATTTTGTATTTAAAATTAACTGAAGGGGACAAGAGTGGCGGGCAGATATAAGACCTGTTTCTTTTTAACTGCCCAGTTAACTAACTAATCGACATACTGTGCTGTCAATAGCTCAGCTGGTTGAATCTCTGGCATGTGGCTGCCTGCACAAAGAAAGCTCAAAACGCAGCAGGGTCGACCCCGCCTTTTATCTGGGCAAAGTGCAACTCCCTCACTTGAGGAAAGGACTATCCGTACATTGTGAGCCCTTCAGAATCCCGCTCCCCCAAATCGATTAATTGATTATCACATTTTGGGTAATGACAGTGATTAGTAAGCTCTGGTAAAAAGATCTCAAAATGTATTCCCGCTGATAGTGGCTCTAACGCCATGTTTATTATCCTTTAGGAGGTTGATAAATTAAATGCCAATAAGTTTGTAAAACTTGTCACAGCACTTAGATGCGGGAGGAATAAGGCATGAAGTGCTGTATAGAAAACTTCTCTCTGGATACAGGAAATCCTGGGGCCACAGTAACATCAAAACGTGCATTTAAATGTAGATCAGAAGTGTCGGGTTGGTTACATCGATCGAAAGACCTAACACGTTTGAAATGTGGACGGCTGGTTCGTGGCAGGGGGCATTATGGTGGGAATGTCATGCTGCAGCCCACATGAACTGTACACGCGTTTCCGCTTCCTAGAGTATGCAAGAGTATACAAGAAAGGAAATCCCTGCCACTGTGGTGCATCCCATAGTCTTGCTGCATGTGCCCATCGCTGGGGCTGCTGCTCATTACAGGGGGGCGACATTATGAAGGGGAAGCAGTGCCCTTTAGCCTCTCCTTTGAAGACACCAGTACCTATCAGACAATGTATAATCCTGTGTCCAGTGGTCGACGGTAATTTTTACCATTACGGAACTGTTGTTTCTGAAGTTCAATCGCACTTCTCCACCTTACCACCGGGTAGCAATTATAGCTGAACTGAAATCTGTTTCGCTTAATTGGCTGTGAACCAGCAAGACTGCAACCCTTGAAAAAGTGTGTTGCATGTTCCCTTCCTTCCTTCTCTGTCCCCCGCCTGAGTCACAGTTGCACTACTTTCTTGGTACCCTTCTACCACTGCATGTGTCCTGCTACTTTATTTTGCCTGGCGGGCAATATTGATTTTTCAGAGCTAATAATTAGCCAATAAGCCACGAGCAGATAGGGCATTATTCCTTCAGGTAATGCCCCTAGGCCCATAGTTACAGGCCAGAGCGAAGTGAGGGCCTTAACGCAGGCCCCCGGGGGAATTACCTGAAGCGGTAATCCCCCCCGCCCCTCCCTGTGAGGGGCAACCTACTATTAATACACCGGCCCGTAAGACCAGGGTACTAAGGGCAATAGTTTTCTGTTACGAGACGCTCCAGTGTTTCACGAATGAAAAAAGAAAAATGGAAACAATGGCCACCAAGGATGGGCAAACTAAGTCCGTTCTCCCTTTTCATCGCTGCCATTGACTTTTTTTTTTTTTTAAACTAAACCAACAAAATGGCATTGCCCCCATTCTGAGCTTCCTCATTAGCTTGGAAGCTGCCCCCACCCCGCCGGATACTAATATCCATTATGTATATATGTACCTACTATATGGTGCTACATATCAACTAAGAAATACATAGTTTATCTGCTCAGTTTCCAAGTCTGGTAAGGCCTCAAGACATTTCTTGTCCTGGCTCTGCCACCAAACATTTACACTCCAGAGAGGTCTTTAGTCAACCTCGAAGACAGTGGAAATAATTACCTGGTGATATTTGTAACCGATCCGAAAGGAGTTAGATGCTCTTCTCTCGAATGCTTGATTTAATTAATGCTTTTCAGTAGGCATTAAAGGCAAACGCGTGAAGCAGAAGGCAGGGCTCGCAAAGTATCATGTACTGAAGAGAAAGTTTACTTCTTTGGTGCACTTGCTCCTCCTTATCACACCTCGCTTTAAAGGTTCTGGAACCGAGAGCCAGTTTGCAAGCTTCAGACAATTAGCCAGATTTGCTAGAAGGGGCTGGCTTGCACACTGCCATTTAGGATTTTGACACGTCCTCTAATATTAGGTGACATTGTTAACCAGCCTCTATGCAAAATAACCCCCCTTCTAATTTTGTTTAGCGCTGGTACGGCAATGCTGTGTTTTCCTGGCAGGTGTACACTACATAAATCGTCATGCATAATACCAAATTCATTTTAAAGAAAGCGTTCGGTAATTATGTTCACCTCCTGTTGTACATTTGCCACGTGATTGACTTTAAAAGAAATACAGACCTGCTATATTTTTCTGTTCCTTTCATTTGTATTTAATTTCTAATCCCTGCAGCCCCAGTTGTTTTGCTGCCCAGTTTAGAGTGGCCAAACACGATCTTAGCAGTGTAGGCCCTTTGTTTGGGCACATCACTTGCGATTAATGAGACGCCATGTAGGCTAGCATGCGAGCAGTAGTCTGGCTCCAGCCAACCATGTGACCTGCTCTCTCTACCCAGTAGTTGTAATTACTTAAAATGCTTGATTTCATCTCGTCGAATCCTAAATACGGTGGTGTGCAGTTGGAATGGATTGGCCAGTGCGTGAGCCGTGATCAAAGGAGTGCTGTGCTGCCACTGGTGAAATGTAATGGCTTATAAACAGATTTTCAATTGAATCATTTACATTAAAAAATAAATTGTGCATTAGCAAGGCTTAGTCAGAACGACATTGAAACCATTGCTGCATTAGGGCAGAAACCGGACACTTGATTGTTTTGCTTCATCCCGCACAATAAACATTTTGTTGAGTGCGTTTTTCCTGGTAATTATATTAAAACCGAAAACCGAGAGGGCAAGTTGCTCATGTCTTTTAATGACCTGGAGTGAGACTCGCGTTATTGCTGATCGGGGCGACCTCCGGCACAGAATCGAGGGAGACCGGTTTAGGTCAATACATGTAGAGGGTAAGCGGATCAGTCCAGTCTTAAAGTGCCTATTGGTACACGGGACGACAGTATTTTATCCTGGCCTCTTAATCCAGTGGAGAGGCGTTATCAAATGCAAGGAATCCGACACGGTTTAATACGCATTGAATGTAGTGACGTTCATTCCAATCACTGATCTGCACAGTGAAGTCCTTGGAGGAATCGCATGTTTGTTATAATTAGCGAACCTTGTTATGCCAACAACTCCCCAACGGGTGCAGAGCTCTGGGAATTGAGCAAGGCCAGGTGTCCTGTAACCATCCACAGCGCACTGTTTGAACAACTGCCTACCAACAAATTCCACCCAATTTTCCACTGTTTTCTTCATATCATGCGTAGAGACCGAGTGTGCCCATATACATTGAGGGTTTTCTTCCCCCCCCCCCCCTGGCTAACACCACTCCACAGCAAAACGGTTTTAGTTATCATTTATTTATTCATTTATATAGCACGCACAAACCCACAGGTATCGGGATGCTTTACTAGTTACATGTATCCAAGATTGGGCATAGGCATAGATACATTGTTTCAGGCATGGCAGCACATGTAGAAGTACACTTAGACATACAGCATTCCAGGTAAGAGCAGTGGTCGGAGTGAGCGGGAGCGGTGCTCCTCTACTTTTTTTAATGACTTTTTACAGCTCCTATACTTTTATTTTAAAAAGAAACCGTTCCAGAATGGTTTCGTTTTAAAATAAGTGTAGGAAGAAGTTGAAACTTGCACTTTCAGTGCACTTCACTGAACTATCCCTTAAACAGCAGGTGCAAGTGTTTGGGGGTTTGTATAGTGCGTGGGAGGGGGCGTGGTGATGGGGTTTGTGGGGAGCAGGGGGGGGGGGGGGGCAGGCCAGCAGGGAACATGGTTCCACTACTTCTTTTCGTACACTTCGACCACTGGGTAAGAGGGGGAGGGCGAGTGGGTGTTAGGCAAACAACCAGGTTTTGAGGAATTTGTGAATAACCCAGTAGGATTCTTCTGCTCTAAGTGCAGGTGGGAGGGAGTTCCAGTATTTGACAGCCAAAACTGGGAAGCTGGAGCCTCCAGCGTTGGTTCATTTGAGCTTAGGTTGTACCCACCTGTGGGAATATGGGACTCTGATGGGCCTGCTAGAATGGACTTAGTCAATGTTCTGGACTAGATAACGTGGGGCTGCATTGGAGATGCACTTGTGGGTGATCAATAAGGTGTTGAAAAGGATTCTTTCACTGATGGGTAGCCAGTGAGCACATCCGCGGGCCACCGAGTTGTGCTCAGATCAGGGAATATTGAGGGCAGCGCGTAAGACATTGTTCTGGATGGTTTGGCATTTTTTTACGATTCGTGTGGAAGTACCCACGAAGAAGACATTACAGTAGTTTAGCCTGGTGCCAACCACCGCCCGGGTGAACATTAGACAGTTGTCTTTAGATAGGAAAGGCCTAGCTGCATTGAGCAATTTTGTTGAGTAAGCTGCTGCAGTGGAGATGGCGTTTACTGCTGGGTTACGGAAAGGGTGGCATCGAGGTGAACTCCCAGTGTTTTTACCGAGGAGGAGACCGGGATTACAGATCCGTTGATGTTGAAGGTAGAGTATTGAGAGTTGATGGTTTTTAAGGCAGCTGCCGGACCAATGATGAGAAGCTCGGTTTTCTCATCGTTGAGGCACAGGCCGTGGGTCACCATCCAGGCTTGGACCGTGGCTTAAGTAGAGCTGAGAGTGGAGGAGTCTTTGAGATAAGACCCTGTGAGTAGGAACAGAATCTGCGTGACGTCGGCGTAGTTGGTATAGGCTATACTGAGCGAGTCCAGGAGGTTGGAGAGTGGCTTTGTGAACATATTGTAGTGCGTAGGTGTGACACAGGATCCTTGGGGAACACCACAGATGATTGGGGATGGCGTGGCACAGGCATTGTCAGCACTTTCATCACTCTCTCTTCAAGGAAGGAATCTATCCAGGCGGTAGCTTCCTTGGAGAAGGCAGCAGAGGATGTGAGGTGGTGGCCTTGGATGTTGTGATCAACTAGATCGAAGGCCGCAGATAAATCAAGGAGAAGCATAGCCAACTTTCCTGTCTGTGATGGCGTCTAACTGGAGTTTCAGGTTCAAAAGGGCAGAATCAGTGCCGTGGCCAGAATGGAAACCAGATTGGTGAGTACCTAGAATTAGGTTGGTTTCTAGGTGGCACTGAATTTTTAAGTAAGCTGCACTGTCGAGGATTTTAAGGAGGAACGGGACGGTGGTAATAGGCCGGTAGTTTGCATCATTGGGATCGAGAGTAGGTTTCTTTAGTAAGGGTAGGACCCAGGCTTCTTTAAGGCAGGAGGGTACTACACTGATATTGAAAAGGGACTACACTGATATTGAAAAGGGCGTTGATGAAGGCTGTGATGAACGGTGCTAATTCGAGGGCACAGTCTTCGATTATTGGGGCTGGACAGATATCCCCTTGGCATTTTGATGGCTTTAAACTGTGTAGGATACAGGATATTTGCGGAGTACTGACCTTACTGAAGCTGAACAGTTGGGTATCTGGTGTGTGAGCCATTGGGGAGTGCAGGGGCAGGGATTGTTGCCTGCTGAAAGTTTGTTTGGCCTGGATTCTTTTGTTTTAGCTTGTCCATTTTGGTCAGAAGGTCATCCTGAATGGTATTACACCAGGCAGCATCCATGTGGATTGTAGAAGCTTGTGGGACTGGCGTTTCCGGTTCTTTGAGGATGGTGATTAGTTCCTTGGAATCTGAACTGCCATTGGTGATCCTTGAATTGAGGGAGGAGGTCTTGGCACGTAGAATGTCTTTTTTGCATTTATTCGTGAACATAGTGAAGGCACACTTTTCCAGCTTGACCCAGCAAGTCTATTTTCAGTTCTAAGGATGGAGAGCTCTTGGGTGTACCAGCCGTTAATGTGGATCGCTGGTATGGATTTTTTAGCACCTAGAGGAGCAATGGTGTTGATGGCGTTGATAAGGGTGGTGGAATAGTGTTGCGCTAGAAACACTGGGTCTGTAATATCTAGTCTGTGAGGATTGAGGGCATTGAGGAACCGGATGAGGTTTTCCTTGGTGAGTTTGCGTGAACTACAGGCAAAGGTGGAATGGGTGGGGGGAGGGGTTAAGGTGATAGGCCTACTGGGAGTGAGAAGGTGATAATGTGATGATCAGACCATGGGGATGGTGAGTTGATTTTAATGGCGATGCAACAGTTCGTGTCAGCCAACCAGTCTAGCACACGTCCTTTGTTGTGTGTGGGATTGTTAATGCATTGGTCGAAGCCAAGAGAGGCATGAGCGGTGGCTAGTAACGTGGCAGGTAAGTCCAAGGGGTCGTTCTGGCCCAGGGTGATGTCCCCTAGAAGGAGTACTTGTGATGTAGGCTTGAGTCAGGCCGAACATACCTGGCAGAAGGATAAATCTATTGCTAATTTGTCAGTATGGAAATGCAAAGAGAAACAGTATAAAGCAGAAATTGTTGAGGCTAAGAAAACCTTTTACAACAATCAAATTAGTTCAGCTGGAGATGAGAACAAGGAACTTTGCCGCTTTTTTAGATCCTGGAAGAAACCTACTGCTTGTTGTCCTCCTATAAAACTGACAGATGATGATTGCGATCGGGTACAGAAGGCTTTCGCAGATAAACTATCAAAAGCCCAAGATAAAATCAAATTAGAAGCACTAGCAGCCCCGTCGCCTACACTAACATCTACTCCAGTACCCTTTGAGACACGTCATACTTGTACAAAGACGTCACAAACCCAGCCAGCTTCCATATCAAGTAGTGATACTCTACCAGGTTCTGTAGCAGGTTTTACTTTCCGAGCATCTACTACTGCTGACATTTTGAAAATTCTCAAGTCTATGCATCCTACCAATTGTCCGGGCGAACTGCTTCCATCCAAACTTATTTTGGAACATAAGGAACTCTTTGCGCCTTTTCTTTGTAGATTTGCGAATGCTTCCTTTCGAACAGGTGTCATTCCTCAATCAATAAAGAATGTAGCAGTTTCACCGCTACTAAAAAAAAAAAGGGGGCCTTGATCCCACTGATGCAGCAAACCTTAGACCAATCACCAACACCTTGTTCTTCCTCAAGCTCATAGGTAAGATAGCAACTATCCAGCTTCAGGTCCATGTCCAGATGGCAGGCATTTTGCATGCCAAGCAGTTGGGGTTCAGAAGTTATCATGGCACAGAGTGCTCTTCTGGACCTACAGACTTATATGCTCTCTAGGCTGTAAGATAGCAAGTCAGGGCTGCTGATGTTGTTGGATTTATCAGCAGCCTTTGACTTGCTAGATCATAAAATCCTACTTGAAAGAATGCAGACTGTTGGGGGCCTCTCCGATCATGCTATAGTCTGGTTGAGAGCATTTTTGGAGGACCTTCGGTCACAGGTGCATTGGGGGGGACAGTGCCTCTGGGTAACAAATTATAACGTGTGGAGTGCCCCAGGGGGCATGCCTTTCCCCATTGTTATTCAATATCTACATTTATCCACTCTGCTACGAATTAGATCTTTTTCAGACCTTCTTTTGTAACTATGCTGACGACTTCCAGTTGGTCCTCAACATCACCGGCGATTATGATACGGATCAAATCCCAGTAAATGCAGTTTATCAACTGATAAAAACAGTGGATGTCCACCAATTGGCTGTGCCTGAATGCCACAAAGACCGAGCTCATGATTTTTGGCCCACGTCGGGCACAAATCAAGTTGGGCCAGGAGTATACCGGCTTCAGGATTGATGGTAGTTTTATTAACGTCGTGCAGAAAGTTAAAACCTTGGGCACCTTCATGGAAACCAGTTTATACTGTGAAGCCCATTTTGCAGCAATTAGCACTAGCACTAACTATCATCTTAAAGTGCTCAGGCAGGTCGCACCATTAGTCTCGGTCGAAAACCATATTAAACTCGTGAGAGCGGTCATCTTGCCACGGGTAGACTACTGTAATGCACTTCTAGGCGGTGCAGGTAAAGCCCAAATTCAGGATCTACAAAAAATCCAAAACAAAGCTATCCGCATCATTTTTCAAATGAAGCGTTCTGAACCCACTACTGCAGCCAGAAAAAATTGCACTGGCTTCCCGTGGAAAGCAGAATTCAATTTAAACTGATAACAATATGTCATAAATGCATCTTTGGAAATGCTCCTGCTTACCTAAAGGATGTCATTGGCATCTACCAGCCTAAAAGGAATCTTAGGTCGGCTGAAGGCTATTTACTGGTACAGCACCGGGTGAAACGCTCCCGAGGTTCTGCAAGGGCTTTCCACACTCGAGGAGCCAAAGCATGGAATGCACTGCCTGCATCCCTGCGTAAAATAGAAGACCTTCTTGCCTTCCGAAAACAACTAAAAACGTATCAATTAGTGTTAGTGTAAACTTCTGCTGTCATCTTTTGCTCACTGTATTTTATTCTCTCGGCGCCTGGATGCCTATGGGCTTTGGCGTGGTACAAGCACAATAATATAACATAACAACATTGAGGTTGTAGCTTAGTAGGAGGTGCAAGTCTTCTTCGAAGGTGAGGGTAAGACCTGGTGGGCGATAGACTAGGTGAATAGAAATTGTGTTGGTGGGGGAGGTGGTCCATTTGAGGTAGAGAATGTTACGTTTATTATTGAGATCAGAGTGTAAGAAAGGCCACACCGCCCCCTCTTGCGTTTAGCCTGTTGCTTCTGTAAATGGTATAACCTGTAGGGAGGGCGAGCGATGGCATAGGACCAGACTCTGTGTGTAGCTAAGTTTCAGTGATGGCAAGAGCATCTAAGGTGCTCATAATTAAGAGGCCATAGATGTCTAGGCCATGTGCAGTCAGCGAGCGGGCGTTGATTAGCGCTAGATTAAGGTCATGAGCAGGGGTTGAGCGTCAACTGTGTGCTAGTGTAGAGAAGTTGCTCGGGAAAGCGAGGCTCAAGTTGTTAACTTTTGGCAGAGTGGCATTACTACCGTCAGACACAGATATAGTGTTGACATAAGGCAGAGCATACATTTTGCATGGTAATTGCACTAACCATTTGACTTTGAGGCAGTGCCGTTTGTACTGTCTGTTGGCAGTGGGATATTACTAACATTGGGTGCGTGGGTGTATCTTGGTTTGGGTTTAGGGCAATTGTTCGAGTATAATAAACCTACATTGGTTGGCCTATGTATACATGCGTACCTGTGCAGCTGGTCAAGTTTCTTACATTTGAGAGCTGAGGAGGCGAGTGTTCCTGCTGGTAGGCAGCAGGCAGGCGCAGCAATCCCTGTCCTGGTAGATTTCCGGCTTGACTTGGATCTGTTCTGGTTCAAGAGACTGCTGTGGGTGTGCCCCTGGCAGGGCAGAGAGTGCCTTTTCTCGGAAAGGGGTTTTGCACCCAATGCGAGCGTTCCGGGCCGCAATAGGCAAAAGTTTTGCATGGGGAACATGAAAGTGGGGGGTGCGGCTGGAGAGACGGGCGTTGCAATGGAGAGTGCCGTGGAGTACTGGGGACACTTGCTTGGACGGCGGAAAGGAGGCACTAGTATGGCCAGCTTCTTTGTTTATATTAAACCCAGCGAGGCTTACCTGCAAGGTGCAACCCTCCTGACATGGCAGAGGGCAGTGTAGGTGCGAGCACTACAGTGCCTCCAAGCTTGTTCAACCATAGCGTTTTTTTTTTGCTGATCATCCCTGTTCGGTTAGTCAGTCACTGTAAAATCCTGCTGTCCGTTTGTCTGTATATATCCTCTGCTCTTACAATTGTATATGAACATAGAAATAAAACAATTAAATAAATGCAAAATCCGTCTTTCTTGTAGAATGACTTTAATTCCCAGAGTTGGGGTTCCGTGACACTAAGATTACCTGCAGTATTGCAGAGTTCACAACATTGATTCATTTGTTCTCATCTTTGTGCTATTGTACAGGTACTCCTCATGGTATTTCTGTAAATGTTTGCAAATGTCTGATCGATATTGACATCCCTGTTCTGTAGTGTCTGCAGATTTGCGTCATTTCAGCAACATATGTGACTGATATCAATGCAGGTTTCTGAAATCGTGCTAAAACTTCGCAAACTGTTTTATTTGTGAATAATTACAGGAACGGAAGACTGTGATTGTGTGCTTTCCAATTGCTTCGTGTTTGAGATTTGGTTGGCTGCCATCTTGATGCAGGGCACGCCGTATCTTACTCTTTTTATAGTTTCCGGCATCCTGTAGGAAAACCCAATCACACTTGGGAAGTGCCTGGCACTGTTTCTGACAGTGTTGACGGAAATCCAAAATGGAGGAGGCACCCCAATAACCCGGTCCGTGTCCTCCTCCTAATCTCCCTCCCCCTCCTCAGGATGGAGGGGAGGTACCCGCCGAAGCGCTGCAAACCTGGAGAAAGCCCGCAAAGAGGCGACAATGGAAAGGGGCGGGGCTACCCCCCTTTATAGCAGACGGGCTGCCCACCGCAGGCAGCATCCAGCCTTTGCAGTGGGACACCCGCCTGCCAACTGAGGACTTTGTTGACTGCGTGGGATTTCGTTAGAGGACACCAGGAGACTGCGGGGAAGAAGGCTTCAGTACGGAACGTTGAGAGGCTCGCAGTCCAACGTTGCGTCGGGCGCCCGGGCAGCTGATCATCTGCCCGCCAGAAGAGGAACAAGCAGGATCGGGAAGGTGTGGCGGCGCGAAAAAGCAAGGAGGAGCCCAGCAGGCCGCCGGGACGCGCACCGGCAGCAAAGGCCAAGAAGAGGCGGCGCGCGGCGGGTCGCAGGAGTAAGGAAGACTAGCCGTTGGCAGCAGCAGAGGCCAGGAGAGGCGGCGTGTAACGCGGCTCAAGAACAAAGAAGCCCGGTCTCCAGGAAAGAAGGTGAGGAGAGCGGGCGGCCGCAAAAGTCTTCTCCAATACTAAGGGGCGGGGAGAGGCCATCAAGGGGGTCAGCCACACGGCAGTGGGCACAACACGGAGCAGAGAGTCAGGAGCAACAGCCGCCCGCACGAAGAACTCCTTTGGGGACTGCAAAAGCATTCCCACTGCGCTCGCCTGCAGTGGAGCGCAGAACAAGACACGGGAAGCCCGGAAAGCCCGTACAGGAAGCAGCAGCACACGGGGTTCGCTGAGCGCGACCCGCATTATGGAGGAAACCCTTGCGGCAGCCGAGTGCAGGAAACGACACAGGCCGGCAGATCGCCTGAAAAGGAAATGGATTTAAATGCAGTTATGGCTATGGCGAAGTTGGCTGCAGCAAAACACGGCCCCAGGTGGATGGAGGCCATGGTACCACAACAAGAGGAAGAAGAGCAGGCAGGGCACAGTCAAGGGCCTACCTCCCCGCTGCTGTATCCAGACAATGAGGAATTGCAGGAGCTGGAAGAGGAGGAACAGGCAGAAGAAGAGGAGCCTGCTGGGAAGAGAAAGAGGACCATAACACAGAAGGCCAAGGCTAGCAAGGAACAAGCAGCAACTGGCAAGAAACCCAGGACCACTGGGGCTAAGAACAAGGGAAGGACACAGGAGGTTGTAGCCCTACCGGCGCCTGCAACTGTGGTGCCACCAAGGGAACAGGGTCCACCCAGCACGCCTGCAACCATACCGGTGGCTGCAAGGGAAGACGGGCCAGCATCCTTGGAGGCGGTAAAAGGTATGCTAATGCAATGTATGTAAGCATGGGGTAACGGGGGAAATGGGCAGGTACTAAGCGGGAATGTAAATGCATTTAATCAGGTGGGCAACGGTGCAGCTGTAGTTCAACAGACAGGGGTGGCACTTGGACCTGGGGGGGATGGGCGCAGGAGGATACCAGGCCGGGAACCCAAACATCAATGGGTTGCCAATGGGTATAAACCAGTGGTCAGGGGCATGGTTAAACTCAGCATTTGCAGGAGGGGCAGCGCAACAGGCACAGGGGCAAGTGGCCAATACAATGGCCAATGTATACTCCTTAGGTCAGGGCAGCCCGGTGCAGTTGGCACAGGGTCAACAGGCCACTGCAGGGAGCAGTGCAAACCCCATGGGGGGACACGGTAGTACAGCAGCCCAGGAAGGAGGGGCAATGGCAGGGGCCGCCCAGGCGCCATCCTGGTGGGGGCAAGGGGGTGCTGGGGCAGGTTTGCCCCCGGGCCCTAACGCCAATGTAGGACAGGCGGGGATGTGGGGACCCATGATGACACGGTATGGGAGAACAATGCCAGGGTTTGGCCCAGTCAGGGTATCAGTGAATTCCTTATGGCATAAACCAGTGGCCATTAAAGAGAGGGTATGGAGGAAAGAATATATTGAAATCTTGGATTTTGTAGGGATGGAACCCCTGGGTAATGGGTTAAAGGAATTATCTGAGAAGGAGAAGATGGACAAGGAGCAACCTAAAACAGAGGCATCCATACATAACTGGCTAAAGGCATTCAAGGTGTACACATCCATTATGATAGAAAAGTATTCACAGGATGCGTCATCAATGATGGCCTATGAACAGTACATCCATGACCTGTATTTAAAGCACGGGGGTAGAATGGTTGCCATATGATCGGGCTTTTCGTTTGAAAATGCAAGTGTGGCCAGCTTTGTGTTGGGATGAAATGGATGTGGGTGGGTTCTTAGATAAACTGATTACGCCAGGGGCAGGGGGAGAGAAATCCCCAGGGGAGAAACCCCAAGTTTTGAGGGGTAGGGGAGGATACACCAGGCGGGGGGAGGTCATCCTTTCGCGGGTGGTACTCCTGGAACGGCAGAGCCAGCTACCAGGGGGAGCAAGCTGAATGCTGGAGGGTCAATTCAGAGGAGGGCTGCCATTTTGGGAAAACATGCCACTTCAAGCACCCCCGGGGGGGAGGGCCAGGGATCACAACTCCTCAACCAACGATGGGAAACGTAAAAGCAGCCCCAAAGCAAAGGAGAAGGTCAAGAGAGAATGAAGATGAGAGCAGTTTTAGTCCAAAACAGCAGTTGTGTAAAAATGTCATTAAAAAGGGGCTGCCAACCCTGGTCAAACTAGAGTCTATGACTCAGTGGTTAAATATTTATCATAATTATGAGGATGCTAGATTATTGTGGGAAGGTTTCGGGTGGGGATTTAAAATCCCATGCGCAGGAGTAAAGAAAGGAACAGAGGCGGTCAACCTGCGGTCGGCAATAGCAATGCCAGAGGTTGTGGCGGCAAAGGTTGCCAAGGAGGTCAAGTTGGGCACGGTGGCAGGCCCATTCAAAAAACCACCACTGGACAATCTGGTAATATCCCCATTAGGGTTGGTTCCAAAAAAGGAGGAAGGGCAGTATCGGCTGATTCACCACCTTTCCTTTCCCAAAGGGGATTCGGTCAATGATGGAATCGGCGAAGAACTATGCAAGGTACATTATTCATCCTTTGATGATGCAGTGGAAGTGGTAAGGACTGCTGGGAAGGGAGCACTTATGGGGAAGGCGGACATAGAATCTGCTTTCCGGCTACTGCCCATTCACAAGGAAAGCTTGTTTGGCTTCAAAGTGCAGGACACGTATTACTTTGATAAATGTCTACCTATGGGGTGTGCCATTTCTTGTGCGTATTTTGAGGCTTTTAGCACCTTTTTGGAGTTTACGGTAAAACAGGAATGTCAGGTAGGGGCAGTGGTACATTACCTAGATGACTTTCTGTTTATTGGTAAAAAGGGGTCCAACGATTGCGGGGCTTTCATTGGGACATTCCAGAGATTGATGAAGATAATGGGGGTCCCGCTAGCAGGGGAGAAACCAGTGGGTCCAGTGACTTGTCTGAACTTCCTGGAGAGCAAAATCGATACAGTAAAAGGAGAGTGCAGGCTCCCCCAGGAAAAGGTTTGTAAACTAAAAGAGATCATCAAAAACCTAAGGGGTAAGAACAAGGCAACCGTGCGAGAACTCCAAGCGCTGACGGTAACCTCAATTTCACAGGGAAGGTCATCCCAGTGGGCAGAGTGTTTGCAAGAAGTGTTGAACTGAAAACAGTGGGGTTACAACATGCGAACCAGTATGTGCGGTTGGGGGCAGAGGTACGGGAGGATTTAGCCATGTGGGACACATTTTTGGACAATTTCAAAGGGGTGCGGATGTGGAGAGGGGACTGGAGCAACAGGGACAGGTCCAAATTGTTCAGATTCATCCGGGGCACTTGGGTTTGGGGCAATCCTGGACACCAAATGGTGCGGCATGGCTTAGCCAGAAGAGTGGCATCAGAAAGGGTTTACCAGTGATCTCACACTGCTGGAACTCTTTCCCATTGTGGTAGCATTCAAACTATGGGGGATCAACTACAGGACAGCAAAGTCATGCTTTAGTGGGATAACTTAGCGGTGGTCCAGATCATAAACCAATGTTCCGCCAGTAGCACCAGGGTATTACGGTTGTTAAGAGAGCTCAACAAATGCATGCTGCAATGCAACATTGAGGTGCGAGCAAGAGACATACCTGGTGTGCAGAACACGGCCGCTGATGCTCTCTCTCGTTTGCAGTGGGAAAAATTACGAGGGAGTTGTCCGGGAGCAGACGAGGTGATGGCCCCGTTCGAAACACAGTGGTGGGACATGATTGGGGCAATCTGAGTGCCCTGATCCAGACGATGC
Organism: Ambystoma mexicanum; assembly: GCF_040938575.1. Lineage (NCBI taxonomy): Eukaryota > Metazoa > Chordata > Amphibia > Caudata > Ambystomatidae > Ambystoma > Ambystoma mexicanum. The sequence goes on from NC_090939.1 coordinate 824,832,599, forward strand.
GCGCTCCGGGCACTGCAAGTAGATACAAGGCATGCTGGGAGCGGTACTTGCAATTCAAACAGGTGGTATTAATGGGGGGAGTCAGCAGGAGCTTCCGGTGAGGACCTTTGTGGGTTGGGGCTGGCATGAAGGAAAAACCAGGTCTTGGATGGCTTACCACTTAGCAGCCATCGCCCATTATTACAAGCTAGAAGGGAAGGAGGACCCCACTAAGGAGCATTACATTGCGACAGCCATGAAGGGGTGGGCTAAACAGGGAGCACTTAAGAGTGACGAGAGGAGGCCCATGGACATTGTGAAGCTCCAAAAAATTGTAGCATACTTGGATGTAGTGTGCCACGGGGGTTTTGAGGTGGCCCTATTTAAAGCAGCGTTTACTCTGGTGTTTTTTGGGGCCTTCAGGGTGAGCGAACTGGTGCCTGAAAACAAGGACGCGAAGGGGAGGGGGTTTCTGCAGGTGAAGGATGTCCAAAGTTCGGGTACACATCTGGCAGTATGGGTGAGGCGATCAAAAACGGATCAAGAGGACAAAGGGTGCGCAGTGACCCTCCAACCCATCATGTGCAGCCCAATATGCCTGGTCGGGGCAGTGGCAGATTTCCTCAGCTTGAGACCTCTCGGGAGAAGAGGCGCTGCTCATGCACCACGATGGGACGGCATTAAGCCTCTTTCAATTCAGACGGGTGATGGAAATGGCGCTGGAGGAAATTTGGGAGACAAAGGGAGTCTTTGGGACCCACTCATTTCAGATTGGGGCGGCCACATCGCCTGCGGCTATGGGCATGGGGGAAGGAGCAATCGAGCAGATTGGCAGATGGAAGTCAGGGTGTTTTAAGAGATATATCAGACCTGAAAAAATATAGATTGACATGACATGTTTTCTCCTCACCAGCAGCGGCCCGGATAGTAAGGAGAATGGTCTGGGTAATAGGACACTCATTTGTATCAAGGGCAGGGGCAAGCTGGTCAGCGGAACAGGAAGAACTGACAGACGGCAAATTCCGAATTGAATGGCACGGGGTGCCGGGGATGAAATGGGCACAGCTGCAGGGGCAGGTGCGCAGATTGCTAAGGAAGCAGCAAAAGCCAGAGGTGTTGGTTGTACACCTGGGAGGTAACGACCTGACAAGCCTGGGAAGGGGGGCTCTGATGCGGGAAATGATGGGCACTTTACAGGAATTGGCAGGTCAATTGGGAGAAACAGAAATCATTTGGTCAGAGATAATCCCAAGGCCAGAATGGAGGGGTGCGGAGAATCACGCAGCCGTGGGGAAGTCCAGACGAAAGCTAAATGGTGCATTGGCAAAGTTCTGCAGGGGCAGGGGCTTTGGCCAGATCAGGCACGGCTTGATTAATTTAAAAACTCCAGAGTATTTTCTTAAAGACAGGGTACATTTGTCTCCACTCGGGTTGGAGCTATTTTACTGGAACCTTTGCACAAAAATCCTAGAAATGTAAGCACGGAGACAGGGGGGAGCCACAGTGGGCGGTAACCCACCTGTGGTGTAGCGGTGTTTGGGCAACCAAGCACAAGAGACAGACTCCGGATGAGCTATGAGAAAGCGGGAAGGGTCTTTGCTCTTCCCAGACCCAGCACCCCTTGGGAGCCTAAACGGCAGGGGCGTCTGGGGGGAACAACAAGGGCTCAGCTTCCCCCAAGAAAACAGCACTCTCCCCACCCACGGACACCTGCATGGGTAGGCGAGGCTCAGGCGCAAAGGGTTGGGAGAGTTGGGCCTATGATGGACTTTTGGAAGGAAAGGGGGAAGCAGGTTTTGGACACGGAGCAGTCGCCGCATCTTCTGAATTATTTCCACTAATGTGTGCAGCGTGTTTTATGATTTTTTGGAAAATAAATCTGCAGCCTTTTTATGCCAAAAAACTAAGCAAGACTCATGTTACACTTTTCTGGGGGGTGGTGGGGAGAGGAATGAGTTATTGCTATGTAATGGGTCCAAAATGGACGGATGCATGGGTTATTACTTTGGAAGCCTCTTCGGTGCTGCAGGGAGCCTCAACTGGCCTCCGCCATCCTCTGCAAAACCATGCTGGTTACCTGGTGCACACCAAGTTGCCCTGCTCACTATGTCCACTGCAAAAATACCACAAAGGTTGCTGATAAAATTATTAGGTACTCTAAAACGACTAGGGTAGTGATTTGATGCAGTATAAAAGCAAACTACCAAAACCCAACGTTCTTAATTTCACGAGGGGGTGGGGAGGAGGTGCAGCAGAAGCAGCACAGTGCAGTTAGTTATATAAACGATAGAGTAGTAAAATAAATCAGAATGTTTAATTTACATGAAGTAGCCATACAATTCACTCCTTAAACAAAACCATAGAGAACATTCTAAATGTCACAGAATGTCCTTTCCCTGTATGTTGTATCTTTGATGGCACTATTGGCTTCATTCAGGTTTTCGTGATGACCCGTGAGCAGGCATGTGTGGGATCCCTGTTTCTTCCTACAGGTCGCTCTTAGGCTGCTTGCTCTCCGACAAACCTGTGCCAGTCAGTGTACTACATGACCTCCAGTCGCCCAGTGCGACAGGTTTTGAAGCTGCTAGTTTCTCATTAGTCTTCTGTATTTGCTTGGCTACCCTTATACTTCCCAGAAGCTTTGTTTTCCATTGGCTAGACTGGCCGTACACACAATGCTGGGCATTGGGCGAGGGGGTGGGGGGGGGGGGTTGGGTTCGAAATAGTGCCACACCTGTAGAACACTGAGCGGGTTGTGGTCCCTATCCCCCAGGGTCACCCCAGTGATTTAATACACATGCTGCAGCGTGCCTGTGTTACAGCTAGACATGCACTGTGTGGTAGGTACTCTGTATAGTGATCTTGGGGATAATAGCTACTGCCAAGGTCGAGCTAAAAGTTTCTCATTCTACCCTACATTGGGAGTAGAGGGTGGAAGGCTTGCAATCCGTTGAAATTGGTTTAATGACTAAGGGAATTCAAACAAGTTCACACGGACCTTTGAAATTTAGTGGGAAAAGGCATGGCTAATTCACAGGTCTCACCGTCACTATTGGAGAATCTACGTTGCCTGAGTACAGAGCTAGCATTTGGGAAATATGGTATGCCTTAAAACAGCCTATTCTTTTTAAGGCGATGTCGTGGCAGACATTCTAGAACTGTTCACTGAAGTGAGTGCCTGATTCGTCAAGAATTCCTTGAAATGGGACACCATAGTTCCATTATAGAGGACCTAAAGATTATCCATCTTATCGACTAATTTGCTTTTTCCATGCATCAGGCAAAGTCTCCCTAGAATCTCCATTCCCCAACCTGACTGACACTGGGTGGAATCGGATGAATGTATTCCCATTTAACAAGCCGGTTTCATTGGCACTTTGAATGACTTATTCTCATTAGCATTTCTGGGAAGCATAAATAAAAGCTTGAATCTGCTTATGATATGGGAGATCTGTTTTATGGCAAACATTAATGTACTGGTGGTCTAAGTGGATAGTTCATGTATAAGGGCACTTTATTCAGACACATGGGCACACATGGAGTTGTACATTAAGAGACAGCCTCTAAAAGATTAGAAATGCAAAATGGTGTGCAGCAGATATGCTTTCTTGGACCCTTGCTATTTCATATGCATGTTTGAGGTCTTTTTTGTGAGATTTTAATACTCTATTTGTTTAGTCGCATGTAGGTGAAGCTAGTGTGCCATGTTTGTATGCAGGATGACGAATCCATAATGGATAAGATCAATATGGGCCTCCAATGGCAAGCAGACAAACCTGTCGAGTCCTCCAATGATATTGCAACATTAACAGAGTAAAAACAGACATGGTATTTGCATGCAGGCATACGTGAGTTGGGTTTTAAATATGGTGTCCTAGCTGGTGAATAGTAGAACTGTCTTGGTTTGTATTTTATAACCTCTTTCATGGGTCCACCGACCTTGGGAAAGTTAGTAGTATTGTAAAAGCTTCTTTACAAGTACTCTTACGATGTAATCACCTTTGCTCATGTTAATGCCTCGAAGAAAGTTGGAGGCATTCTTAAAGCAAAATGTTCGTAAGCCTTTCGACTCACTGGTTTAGTGCTTCCTTTCATGGCGTAAGGAAAATCCTAACCAGGGGCTGTAGTTAAAATGATGCGATTGTTTTGGAACTCCATTCTGGCAACTCTATGCCGGCTAGCGCATTAATTGGTGAACGACCAACATGTAATGCATTTCCTTAAAGCCCTACTGCTCAATAATACCTTTGTAAGATATTGGGCAAATGTCCATACCAAGCAGTAACCACTGATTATTTACCCTTTTTACCAGCCTGTATAGCAACAATATTTAAATGACCTTCCCCTCATGCCAGGTTACTAGGTCTGGAGGCTAAGCAGTTGCTCCATAGGCTTAACAGAAATGCACGTGTGACGGTGGTAATCAAAACGGTTGATCATACGCTATTCTTTTGCCCACATGGCTGATAAGCCAGTTAGTGAGAGACCAATGTGTAATTCTTTTGGGATTCAAACAAGGTCCATGGTCGTCACTCGTTTTTTAGACAGATGTTCTGGTGGCATCCATGACATTTCTATTTTGTATTTTTTTATTTGTGTTTAGTTGCATTTATTCAGCGCGTTTCTTATCACAACACAGTACAATTAAAGGTGGAAAAACTGACAAAAGTAACCAAAATAAAACTAAAGCAAATGAAGTTTGAGGGCAGAGCGAAAAAGAGGGTATGAAGAAATGGAATGAAGAGGAAGCGGCAGAGCTTTCAGTGGAAAGGAGCTTAGTAAAGAAAATGAGCGCAAGCTGGACTGGGCGAGGAACAGTTAAGAGAAAAAGACTGGGGGAGAGTAAAAGAACACCAAGGAAGAGCTGGGGGAGCGAGATTATGAAGGGATTCAAAGACCATACAAAGAAATTTAAGACGGGAGTGAAAGGGTAGCCGGTGGAGAGCGGACAGAGCAGGAGGAATCGAGTCACAAAGTGAGAGAGAATAAAGACGAATAGAGGATTGAGTGGACTAAGACTGGAAACAGGGGGCCAAGAAGGAGGCAGGAGCAATAGAAAAGATGGGAGAAGATGCGGAAATTAATAATTTTGTGGCCTGAGGGGTAAGAAAGAGCCTTGCAGAAGTCAAAAAGGTGGACCTGGCAGCAACGAGAGAGTAAATAATTAAGAGAAAATTAAAGCGAGTTATGCAAGTCTAAGCCAAGGTTGTGAGCAGAAGAAATAGAGAGAGCAAGGGAAAAGAGATGGATGCAGGAGGTATGGAAGGGGGAATAGAAGAGGCAGGAAAGAAAAGGACTTCAGTCTTTGAAGAATTAAGAACAAGATAGTCATCGGACATCGAAGATTTGATGGACAGGAGATATGAAGTTAGTGGAGTGAATAGCAGGAGAAAAAGATGGAAACAGTTGGATGTCGTCCGCATAGAGGTGGTGGGACAAGCCAAAAGAAGAAATGATTGAGGCATGAGAAGTGTAATGGGAAAAAAGAAAGGGGCCCAAGACTGATCCTGGGAGCACACCATGGTGATGGGAAAACGTAGAAGAGGATTTACCAGCCCAAGAGACAGAGTAGGTGCCATTAGACAGGTAAGATTTGAATCAGAGACGGGAGAGAGCCAGAAAACCCACAAGAAGAGAGAGAGAGGAAAGAAATAGAGTGGTCAACCGTGTCCAAAGCGGCATATAAATCGAGGACAATTAAGAGACAAGAGTGCTTTGAATAACGTGTGGAAAGGAAAGGGTAAAAAACAGAGTAGTGCTGTCTCCGTGGAGTGGTGGGAGCAGAAACCAGGTTAAAAACCAGGAAGAATGAGTTAGAAGAAGTAAAAGGAGAAATGTAAGAATAATCTAGACACTCCAGTAGCTTAGAGATGGGGGCGAAGAGATATATTGGGCGAAAGTTGACAGGAAGAGAAGGGTTGAGGGAAGGCTTTTTTTTTAGGATAGAGGTCTTGTAATTTCATTAGATTCTAGTATATTCAGTTTACATTTTTTGATAGGTAATGTGCATGTATTTTTGAATTTTTCGTTCCTTTTTCTCTTCTTAATTATAATGGTATTTAATAGTTTTTTGTAATTGGATTTTAGCATTATGAAATGCAGTGAGTGATTATTATTTGTATTATATGAATGTATTACACATTTAGGATGTTAATTCTGTGAACAAGTTAAACAAAGGATTGAAAAGAAATAATTCAATCTTGCCTCTGCAAACAAATTGCTTTAAAAAAAACTTGACAATCCAAAAAGTAACCAGTAGTCGCTTGCTGCTCCTCAGTCTCTCATCACCACTCCAACATACCACGTGGTTAAGAGTTGCATTCCCTCTGGCCTTAAATGTTGCTTGAAGATGTTGTATTATCAGTGTCCTGATCCCTCATTATAGGGTATTATGCAGCTGATCCCAGCTAGGTTTGCATCCAATTAATACCCCATAAAAACACATTTTATTGAATCACTTGTTGGAGGCCGAGCTAGAAGATGCACAGCTTATAGTCCAATTGCCAAGTTACCCTTGCACTCATTTCTCCTCCGGATCCACACGTTTTCCCCACCCTCCTATCCATTCTCACAATGTGCCTACTTAATATTCTACGCCTCCTCACTGTCCCCTCTCTAGCTCTTGGCCTCTGCTTACCCACAGCGCTGCTTCGCCTCCCCAGCCTCCATCACTTGTTCTCCCCGTTCCCATTGTCTACCCCTCGAAAAAGCTTCCTGCACTACCCTTTATAAACTGATTTTCTTTGTCTGCATCACTCTGCCACTCCGCTACACAGCTGATCGCCCCATTTGCGCTTCCCCCCCTCAACCTGAGCAACTAGAATTCCCAGTCAATGTGCAATAAAATGTTTCATCACTAAGCGCTTAAACTCAGATCACCCAAAACTCTCTGCAGTGTCCATCCCCAAAACCTGGATGACCTCCCATGACAAAGCAACCCTGGCAGCACTACATACAGACAAAGCTACCTTTTTATCACTCCCCTAAAATCATCAAAATAGGCACTTGTAATGCTGGTCTTTGGGTCGGCAAGATCATGCCATCTGTTCCACTTTATATCGAACTTTACTCTCTACTCCTTTGAACACACAGGACTCCAACTTCTCGTGCCCACCCCTCTCACCCTCATTTGTTACCCAGCCATCACCCCAAATCTCTTCTTGTAGGACCTTGACTTTTTACCAGAGGCACTCCCTGGTCCGGATGGTTATGTACATCCTCCACCTCTTATCAAAGACTTGTAAATTACAATTTGACTCCACTCTGACCAATCCCTAGTGAGCCTCCAAAATCTTCCAACTTGCACTGTTGTAACTCTCTTGATCTTGTCTTGCGATCCACTTTCCCTCAACTCCTTTGCCCTCCCTTTTGTGCCATCTTCCTCTTATTCACTAATTCACTTCATCCTGGTACCCACCCCATACCCAATCACCCCCATCCCCTTCATCTATCGCTAAGAGAAAGTGCCAACTTGATTCCATGGCTCTTTACCTGGCCCAAGCAAAACCATATTTCGTAATTCTCCTTACTGCCCTTGGCCACTCCACTTAGCTTCACCAAGTTCAGCGATCCTCTTGACACCTCCTTTGACTCACTGTCTTCTTTATTCCTTTAATCCAACTCACTACTGCTTTGAACCATGAACAACTCCAACCATCCAGAACCTGGGACATTTGTGCACCTCCTCCGAACTCTGATGTGCAACGATCACTCCCAAACTCTCCTTGCTGCTTACAAAGATGCTCTACTTGTCCTTACTACATCCCTTGACTCTTCCAAATTATTCTACTATGCCAATCTCTTTTCTTCTCTCACTCCACCTTCATGCTCTCATGACCCTTAAGGCTATGCTTTTTCATTTTAAAGACCATTCCCTATCCTCCTCCTTCCAGCTGACAACCTCATACTTCTCATCCAAAATCACAATAATCCATGATACCTTAGAACCCTTCGCTCTCTCTCCCCAATGCTTTCTGTCCACCTTACTCTCTTCTATGTCATTTCCCCCACTGAACATCTACTGATCATCCGCTCAGTCAACCCTTTCTGAGCACTCATTGATACATTGTTACTCAGATAATTAGAGTACTTGCACTCTCCTCCCTCTTCAATCTCCCCCCCCCCCAATCCCCTTTACTGGCATTTTCCCTGCTGGCTACAGAACAGCCACCCTCATTCCCCATTCATAAGGAACCCACTGCTGACCCCTACAACTCCTTCTACAGACCTGCCTCTGCTGCTCCACCACTCCAAAAACCTTAGTCATCATCGACTGCATTCTCTTCTACTTTGATCACCACTCTTTGCAATGCTTTACAATTAGCATTCTGGAGTAAACACTCCAATGATACAACTTACCCACATCTCCAACTTTGCAACTTCACCCATAATACTGCAATCTCTCCTCCATTCGGATTCTAATCCATTTCTATGCAGCCTTTGACACTGTGGACCATTCCTCCTTCCTCAAACTCTTTCCTTGGCTTTAATGGCACAACGTTTAAATGGGTTTAATTCTCCATCTTCTCAAACCTAGACAACCCCACCTGCACCCTGTCCCTCTGTTTCCCTGTTCCCCCTCTCCCGAATCTGTTTTTGGCCCACTTCTGTTTATGCTCTGCACAGCCTCCATGAGTAAGCCGCTCTCCTACTTCAGCTTTTGCTCTTTGTCGCGGACACCCAGATCTCCTCCGTCACTCCTGCCATTTCTCAGGTAGGTGTGTTGCAGTTGGTGATGTTCTGTCATTGGATGGCATAACACTGCCTGATGTTGAACTCTTCCAAAACTGAAATTGTTTCTCCCCATTTCTAATGCTAATCTCACTCTTCTCCCACCTTTTTCCCACTAGACATACTAACTTGAACATCTTACCGTGTGACCACCTGACCTTGAACTCCAAAGTTCAACGGCCACACCTGTGATAGCCCTTCTCAACATAGGAAACATTTGCTCCCACATTTCGCATCATTCAGCCAAAAACCGAATCTCTACTTTTGTACTCCATAAACTCAGTTTCTGCTCAAGTCTACTCCTGTGTTACCCTCTATACTTTTTCTCTCACTTTAAAGTTTGGAACTTTGCTACTTGCGCTCTCTACAACCTATATGTTTTCCCACCCCCACACCGCTGCATACAGCCACCATACCAGCTGGCTCTCACTACAAAGTTTCTCTTTAAATTCCTTCTCGTATTCATATCCATCTATGAGCACTTCTACCATACAAACTGCATCTCCCGCTGCACACTGCATTCCTCATCAACCTCTCAATCTCCTGTCCCCACAGCATCTCCTCCCACTCCTGACTTCCTCCCACTCCACCGGCATACACTCCCACGAAAGATCAAAACTAGTGTCTCTCAAACACTTACAGCAGACTGAAGCTGCACCTTCTGTTGTGCATAGGAGCTCCTCTTGCCTTCCCCAAGTGACTCCAGACTGACCTGGCGACAATACCCTAGTCCTGTGTTCCACTATAAATATGTGAATACATATAAAGTAAGATATGAAGACAGTAGGCCTATATTGTGTGCTAGCTAAATCTGTTCCGCTGTCCATGTCCCTTGTTTCTTCACCTTACCCGGTCCTCCTCAACAACTGGCTACCCATTCCCAGATAGCCTCACTCTATTTTAAAGGCTCCCTATTCCGTGACTGCAAAAATAACGCAAATTAGTTGGGTGTATTGCGGCAAGATTGTAGAAACTCAAACCGGACAGTTGAGTTTAAAAATACATTTATTAAATGTCAATCTATAGTCATTAGGTACTGGACCTCAGTCCTAAATCGTGCTAGGTCTTATTAGAAACCTGTCTTGGAGCCAACATTAACCTGATGGTGGCACGTGCAAATGTTTGTCCCTTAAGCATGTGCTTTTAAGTGTTTAGGGTGATGTGCAGTGGAAGTGACTGTAGCTGGGACACCATTCCAAGACATCAAGTCTGTTAGTTGTTGGAGGCAGTGGTAGTTCCGATACAGCAAATACCCATAGAAACTGTTAAAGGAATATCATTAACTGTCCTAAAAACCATATGTAATTTTATAATAAAATTTGAATGATCGTCATAAAGGCTGACATGTATTGTGCTTCCTTGCGTTGGATAGCTCCATCTGTGTGTGGTACCTGGATACTATGCTGAAGTAATGCTATGTTGGATGAATAGATAATGTAAGTCGAGAAGCCTAAAGCCACAAGTTAGGCATTGAATAATATTGAGTGATATTTAAGGCCAAAGTGAATATTGATCCTACAAATATATTTTCAAAAGTAATACATTAAATACAAAATATATATCAGCCATACTTATTATCATGAACTACTAGGAAAAAATATGTTTAGTTGGGATGTAAACTATGGTGCTTGCCAGAATTATGGGAATTAGATTGGTTTTTGTCACCAGTGGAATTTGTCCTGTGAATAGCTAGAATGCTTTGTAGTTCAACTAAACATAAGGCTGTTCTGGCTGCTTGATTAATCAGAACGATTGGCATTCCTTAGTTCCTGTAAGAGGGAGTGATAGTGGTATTTCAGTCATTCACCCAAGTCAGCAAACCTTGGGAGTGTTGAGAAATATGGCCACAGAGCCCCATTCTACCATTCCTCTCCATGGTGTTGTGGCTGGATTTTCGGTCAACCAAACATATGCTTTATTGTCACAGTCGTAGGTATCCGGATGTGCTGCACGAGCATTCTGGTTTGCTTTGTGCAGCAGTGACAAAATCGGATACTTGCCAGAATACACAGAACATAGAGCAAAGTATGGGCAAACGTCTACCACAACTTGGCTCAGTGGGATTTTAGTTCAAACGGACAAGCTATACCCTATGGAGATGATACAGCAGTGGAAGTATCCAACCAACAATGGGAAAGATCACATTATATAGGAATGTCCTGAAAAGGGCACATTGTTCACACACACATCACTACCTTAGTATTTTTGGCAGAATCAACTGCATCAAGCCGCCTTCTTGGCCAGCTCTACTGATAAGGGATGTATCAGTCACTTCTCCCTAAAAATGGTCAAATCCTCCCAAAAAATAAAAATAGGCAGTACAAATACTCCCAACAAAAAGAGGGAAAAATGTGTAGAATCTTGCGCCCTGCATTCTCCCTCACAGCTCCAACGATACGTTTATAAGAAACAATTTTTTACTGCCTGACTGGAAGAAGTACACCCGTTTCTTTGAATGTGCATGAATAACTAGGTGAAAAGAAATCAATGCAAATAAACATTTTTTTTTTGTTAAACCATTTTTTTACTCTTGTATAAAATACTGTAATTGGGGAATTAGACTTACATTTTTACTCCATAAAAATAATTTACTTCCAACTTTAAAAAAATAGGGAGTAAAATGCACCCACTTCCAAATTGTATCTGGAGCACTGTTGTTGGCACTTATCTTTGTAGCAGAAGTGGCAGATTTGTTTCAGGCATGATGTGGAACGTCTATTCAAAAATGCCTTATCAGTGGAGGCCAGCTTGGATCCAGGCATCTCAACTTGCTGTTGGGGCAGACTCGAAGAGGTGAACAAGGCTTTGGGGTATAGAAGGCAGCAGGGTGCGTCTGGTATCTGTATCCTGAAAGCAGTTTGGCTTTGGCTTGTCATACTCCGTGATGCTAAATCAAATGTTGAAATGCTGAGAAACAGCAGTGCAAGAGTTAGTGCCTGTAGATTTTAAAGACTGTGGGGGAACCAAAACATGAACCACAGAAAAGCTAGAGCCCTGTCCTGCCTTTCATGTCAGGAAAGTTTACCAAGTTAAGTTTTGTGCCCGGTCTCTGAGGGGTAGTAGGGTGTCCTGGTCACAGGGTCCTTATACCCTGGGGTCTCTGTTTCCTAGAGACTTGTTCGAGGTATAGGTCTTAATGCCTTCTTGAACCAAATGTTTTCACCCCGTACAATTGGGGGCTTGGTGGATTCTTGTTGAATGCTCATAATGGTAGGATCTAACTTTATAGTGAAATCTGAATTAGGCATGTGCATGTTCTAAAGAGAATGAGGGAAGGTTAAAGCCCCCAAATCTGCACAAGTAGTAGTGCGTTTTGGTTGTGTGATCCAGTGAATCCAAGCAAAAAGGGACACTTCCCTAACGTCTCGCAAACATTCATAAATATACAAAGGTTTCTTAGTTTAAAAAAGCACCTATGCCACTATACATTGTACTGAAAACTGTTCTAGTAATCTCTACTTGGTAGTCAATTAGTGTTACCGATTGATTGAAAGTCTGTTCTGCTTACAGTTGTAAAGTGTGGTTTATTGTGCCTTGAGTTTATGGGCTTCAAAGACCAAATGAGCTTACATGTGTTTCGAGCTCAACTCTTCTTCAGGGCTCTTAAAACATCATATACTTGTGCAATTAAAATTCAACTGTTGTAAAATGTTTTCAGTTTTGCTAATTCTATGCCTCCATTGTGACATCGAATAGCAGTCTGAACGGAAGACTGCTCCATGACCATGATACGAAATTTATCCATGCCAATGCGCATGGAGCACTAGGCTAGACAGCCACTTTCAAATGGATTGTGTCCTCCCACATATTCCTCATCTTGGATATATTCGTATCTTCAGCTTTGCTCTTCAGAAAAATGGTTCCACCAGGGGGCGTTGTGCTCGAGGTCACAGTGTCGGTGTCCCTTGAGGGCTGCCGTCGATGTCAACTGCAGTATAAAGGACTTGAGCCGCGCCAGTTGGCTTCAGTTCTGTTTTTCCGACAAAGCTTTTGCTGCGTGTGTACGAAAACGGCGCTTCAGTCTTTCGACAATGTCTTCATCAAATCCTTCTACCCCCAAAACTGGCTTTAAAAAGTGCCAGAAATGTGGGAAGAAAATGTCTATTACTGACCCCCATCGAGTTTGCCTCTGGTGCTTGGGTCCGGCCCATCGAGTTGACGAATGCGGTTCCTGTCAAGCCATGATCAACAAAGCTCTCAAGGAACGAAGAGGTACATTGGCGGTGGGGGAGGAATCCTCGAAGTCCTCTTAGAGGAAAAAAAAAAGGACTCAGTTCAGTCTAGTGGAAAATCCCGACATAAATCAAAGAAATCCAGGTCGAGGAGTCGGTCTCAAATCTTCGTCTTCGAAGAAGAGGCGTCATCAATCTCCCTCTTCTTAGTCGTTGTCATCCGAATTAGGGGTTATCGAATGTCCATCTAAGCACGATTCGCCTAGGAAATGGGAGAGATTCAGAGCCTTGATGATGCAAATCTTTGAGAACGCGGCCCAGACCCCCTCAAAGAGATCGCCTGACGACCATGCCCCAGCTCATTCGGAGAGTGACAGAGGGAGGTCAGAGACGAGACTCTCTAAATCCGGCAAAAAATTGTCGAGGGAAACCTCTCCGACACCTCATAAGAAAAGTAAAACGGGCCTACTGGTGCATAAACTGGAGGCAACACCAGACAAAATGGCGTCCGGTACCAAACCGCCATCGAAGTCGGTGCCGAAGGTCTCCTCAACGCATCTGTCGAAGTCTTACTCGACGCCCGTTTTGAGGACAGCGTCGATGGTTTTCTCGACGGCGCTTACATCCAAGGCTTCTTCGATTGTGTCGAAGCCTGCGTCGACGACTTCTACGCCTTTGTCGAGGTCAACGCTGATTCCGGCACCGATACCGATGCCTTTGTCAAAGCCAAGGTCTATGCCTCCACAATCCACAGATAAAATGTTTCATCCTGTGCCTAGGCAAGACTCAAGTCTATGGCTTCTATTTATGAGGAACACACCTCTGAAGAGGAGATTTCCCCTTCTGGGGTAAAATATGAAGGGATGTTCATGAGGAACTAATTGATACTCACTCCAAAATGGCTGACCTCTATGAATGTCTGCAAACGGCTAGTGGTCTAGACACGTCTCCTGAATTGGAATTTGATAAACCCAACCCTGCTGACCATTCAGACTCGGGATATAGGAATCTTATGACTAGGATGGTAGAATTCATGGAGTGGAATAGTAATTCCCCCGTTTATGAGCAAGACGACATGACAGACATTCTGAGTGGAAGTCCTCAAAAGGATCCTGTCCTTCCTTTTCAGACTGCCCTTCAGAAGAAGTTTATGGCCACATCGGAAACCCCAGATTCGGGGCCAGCGGTAAATAGAAAATGTGCAGGAAAATATAGGCTCTCTTCTTCTGACCCTGAATACTTAACTAAACATCCTACGCCTGAGAGCTTAGTAGTCCAGGCAGCTACATCCACTAGACAATCTCCATACCCTTCAATTCCCCCAGATGGGGACAGTAAGAAAATTGAAGCCTAGTCTCGCAAGATTTTCTCTTCGGCAGCATGGCCTTAAAATCAGCAAATGTGACTTTCACCCTTGCTAGATTCAGATGCATCTTTGGGATTGTATTACTGCATCAGATGAACACATTCCTGAGGGTGAGGAGAGAGAGGGTTTCCTCGGGATTGTAAAAGATGGAAAGGAGGCTATGGGGGAATGCCTTCAATCAGGACTGGACACTGCTGATAGCATAAGCAGGTCCATGGCATCTAGCACAGTGCTATGCAGGTTTACGCGGCTGAAAAAGTCTGTCTTTGCACCGGACGTGCAGGCCAGACTACTCAATATGCCTTTTTACAGCTTGAGGTTGTTCGGCAGCAAGGCGGATGAAAGTTTGGAGAAGCTGCAGACCTCGAAGGCGGCGGCTAAATCTTAGCACCTCCATACGACAACCTCAGCAACACTCCTACTCAGACTCCTCTTCCTGGAGGGGGTTGTCCTTTTCGATTCTACTCCTCATTTGGAAGAGGAAGAGGGCAGTCTAGTCAAAGAGGACAGCAAAGAAAATGTCCTCGTGGTGGAAGAGGAAAGAGTGCAAGAACAGCCCCAGCAGCGGCAACTGTCCCCTCAGCCACTGCTGCAGCTGCCGTAAAGGCACTCTGAGGCCTTGACCCACAAGACCCCGGTGGGAGGCAGGATCTCTCAGCATCTTAACGAATGGCGGGGCATTACTTCAGATGCTTGGGCACTGGAGACAGTAGCTCAGGGTTACTGCCTTCCTTTTCAACAAAAAGGCCTCGGGACCATCCACCGGGTGCCAACTCTGCCAAAATTCCAGACCCGCTCCTTGTGCAGGAGATTTTAACCCTGCTAGAGAAAGGTGCAATAGAACATGTACCTGTAGCGGAGCGGAACAAGGGTTGCTATTCCCCTTACTTTTTCATCCCAAAGAAGGACAGAGGATTGAAAAAGTTTCTGGTGCCTCGAGCATATGATAGGGTTGTTCCCTTTCACCATTTCTGTTGTCTTCTATATGGTGACCCTTCTAGCATGGCTTACTAAGGGTGGGTAAGGCAACACAACCTTTTGAATGGATTGTGTCCTTCAACGTATTTCTCAACTTTTTTTTCAAATATGTTTTATTGATGCACTTAAATCGATACAACAGATAACAGCAAGAGTTTGCATTTCGATTGCAGTTACATCAATTAAAGTTTTGTCTTTTCCTCCCTTCAAAATAAAAACTGGTGAACTTCAAACATGCCTCCCACACCCCCTCATCCCCCCCCCATCCCTCCCCATGTTTCTTTTTCATCTTCTACAGTTTAGGGTTTGTTGCTCCAAGGAAGTCTTCTTAGGCTATAATTCAGTTTCTGTGTCTATTCGCGCTAACGTTTAACATGTGCCCCCGCCTCCTAGTTGGTCGTGAGGACCATATGTCCTTTTCAGGGCCCAGTGTTGGGCGCGACCCTGCGTTCACTCTTCCTCCTCTTTCTCTACCTTCATTCCACACTTCCCTTATCAGATTGTCCAGCCCCTATGTGGCCGCTTAGATCTATCGCTACGCCTCCCTTCTCCAGTCCAATTGTGTCCTCACTCTCCACTTCGCTCCGTCGGCTCTCTGCATCGTACCATTTTAAGAATGGAGTCCATTCTATTGCCCTTGTTGGAGTTAGGCCATGTACTTGTCTTGTTAGCTCCTCCATTCTGTACAGATCTAGGGCCTTTGATGCCCGCTCTTTCTCACTCGGGAGTCCTTCCCTCTTCCACTCCCCTGCCAGGCATGCTCTTGCCGCAACAGTAAGTAGTGTGGTATGTGCAGATGTTTCACCCGGTCCCCCTCATCAGTTTCCTTTGCGAACAGTACTAGCATGGGGTCCATCTCCGTTTCCACTCCCTCCAGGCCCTTTATCCATCCCAAAATTTCCTTCCAGTACTGCTGCACACAGTCTCACCCCCACCACACGTGCCAGTAGTCTGCCATTTGCCCACATTTCCTCCAACAGTGAGGGTCGGCCCCTGGCAACAGCTTGGATATCCTAACCAGGTCGCACTGCCACCTTTTATAGGAATTTGAGCCCATGGAGTTTGTATTGGCATGCCACCGAGGTGCGGTGCGTATTCACACATAGTTTCTCCCACTGTCCCACTTCCATGTCCAGTCCCAGATCTTTCTCCCACCTCTATGACCCCCTGTGCCTCTAAGAGAGCCCAATACATTCTGGAGATAAGTCCATGTGTTCCCCTCACTGTATCCAGTATCTGTTCCGTACCCATTAACTCTCTCTGCAGTTTCTCTTTCCAATCTTCTGACATTAATACCCGTTTGAGCTGCAGAAATTGGAGCACTGAGATTTTACCTACATTCAGTGTCATTTGCTCTGTCTATAAATTTCTCCTCCTTGAGGACTTGACCGATTTTCTCTAGTCCCACGTCTAGCCAGTCCTGAAATCTCTCATGACCCACTATGCGGTCGTGTACCGGGGGTTGGGGCGGCCCATATATTGCTTAATGGCGATGGCCATGTTGTAACTCCTCATTTCCGTCCTGACCTTCCACAGCCGCCAAAGTGGGCCAAGGACTCTTTTGGGGGCCGCCTTGGTGGGTGTACAGAGCCATTCTCCCAATTTGTCCGGCCTAAACTGGTGGTTCTCTATACCCACCCACTGCTTATTGCTGTCCTGACGCAGGTGAGGAATTAAGGCTCCAAACTGTTCCGCCCTGTAGTAGGTGTTCATCTCTGGGACCCCCCACCTCCCCCCCCCCCCCCTCCTTGGGTGGGCTGCACCAGTAATCTGTAGCCCACCCGTTGCTTTTTCCCCTGCCACAGGAATCTCACCATCTTCTTTTTTAAGTCTACAAAGTGTGAGTCTGCCAAGTCGAACGGTAGCGCCTAGTACAGATATAACACTTTAGGGAGTAACATCATCTTGAGCCCATTCAGTCTGCCCAGCCAGGAGATCATTAACTTGGACCAGGCTTCAAGGTCATCATTGAGTCTAGGCAGTAACTGGGGGGGGGGGGGGCGGGAGGGGGAAGGAGTTCAGTTTGTGTAGTGCCTCTAGGTTCGCAGATATCCTTACCCCAGATATTTTATGCTATGCTTTTCAACCATCATCTCTAGTGCTGACCAGTCTCTGTTTTGCTCTTCCGTTTGCTCCCATTGGGGGAGATGGGTAGATTTATTGACATTCACCTTGAAGCCTGATACTTTCCCATAGTCTTCTCTAGCGTTTTCGGCATGGACCCCTCCACGTCCGAGAGATAAAGTAGTATATTGTCAGCGTACATGCTTATCTTGTGGTTGTATTCCCCCACTGCGATTCCCTTTACCTGGTCCTCCGTACGTATTTTCTCCTCTAGCGGTTCCATCGTCAATGCGAACAATAGGGGAGATGATGTGTAATGAGTTGCTTGCTGCATTTGTTCTGCAGTTATGTTTCAACTCATGGTTCTGCGTCTGTTCCGCGTGGAGCGTGCAGGGTCGCGGGACAGAGGCGAACCGTTACTGGTGTGTTGGAGGTCGTGTTGGGGCTCCGGGCGGGCCTGTTAATAAAAGCTTGAAACTTACTTTATCCCCTGCCTCATCACTTCACAATGGGCATCCCTGCCTGGTACCTCTGCTCAGTTCAAACTCCCTTGACTTTTTTCTATTAACCACTACCCATGCTGTGGGCCTTGAGTATATTGCACCTATTGCACAGCACATTCTTTCTCCCACTCCTATGTTCTGCAACATAGCAAAGAGAACCCTTCACTCAACGCTGTCGAAGGCCTTCTCCGCATCTAGGCTCAGTAGCCCCCGTCCCTCTGGATTCCTTTTTATATGTTCTATGAGATCCAATGTCTTTCAGATCGCGTCAGGGCCCTGCCTTCCTGCTATAAAACCCATTTGGTCAGGATGAACCAAGCGGGGCAATTTCTCTTCAAACCGGGTTGCTAGGATCCTTGTGATTATTTTTTTTTGTTTTCATTCACATTCAGAAGAGACATGGGACGGTATGATGCACACTGGGCCGTGTCCCTCCCCTCCTTTGGGATTACTGAGATTAGTGCTTTACTAAATGTTGGGGGCGCTTCTCCCGTGTCCTAGGTATGATTGTACAGTTTCACCATGTGTGGTGACAAGATCCCTGTATACTTTTTATAGAACCGTATGGAGTATCCATCCTCTTCTGGGGCCTTTCCATTGAGGAGACGCGAAATTGCGTCCTTTACCTCTTACGCAGTGATGGGGCCCTCTAGGTGTTCTATTTCCATTACTTTGAGTTTGGGTATGGTGATATCTTTCAGGTATTCCCCCTACGAATCTGTCCCCCTCAGTGGCTTCGGATCTATACAGGGTTTCATAGAATCGAGCAAAGCCCTCGGCTATATCTTTCGGCACTACGCTGTCCCCGCCATCCGGGCCTCTCAGTTTGGCCACCCATCTTTCCGCTCTCTGTGCTCGGAGCCTAACGGCAAGTAAAGCGTCTGCCTTGTCTCCCTTCTCATAATATTTCTGTTTTAGGTATCTCAGTTTCCATAGAGTTCCTCCCCATCCCCAGTGCTTCCAGCTCTGCCATTTTTGACAGCAACCCTTCCCTGGTTTCCTCCATGTTCCCTTCAGAAGCGTGCATCATTTCCTCCCCTTCCATTATCTCCTTTCTCAGTCTGTCCTCCAGTAGCTTCCTCTCCCTTTTTTTCCCCCCTCACACCATCCCTAATCAAGAGGCCCCGCCAGGTCGCTATCCCAGCCTCTCACACTATCCCCATGCTCACTTCCCCTGTGTCATTATAGTCAAAGTATTCCTTTATTGCTTTGACCAATAGGTCTGCAAAGAGCGAGTCCCCCCCCATAGTGTTTCATAACAGCGCCATGTGCTGTCTGGTCTGTGTAAAATAAGAACATTCTTTGCACCCATCGCCTAACTCAGACTGCTTTGGGAGTCTATCAAAGATGAGGAATTTGTGGGAAGACACAATCCATTCGAAGAACAAGTTACTTATCCGTGGTAACGTTCTTTCGACTGGATGTTACTCCCCCGTATTCCTCATCGCCCACCCCATCCATCCCCTCTTGACTGCTTAGAATTTTCTGTCACAGCTTCCTTTCTCGTAATGTCAAGATTGTCTCCTCCTATGACACAGCATGCAAGCTAAAGGAGGGGAAAAAATGAAGAACTGAGGTAACGGTCAACGCGCGTGCTTCATATACCATCGTCAATGTCACAAGGGACGCTACAGAGGCCATTTAGGACCAAGACTGGACGCCGCTCGACACTATGAAAAAACAAATTCTGAAGCAAGCTGCAAGCAGACTTGAATGTCAAAGATGAGAAATACGTGGGAGGAACATCCAGTCGAAAGGTTACCACGGGTAAGTAACTTGTTCTTCTGGGTCCACAGCAGCTAAATGCTTTAAATTCTGCTCACCGTTATATATTCTTTATTCAACTAAGGCAGAACCTCCTTTAATTCAGCTAGCAAAAGAATTTGGCAAAGTATCAGGGTATGGAATGAATGCTGACAAAATGAAGATTCTGGTCATAAACATCCCAGAGCAGGAAGGGCCCACTCGTACCTCTCTAGTGACTAAGCGGAGTGCCAATTTAGTCATTGTAATTTATCTGCACTTAAACATATCTCGACAATCTTTTAACTTAATTAAACAAAGGGAATCATTACTGTTGAGTGTTTACAGGTATATTAACATGGTAAAGATGGGGCACAGATATGCATATAATGCAATTTTCATTTTGGTACAAAACCAGTCTCCCAAAAGTACGCATCCTTATGAGCAGCTCACTGACGGATATGGTTGAAAGACCTTTTTGAATACCGTAAAGTTAAAAATAAATAATTCAACTAGCTTCTTAGATTGGGCTTGATGACAGACTCCAGCCTTTAAGTGCAGTACCGGAACTGGATACTGAACCTGTGCGGGTCAGTGTAGTCTGGTTTACAAGACCACTGCGTTGCCCCTGAGCTATCCTTCCTGGGTAGTTGGGGATTATTTTAGTAAAAATTCAATACAGCCCTCTTCGCTCCTCCCCTCAATTTTCCCTTTAAGGAAAGTGCCGGGGATTAAGGGCTCCATCTCATTGTATTATGCCAACCTCATAGTCTGTCTTTGTAAGATTGGATTGTGATGCTGAAAGGATGGGCACAAAATCCAATATTGGACCAAGTGGGCCACTCAACCTGAACCAAAGGCCTGTAGGCAAGATACACAAAGTCTAGGTGACTTATTATTTTTTTTATTATTTCAAATATGTTTTTTATAGCCTTCTGATTTGGCTAAAGCTGGCCCTCCAACCATCAGTAGGTAGCCCTCGTGTGATAACTGTCCCTAGTGGGAGCTGATGTCCCACCTACAGGGATCAAAATTAAGATTGGATAAGCAGGAGCTAAAAGCAGCTCCTGGGCGTCCAACAATAGCCAGTGACCAGGAGCTACCACTGGGGAATGAGGAGCTAAGCTAGTACATGTTACCCAAATCTAACTTCCACATAAGATGCTAACATCATTTTGCCTATTAATTATAACCCCTTATGCTTTAAATATTGTAAAGATGTACCCTAATGTTTATTCATAGATTGTCCCAAACACACAGAGTTCAATACACATAAGTGTGTTTGTTTGGCATCAGTTGGCATGAGGAGCCAAAAGCAGTTCCTGTTAGCTGTTGGTATCAAGCTAACCAGGCTCTTCTATCCTACACGCAGGAGCTAAATAGCTCCCAACTCCCCTCAATTTCGAACCCTGACCTATCTAGGGTTAGGGGATAGACGGCGAAGGCTGGCCCTAATTTATTTCAGACTGCAATCTCACAGAAGTGCAACAAAGAGTGTGTAGAAAACAAATTACATACTATACTAAAATCCGTAAATACTGGAACAAGCAGCACGGGAGGGAGTGTAGTTTGCTATTAATACCACCTACTCATCTGTTCACCTTTCAAACCGCAAAAAACAGGTTAATTCATCAAAGACGCCTGGTTGGTGTTCAGACATTCTGCAATAAAAATGGTTGACTGGTTTCAGTGGGATACCAATTGCTTCTGCCCCACTTTCTTCATGGCCCCAAATGAAGGTGTGACTTCTTGTGTGGCAAGTCACTATAAAGCTGCACGAGACCAGACTGCTAAATCCTCCCCCCATTGCAAACCTGAAATGAGACGGGGACAATAGAGAGGACGTAATGTCACTGTCTCATATTTGAGAGTTAAGTTCCTTTCTTTATACTGGATTTTCACAGTCAAAAAAGAGGGGAAGGGAATTGGTCACTATTTTATTGGTGATGTCTTCTAAGTGTTGTGCCAGGATGTGCTTTGCGTGTCACGACCGTCTGGTTTTCCTAAGGACTGATGGTGGTACACTTCGTCTGGATGTTGTTTTACTAGTTATAAGTGCAAGAATTCAAGATGGGTGTACTCACCAAACTGGTAGTAAAGGCTTGTTCATTCAGGCTGGAGGGGGAGATATTTGTCTTCAACTTTTTTTGTTTTTTGTTTTTTTGTTTTAGTTAGCAGTGATGTCTTCTTTCTACAAGGCAAGTAGTGTCTAGTTTACTTTCTAGCAGTTGGCTGTCAGTTGGAGGTTTTTTATTATTGAAGAGAAGCATATAATAGTTTTTACTAATTTAGCATTGGGGAAGTTTCACTCGTATACTTGCTTACCTTTCTATTTTAGATTCCAAAGACACGAATGGCAGAACGTCAGTTCACTCGGGCTGCTACAAAGTAGTACTTGTGAATGGGTATGATATATAGTATCCATCTTGAAATGCTGACAAGGACCATGCAGTGTTTCCATTACCAGGTCCGCCATCTTGTAGTGGCTCAGAGGTGTATATAATAGTGTTGTATTTAGCACCCTTGCCCTAATATATATGTATTATGCCTTTGCACAGTAACCAACTCATTGAGTAGTATAGGTGTACATATAAACATTGACCTGAAATGTTTCTTGAATGCGAGTGGCGAGATGGAATCTCCATGTGAATGCAGTGTGTTCATAATGCAAGAAACAAAGGACTTTCTTATTTTCTGAATCATTAGAAGACCTTATTCAGAGTAGGAATGCCCCAGCTTGCTTTTGAAGCTTTGCCATGAGCCGGCTGTGTTTAAGTTAAGGCTTCATGTAAATGCTGAGCCTGCGTAGATGGAAACAGATTTCCTAAAACACATTCTGCCATGTCTCAGTGGTGCAGCTGACAGTAGAAAGTATGCTGCACCCTGAGTGTGAATCTGTGTTTCGCAGCCAAAGGGTTGTGTTTTGCCAAATATTGAATTACTACTTTGTGTCTTATTGAAAAAACAACCTTCTGTATAATCTGGCACAGAGGTTTATTTCTTCTCTTTTTTTCTCTTTATTAATGAAGCAGTCGGCTCGCTTTAAAAAAGGTGTTACCACTATATATTTTCATGTGTAATCCAATCACATTTGAAAAAACATAGTTACATTATTTGGGTTGTTCTCTATGTACTTGACATTAATCAGGTGTCATGTACAATGTAAAAAATACAGAGTGCCTTAATTAGGGTGCATGCAGCTACAAGAGGTTTGGAAGGGCTTCACGAAACAGCACTCCTGAGCAACAACCACTATGTAGCTTCTATTGAATATTGGGTCTGATAATATGAGATGTCATCATTGTCAGTGTGTAAGATATTATTTTTCCGTATGTGTTTTATGTATCTCACTTAAGGGTTCCATGTGTACTTTGAGGAGGATCTCTTGAAAGATGAAGTTTCAACAAGGAAGGGAAAAACTGCTTCACTATGTAGGATAGTTAACAGTAGATAAACGCCTATGTGGGAATTGTACCTCACAAGGCCACTTTTTATGAATCGTGTGTACTGTCTGGCATGCTGCATTGTTTTTCCTGTTGCCGTTTTCCACCTTCATGCTGCTTTGTACATGAGCATCATTCACAAGTTGGCAAGGGTCTGCCAGCTAGTAAACTTCATTGAGTCCCAATGTGTCAGTCTTTAAATGAAACATCCGGGTTTGCTCACTTGAATAATAATGTGGAGATATCTCTGCCCCCCCCCCCAGGTGGAAGTGTCTCATCCTGGCGAAATGCTGTACCAGGGGGGCTGTCCGTTTTTTCAATACATGCCCTGTGTTCGCCCATTCTTATTTTCACTGCAAGTGATGCCATTCTGACATATCTGAGGCCACAAGGACAGGTGATCAAATAGACATCTGTAGTGTTACAGTTGGTAAAAGCCCTATAATTCCAGGGGAAATGCCACCCTATATCTATTGGGGTGCTACAGTTAGTTTGCGCACAAGACATACATTGCCCACATGGTGCGTGTCCTGATGGTCCTGGAGTATTTGTTGGTATTTCTTTGTCGGATATGTGTGTACCAAGAAATCTCATAAGTTCTTTCTCCATTTTATGGTGAACCCTGGGGAAGGGATCTTACGATTTCCCATATTCAGGATCTGCCATAGTTTCAAGATCTTTTTAGGTGGCTCACCAGCAGTGAATAGCTCAGTAACGCAGTGATGGTCTCGCCGCTGTTTCTCTGGTTGAATGTTGCGTGAGTGTAATGTCACATGGGATGTGTCTGGCATGTTTCTGTGCATGTTTGATTTTTTTTTTTTTGGCTAACCAGATTTTTTTATTTATTTGCTAATGTAGATGCTGGTGTATCATATTCTTGTAATGTGGAACAATTCCTGTGGAACCACAGAAACTATCTGAAAGGCAAATTTCTCTGAGTGTCTTAGGGTGGTAGCTTTGAAATAGTAACAATGAGTTCATATCTGTAGGTTTATGATAAACAGTTGTTGCTATGCCACCGTCCTTAACTGTCAGAGTAAGGTCAAGAAAATGGATCTGTCTTGCTTGAGTCCATCATGAAATTAATGTAAGGGCTCTGGCTATTGAGCTAACTCAAAAAGGCTGTTAATTGATTGTTACGCTCACCTGGTATCCACAGGGACGCCACCCAGCCCTGGCTGGATGATTTGCACTCTCGAACCCTCTCCCGGTCCCTTGCTAAGGCCTCTGGTTAAAGATGGGTCTGCAATATAGGAGAGCTGGATTCAATACCGGATTGTCTTTGTTTTCCCACCTCCCTTGGCCTCAACTCCTTCCTCCCCCTTGGGCCTTCTCCTTACCTTAATATTGTAAAAGGTGGATTCTCCGTCCTGCTCCTTGTGGCAGGGGTGCTTAGATGTGGGGGGCGAGCAGCGACCAAGTTACTTCACTGGTGCAAGCCCCCCCTGTGGGAATCCAGGCCTGCTGCGACTCTAGGTTTGCTGCTTTACAGTCTTTATATGCAGTTCTTATGTTCCTCGTAGTTCGATTAATGTCTTGCTTTTTTCCTTTTAGGTATGGAAAGGTATGTTGGTGTTGTCATGCAGTTTGAAGATGAGCATGGGCCGGTAGGCAAAAGTGCGGTGTGCGCGATGCTGTCCAGTGAGTAATGCGCGATGCACAGTGCTGTTTGGCCTTTTATATTGCTAGCCTGTGTCTTTTCTCTACTTACAGGTTGCGATGTTCCTCGCCCAGCGCCGTAATGTTCCAGCAATGATACTGACCAGGAGATGACTACCCAGGTAAGAATTGTGTGGCTTCCTTAATTTGGGAGTAAACGTGAGTAAACGCTTACTAATGCTGTCTTTCTTTCTCCTCTTTTCAGGTTATGGTATTCCAGCATGCATGCTAAGCCGGATGATGGAGTTCGTACCTTCAGGTGAGTGGAACTGAAGTCAGCGATGGATTGAAGACGGGATACTGTTCCGGGTAAGTTTCGTAGTGTTCTTTCTCTCTCTGCAGGTCCTTGGTTTCAGGTAAACTGGCATCAAAGAACTGGACACAGTGAGCGTTACGCTTCCCACAGCAGAATAACGCAAAGCATGTTCTGCTATTTGGGTGTGGTTTAAATAGTCTCGGGTAAAGTAGTCCAGGTAAAATAGTCCCAGGCCTGCCACACCCAAAGTAGTCCAGGTAAAGTAGTCCCAGGCCTGCCACACCCAAAAGACTCGACCGCATAGCTCAGTTCCTTGTAACTGAGCTATGTGTGTGCCTCCATGTTGGCTGAACCCCCCCCCCCCCACAAGTGAAATAGTCCCAAGTAAATAGTCCCATTCTAATATTGGTCTTCATGATGGTTATAAGCCTGGCGCAAAAGGCGCCAGGACGGATTCCAAGAGAGTCTTGGATGAGGTTTTAAGGCCTTTGACCTCGCCCTAGCTGGAAGGCTGACTTGCCAGTGAGGGCCAGGGGCAAGGGTCATGACATTGATCTTCTGTGCCGTCAGAAATGAGCAATATGTCGTCTATCTATCATGTAAAGTGGTTGATGTTTTCTCAAAACTGATGGTTTGTGTCATAAATTGTGCTGTTTTCAAACTCAGACACATATATGTTGGCCAGGTTGGAGGCAAATGTGGCCCCCATTGCAGTGCCTAAAAGGATGGGCACATGGCTTTTCTTGAAGACAGTTTACCAGACAATATAAAAACATAACTTGAACCTGTGTGCTGAATCTTGTGTGATAAATCGTTACAAGGTCAGCCACTACATATTGATGTTTAAATGTTACTGTGCACCTCAGCAGCTAAATCAGATTTGACCTAAGAGTGCAAGTCTGTTCACACTGTCCAATGCCTCGCGCATGCCGTTGCATGTTATCTTCCCTTTTAGCAAGCCGACCCCCTTTATTGAGAATTTGCTAAAAGACTTTTAGTATTGATATGATATGATAGGTTATTTATAACGTGCTTAATACCCATAGGTTTCTAAGCACGGACCCGGGGATCAAACCAGTGTTGCTCCGTGTCGCCTTGCTTCCAAGGCAAGCATGTTGCCGCTGAGCTATCCTCCTGAGACTTTATTAACAATACAAATCTACTAACATTAGCTCATGCTTGTTAATAATAAGGAAGGTGGGAGAAACACTGGTTTTACTGTTTCTTTTTTAAAAACATGTTCATTGCAAGACTGTATATAGCCTGCACCTGGAATTACCAATATGCTTTGAGTGGTTAATACTGGTACTCTACACTGATCCAAATGTTATTATGAAGGGTGAATTTTAAGTACTCAAATATATTATTATAAATCTATTTTTATGGAGCCTTTCATTAATTAGTTAGAGGTCCCGTTTTTTTTGTATTCTACTGCATCGTTTTATATGAATGTCTTTAGGATGCAGTTGTTGGGACATTACCTTTTATTACCATGCTAGTTGATGGTGACGAAATGACTGCTGTTCTGCAGGAGTACATGGATGAGTATTGGATAAAAAGTCTACTCTGCCCCACGCTACTACTAAACCAGCAGTGATCCCGTGACAAGACTGCTGGCCTTTGGAAAGCCCCGAGTGACTGAGCCATCAGGACATGAGAAAATATTACTAAGACATCAATGATGTAGATCTGAAACGGGAAATGGCGAACTGCGTAACGTCCCTGTCCTTCCCTTTCCGTAGCTATGCACTGCGTTTTGCATCACTATGGACGCTGACATGCTCCTTCACTGTGACCAGCAGTGCCATGTCATGTCCTGCCCTGCTGTCATGACCACAGACTTCAGGACACATAAACCACACCATCTAGTGATGGGGGCAATGGGTCACTTGACTCACTTAAGTCCCTTTGGGACTCATAAACACAGGGGCCCCGGCTGGACTCAGTCCTGTCGCCTTTGGCGCCAGGCTCATATAGAGATGTGAGCAGGAACACTTTATTTCAGTGCCCGAGTGCTTTTATTTTACAAGAAATGTCCAGGTGCTGAAAGCCTTTATTCCAGAGAACATCCCCATGTGCTGACTCATCGGGTGTGGCAGGGCATGGCAACAGGCAGGACAGAGCTACTGGGCGTGGCCAGGAACAAGACAATATACATCCACCGATCCCTCACGCAAACGCTTCACGTTACTTTGCACCTCCGTACAACGTGATGCTGACCGCCGCCTGGACCAGCTACTTACCTCGTGATCCTGCAACAGCAGCATCCTTACCTGTACCATGGCTCGCATCTCAGGGCAACGTTCCATCTTCTTGGCAGATCCCAAATCGACGCCGCAGCACCTGCGCTCTGTCCCACAAAGCCGAAGTCCTGAAACGAGAAAAGAAGACAAGACATGGTTAGAACTCCCGCAAACACCCAACCCAGGGTCACGCTGCATGTAAAACCCAACGCGCACCATTAAAGGCTACTTACCAGCTGTCAGTCGATCTCTGCCCCGCTCCTCCAAACCGCCGGATCCGCCCCTTCTACCGCTGGCACCGCTACACCACCTGCAAGGGGAGAGAGCAGAAAAAAGAGACGTTACATACAAAGGACAGAGAACGAACTTTACAAATACAATTACAACAGTCGGAAGACAAGCGGGCAAGTGGAAACAAGGGAAACGCTTAACTACAAGAGAAGTGGACTAGTCGCAGCTGGCCTGGACTTCCACGACAAGGGACCAGTGAAGGAACTCGGTTCCCTTCAACAAGCGCCCCTGCCAGAAGCAGCAGGACGTAGATCTCATCATTCAGCAGGTGAGCCTCAAGAGTAGTGCAACCCCAGGGAAGCCACATCCTGGGAGAAGAGGGCTGGAGAAGGGGTCAGGGACCACGGGCTGCATACTCATACAACCCCCCCTTATATTCACGCAGGAACCGCACTGCTCATCACAGCAGCTCCCCACACAGACACAGAGGGAGGAACAGACACGAGGAGTTTCATCCCTGGGAGGGCTGCGACCGTGCCACAATGCTTGCGTAGAGACCAGGTGAGCATAACACCTGCTAATGCTAGGAACCATTGCTAGTACAATAGCCTCCCAACAAGAAACACTGACTATGGGTGATTGGCTTCACCATGTTTGCTTTTCTTCCTTTCGCTGGAGTTCGCCCTTGGAATAGAGACTGTTCTTTCACGCTCGCTCTTGCACCGCCCCTCTCGCTCCGTAACTGAGGTTTCTGTTTTAAAGGGCTCCATAACCAAATACAGGCAACACTCCTGGATCTGTTCCCGCTTGGGTCTCAATGCACCTGCTATACTAGTCACCTCGTGGGACCTCATTCATCTGTTATACCATTGTACCTTTCTTCTACCGGTTGTGCATGCTCTGTTTGCTAGTGCTCAAAAGAGGGTTCTGCAGTGCCATAGTGTGTGACTGGTCCCAATCATAAAGGGGAACCTGGCACAGCCCGAAAGATTAACTTCCTTTGCTTCTTGTGGTAATGTGGGCCTAAGGAAGACTACATGGTTCACGAGGGGTTTGAGCTAGCAAAGAAGCATCTGTACACTATTACTGGAATACCAAAATAATGCCTCACCAAGTTTCTATGAAAAAATAGCTGACTTTAATTGAACTAAAAGTACAATCTCTTTAATAACACACCCTAATAACCCACCCCTGTAAGAGAAGACACAGAATACCATGGCTTTGCGATTAAAGAGGCACTCTTGGCCTGAAGACTGATAGAGACCGGCAAAATATTCAGCAGCAATGTTCATGTTTAATGAACACGTCTCTTAAAAAGGTAAGGAGTGGGCCCTTTAATTAGCACTACAGCCCTTTAAAGTATGCTGTGGGGATAGAATCACTACAACTGCATTAACCGTGTGGAGACATGCTTCTAGGTGATTTTTTGCAGTTGAAAACTGCATCAAGACGAGTCAAGTCATGCTTCTCAATGGACTGAGTAGACCAGCAACATGATTGCATCCACAAGCCCGAGCCAGTGTCAACGTGGGTTGATACGATTGCTTCCAGTAGATAAGATGGATTGAAGAGTGGCTTACAGCAGTTCAAAGTATTGGGGGCAAAGGCAGCTCTGAAGATCCTATGGCAGCTCAAAATGGCTTGAGCACAGTCAAGTAGGCTTGAAGAGTGGATCAAGGTTGGAGACCTAGCCCAAAGCTTATTCTTCTTTTTATGGTTGTTGGGGACTCAAGTCCAGGGTTTACATAGATGAGGGGAGTCCTTGTTCTGCCCTACCCATCAAGGAAGGTTGCCAGAGAGCACTAGCAGAGGCTATCGCCTACATGAGCAGGATCCTGGCTCCAGTGTTCAGGCAGAAGGCAAGCCCTTAATGACCTTCTTGGATGGATCAGGGGGAAGTGTCTCTTACCTTTCTTGAAGGTCATTATTTTCACCTCTATGGCTGCTGTGACAAGTCTTTACTTGCCAATGTCAGTCCCAGAGTGCTTTGTCTGCAAGAAGTGGGACACAGAACATTTGTGAGCCATGGGAAATTCCAAGATGGTGAGAACCCTTCCAAACCGCAACTATAATCCTGGGCTTTTCTTATTCTGCCTTCTATCCTGTCTGCTTATTTAAGTCTTTTATAATGACCACTCTTGTGACTTCCCTCCTGATGACATAGCTTATCTTCTGAAGCACTGGCCACCACCCTACCCCCTGGGGACTAATCCTGTTTACCAGGAAGGTGCTAAGTCTTCCCAGGGAAACCAAAGACTTTGCTACAACTGAAACCAAATGATCTGTTCTTGGTTAAACTCCGTTCCAGACATCTGGATTCAAAACTGTGACGGGGGAAATGAGTGACTACAATCAAGCTGGCGAGAAGTTGACACCAAAGGGAGTTGACAGTGTAAATATAGATTCAAAGAGGTCTTTAGACATGGCTTTAGATTTCGTTATTGATCTGGCACTGGCCTTGGGAGCACACAATTACATAATTTGGATCAGGGCTGATCATGATTAAAGGCAGTCCCTGGCTGTTGTGTTTGCAGGAATGCACATGCTACTCTGGAACTGCCACATTGGCAAACCACAAGGTAGCATCTGAGGAGTGTCGGACAGGCTTGGGATAGGTACAGGTTTGCACTATACTTTTCAGCATTAGGCATTTTGGATGGGAGTCTGATTAGCAGAGCTTATTTTCAGAGGCAGAATTACCAGCGTCATTTTGTATAAAAAATATGGTAAGCTCAGGTTAGTCTGTCCTCACAAATGTCTTTGTCACATTTATGGTTTTGCTATTCGTGTCAAAAGGAGAAAGGCAATGCATGTATGTATTTATGTACAAAGAAAAAAACTAAGTATGCCTATATGGCACATATACAATATAGCGACATCCCAGCAGGTGGTGGAAGAATTTTCAAGCCCTCTACTAGGATTCAGTCCGGGTCACTTGTTAAAGAAGGGTCCATCATCCCTTATTGTATTGCATAGAAGCCTCAGCACCCACAAAGTCGCTTGAGAGCCTAGCAAAGCATCACGGGTAACATTTAAAGATGATGGAAATAACTTTTCCGAAGTCCTCTCTCCCTGGCTGCCTATGCCCTACCCATGCACTGCTTCATGTGATCAGTCAGTAAGCAATTAACTTCCCTTGCAGGATCGCCCCCCTTGAGTGTAGGCTCTGCTATATGGGTATAGTTCTACCCGGTTCTTTTAAACTAAGCCATCCACCCCCATTTGAGCAATATAAGATACTCAGAGTATGCCAGTCTGGATTCTGCATGAAGCGTGGTACTGAAAGTGATTTGCTGGATTTGAAATCCAATATTGTTAAAATCGTTGACAAAGGTCACACTTCTTTGCTTCTGGTGCTTGATTTATCAGCGGTGTTCGACTTGGCCGACCGTTCCCTAATGATGGATGGATTTATTAGGGTTGAAAAGTGCTGTAAAATGGTTGAAATCTTTTCTAGGACCACAACAAGCCAAGGTTAAGAATGATTGCCAGTTCTCTGTGTTGCTTGTGGTGTTCCGCAGGGATTATGTCTCTCCCCTTTGTTATTCAACATTTACATTGGGTCTCTGTGTGACCTATTGGATGGTCTGGGTATGCAATTCAACAATTATGCAGATAACACTTGAACTCTCATGGGATTTTCATGATGCGGGCAAAGGTCAATCAAGCCTACATGGCAATTCAGTCATGGATGTCTTTTAAATTCTTTATCATTAAATGACAGGAAAACAGAACTGATCATCATTGGAACTGGGTCCAGGCTGAGGCATTTAGGTTCTCAATATAGCCAATTTATGATAGCTGGTGGAGCCATAGATGTTGCCCAGTATGGTAACACGCTGGGAGTCTGTCTGGAATCTCTACTAACATCTAATAAACAAATGGCATACCTTGGCTCATCCTGTTGGCATATGATTAGATTGCTGTGGCACATCCGCCCCTATTTATCTGAGAAGAATAGAGCATTGGTGGCCTCTGCCACTATTAACGCTAAACTTGATTACTGCAACAGCCTTTTAGTTGGTACCTCAAAGTTGAACATAAAAGTGCTGCAAGTAATCCAGAATGGGGCTGTACGGGCAGTTTGTGGTCTTGGGAGGCAATCCCATGTCTCGTAGGCTCACTGTAAGTTACACTGCTTCCCAGTGGAGCAGAGAGAGCAATGCAAAGCCCTCACTCCTATTCACAAATGTCTGTTCGGCAATGCTCCTTGTTACCTCATCTCACGTTAAGAAGGCACCCATTAGGCGTATCCTTCGCTCCAGTAAAGATGCCCTTTTGCACTGCCCTCGGTTTTGTCCTAAAAAGGTTTGGAGGTACCAGCTTCGATGCGTGGGCTCCTATACTTTGGGATGCACTACGGTCCCTCTCGAAATTGATTTCTGCTCTGAACCAGTTTAAAAAAATGTCTGAAGACTTTTCTCTTTGATAAAGGCAAAGACTGATATGGTCTCCGATCAGTGGTGTATTGAGTCTTTCTGCTGCCCTAGGCCCAAATAAGTGCATGCCCCCCACCCCCAAAGTTTCTCCACCTCTGCCAGACTCTGCTCCTTCGAGATTCCGCCCCTTCAACAAACTGTCCGTGTTGTCCAAACTATGCCTCTTCACACCCATTTTGCCCCCTATTTTGGCTCCATTAGAAGGACGTTTTTAAGGTTGCAGGGATTAGAAAGTTATTGCATCCTCTCTATTAATTCAAGCCTGTTATCTTCTATGTTATGTTAGTTGAAATAGTGTTTTCTGAAACAGTGTGTGTACCTTTGTCACACATTTTTTGTTCTCACCCTACTATGGCTTTGGGCATCCTTTCACAGGTTTCTTGATGCAATTGCACATTCAGATTTACTCTTTGCAATTTTAACTTCTATATGATGTATTTCATGCTTGTATCTTTTGGGTGGCCAGAGACCTCTGAAATGAGGGGCCGGGGAGGGAAATTAGTTCTTGTTTCTGTTAGGCAGAAACCTGTGCAGTTCCCTTAGGGACCACTGCAAAAAGTTTAGGACTACATGAGTTAGCAGTAAACCCAATTGGTAGCTGTCTGCACCACCCAGATTTACCTGGTAGCTGTGGCTGAGCAGTCAGACTTCTCTCAAGAAGAGTTAGGCAGTATACAGAGCATACACAATAGGGCAGGTAAACACAGTAGAACAAGCAAACACTGACCAGAGCTTTGGTGTAAAAGATATATAATTATTTATTTAAAAACATATCTATAAAAACACACTAGCACTGATATCAAGCAAGTTCAGAAACAGTCACTAAAGTATATACAAGCCCTTAAAAGAATATTAGAAAAGTATTAAGTAAAGCACCACTTAATTTCAGACAGCGGTGAGCGCTTAACGTAGATGGCACTCTAATAATTTGGTTTAAAAAGGACAGAAAGGCAAAGCATAAATGGAAACAGATCCCAACACCTTCAAAAGAACACAGCAAGAGAGGAAGGCAGAATAAAACCGTGACGTTATAGTTCAGAAAGCCGGACCCACTTTAAGAGGTTCAGAACAAAATGTGTCCAAGATCACACGGTTGAAAAGTGCACAAAAGTCTCAAAGGTTCAGAAAGGAATTGGACCAAAAGAAAGGGACCGGTTAGATGGTCAAGAGGACAGCCCACTCTAGAAGGTTAAGGATTTACTGTCACCTTGTAGCAATCTATAGAAAGGGAGGCCAGGCGGACACAGTACCTTGAAATGGGGACAACACTCCAGCGGGGGCAGTTGTTCCTGGCAGAGGTTGCGAGTTGGTGCTTCGTCCAGCAGAAGAGAAGATCTTGTCGGGGAGGAAAACAGGAGGTCGTTGTGCTGCCAGGGAAGAAACCAGCCGCAGAGTTTCTCGATTCAAAGGAGTGGTCCTTTCTTTCGCAGTTCAGTGGTAAGTGGCTATCCGGTTGCCGGGGTGCTTGGCACGGGCAATTCGACCACTAGACGTCCTGGTAGGCGAAAAGGAAAGCGAACTGGTTGTCCCCACCAGCTCAAGGGGAAGAGACTCTCCGGCAAGAAGATCTCCTCTGTCGTCGGGAAGTGGTGAGACGGTTCAGCAGGGCTCCACCAGTGGTGTCGTCGTTGCAGGTCGGCTCAGCTTCTCCCTCTTCGGATTCTCAGGTCCTGTGGCGACTTCTGAAGTTCCAGTCCCAAAAGCCCTGCTTTTGTGCAAGAAACCCCCATTCATTCAGCCTAGCTGTCAATCAAACATGCTAAGTGGTGAGCCGGCTGGCTGTGGAGAAGCCTGCCAAAAAGTGGAACAAAGGGCTCGACTTGGGTTGGAGTCACAGAAGAGAACACAAACGCCATTTTAGAATCGAGTTCTGGTAAAAAAATACCAACCGGTGAATTAATATTAAATAAATAACCTGGCGGTATGTTCGAGGCTATAGGAATTAAATAATTAAAGTTGGTAGCCTCGAACAATGGGAAAATCCCATAGAGATATATTTGCGGTCGAATATAAAAAGTAGTATCCACTGCCACCAGCCAAAACTCGATCAGGGGGGACAGAGACGTGCCCCCTCGAATAACAGACACCGGGCAATCGAATTGCCCCGACCAGTACGTCCACAATATGATGGTTTGTACTAGTTTCTGTTAATAATTTGGGACTAGTAAAGCCAATGGTGACTTTACATGCCCTGGGAGACAGTAGTCCATCCCAGGGTATGGAGTCTATGGTGGGGTGTCACCATGACACCCCTGTGTCACTGCACTGAGGGTGCTGTGTAACACACATAGTAAAAACACATGAGGCCCTATGGAGTAAAGGACCCCATAGCCCATAAAACACATTAACAGTCAAAGGAACCCCTCAAATCATGTCCAAGAGTGTGAGGAAAAGAGACTCACTCTTGGCAGGAGAAAAAAACAAACTCCGGAAATCCAGAAAAGCTGCTGGGGGACTCACTAGGTTAGGAAATTCAGCCTAAACAGAGAATTCTCCCTAACAGGTTCTAAACATCATTTTAATGCCACCTGTGGGAACTCAGTGCTTGACTTTAGCATAGACATGCGTTTAATATTGTAAAATGCTGCATCATTTTTAACCTTTACTTTTCTGAAGAGAAAACCTCATTTTTGCAGCATTTTTAAAAAATGCATGTTGTGTATTTGAATATGTGATTGCTTAACACAGTGTATGTGTGTATTGATTAGAGAGAACTCCAAAGATGATGTGAAGTGGCATCAGTAAGACTACTGAGGTTTTGGCTGTTTTGCATAATAATGAGCATTTTGGGAAGATAAGAAGAATCTGTTATATGTCTGAGAGATGTATGATTGAATCACTAAATAGTTGAAGCATGCTCGGTTTGGTAAGCGTCTCCTTTTTTTAAGCTGATTTGTAAACAAAAGTTATGTAATATCAAGCATATATAGAAGTTTGGCCATCAAAGACTTTGGCTGTCAGAGTAGAATGACTGGTAACAGCTCAAAATGATTTGCGGTGTTGTGGATCAACCAGACTCGAAGAAACAAAATTGCGTTCATATATAAAAAATTACAACTGGTAAATTGAAAATAAGCTGCAATTAAATGCTGCTCCTCTGGCAATCTGCCGCCCTATCCGGCCTTCTTGTAAATACGTCTTTGTCTCCGATATAGCTACTTATCTTTTATGTGCTCTGTTTGTGAGTACTGTTAGTGCTCCAGGGACTTTGGGTGTGGGTCTATATAAATAACAAATAGATTTATTGGGGTATGACAATCTGACTGGAAGCACAACAAAAGGTTTTGTTGCGAGTAATGGGTATACTGTCCGAATAGCATGGCCACGGAAGCCCGGGGCACAAAAGGTCACACACATGCACACTGTGCTGTGCCCTGGGCTTCCAGGATTGCACTGTCCAGACAGCACAAGGAGCCTGCAGCAGGTAAGTGGGGAGGGGCGGGAGTGGGTGGACCGGGGCTGAAGC
This sequence comes from Ambystoma mexicanum, assembly GCF_040938575.1. NCBI lineage: Eukaryota > Metazoa > Chordata > Amphibia > Caudata > Ambystomatidae > Ambystoma > Ambystoma mexicanum. The sequence continues at coordinate 824,867,871 of NC_090939.1, forward strand.
TGCCACCTAGCGGCTGGGGGATGGGAACCCCTGACCGGGACCAGGAGAGGGCTGTGCACAAAAGGTTGCATTCGTGGGTTGCAGCCTTTTGTACTGTAATCACGGTTGCGACCTTTGGTGCGCAGCCCATAGACATGGAACCTAGTAATTACCACCCTTTGCTAGCAGGCTTCTATCAATAGGCCTGTTTTGCTTCCCTGCCTTTTAGAACTCCGTTTTTCCACGTGAGTGAAGTGTTAGGAACTCAACTGAGTTAACAAAGGAGGTTCCTGGGCAGAGCTGAACCATATGTTCTCAGCATGAGAAGCGAGGGATGCATTCAAACAAACTTCATCTGCTTTAGTCAGTGAGTGGCACAGATAGAAAATGGAATCTTTTGGCTGTAAAATGTGAATTGGCTAGAACTTAAAATTTGCTTTATTACAATATTCTGCTTCAGTAGAATATCGCTTCATCTCAGTCCACCATTTATTTTGTCGGATGATTAGACTTGGCCACCAGATTTGAGAGGATTTAAGGAAAGCCAATGAAAGTTAACATCAGGCAAAAATAATTGTCTCAAGCCACATGTCTGACATGAAAGAAGTCGGCCAAGGCCTAAATTCACCTAGCAAACATTTCTCCAGCTCGGTCTTCCAGCAGTGATTAGGCAGAGGTGCCAATAGATCTATGTATTATATAGACTCTTTGTCTGTAGGGAGTAAAATGGAAAAACTGCTTCAGTTTTTCATTAGCACGTTTTGAAGTTGCAAATAGCTTTTTTAATTTGAAAAGTAATCAAATCACCTGTCAGCTGTTGTTGTGACTTTTAAACTGTTCACAACTGAGGTATACATATATTCACTACAGAACTGGCAGTAATTGTTTAACACTCATACGGCCTGAAATGAATTCAGTTGTAACCACTGACATTATTTTTTGCAACTGAGTAGATGTGCAAAGCGTGTCTAGGAGAGCACACTTTCCAGCATAGAAACTGTTCTTTGGGCAAACTGAAAAGCTCCGCACTGTACACCAACACAGATGGCATTCTGTCTGCGTGTGTGTGCACGCGCGTTGGTGTGAGTGGTCACGTGAACATCTAGTACCTCACTGAGTTTCCATTTGATATGCTTGGAGGCATAACCCAGATCATGTGTTTATGCAATAGGTGGATAATATTAAATAATCTTAATTCTGCAAGATATTACCTGACGGCAATACCCGTAATGCATAATACACATTGAGCCTCGTTGTCAATGTACTGTGAATGTATCGTTCCAGCAGTTTTACATGATAACTAAACTAGTTATTAAAGATAGAAATTACAAAAAGAAAAGTGAGGCCATTAGAAATTCTGTCTCTGAATATTTCCATACAACGCATACTCTGCACACATAATAAACATGCACTTCTTATAAGCAATAATCACATAACTCAAGCATGGTAGTAAAACCTAGCAGTTATTAGGTTTTCAGTATGTGGAGGGTGGGGAATAAAAACCTCAATTAAAAGTTGAATTTAAAGGGTTTATGTTGATTGAACTACAAGAATGTGTTTAATCAACATCTGAACAAATAACCAACGACCTTATACTATGAACAAATGGAATAGGTCGTTTCTTCAGGGCTAAAACCAAGGCAATGCTTTTGGTAGACGAAGTGCATGGTACATACAAAAGTAGTCGAGCAGCTGGAATTCAGTAGAATCACTTGGAAACATCCCGACATCCAGACAAAGCTTTCTCCGTATCTGTTGCTTGTTGGTTTATAAAGGAACTGAAGAGGAGCCCTTTGTGTTGTGACTTGTGCTGAAATAAATAGTAACATGGTGGTATGCAATTTTTTGCATTTATTTTTAAGGTACTTAATATGAAAGAAACGCCCACCTCTGATCCCTCTCGCTTATTGTCAGTCCCTTCTCATTATCTTTCCATTTACAGGCTTACCAAAGCAGAGGGTATGTTTTGGAACAGATTCTGCATCACTTTACCACAGGTAAAATTATTCTTAACATATGCCAGCCCCTCTAATGAATTGAGTTCCTAGAATTTAGGAGACTTGCAGAGGCCTTTATGGCTTTTTAGCAATCCTTTTAAGGAGGGTTTTTTTTGTTCTGCTTAGTTACACTGATTTTTCATTACTTTTCACATATTGACTCCAGAGCTATTAGAAAAGCAAGGTTAAGAGACTTAATTGTATGTTGTGTACAACCGATTTCAGTGCAATCGTTCAGGGTAATGGACAGGCTGAGAGTCCAATCTGATGAAGCAAACCCAAAAGGGAACATCGTCGTTTGGTTGTAATGAGGAAAATAATAGCTGCAGTTATATGGCAAGCGGACAGAAAATCCCTGAACACTTTTACGGCACAATGTTTTCTTTGCATTTCAGAATACAGAGGGTTTGTGTGTGCATACGATGTGAAGTTTTCCTGTGACAGTCATGTGGCCATGCCAAAGACACTGCCTAGAAATGAATTGTAGCCCATTGTCTGTTTCATAAATGTGCTAAAACCAAGATCAAAATGTCTACTTTCTCCTAGATGTTGAGAGCAACCTAGTGTGCAACCTCGAGGAGGATAGCTAGGGTATGGCCTGAGCCACCTGACCTCCGTTGCAATACTGCTCAAGCTATTATCACCACACCCCAGCCTGACAATTAAAGAAAAGTGTGTAGAACCAACAACTAGCATAAAACCCTACAACTTTCTGTGTGTCAATAAGAGCACATGTTCATATGATGAATGCTTGAAAAACTCATAGGCTTCAAAGAAAGGTTTAAAATTGATCCATAAATGGCGATGAAACGGATGTCTTACCTTGACTATTTTTGCTTACTTAAGATTTGCCGAAATGCAACCTCCATCCTGCTGAAGGCACGGTGCTGATAGTAAACCACCAGTGCAGATTACTTCAGGGAGGGATGCCTTGTCAGACTGGTGAAAAACTCCATGTGAGGGAAAACCTTTGGAGATGTCTGGTAAATCCTTGTAGTCCAGAGGTACATCTGGCTAATCAGAAAGGAAAATGAATCTCACTGGAGGCAAGATCAAATGTTCAGAAGACCTCAGTGTGAATGAAGGCCTCATTGCTGGGCCAGAGTATTGTACTCCATTTGAAACGTCCCATTTCCTTTTATCTGACATTCCTTTTATCCCTCCTTTTATATCCAAAATAAAGAGTTGGCAAAGTAAATGCACCACCTATGTGCATAAACATGCAGATTGCAACCACTTGGTCTCCAAGAGCCCTTCCTCAAATTGTTCATAATGAAGAAGTTTGGTCTCGGGAATCGACGTCCATGTCTCTCGTCTCTGATTTCTTTTACTGGAAACCAACATTTATGCTGGGACTCTCTGACCTGCTGTCTCACTGTATCTGCACATGTTCTGAACATGAGCTACAACTGGGGAACGATCGAGGTGCAAAGAAGGCCTCTCCATCAGTCATATATATTCTTAAGATAGGAACACAGATACACACTCTCATGACTCTCATAACCAAACATAAATATTTCAGTCGCACCGTTCTTTCTCAGTTATGCATACATGCGATTAGAATAAAGCTGCTCTTCCCACTCTGTTTTAAACTAGTCTGCTCCAGTCTAATAAATGCCAGTAAGTGAAAGAAACGGACTGTGGGTGGGGTTGATTAATTGCATGTGACCACTGAAGTCCTGCTGGGCCAAGGAGCCAACATTTAGCCCCGGATTTGCATTACGCTAGCAGGAAAAAAAAGCAATCATATTTAGGAAATCCGAAGCAGACCGCCGTGTTTTACACAAAGACACTATTTTCTGCTATTTCAGGGACATGGATGGGTACCACACACTCCAGTAATTGCAACTAAAGGTACTTTGATGCTAGCGGCTCCATCTCGTCGAGCTCCAGAGCATCAATTGTTGATGGGGCTGGAGTCGACAGGCCCATATAAACAATAACATGAACTGGAGACCAAACACTGAAACCTCAAAAAGGGGTTATTTGAATGTCTTCTTCAGATGGAAGGCAGGTGGTCTGAGGCGCATCGCGGACTTCTACACAGAAGGCAACCTGCTCACATTTGAGGGCTGCAAAGAGAAGTTTCAGGTCCCGGAAAGTGAAAGTTTTCGCTACGCCCAGCTCAGACACTGGCTGTCCCACGACTCGATGAGGGCACACGGTAGCAGAGACCTGATGGCACTGAAACGAACACTGACTGCGACCCCACTTAAAGGGAACATTTCAACTTTGTATAGGCTGTTGGCCAGAGCATCCTCCGAGTCAAAGGAGCCTTACATGAGGCAATGGGAGCGAGACATAGGCAGAGAGCAGAGAGCTGGACGCCGCAAGCTGGAACCGCATCTGGACTAGGACCCACAGGAGCTCAAAATACGTCGCAAACAAGGAGGGGCAGACAAGGTTTGCTACAGATGGTACCTGACACAGGAGGTCCTACATAAGTGTAACCCTGCCATACCAGGAGAGTATGCACGGACAGTGGATCACTGTTCTAACTCTTGTGGACGTGCCCGAAGTCGGTCTGGTTTTGGAAGGAGGTCCTGGAGAAGATTAGGCTAATCACTTGCCTAACTATTCCATGGGACCCGGGCATAGTCTTGTTGGGTGACACTGGCGGGTGGCAATTTCCGATGACTGGTCGACTGGCTGACCTCTGTACGCACCTGCTCACAGCTGCAAAAATGTCATTAGCCAGGTTGTGGAAACTTCCCGACGACCCAGCGATCCCCATGTGGTGGTCAAAGTGTTGGGACATTGTTGCAGCTGAAAAGATCACTGCCTTTGGTCCCCTTTCTTCGACTACGAGCAACAGTTCGCCGGCGTGGCCAGGCAGCCACCTTCCCTCCGCTGGTTGGCAAAAGATGACTATCCCTAACAGGCTCTGAGTTGTAGTTACCTGACCCACCACAGACCTCAGACTGTTCCCTTGGTCCTTAACCTGAAACAGAAGCTGTCGCCCACCGGACCTCCCCGCCCACCCCTGATCTCTTTTACCTCGTGTGAGGTTGTGTTTTGAATTGTGTTCATTGTTTTGATTGAATTATGATATGAATAATGTATAAAGCACCCAGTTGTTTGTAAAACCACAATAAGAAATCTGTGGGAAAAAAGGTGGATTTACATCGAAAGGTCAGTCATGCATACAGTGATGTTACAGGTGGGAGTTTTGCGGGCATGCTAATGGTGAGAGTAGATGCTAATTTGTGGTGTAGGAGGTGCTGCTTCAATGCAGATTTACATGTGCCAATGTTTGTTTTTGATAGGGGTTTGAGCATTCCAACGGTGTGTGGGAGGAAGGGATGCACGACAGATGGTAACAGAATAGGCATGCCCGATTGGAGAGGGAGTGCTATTCCATTTACGAATTTAAAGATTAGTAGTAGAAATGTGTAAAGGGGCAGGTTGTGCATGGAATGTCAATTGGCATTGAGGAGACATGGGAATGGGCGCAGAAGGTTGTAAAAAGTGCAGGGGGAAAAGTTGAGGGTTTTGGCAAGGGGCGCTAATGAATCAAGATTGAGGCGGAAAGTATGACTTGAGCAGTTGTAGTCAAGCTGACCGAATAACAGAATGTGCATGAGAGATTGTGGACTTGAAGATGTTAAGTGCGTAGATGCTTGCAGCAGTGGCATTGGTGGCGATTGTGCTGGCGGTTCTGAACACTGTTGAAGAGGATCCAAAGTTTATACACCTTGGGAGATGGAAGGAGGCAGGGGATTATAGATGGTTGGAGCGGTGGGGCATTCAAGTGTAGCCTCAGTGCTGCCTTAAGCTATACCATGAAGTTTGAGACATTTATGGTTTGCAGCATTGCTACCAATAAAGCACATTCCAGTGCTGAATCCAGAAGAGACTTATACTTCAAACAAAAAACCTGACAAAAGCAAACCATGATCTGTCAATCCTTGGACATCTTGGACTTTTCATTAAATTGGCAGCAGAGGCAACTAATTCACCTTTCGGTAAATCCCAATGCCAGAAATGCACAAAAGCATGGAATGAAGGGGTGCCACTAAGGCAGATGTCCATTTATGCAAATGTGATATTTACCGCTATGCGTAACAATAGTTTTTGCTCCACTTGTATTGCTAACATAAAGCTTATGTGCCAAATTCTAAATGGTAATTTAGTGAAAAACAAATACTTAAGTCGATGTACAGTTATGTTCAAGTTCACTGCACAAATAAGTCAGTAAACTGACAAAACTATTAATATATTTGTACCTTATTCCTCTTTGTAGCTAGTTGAGGAGCAGCGTTTGCTTGCCACTGATGTACTGTTAGGAGAAGTATCCCTTACATTTCCCAGAACAAGTATTCTGCATATCTGATACTTCCAGAAATGCAGTGACAGCATCCACCGTTCCAAGGCACACGAGTAGCACGAACCAACCACCCCCACTTTAGGTTTAGGACCTGCAAGTCCGGATTTACACAGGGCTCTGTAACTATAGCAGAGAAGCAGGGTTAGGGATTCGATGGTTGAATGGGAACAGGGAAATGAGGGAAACCGGAATGAGGGTTAGGAAGAGGTTATGGATAGGTGGGGGGGGTAATAGGGTAAGATCTGTCAATGGAATTGCAAACAGTATCCTTTAACATGCACTCATGCGCATACATCCCACCACTCAGACAATGCCCCCGAGTAGTGAGCAGAACAATGATGGCACCGGAAAAGAAAGAACTGGAACTCAGTACATTTTACAACTGAACAGTTACCTTGGGTTGTGGCTGGTCGTAGTGTCCCTTGTTGCCTCCTGCGGATTCTCAGAGCTAGGCTTCCTTGCAGTAGCAGTTCAAATGCTGTGAGAAAACACTGCAATTAGTACACACGCTGTTAAATGCCACACATGGCTTTACAAGTGCATGTACTCTAGTTCTGACATGTGGGTTCGTGGTTTTTAGTAATATTAGCTGCACATGGCCAATTTAGGTGCTTAGCACATGCAGGACTTCAAGTTGATAATTAGCATGCAGTATCAGTTTCCTAGTCGCACAAGGCTTTGTAACATGCAAGTTTCTGCTCGTGAATAAAGTTTGGCAGTTCCCACAACAGTGTGCATGGTAAGTATGCACTGGTAAGTATGCGTGGGTTAGTGCGTTCGGTGCACGGCGTTCAGAGCGCTCTGCTCACTTAATGCAGTATGCCTAGCTAACTGGCACTTAGCTTGATGGGAAGCGGGGGCCAGGGAACTGGTGGGGATGGGCTTCCCTGCGCGTCACCCCTGCTCACTGCAATTGAAGGAAGCGCTGCTGGACTTATCTGTCATATGCGAGGTTCCGGGATATCAATCTGGTGGGGCGTGGCCCCTTGCCTGTGGTTCTGAGGCCGCAGTTGCTTGACGCATGTCTTGTCAGCTTGGAGTCTCGAGCACAAGCCCTCCTCCTTTCCGTTACGCGCATTCATGTTGATGAGCCACTCCCAAAGTAGCCTTCAATCTGTAGTTCTGGGCCCAGGAGCTTTTGGGAAATGCAGTTCTCTAGCCGTTCGCTCTGCAAAGAGGGCAGAGAAGTCTTTGAAATGGCTTGACTGTATTTTTGATGTTGCATTTCTGTTCATGTTGTTATTTTGGCCTGCCTCCAGCGTGGCCGAGGCTCTGTATTGCCTGCCCCTAGCCCTTTGGTCTACCCATAACCTTCATTGGGTGTTGTCCTTGTCCCCCAGCCCTGACATGCAGACCGTGCCCCGGGTTGGAAGGTAGATGTAATAAGGAAACCTATTTAATGTACACTCTCTGCTGATAGCTCTGCATGTCCCCCACGAGGAGCCGAAGCTCCTGTTCCACTGCAGGAGCAGTGACTGACGCAGAGGTGCCTTCAAATGGCACCGGAGTGATGCCTGGACACCCTGCAAGTAATTGTGGCACCAGGATCCAGCCAGCTCGAATCGGGTAATTCGCCCTCTAAATTACCTTGTTTTGCTTTCTATATTAATCTATTCCTGTGGATGGCCCCTCCATCCTCCTGATTCAACCTCTACATTCATTTTTCGCCTACACAGCATTAATTGCATTAGAAGACACGAGGCTAAAGCCTCTCCAAAATGACTGCTGCCTTTTTCTCCTGGCCATCTTTGTTGTGAAACTCACAACCTGCAGCAGCGACGATCCGCATTGGCCAATTGCCCCTTCTTCTTGACTAATTGCGAGCTGGCAGGCTCGAGATGGCACACTCACTAAGGCACAATCACAAAGGCTACTGCCTGTCAGGAGCCTGTCTGGAGCTGGATGGGCTCTGGGCCACCATATGCCTGCCACCATTTGGTAAGGACTGCCTCTGACCCCTCTATTCCAACTATGGCCACATAAACCATGCGCTCTACATACCCTCCAACACTCCCAACAGCGCTAGCTATACCACTGAACCCTATACTCTTTCAACTTGTACTGTACCCTTACGCCTCCTGACCTCACAATGTTGTATATTCTGACCCAGGACAGCTTTGTAAATCGGAATTACTACTGTTTAATGTACTACAATGTTATTATTCTAACCTGTATTATGGCTCCCAGAGCAGCTTCCATGTCTATGCCCCAGCCGCTGCTACCAACAACAGTTCTGCATTAATACCATACAGTTGTGTTAACTTAATGGCTAAGATCCCCAGCGCCAGTGCCTACCTGACCCATATTTGTGTCCCATGTGATCCATAGCCAACTGTAACTATGTTGACATACTGCCATTACCTTATTAACATAGTCACACGTGCTGTACCATTGATGCCACATCTAGTCCATATGCACCCTGCTACTGAATGTTGAATTTAGCCTATTTGTGCCCTGCTAATGAATGTTGAATTAAGCCCATTTGTGCCTTGCTATTGAATGTTGAATCTAGCCCATATGTGCCTTGTTATTGATTGTCAAATTTAGCCCTTATGCGCCTGAAGGTTGAATTCAGCCCATATGTGCCCGGTTATCAACTGTTGAAGTTAGCCCATCTGTGTCTTGCCATTGATTGTCGAATTTAGCGCATATGTGGTTTGCCATTGTCCGGTAAATCTAGCCCTCAGGTGGTTTGCCATTGATTGCTGAATCTAGCCCTTATCTGCCTTGCCATTGATTGCTGATTTTAGCCCATACGTGCCTTGCCATTATTTGTTGTATTTAGACCATATCTGCCCTGTCACTGATAGCCGCACTTAAATCCACACGCGCAGAGGAATTGCTTGCACATATGCCCAACCACCCACACTTATGTGATTTGCTACGCCTCTCCCAACACTAAGCGACCCAGTGTGCTGTATCTGACTAACCTCCTGGGGCTCCTCCCCTACACACCCACATCTGTGCTGCCCAAATAGTAGAATATATCTCCCTATACTGATACACCATGAGCATCATAATACTTTGCCTCTGGCCTATCACCTACCTAGTATTCTTAACCGGCCTAACAGCCGACAATAGCCTCCACCACACTATTAAGAATCGCCAACTCAATCAATCCTGCACAGCCATCTCCTTCTTCATCACCATGGAGCAAGCTAGCCATACCATTAGACCAAGGACTGGAGCTATCGGCAAACTCCTAAGTAGCCCTTGCAGCCCACCTACCAGAAACTCCAGGCTCAGAGCAAGACTCAATAGGCTATATGAGCCTTTGACTAGATCTCTACCTGTGACCAACAAAAGAAACATTACTCATCAAGTTAGCACTACTAATAGCAAATCCAAGACACTTCCTACCCCCTACACTAAAACTAAAATCACCACTGCAGCCCTTCCGCTTAAAGGCGGACAAATAAATGCCAGATCCCTAACGGCACATGCCACGGACATCTGCGAAATTATACTGTCCAATAAGCTGAACTTCCTTGCTGACAGAGACCTGGCTGCATGAGGCGGCAGGACCCCTATTATCTCTAGCAATCCCAGATGGCTATACGACGAGATCTAAATAATATGCGTGGCGGCGGCGTTGCTATCATCGCCAAAATCAACCTAAGTATTAGAACCACTGTCATTCCAGACTCCAACTCCTGTGAAGTGTGTGCTATCAAACTCCCACTTTATAACTCACAGACCTTGACCATCTACTTCATTTATAGGCCCCTCAGCCCGATGGGTACATTTGATGAAGATATCAACTGCCTATTATCTACCAACCTCAAAACGTCCACGCAACTACTCATTTTGGGAGACTTCAATCTAGGTTACAACAAAACCTCACACAAACATGCCTCCATTGTGGCTAATACCCTTACGGAATTGGGACTAACCCAAAATATTGTGGACCCCACCCACAACAGAGGGAGAACCCTCGATTGGTTAGCACATCACAACTGCTCTGCCGACATTACCTCCATCGCCCCACAAATATGGACGGACCATTACCTGGTAACCTATAATTTATCTACCATCAGCCACTCCCTCCTGCAGCCAATATGGCCCCCTCCTGCCAGACCAGGAACAAATAGTATCACTAAAGACGATGTGATCCCTGCTATTCTACCCACCCTGAACCAACTAGATGAACACCTAGACCCAAAGATACTCGTTGAAGAGTATAACAAAATCATACGAACCACACTCGACAACATAGCACCGCTCAAACTCAGACCTAGTAAACCAAAAACTCACCTCAATAAATGGATCACCCCTGAACTGAAACATCTCCGTCAACTTAAAAGAAGTTGCGAATCGTCCTGAAGAATAACCCCTTCAAAAGACCACAAAAACAAACTCATGGAAATCTCCTCACATTACAAAAAGGAAATTGTCCTGGCCAAATGCAATTCACACAATAAGCGCATATCCACTGCCAAATCAAGTATGAGGGAGCTGTTCTCAATCTTCACGGAACTAGAGTCGCCCACTCCCATCCCAGATATATGTTCAAAAGATAAAGCCTGGTGTACAGAGATACAACAAGCACTGACCAACAAAGTTACCATGCTTCAAAAGAAAATTGCGGCTAAGAAAGATACTCTTAATCAATTGCCAATACCCAACACCAACCTACCCCCATTGGAACAAAATACAACTATCCAATTTAGATTCCCCAAAACCTCTATCCTGGAGGTGGAGAAAACTATCCTCTCTCTTAAGCCTTCCAATTGTCAAGGTCACCTGTGCCCGGCACAACTCAAAAAAGATGGCGCCAGAGAACTTTCTCTCTTCATATCTAAGCTTGTGAATGCTTCATTCAGCTCAGGTATTGTACCATCCAATCTGAAACAATGATGGGTACTGCCTCTACTAAAAAAACAATCCCTTGACCCCCTTAGCCCTACTAACTACCGCCCCATAACGACAGTCCCCTTCCTGCTAAAAATCCTGGACAAGATGACATATACCCAAATCCCAGAATTTCTAGAACACCATAAACTCCTCTGTCCACAACATGGGACCGAAACCGCTCTCATCGACTTGCAGGCCCAAATTGATGAGTTAAGAGACAAAACCACTGTCATTACAGCACTCCTCCTACTTTTGGATCTCTCGGCCGCCTTCGACCTTGTAGATCACAAAATCCTCTGCAACCACCTTAACTCTGCAGCACACTTCTCCAAAAAAGCCATATTATGGGTTGAATCTTTCCTTAATGAAAGGACCATGAGGGTGTTCTCCCCTTCAGATGCAGCGGACCCTATCCCCATCCTGTGCGGCGTTCCCCAAGGCTCCTGTGTGTCTCCAACACTATACAACATATTTACTAAGACCCTTTTTTGATCTGGACCGTCTTGGTGTCACCTACACTAACTATGCAGATGATACCCAGATCCTCCTCCCGCTTTCTGGGGATTACGAGGATTTGGCCTTGGTAAATAGGGTGCATCTCATCATCCAGGCATGGATGGCAACTCACGGTCTATGCCTGAATGATGACAAAACAGAGTTAATCATTTTGGGCACACACTCCAATCTCAAAAAACTAGGCCAGGAATACGATGCCTTCGAGATCAACAGTAATATTACCAAGGTGGCCAAGGAAGTGAAGACTTTTGGCTTCTACTTGGATGCCACCCTCTCCTTCAACGAACAGGTGAATTCTCTGGCTTCAGCCACAGCTTACACATGCAAGCTTATCAGAGCTGGTAAACATTTCATCTCCAATGACAACTGCATGATTCTAGCTAGAGCTCTCATCCTATCTAGACTCCATTATTGTAACGCCCTATATATTGGGGCTAACAAATACATCCCACATAGAATACAAATTCTACAAAACAATGCCCTGAGAGCAGCTCTTGGCATCTCTAAACGATCCCACATTTCTAAGATAAGGCGGAATAACAACTGGCTGTCGACCCAAGACAAAATCCTACTGAAAGTTGCCTCCCTCACTCGCAAAGCCCTGAACAATGCGGCTCCTCCCTACCTCTCTGATAGATTTGTAGAAAGAAGATCATCCAGACACTCAAGAATCACCTATGCCAATAGACTCATCATTCCGAGATTCAAATTGACTAAGGCCGGAGGTTCCAGCTTCCCCGTCCGGGCGACCCAAATATGGAATTCACTGCCCCCAAACTATACGTGCTGAGAAATCCTACCTTCAGAGCCAATTACATCAATCATTTGAAGCAATAGATCAGCTAGCCAGCACCCCGCCCATCCTCTCGCCTTATTATAGATAGAGCCTGTACACTATAATTTGATCTGGCTTGTATTGCCCCCGATGTTACACTACCGGCAACTACTTTATAATATCATATCCTGTATATAATTTACTGTATAATACCCTGTATATAATTTACTGCATTACTGCCTTATCCTGTTTATATTATTAACACCTTGTAAATTGTAACTTTTGTAACCCTTGTAAGCTTTGCATATTCTGTACTGCTGCGCCCTCTTACCCTCGGGTCTGGGGCGCATTATAAATGAATAAAACAAACAAACATGTCCACATAGAAAATACTCAGAGAAAACCTTCTCCCAGTTGACACAGTGCCTCAGGCATCTCCCGCCAAATGAAAAGTCAACCTTTTCTTTAGTAGTTATCTGAGAAAGGGACATAGCGGCATCTTTTGGGGGATCTGTTAATCAGATTGTTTGGTCTTTTATGGTAACTCTTGCAGTGGATTAGTATCTTTCTGGTGCCCACCGCATCACCCACTGTCGGTCATGAAGGGATTGAACTTATGGTAGGAGTCTGAAAATCTCTATTGCCCTCGTCAAGCGTTGAGAATACTCGAACATGAGCCATTTCAGTGTAAAATGTTAGTTGCGAGTACGCGCACGCAAAGCAATTTGCACCGACAAACAAGCCCTTTATTCACAACTAAGAAACTTCTAATCACTGTAAAACATCCAGGGTGCCATTACATCAATGGTGGTCAGAATAGCTCTGGTACTAATGGTAAATTACGAACACTGGTAATTTGCAGCGTATTACAGCAAGGCCATGATAGCAACTAGCCGGTACCCCATTACGTATAACTGTAATCTCTGGTTTATAACCCTTCTAGCATTTTGGAATGCCTTGAGATATCTCACTCTACATTTCAGTGACTGATTTTTGTTTTGTTCCCATTCATATTTTGCAGTTGGGCTATTATTCTTATCTAAATGTTGTATTTTATTATTGTCTTTATTTCAATTTTACTGTTGCTATGAATTTGCACTGTTTTTGTTTTTTCTCTATTCCACAATTGTCATATCACCCAGACACTATCAGACATTGGCTGTGCTTTAAGGTGTTTTTAATATTTTCCTCATTACCACAGTGTTGAGACTTGGGAAATCTTTCTATCAGTACTATTGGACTTTCCTTCTACGCAAAAATGCTGCTGGACAGTGGTGGTAATAAGACGAGAGTTAAAGACCAGCTTTGGGCTGGTTTTAAATTGGTGGAAAACCATAAGCAGGTGTCAGCACTTACATTCGAGGCTAGCTTTCTGTAGGATCAGGACTTTATATGGCACAGGAAAGGCATGAGATCTAGAATGGCGGAGTATGTGCTGCCAGAAGACTACTGTACAGCAAGATCCCCAGGATTGACTGTATTTGTCACTGTGTGAAACTTTGAGTCAGGGGCGAATATGACTGGAAATATATAGTTGGATGAAGCTGTACTTCAACCGTAGAAAACCCTACTGAAATATTAGTATGCACCCTCAAAGGAATATCTGGAACCTTAGCATGATCTATGGAGCTCTTTTGCACCCCTGTGTCTACTAGAAATCGATGCTCCTGTCGCCCAACTAGAATGTGAACGTAGGGTCCTGACTGATCCACAGGTATGGGGGTTGGTTCCATTTTCATTTGAGGGCTATCCTATTCTGAGAAATAACAAGAAAAATCCTCACTATTGTATCAGTTAGTGACAAAATACTCACTTGGATTATCGAAAACATTGGGGTAAATAGGCACTGTAGTAGTTGGCGCAGGGCCAATCGCCGGACCAGGTGGTACCCATCCACCCTGACTGCCTACCGGTCCTCCCTGACGTCCTCGTCCCCATCTTTGATACATTCCTCTTCCCCTATTCAACAAGGCAGGGCACAGTGCCCTCCAGTGGCCCTCCTGTCTGCAATATGCACACTGATTAGGCCCTGGCAGTGAAAATGGTACAAATGGACCTACACCTCTGCCGCTTGAGCCAATAAGCGGCCCTCCCTTTGTTTCCGGTTGTACTTGCTGTATTAACACTCTTGTTTTCAGATCCACTCTCTTCTTTTCTGCTTTCATTCTCCACATGTACTCTATTTTCATATTATTGAGCTATATGCTAAATGTCTGACAGGGTTTTAGTCTGCCAAGCACTTTCTGATTGCATTATACGAGCGGTAATTTTAGGTAACAATTGTCAGACGAATTTATCTACAAATAATTGTTTCCCCCACGAGCGTAGTCATTTCTTGTCCTGAATAATCGATAAATACTTGCTCAAACTTATTAAAATATTCAGTTACCCCTTCAGTTTTATTCTGGACACATGCGGCCAGCTTATCCCAATTCATCTTTTTCTCGGGTACCACTCTTTTGAGCTGTGCAACTATCCTAGTGGGAAGGTTAAGTACTGCCGGAGCAGGCCTTTCGCCAGCTGTCCTGTTAGCGTCAAGCTAAAAAAGTGCGTCCCATGTCCTCCCCAAAGTTGCAGGGTTAGTGACATTTCTAATTGTGTTCAAATATCTGATGGCAAAATTACTGAGAACAAGTTTCCAAATCCCTACTAGTGAAGATGGAGGTTTTTAAAACAACCTCTTATACTTTATAAAACCCTGTAGGATTTTTCCTAATAGCAAGGATGGTCTGTTTTAATGCATTTAATTCTTGCCTAGAAAAGGGTACGTGAACAAATTGGGTATCCGATTTAGCGGGATGCATAATTGCTTTCCCTTGATTATCAAGGAAAGGGTCTCCTTGAGCATCAAGCGTAGCCTGCTGTGGTATATAAACAGGTGGCATCTTTCGCATAGGGATCTGGCAACTAGGTAGTTTTCATAATTTTAAGTGAATGAGTTGCTCTGAGATACTCATTATGGATGCATTATCTATTATAAGTTTCAAGTGTTGCAACCCCGCAGATTTCTCTAATTCGCTTTCCTCATTCTGTTGTGTAATTGCATCCAACATTACTTTCATAGCATGCATATGCATCTGGGGAACCTACTGACAAAAGGTACTGCAAATGACTGAAAGAGGGGTCAAAGTGTTGGCCTGTCTAAGAGCGGTACGCGTAATTAACTATAATTCTTCTAACACACAAGATTCTTTTCATGCTGTGATAAGTACAGGCTGTTGGATATATTCAGAAGTATTAGTTTCAGTTTCTAAACCCAATTGAGCTTTCTCTAGTCCTTTAATTTCATCCAATATCTCTCAAAGTCCATTAACGTGCGAAAAGACATCCTTCTCTGTATGCTAAGAGAAGGCAGCTAAGAAAGATGCAGATTATTATTATATTCTATCAGTTATGCAGGGAATCCTTACATATATTCGGAATCACTTGTGTGCCCCTTTCCTGGGAAGTCTGCTGTGAGTTTTTTTTTTTTCACCTTAATGTATCTTTTCCACACCCTATGATTAACCTCTCTTTTTCAATGTACCTTGAAGTCTTCTATTTTCAGAAATCAATACACTTTACCACAGCAAGCCAAAGGAAGGGACCTCTCCTTATCTCTCACTGACAATCCAACTAAACCGTGTGTGTTTTACAATCGCAGTATCATTGATTTCCATTTCTGTACATTTACATTGTTTGAGAGCTTTGTCACAGTTTTAAGGCAGCAGCAGCAGGTTGCCTCTTTGTAAAAGAATAAGGAGAACATGATGCAGAGGCAGCTTGTAGCAAGGATTAGACGGAGCAGGCGAGGGATATAGTGTAACTTGTAGGGCACTGTCTGCAGCTATATGAAAAGGGGGAGGGTAGGATGTGGAGCATGGGGAAGGACATAAGTCGCCACTGAAACATTCATAACGGTTCAGGATAGTTACAAAAACTTGTCATTAACTGAATCCACGAAAAGTCACCTGATAAAATCCAATCAGCCATGCAACTTTATGGATAGGAAATAGAGATGTACAAAATCCCAACTTGAGCAACTGGATCCATTGAAATTTGTCAAGAGGAATGTATACCAGTGCACCCAGCCTTGAACAAAATGTTATTGCTAATAACGTTTGACTGGCTTGACGGATCTGGCTGACATTTTCCCCAAAAAATATCAGGTACAGATCCCTCTGTATTGATAATTTTGGAACCAATACATTCCACTGTTTAAACGTTATTAGGAATTGGGGAGGATGGAAAACTGCCTGCTCTCATTCATTGGCCCATAGGGAAAAAGGTGCATTCTTAAACCCAAGCATAGTGAAAACCACTCAATGGATTTGCTTCATTGAGAAACAATTTGGCACTTGGCTTTGCAGATAAGACTTTTTTGGTTTGATGTAAATCTATCCAATAGATTGTTTGAAACAAATGACAGAGAAGGGGGTGCCACTTGCCCCAAAAAAGGTTCTCATATGGTGTATTGATAAAACTGAGGCTTTTCAGAAATGAAAAGTTTATTTCGATGGGAGTGATTCCCTCCATAATTCAGCAGGAAGTCAAAAAAGTAAAGTACTCAAAAAGATAGAGCAAAGGGTTTTGGGTGGGGAGGGGAATAGAGGGCCATATAGTTAAGTAGCCAATTTGGGAAGTGCTGGAGATCCTGATTTTAGTCCATTATTTTCATCTTACTGTGGAAATTCTGTGGGATACCCAAGGGATTTCAGCAGGAACATCGATAGACAGTCGAGGGGGAACAAAATTAGGGATAGTGTGTCCTGGGAAAGAACGGGGGAAATTGGATAATGGGAGAGGGTTAGGAGAAATATACACACTGGCAAGTTTTGGAGACCTACGAAGGATGGGTGTACATGTAGAGAGGCAGTGAGGACGACTTTCATTTTGTAGCATTTGCACATTGACACAGTAATCAAATACTGCATTAATGCAGGAATGATTAATGGGCAACTCAAGTCACTATTTCGGAAATGAGACGGTGGGTAAAGGAGAGAGGTCCGCAAGACATGCCACGGCCAGTGGACCATGGTCTTTTAGCTTAACTGTCGCAATTGGGACAGTGGGCACAGCCGAAGAACATGGCCATTGGCCCTGGATAAGATGTAACGTAACAGTCTGGCTGCCGTTTCTCTCTGTTATGGCACAAACACCTTTTAAATTCTGCCCGTCTTGCAACAGCAAATTTCCCTGGAAAGATGCGCATAAAGAGTGCAATAGGTGCCTACCTCATGACAAGGACGAGCAGCGTTGCAAGGCCTGTAAAGTTTTTGTTGGCCCAAAACTTGCATCCTCGACATCCGAGACGTCACACTGCTGCTTCAACGATCTTGGCAGCTGAATGCACTGACAATAGACGTGACCGCGCCTGTTGACAAGATGACGACTGCATCCTAAAGAAGTGGATCTTTCCACCTCTTAATCTGAGCCACTAAGCTCCTCGGATTCGACCACATAGGACCCTCCACTCGTCAAGACACTCCTGTCCTGATGAAGGCCTACACCATTAGAGCTCACCTAGCTCCACGCAAATTGGCTGAAAAACTGTTGTGTTGACATGTATTTTATGTTGCTGTTCAACTCTTGATTGTGCCCACACTTTATGGGCCGCCCACCTGTTTACGATTCCACTGAATTCTCTAAGCTTCCTTCCCAATGAACCTATAGAGAATGAACAAACTGTACAAGTAGATGTCCTTGATCATTCGTACTTGGGTACTACACTTTGTATGTCCTCAAATGTGAATGTCCTATGTTTTTTGAAAGATACCAGTGTATTACTACACCACTGCACTTCAAAATGAAACCCTTTTGTGCAGAAGAACAGTTTCATGAGAATTCTGTGACCACCCACACAAGGGGTCACCCACTCAGGGTGTTGCAGTGGTTGCTCTTCAGCAGAGATTGACCTGACCTTGGTCATTCGTTTTTTGATATTATTGTACCAACCTGGGCAGAGCAAGGCAGTAACCAGGTACCCTTCAGAATACTAACCAAAATGTTAAAGGACAGGTGCACCAAGCGGTGGGCGGCCTACGCCATGCAGGCTGAGAGTCACCCCCCCCTCACCCCACTGGCGCTGTTGCCTCAGTCGAGAAGTCGGCGGGCAGCCATGGCTCTGATTCAGAAGCCGTAGTCTTAACGATGGAACCCATGAGTTCACATGGGTCTATCCCTGACGGGCATGCCACCGGCAGTGCGATGGGCGGGACATCACACCCCGGCGACAAGGACACACACCATATTTCTACACATAAGCACACAACCCCCAAAGTCTTCCTCGGTGGATCTGCCGAGAAAGCCATCGACACCTGGGGGCCCTTCAAAGTTCAGGGTCTACTGTACCTCATGGTTCAGCGCCCTCTGTGCATCCGACTGCACAAGGTGTTCAGACCTCATCCTCAGCAGGCAATCCCCTTAAATCTTCGGCCCTCGGTGTGGAAGCATAAAAAGACTTGCCAAAACGGGCCCGCCCATCCGAAATGCTCCTAAAGCTTCAGGAGAAGCTTTGCTTTCTAAAGTCTGTTTACATGGTTTTGACCATAAAAAGGCCTCTTTTACCTGCGGGGGTATTCTCCAGTCTCTCTCCCTCTCTCTCAAGCCCTGCAACAGGATCCTGCTCCAACTGTCGTACACGCCCTCCACACCCCACCCCAACTCCTCTGGGTGGACTAGAGAGAAATTTGAGGCAGGCATGTAGAAAATATCCCAGTTTATCAACTTTTCAGATTAATTTGACATTCTCAGGAGACATAGGTCTGTGGATTCTTGTCATATACCTCTGAGGTCCCCAAGGCACCTTTTCCCAGGTGCACAACTTGCATCCAGTGTTGAACAACGTCAACAGGAACCTCCCGTGGATGTGTTCCTTGATGACCAGGATGACCATGACAGGACATTTACTATGTCCCTGACCCAGGTCGGGCATCTCAAGACTTTATCTTGCAAGACCCGGACTGGGTCCCCGCTGATGATCAGGGCACTTGGCACACTACCTCTACCCATGACCCGGACAACATCTTCTTGGACACTCCTCCCATTGTTCATCCCAGGTATTCGTCGCCCATTGATGACCAAATGCTTTTCAACTTGCTCCTCAAGAAGGCAGCTGACCACTCCAAAATTGTCACCCAGGAAGCCATACCTGGTTCTGATTTCATAGAGGACATCCTTAAAAGAAGATCCCGGTCAGTCAGGCTATTCCCCTCCTGACCTTGGTGAAAAGCACCTGGCTCCCTCCATGCTTACACCCTCAAATGTTCCGCCTGGCACCCCCTGACGCTTTGTATATCAGAGGCCACGCTGTCCCATACTCAACCACCAGGAAACGGGCAAGAGTGCCGCTATGCTAGTCAGTCTCCTCCAGACAAGGATTGTAAGAAGCTGTACGCTCTTGGCAAACGTATTGCCACTTCTGCTGCTTTCTGTACTAGGATCGCCAATCACGCCACGCTCCTTGTGAGCTATAGCGATGCACAATGGGGACTTGTGCAGGAAGGCCTTCAGAATGTCCCAGAAACCTACTGGCACCCAGCTCTTTAACAGTGGTTGCTGAAGGACACCAGGTGACACAGAATATCCTGAAACTCTCTGGATTCAGCTGAGACAGCGGGACGCATGCTCGTGCCAGGGTCTCTACTAAAGTGCCACGCATGGGTAAAAAATGCAGGATTTAAACAAGATACACTGGTTTCCCTCATCAACAAACCGGTGGAAAAATCTACACTTTTCTGTAAGGCGATGGATGTGACCCTGGAAACTGCATAAAAAAGATCATGAGAGTTTAAAACAAATGACTCAACCAGGTCTCTGCAAACCCTTTGTACAGCGATGGGCATTTAATACGTGCCAGTCCTTTAATGGGCAATCCTTTTCCCCAGTCCTCCCAGGGGCACTATGGGTCTGGAGTGAGTACCTTGGTTTTCCAGTCAAGGTACCTCCAGTGGCTTCCATTCCCCACAAAAGCAGGGATTTTGACACATCCAGAGTCCCTCTAACCCCGGCCAGCAAATGACTTGGCAGTATGGGTCCCGGCCCATGTGTGCCTGGTTGGGGGACGTCTAACATCTTTTACCCAGGCAGGGGAGGTTATCACTTCAGATCTGTGGGTACTCTACACCGTCGCCCATGGGTACTGCATAGAATTCTTGCAACAATCCTGCTACCATCTACCCAAGAGCAGACTGTCGGCAGAGCATCTGCAGATCTTGCTGGAGGAGGGCCAGATCCTTTTAGAAAAGGGAGCGATCAAGGGTGTCCCTCATCTTAAGTTAAACCAGGGAATTTATTCAATATACTTCCTAGTATCCAAAAAGGATCTAACCATGTGCCCTGTTTTAGATCTGCGTCCTGAAAACAAATGTCAAGCCATAAAAGTTAAGGATGACAACTCTTCAGGAAGCTGTTGCAACAGGGGGGATTACATGGCTATATTGGATATGACAGATTCATACTTTCTGATTTCAATGTTGCTAGTGCACAGAAAGTACCTCTGGTTCAAGATAGAAAACACTCACTATACATTCATTCCAGTGTATCTTTATCTCGACGACTGACTCATAACCAGAAATTCGTACGGAACGTGTCTGGAGAACACTCCTTTCAATTTGGGATTCTCAATGACAAGAAAAAGAAAAAGTCTAGTTTGCAGTCAAATCAAACAGTTTCTAGGGGCACTAATTCGGACAGAAGATGGTCTTGTCTTCCCTCCGAGAGGGTTCAAAACACGTTGTTCCAAATCCCTCAGTATGTTGCCAGTTGCTGGATAACTGTACGCAGAGCGATGGGGCTGCTGGGGATGATGGCATTATGCATCTTTTTGGTTCTACACACCCATTGCACATGCGCCCCATGCAAGAGTGGCTCTTGAGCCAATGGTGTCAGGCAAGCGGTCAGTGGGACAATCTAGTGGTTGTCTCGACAGCCCTCATTCAGTCTCTGCAGTGGTGGCCCAAGGAAAATATTTTGAAGGGAAAAACCTTCACCACCTCTGCAGTGGAAGCCACTCTTACGAAGGACACGTCCCTAACCAGATGGGGAGCACACCTCCTAGAACAGACAGCGCACAGGATTTGGCCACAATCGGTAGCAACCAAACATATCAATCTGTTGGAACTACTTGCTGTGTTCAAAGCCCTTAAAGCCTTTCAAACACAACTACAAGGGAAAACGGTTCTGGGCCTTACAGTCAGAACTATGGCCATGTACCACCTGAACAAACAGGAGTGCACTCTCCAGGGATATCCAAACTGTCTCAGAATATTTAGAAGTGGGCACACAATCACATGTTCCTATTATCACAACATGTTCCAAGTGAACACAATCTTCTGGCAGACATGCTCAGCAGAGACTTAAACCTACCCGTAGAACACGAGTGGCTCTTGCAAGAAAATATTCTACTCAACGTCTTTGCAGAATGGGTCATCCAGATATCGATTACGCCTCCAGGTACCCTCAAATGGTCCAAAGGGAACAGTCTCTACATTACCTGGTCTGGGAGATTTGCCTACAATCCCCTAACCCCTGATTTCCCCTTCTCAACAGGATAGTGCACAAGATGTATTAGGAACAAGTCACATTGATTCTGGTGACACCAATGTGGGCTCGACAGCCGTGGTTCTCTCCGCTCATGAGAATGTCAGTCTCCCCTCCCTGGAATCTGCCCTGCCGATGCAACTTGCTGTCACAGGACTTTGCTGTCACAGGACTTTGGGGGAAGACACTGCACCCGTGGCCCCAAACACTCAATTTAGCAGCTTGGCTCCTGACGTCGGAGAGTATGGGCATCTCCAGTTACCTCAAAGGTGTATGGACATACTTAAAGAGGCACGCAAACCTAACCCAAGACAATATTCCAAAAAGTAGAAACTTTTTGTCATTTGGTGCAACGCTAAAAACCTCAATCCTCGCTGTCCTCTCTGCGTATACCATTTGGGAGCAGGGTTTCATGGTGGACAACTCTTGTAATTAAAGCATTCATAGATTAGGTAAAGGGGCTTCACCCTCCCATTTCTAATGGGACTTGAATGATGTTCTCACAAGATTAATGGAACCTCCTTTTTTGGACAATGCATAAGGCTAGTCTTAAAGCCCTCGCCTATAAGACTGCCTTTTTAGTAGTGTAAGGAACTCATGGTGGCAACAGTAAAGACATACACAAGTGATCAGTTCAAGGGAGTTTATTAAACTGTATATGTGGGTTGGAAAAACGCCGAATCCAAACCTAAATGCAAGATGGGAGCAAGCTATGACCATCAAATAATAAGGCAGTCCTAGTGGCGTCTTGTCAAATGAAAGGGCCTATACTAAGAAAAACCTATTGCCAATCCTTACGCTAAATACAAACATACATAGAGTGTGGGATAGGGTTTACAGGAATGAAATAAGTGTTCACAAATAATAAGCCAGGATGCAGTAGTTTGGGTCTCCCTTCCCCACGTTTTGAGCGCGGGACAAGATTGGACTCCAGAGCACAGCACACGCTGTAGCTTTCCCAGCACGAGCTAACCGCTTTGCTTTCAACTATCGAAGCCTTCGGCGGTTAGGTCTCTTTTCTACAAAAAACCACTTGCCTCAGAGAATCTGATGTGTTCCAAAATAATAAACAAAAGTTAATTTCTGCTTGGACGTTGGGTGAGGTCTTTTCACCCCTGGATCCCCCTCTTTCGGGCTCAGATCTCCAGTGGTGTACTACCTTGAAAGGATTAAACCACTAAGAAAGACAACCCAATTTTTTGTCTCTGTGGCAGCTGGTATAGAAGGGGACCCTGAATCTAAATCGGCTTTTTCCAAATGGATTGTCTCTTGCCAAAAGAGACGTACTTTATGGCTAGAGTTCACTCTACTAGGAGCACAGGAACTACTATAGCCTTTATTGGAAATGTCCCTCTTGATTCTATTTGCAAAGCAGCTACCAGGAGTTTGTTTCACACGATCACTCAACATTACTGCTTAGACACACACTCTAGTTCTGATTCTCAGTTGGGGCATGCAGTGCGAAGACATCTTTGCTGCTGTTCCTTCACACATCCCACCACCATCTCCTGATACTGCTTGCTAGTCTATGCACAGCATGTGATTCTAAGCAGCTGCACAAGCATCGGAAGACATACATTACTCACCGTAATCGTATTTACGATGTTTGTAACTGCTTAGATTCACCTTCGCCCACCCTTCCTCCCCTCTTGGAGTAGAAGGAACAAGGACATCTTGCACATTCTTTTTTCTGTACTTGCGCATTTTGTAAGGCTCCCTCATGGCAGAACACAAACCACCATTGGGACCTCAATGCTTGAAGGATTTTGGGTATACTAAACGTCACAGCCATTTCAACGTCCCTCTTCGAAAGAAAGATGCAATACTCTGTGATTACCACTAGATATTGGACTATATGCATAGTTGTGAATCCAAGTAGATAAAATCGCCGGAAATACGATTACGGTGAGTAATGTATGTCATATACATCTTACAATTTAACAATGAAAGTGCAGTTAATACAATAAAATCGCCAATGGGATTTCATAGTTATTCAGAAGATGCACAAAAACCCATTTCACCAACTAGAGCAAGTAAAGACCATTTGAACATGTTTTACGGAATCCAGTTGCTGACGTATCTGGTTTTATTTGATAACTGAGTAGCCTACACAATGCGAGAAAATATATATAGGCACCCTTTATATGCAGCACCATAAAATAATGTTGTGCTATCAATAACATTCACGCTTTTTTTCAATACACGTGCAGTAGTCCGGGTCGAAGAGGTCAAGGTTTGAAGATACCTGGAGCCTGAACACACATTTAAAGTTATGAGAGCGCCTTATGGACACTGCTATACAGTTCAAAACCCTCATTTCATAACATTGTAGGCCTAACATGAAGGGCTATGGTATAACAATATTGGCCTTTTTAGAAATAACCTGTTTGTTGGGTGCATGGTCTTTGCCCATTGTCTCCATTAGTTCATCATACCCCCAAATAACTTTTAAAATATAACTGCATTAAGGTGATCATCCACAATCTTCTCAGATCCTGGCACACATTCAAGTGACTGGAACAGCTGGGCATCACCACAAAAGACAGCTAAAATTTGAACAATAACGGAATAAGGGGATTGTGATCCCTGCAGGACATGCTGGACCACTTCAGCACGATCGAAGGCATTGCAAGCATCCCTCCTATGCAGAACCAGCGGTACGGTAAGGGAAGCAGCAGTGCAAGCTTCACACTCTACGACAGGTCAGATAACAATGCATGATTGTAATGCAGAGAACAAGTAGAATACGTGCAGAAGCTGTGAAAGCTTCCCACAGCCCTTGTAGCATGTCATATCCATACATGCACTGCCACCAGAATACTTTGCTGAACCTGTACATCACTTAAATATGCTTTATTTCCGTCCCTTTTGTGACAAACCTAACCTTTTCATTGCACTCACTAGTTTAAAATAAACCTAAAAATGATGCTTCACTGTCATCTAGTGAAGAGCCCTTTCATAAAAATGGCCTTTAACAAGCCAGGTAACCCATTATTTTGTAGGCTTACATGGGGGTTGTAATCTCAAGTGGCACTCTCTACCTGCTATTCATAAAAAGACACAAGCCACCTCAATTGTCCAGATGCACACAGCACACCATTCCTTACGTCCCAGGAGTCAGTGAATTGTCACAAGCCAGTGGCAACTACACATTTTGAAGCCTTACTTACCTATTACACATAGAACATCAATATAAACACAACTGGTAAAGCGCATTTTCCAATCAGCAACACAAATATCCACAAAATAAGTTGAAATACTATTGTTTTATAAACAAAACATTAATAGGCAACCATTCAAGTCTACAATGCGATTTTTCTCTCTCGCAGTTTTCGTTTATGTATACACTACAGAGGCAGACACAGCGAAGTAAACCTGCCCCCCCTTCTGC
This sequence comes from Ambystoma mexicanum, assembly GCF_040938575.1. Lineage (NCBI taxonomy): Eukaryota > Metazoa > Chordata > Amphibia > Caudata > Ambystomatidae > Ambystoma > Ambystoma mexicanum. Next base: position 824,893,229 of record NC_090939.1, read on the forward strand.
CCATTAGCTCGACAAACCTAAATGTAATGAGACACGAGAGTTGGCTAAGGCAAGGTGAAACAAAGCCACACCGCTTTCTTTATTAGCGTCCACTTGCAAAGTCTAAACGACAGCATTAAAGGGCCAAAGGCAGAGATGATAGCAATGTCTTATTGTGATGTGGGCGACGATTGCCTGCACGGCGCGAGTGTAGACATGTTAAAAACGCTGCCCCCCACCCCCTTCATACTCCTAGCTTTCGATTTTGAATAAAATAGGAGTCCCGTAAGCCGAAAACGTAATGTGTGCCCACTATTGACCCAGTTGATTAGGTATTAATAACAAATGCAATTTTGTTTTTGTTAAAACAAAAAAAGACCTTTCTTTTTATCCTTTCGAGGTCCAGTTTGTGTTATACATCTCATTTGTGTTGCATCTGTAAACCGTCACAGCAGCCACATCCTCAACTTCATGTAACACCACTGAAATTCAATTGAGATTCTGTCCATCGCCCCGTTAACTTGCCATCCCTCTCGGGGCGGTCCCAGGGTCCATGCACCTGTCCAGGCCTTCTTTCCAGGTCTTAACGCTCAGAATTAAACGCACCCCCACCTTACCATGCTAAAACTTAGTTTAATTTACTGTGTGTGTTTTTTTGTTTGTTTAATGCTACCAAATGCACATACAAATATAGTCCCTCCTTAGAAGCTGTACAGCATTGCATCTCCTTCAGACAACATCAAAGCATGTTCTGTTCTCGTTTAGCTATTTTGCCTTGCAAACTAAAACTTAAGAATTTGCATGTATAAAGATTGCATTGGCCATGAAAAGCTAGACCTTACACAGGCCTCTGCCTAGATTCTGGACGAAATTCTTTGATGAAATGCTGCAGAGACGGAGGATGTGGGTATGCAAATTCTAAATGGAAAACCCTCATTTGAGCTTTAGTAACGCCAGGCAAAAGCTTTGCATATACAGAATATAATTCCAACAGTACATCACAGCGATATTGTCATTGAGAAGTTCTGTACCTTGCCGACACACAACTGATGTGATTTTCCTAATATCCTTATGCTGTACTTGAATTTGCTATGTTTTTCTACATAACACCAAAAAATAAATATTTTACACTGCGTAATAAGACCGGGCCTTCGGCAAGGGTTCTGCGTCCCCTGTGACTTGTTATACTGCTTTTGTGGCGCATTGGAAATGCGCCCCATATATTTTATTTTGTATCCGATGCGCATTTGATCAAATGTGTGTGAAAATTACTTTGTGTTTTGTTTGTATTTTGTTGCGTGGATTGAAGCGTTGTTTTCCTCTGGTGGTAAAAGTGCTTGTTTTTGCTTCCCATCACTAGTCTTCTGCTGTCCTGTTTGGCTTTCACTAGTGTGTTCCAGTGGATAGTTCTGGACATACCTTCAATAAAAGTGATTACAAAAACGACAGTGTCAACAAAAGCTGCGGTGCCAGCGTGGGTCGTATTCTACAAACACATACCACATAAAGTATATTCATATACGTGTTTATCGCCACCAAAAACATTGTGTATATGTACATATACAAATGTTTGCTTTGTCTATTTTTACTTTGTGTCTGTCTAGTTACCTCTGTACATTTAATGCACTCATTGGTTTGTTCTGTTACTTTGCTGGCATTGGGTAGTCTAACATGCTGTTGAATCCTCCTGGGTAGTTTTGCCATATCAGAATGTTCAAGTGATGCTAATACCTCCTCTCAGAGCTCTCGCATAAACAAGCACACTGCTCGCCTCATTAAAGCTGTTGGTCTTTAAATGTGCATGTTTGTTTACTCGTATCTACAGTTGTCAGTGAACCTGGTTCTAACAAATGCATTCTCCAGTAACAGTATATTAACAGTTTCTGAGCACCATTCGTATTCTGTATGGCGTTGAAGTCCCGGCATTCTCATTATTGAGTACAGATTAATGTTACGTAAACTAACAGTTTAAATATTTAGGTAGCCATGCACTGCCGACAAGACTGGATTAAGTTTGGAAGTAGAAATTATGCAGTTTTGGCAGGTGACATTGTGGAAAGTCGTACGTTTTAAGGAGTTTCCAGTTAAAGTTGACCCCATTCAATTGTTCCCCTAGGGATGTTTTGCTTCTTGACACGCCCTTGACCTTAGAAGCTTGTGCTTATGTGTCTTGAAATTGACTAGATATCATGAAGCGTATGTATTTGGCCTGCAGCGTGTTTGAAGACCACTCTGAAATGGGGAAGAGAATCCGGAGTATTGAGGCTAGCAGTGACAATTTTCTTGGCACCAATGCGCACTCACAGCAGGGTTCTGTGGCTCAGGTTTGAGAAGTTTCTTGGGTGTGCAAGTAAATCTCCCTACCGCTCTTCTCCCCAACTGGGTTTCTAAAATAGCGGACAGACGTTTGTCCAGATAAAATTGCCTATATATTTTTATAGCAATTATGGACAATAATGGCCATTGCAGACATCATTGCTTCCCTTAACTTCCATTGATAGTTTCATTGAAGGATTAGCACATGATCTATGTTCTTTTAGTTCCTATAGATCCGAGCCAGAGGACATTTCTTGTAACATCATTTAAGCTTGGCTGTGTTGTACCTTGTTCCCTGTAGCAGCACTTTAGTTTGTGAACAATTCATGCTCAATCATTTCATTGCATCTATGCTTTCAGTACATTGACAATGTTGTGCAGTCAGGAAAGGTCCTTAAAACATCCCACAGACACCAAACTTTAGTTTCCCAGTTCACCTCATAGGTGTATTTGTTCAATCAGGAGACAACTAGTTCAGGGTAATTTTCCAAACGCCCCAAATCCGGCGTGGATAATCTTTTTAAATGTAATAAAGTTCTTTTTATGAGTGTGGGATTCACAAGTTTAATAGCATTGATTAGAGTACACCCTCAGTACAGCCAACTGGTCTGAAGACCGTGTTCGTTACTTTCTACTTTTAGCCAGAGTTGCATGCTGCTTCTCTGGTTGTTGCAAGGCTGTGAACTTGCATAATAGGAAGCGTCCTTTGCTCGTATATTGTGAAGGGGAATAGGTATTCCATTACCGGCACATAGAGTATTCTCCTGCTTGGGTAATTGTGCCTCTGGTTTGTGTTATGCTAGAGACTTCACAGAGGCGTAAATGGGTCAGCAGTTGTTCAGACAGTTAATAGTACTGGCCAGGGACCGGTGGCGCCGAGATTCGGCTTGAAGGTTGGATGGCTGCCTTGCTTTCCCTGCAGCGTCGGTGTCTTGAGGAGCAGTGTGAAAAAGACGTCGTTTTTAGGTTGGGAGTTAACTTTGTGGACTGAGCTGAAAGGGAATTGGCTTATGACTCGCCTCCTGGAACTGAGAATGTGGCTCACCACTGGGTGGGACGTTACATACATTATCTTTTTCTTTGTACATTTTTTAATGCTGTCACAATATAGAAAAGTAAAATGCATAATTGTCTCTCCGTCATTAATAAAATCCCTGTTCTACTTCATAATATAGTTGGAGAAATCAACATTGTGTTCAATACTGGCCTTTGTCACTGGAATTGTTTGTCACAATGCAGCAGGGCTCATTATGGATTTGGTGGGACTATTCGTTCCCTCCTACTTGGTATTAATAGCCCTTTTCAAGTTTTCTATGTGGTCTGCTTTAGGACAGCATAACATTAAAGAATATGAAACTCTGGAGCTTTCCTGTCATTGGGATAAGGGATAACCTTGTAGCAGAGGCGTGGCCAGGAAGTGGAGCCTGAAGCCAGTGTTGTTGGGCCCACCTCAGGGGGAGCCTACAGCGGGAAGGGAGCTTGTTCTGCCCCCACCTGAATGTGCAGAAGCCACCAAGTGTGGGGAAGGGGCACAAACCATCCAAGAGGGTTTCGAGGTGTTTCTCCACCTTGCCCCCCTGCCCCCACGATAAACATTTTTATATAATGGGTGAAATGGTGGAATGTACAGTACACTTCCAATTAAAATAAAATTGGTAAAAGGCCACACAATTTACAATAGGTTTAGTAAGACGTTAAAAAATCCATTAGTTGTTGTTTTGATCTTCTTTTTTTAAAACAATAAAGTGGATACAAAAAATAAAAAAATCCATTAGATGTCAAGCCACCTACAATGTACATGAGCATTTGCCAATACATTTTCATTATGCAGTTGCCCACTGCATGCCAGTACTATACCAGTGTACACATTTGCATGCTGATTGTGCCCATATATGCCCATGCTGATGCATCAATTTATATGCCAGTATTCCCACATAAGAACAGGTTAGCTTTGCCCATAATGCAATGAATAATACTATAACAAAACATGTTCTTGCTGGCTCTGCCAGTATATGCCAATATCCCCTCACAAGCACATACTCCTGTTGTATTTGCCCCCTAATGCCAGTAAAAAATGCCAAGCAACAGTAAGAAGCTTTGCCTTGTGGGCTGCTCAAATGCCACTCATGTAAGAACACTAAGAATGTTGTCTTTGACCTTGACACCAGTAAATGATGCCATGCCACGCCACAGTAAGGAAACTCTTCAGGCTGTGAGCCGCAGTGTAGTACCCTCCACCCACGCCAACCCCTCCTCCACATAACGCTAATCAAGATGGCTTTGCTTTTCCCAAAAGTGACATTAAAGCTTGTCAAAAATGTTAATGCTCCAATACCCCCTTGTGCCCCCTTGGGCCCCATACTAGCATAAAAGGGCACACACCACACACACACACACACTCGCGCTCGCGCAGCAAGCACCCATGCAGCTTCTGTCATTTACATGCGAGCACCGATAACATTCAAGCTGCATACTCATTCGCACGTGCACTCGCACCTATGCACACCATTCACACTGCATTCATTCATTCATATGCGGGCATTTACAGACACTCCCTCACAGACGTAATTGTACCTACACAAACTCCTTTGCATGCATACATTTATACACTCCTCGCACACATGCATGATGCATACAAAAAATGCTAATTTCCCCCCTTACCTGCTACCCTCCAGTCTCGACAAGATGCTGCCTCCTTAGCTGCTCTGTGCCTCCATCTCCCTTGCTCAACACAGGAAGTAACCAGGAAACGGGGAGAGCCTTCATGAATCCTGACACGCGCTGACAAGCCGGGGAGAGCAACCCCTGCTAGCTTGTTCTTAAATTTTCTGCATTTTATTGAATGTGCTTTAAAATAAACCATTTGCCTACGATGTTTGCACATTTTCTTAGGGAAAGTATTACCAATATTCATAGGAAATCAACAAATATATTGGGTAGGTTATCTTAGGGTATTGCACAGTATTTAACCATGATCTCCCATTTTTGTTTTCTAGTTTTACCAGGGATCATGACTCCCAAAATTAAACTTCTAGGTCAGAGCCCGACAATAAACCTCTAAAGCTAAATTCACATTCCCAATAATCTCTCGATGCAGGATTCAAATATACGTATCTGATTGGAAACTGTGCTCACATATTATCAAGTGCAATCCATTGTGTACATGCACACCATTTATTGTTAAATGACATGTAAACAGATTCCTCCCTTCATAGATTTGAAGATTATAAATTGCAAGTCTGGATTACCAGTGACATTGACATCTGTAAATGCCCACTCAGCTGCCGAGTAGGCATTTATAGATTTTGGGCGGGCCTTACCCTCTCAGGCACTGCTCTGTGCCTCTGATGTGTAGTCGTACATAGAAATATACAGGTTTTCCTAGCCCACATGTTGGTAGGATTCATCACAGTTGATAATCACAAAGCAAGTCCTCACTAAAACTAAAGTTTCCTTTCAGGTGGCCAGGGAAAGGCAGACACTTCCTGATCCTAACCCTGGGATCAGTGTTAGCCGTGAGGATCACCTAGGAGGAGAAGGGCCTCAGAGTGATGGGAGGACTTTGTGAAATGAGACATAGTATTTGTCTTCCTCACTAAAGGGAATATCATTAATACAGGCACATGTGATGGCATGCTGCCACAGAGCAGTATTATTCCCTGAAGTTAATTGTCAGAATATGAATGAAGGCAATTGTAACCGGTCATGTATTAGGATTGAGAAAAATACGTAGAAAAGCTCCAACATTTTTGAAAACCGGAAACCCTATGAGTCCCAGAGAAGCGGGGCAGTTAAGTCTTTAAAGGCCACCAATGTAAACTCTGGAACACGCCCTTTCAGTGTTAAACCAAATGTATTCTTTTACCCTCATGATATTCCTTTAAAGAATCTACATGGGGGAAAAAAAGACCTTTGTGATGAAAATATCATTGTGCAAAGTGATTTTCATGTCAGGGACTTCAAGTCCCAGAATCCCCATAGTATAGGGATGAAGAAGGCGGCTGCAGATGCACAAAGGTGTACAAAGCAACTCTTTAATGTTAATGGCCCACACCTCAGCGTAGCTGTGAAGCATAAAATTCCCCCTTGGATGCAGGTCAGAAGAGAGGGATCAAAATGGTAGAAGCGGAAACCGTCACAGCAGCAGCAGGAGGGCAGAAGTAGTAGTGGGTGGAGGTGTTTTGTACTCTCCACAAAACTGCAGAGGATGACATTGTGCTGGAGCCGGGACGACAGCAGCAAGTGAAGTGAATGCCAGTCCAGAGAGGGTCGCTGGGGCTCAAGATTTCGTCTGCACAGGTCGCGCAGCGTAAAGTGCACCTTCTTTTCACTTCACCCCATGAGAGATGTTAGCGGGTGACAGATGAGCCCCGGTACGTTGGGAGAGTTAGGGAAGCTCTAAATGCGAGCTGCATGAAGCCGTACCAGAGTAATTGCAGCGTTGTGTAACGGCTACAAAGCGGAGGAGCTGGAAACGAGGCAACCAGACGCGCACGTCAGACCCTTTGAGTTCACTGTAGAACTGCGACCGCGGGGTGCTCTGTAGTGTCGGTTGATAAAAATCCAGACCACCTTGATTCTTATGAATTCCCGAACTAACATAAGAGGTTGATTACAAATGTATGACTCCTACCATGCTGATTTGAAAACAATGCATTGGCAAGAGAACAACATAAACCTTTGAGCCAAAGACTGCAATTATCAAACATTGCGTTACAGTAAAAGTAAACCACTCAAAGGGGCAATATAGTGAAAAGAGATAATACACTATTACCAAAGCTAATAAAGACTCCTAAGAAGGCAATTGACAACCAGTTTTGCCCAAGCCAAAAGAAAACCATTGAGCCTTTATCGGTGTAGTGAAATACATTTCCCATATGTAAAAAGACATTAAGCTTCATTGTGAGTTTGGTGGTATCTGGGCGGTAAATCCTCTGAGATCCAACCAAACTGAATTACTGTTACTGCCACTTGGTCCAGCGGTATTACCGCCGGATTACAAGTGGCGGTAGCGGTCTGTCCCCAATGGGTTTTTTTTGCGCAATTACTGTGGCGGGAATTCTGATTTTTCGTAGAGCGCATGATGCTGGAGGTAAATCCTTCACTGCAGGGCCATACTCTTAGTATGGAATATTGGCGGTAATTCGGTTACCGACCAATTCTTCACGGTCCGCTATACTTGTAATGAGGCTATACTGAGAGGTGGTTTAAACAAAAATTGCCAAAGTCAAAGAAGTGTGAAAGAGAATAACTGTTGTCAACTAAATAATGCAGATGTGAGACTAGAGTGGCAGGAAGGCTGCCCTTCTGAAGAGCTGTTGAGGAGGAGGAGGTGGAGGAGGAGAAGCAAGAGGTAGAGGAGAGCAATTCCCTGTCTTGGGATTGGCAAACACCAAGGTGTAGTGAATAGCACCAGTGTGGTTCTTGTTTCCTTTGAAGAAATCCTTCAATCTAATTGTGAAGCAGAAGACATTGGTAAAACTTTGGAGTTCACCCTTACCACAGGAATACTTGGAGCTAGTCGTTTGGTCTGGCAACAAAGTATACCAGGCCCTAGAACTTTGTACCAATTGATTGTGTTTGGGCAAGAGAGTATACCCAAGCAGAGAGCTGCTGTGGTTTGTCTGGGCTGGCAAGAGAGGATACCAGGTCCAAGAACCTATACAGTCTTCATCGAAAAAAGATTCATAGAATCTTTTCCCATCGAATTTCATACATTGAAATGCTTTACCATCAGAAAGAATATTCAATTAATTTTTTTTCCATTGAATTTCAAACTCAAACATACATTAAAAATGCTTTTTATGTTTTAAACCAGGTTAAACTTTTAAATATAACTTAAAAAATAGATGTATGTATGTTTGGGTTGGAAATTCAATGGGTCGAGGAAAGGGTTCAAATTTGAAAATGAGGGCTTGGGGGGACCCCCCACCCCAATAATAAATAAACGCAACACAAGTTAGAGGGAGCTGTCCAGTGCTGAAATACATTGTACCTGTATTATATCGAATTCAGCACTGGACAGCTACCTCTGACCTGTTTAGTATTAGCATGCAATTTCAAGACTGGGACCCTTTATTTAATTGGGGTTTTGAGGGGGTACCCCACATTAAAAAATAAGTGTCAAGTGCACTTGCTGACACTAGACCAGTTAGAGGGAGCTGTCCAGTGCTGGATTAGATTGTTACTTTTTGTACTCGATTTCGGAACTGGACAGCTCCTTGTAACGTTATGCATGTGTCAGCGACTTGCCATTCAAAAAATGTAAAGTGTTTATATAACAAAACTATATTTGATGAACGGGTTTCAAAGTATAAACACTTTCCACTTTATGTATGGAAAATCGTTGAAACATCTTTCTCTAAAAAAATATTCGATGTAACATCACCTCGATGTACATCTTTCGATGGAAAAACATGTAACCATCAAGAACTGTTGCAACAATTGGTTCTAGAGTGGTAGAAATTATAAACCTTGCATGGGAGCAAACCAGGTGAATGTTGTTGAAAGTATTGTGGTGGGTAAAAACATATGACAAAGCCATTTGAAGACTCACTTGAGAGTTTTGATGAAGTAGTATTGAAACTAAGTGGTGCCAAATTGTATTGACAAAGACAATAGTTTTGAAATTTAGAAGCTTTAAAGTATTCTTTGTTGTGGAAGCATTCTTTATTCACGACGAGAAACTGTTTCAAGGTCTTTAATTGCAATGGACATTGACTCAAAGTCCAGACAGCTTCTTGTCATTAACAAAGTAGAAAGGAAGAAGTTGGGTTACCAATTGGAACTCTTGTTTTATCAACTTGGATGAAGACACTTGAAGTGGGACTTTTTAATGAGACATGGTTTCCTTATCTTTTTGAACAATCAAACAAAAGTCTGCTTGAATCTGGGGAAGGCACATTCACCCAGGTTATCAGGAGAAGCAGCTATTGCAATGTGAAGTTGACTATTGTGTTGTTGAATTGCCATATATTTCCTTATTGATGTGTTGTACATTAACGTGTGAGGGACAGAAACCTTTTTGTTATAAGTGTTTCCTTTAGATTATTTTAGGCAGGGAAATGCTCATCCGGGTAGGGATAGTGAGGCATGTATCCAACCTTTGGATTCATGAATTGCGTTTAGATTTAGCTTCTTGTGTAAATTGTTTGAAGCTGTACTTAAAAGTACCACCAGTCTTGTGTTCTAACTGACTAGATTTTTATTCTGATTATTTTTCCTTAATTAGTTCTTGGTTTTAAGGTAGTGTTCCTCACATCTTTTACATAGTTAACACCTAAAAAGCCCCTAATGGTGAGACCTTGCACCCAGTCACTCGAGTGAGTTAACCGTATGCCAATTTCTTCATTTTAAATGCCTCAAAGAAATCAAGGGCATGATTCAGCGTATTTTCTATTGGGATTGCACCATTTTAAAACACATCTATGAATCTGGCCCCAAGTGTTAAGAGGTTATTTTGTGTAATGTTTCTTTCTCTTTATTGGCGCACATCTGCAGACCTGAATTATATTTTATATTCCTACTTTAATCCGGAGATCTATGCTTCAAATTAAGTAGCCAACTTTGTGTCCAACCTTTACATCCTGTACAGCCGAACCGTGGCTCCTCTCCAATTCTCTAAAATACTAATGTAGTACCATGAAATAGGTGGAGATTCCTATACTACTAAGGATGTCTCTGGCAGTGGTTTTTTAAAGTTAATGTTCGTTTGAGAAGTACAGTTTCGTTTTATGATTCTTTAGAAAGCCCAGCCTATTGGCACTTTGCATGGCTATCTTGTGTACAATGGTATGATCTACTTCAACTCAACTTGAGTGGGGGGTGGGAGGGCTAGCTCCTGAAGGGGCACCAAGAGTCTAATTCTTTTTTAAGGGTGAGCCCTCGCCGTGTGGTCAATGTTTTCATTGCAGAGTCCCAAAAATGTCCTCAAATTAGCGCGAGCAACAAAGTGTAGCCATGGAGCACAAATCAATTCGATGGTTTGGGAAGGAGGTTCCGGATTTCTACCCAAGAACCTTTTTTTGGAACTGCTGAAAATCTATATTTTGCAGCCCATTGTCTACGAACATTGGGATAAAAAGCCATACAATTAGTTGTTTCTCTAGGGAAACATGAAAAATATCCAGTATATTTTACGCTTCACGCGCAGTCATGCCTGGTGAGGGGCCTAAAAATGTCCTCCAATTAGTGCTAGGGAGCATAAAATGACTAAGGGGAACCCTGGGGGGATTACACCCCCTCAGAACGTTTTTGAAGTGCTATGCTAAATTATGTATCTTGCCGCTGTTTTTGAGAAAATTAGGTAAAAGGCTATACTATTTACAGCCGATTCTCTAGGGAAATATAACAAATATCCACTAACTTTGATGATTTATGGGCAGTCATGGATGGTGAATATTTTGACTGGGGGGGGGGGGGTAAATATTTACTTAAATTTGGCCCGAGGGAGCCCAAAATAATTCAGGCAGAATCTTTGACAGAAATGAGGTAAAAAGCTGCCACTTTACAGTTTGTTCTCTATGGTAACACATGAAAAACTCCAGAAGTGGCATGCCACCAACAGTACGCTACATAGGTGCACTTTATGCCATCTTTATAAGGCTACTGCCCCAACCTATCTTGGCCAGTAATGGCCACTTTAAATCACATGCATGGAGTGGCTGCCACAACGCATGTATGCCAGCAGTCTCTGCAAGGGATTTACAGTGACCAACCAAACAAAAACATGCACGCACAGTGATCCTTACATACATATATACACACAGCTACAGACTCACTCAACCCTCATGCACAAGCCCACATAAAACCCATTACTACATCAAATTCAAGCATATCCGTAAGCATACATCCATCCACATCACATAATTGCAAAGCATAGGCACACAGAAAATCGCCTTGGGTCGACTCCTCTTAAGTCTTCTTTTTTTGTGGGCAGGGTCAATACAGGGACCACCACCACGTCACACTGGAGCACCAGAACAGGCCAAAGTCACGCATGTAGCACCAGTGCACACCAGAAGGACATAAATACCTTGGCCATGTCCGCACACGCAACCCTGTGAGTTGCACGATGCACATGTTGGCATGCCACTGTTTTTTTAAAATGTGTATATCCTGTCTGGCTCTCAGTGCCAGCCCTGATTGTGCGCCAGCTCTGCAGGAGGCATGAGCTGGCGCACCAGGAAGGAGCCAGAGGGGGTGACTGCCCCAACCACTTGCTCCTCCACTTCTGGAAGGTCTGATCATTGGATTTCAAGTTGTAGATGAGACTTTCTGCTTTGTTATTTATAAGTTGAACTGTAGATAAAGGGGCACTGTGGAAAAGCAATGTAGAGCTGTAGCTTCACTAATTGGGAGAAGGACGGGCATAAGTGACATCCTGTGGGAAGTAGTGACGAAAGGGTTAATGTGATGAGCTAGTTTAAGGTGATAGTTGCAACATCTAACAACCTGTGTAAGTGTCATGGGCTGAAATTTCAGACTGTCCTAGTGTGACTAGGAGGAGGACCGGACATTGATGGCTACATAAGAGGAAGCCGTGTGAATTACTAAACTAGCTCTCAATGGTGCGTCTCCGACCCAGACAAACTTCTGTGTTAGGGTGACTTTTCCACAGCCCTCAAGTTAGGGGTGCGAAAACATTTAACCTATTGGCAAAACACAGTTCTAACATAAAGGTAGGCAAAACCTTTCCAATAGTAGCTGCGGCACAGCAGTCGGGCTTGGACTGATGGAGAAAAAAATCAAAGATAGAATCTGTATTTGGTCAAATAAGTACTTGGGTTAAAACATAACGCATTATAAAACAGTGTGTGCATATAAAAATAGTAATGGTCAGCAAAGACCCAACCCACTTCTAAACTAAATGTGGGCTCACTGCCTGGCAGAACACTCCCAGGAAAAATGTCTGTTTATTTATTTTGTTTGCTTGTTAGGTGCCTATACAGAAAGTAACATACTGTTTCACGTACAGATAAGTACCTTTCAAGTAATGTTAAGTCTTTTAGGTGAGTTCAAAAGTCCCCCTAGGAATAAACTTGAAAAAGTCTGTAGGCACTGCCACGCTTTTGACAAATGTCCAGTAATTCATAGTTCTACCACACAGGTGTGGAGAATACAACAACCTACCTCTGGGGACACGAGAGTAGACCTTCACAAAGAGTTTCAGGTTTGAGACACAAGTGCCTCGAAGTAAGGAAGCCAATTAGGATTCACTACGACCACGGGCACACTTTAGGGTAAGTACTTAGGGCACAGAAGTAATTACTTAAAGGGCAGTTCCTGAAAAAGCGCCTCGGAATGGGAAACCATTCCATGAGTAAGTCTTCTGTTTCAGGTTATCATCTAGGGGCTTAAAATCGACAACTCAAATAATGAACAATCATCCTCCAGCCAGGAGTGAAAATGGTGAGGAAGACTCCAGGAAGGTGGAAGAAATCAGCCAAGTGGATTTGGATACTTAAATGGGGTAAAGTGTGGCAGCCAGCCAGCAGCAGATCGCCCCATGTAGGTAACGGTGGTGGTGATCCTGGACACACCAATCGGGAGAGACCGCTTAGTGGTGGCCAATGTACAAAGGCAGCTCCCTACCCCAAGGGGCACAAACAAGCTGGTAATTCAGAAGGACAGTGGTGAAAAGGGCCAGAAACGGTCCCAGTACGCGACTCTCAGCCCAAACAGAGCTAAGGACTGCGGATGGTGGCAAGGGGGGTCTGGGGGCAGAAGAGGAAGTGGAGGGACCTTAGCCCAGAAATTAAGTCCAGCAGCTAAAAACAAAAAACCAGAGCACCCAGCCAATGTGGCCGGTCCTGGTCCTAACATTGCAGCAGCATGGCTGTAAGGTAGAAATCTTCCAGCAGGCAGTTAAACAACCTGCCAAAATCCCTGAAGAATTGAGGAAGGGTTGGGGGGGGTCTCCTATCGAAAAACCCAATTAATCATGGGCTGACCTAAGCTAGCCCTGCAATCACTAACCAGAGCATTCACACAAAGGTTGTGGAAGACAGCCAATCAGGCTGGCCCTAAAACTGCCACTAACAGGTCCACCCATTAAGTATGTATATTGGCCTTTGTAGGGCCAGGTACCACCATAAACCAGTGCATACATTTGAGTTTCAGAGCTGGACTCAGAGTGAACACGTGTTTGCAAAGCTTCTATTCTAGACCCTCTTTGTGGTTTCTTCAAATAAAGCAAAGACCCAAAAACAAAATGGCACAGAATTGGACTTACAAAATTCATTAGTACCCTGGTAGCTACCAAAATGATACTTTGGGCTACTAATGCAGTGAAATCGGCTCCACCCGTGGTGAAGTCAAAACTGCTCACCAAAACAAATGTAGAGTGTGAATAATTATAATTTTATAACCTATGGGCAAAATGTTGTTCCTGAAAGGGACCGCCTTCCGAGGAACCGTATGGGCAACCATAGTACTGTATACTAGAAAACTATTGCAGTGGAAGAGGGGCTTCAGTTGAAGCACCTCTGACTGCAAAAAAGAGTCAAAACTTTAGGGGTCTCATAAACTGGGAGAACAGGACCCTCACAATGGAAATCTGCCCTAATATCCTGCAACATTGAAATAATTGAGAAGTGAGCATGACTTGCCGATCTTTTTCACCTTACCATGTGCGGCTCATACTCCAAGCTGATTTTCGTTCCTTTACATCCGGCACCTTGGGTAGATTTCATAATTACCTCAGCCACCAAGTGCATGCATGTATTAAAGACTAGCGACAAGGAGTAAGCTTAAACTCTGCACTCAAACGATTAATTGAGGGAAAGAAATTGATCAGGTTTAACTTATCTGACCGCTATGTAGTATCCCGAGGCGAGGGCAACGCAGGTGAGACCCAATGAGTGCAAAGGCATTCAAGAAGTAGGATTAGTTCCACAGGATGATTGGCTTAAAGTTCCTCCAATAGGCACTCCCTGAAATGGAGGTTGGGCAGCTTCCATTGTGTTCGGCTCTGCGAGGATTTCGCTCTTGAAACAGATCTGTAATTGGTTGGCAGCCATTATTTCCCTGACCTTGCTAATGTACAAGTGCTTTTAAACCACTTACAGTTGGTGGATCTGGATAGTAATAGAAGCTATTTTTTAAAAGCTTTTGTCTTTTTCTCTACAGAAATTACATAAAGTACCATATTTCTGTTACTGGGGACATTCTGGGAATAATTTGAACGATCAGCCAGGAGGTTGGAGATGGTGTACAGTCAGGGATTTGTGGGGATGCTCGAGTTGCCTGCTGTTTTCTGGGCCTTCAGGTTGTTGGTGTTTAAAAGTAAAAAAATCGTGAGTTTAAAATTTTGAATTTTATGAAGAGTTCTTGGAGGCAGTATAACAAGTATAGGGAAGCAGTAATGTGCTGGCTGGTGCACTTATGTTTGATTAGTTAATAGTAAACTTTGAAGTTATTTGCATCATTAGTGATGTGGCCAAAGTATGTTTTTACTCTATATTTAAAGTTTTCCTGTGTAAAATCCCTCTCCTGTGTATAATTATAATTGGTTATTTATAACGCACTTAATACCCGGGGATCGAACCTGTGTTGCTCCCCGTCGTCTTGTTTTCAAGGGGAGCATGTTGCCCCTAAACTATCCTCCTGAGACAGACATCTATGCAGGGGTTTTAATCCGCTTGAGAGCCAGTCTTCCTTCATTATTCAATACTCCTGCTGAAGTCCAAGTGGTTCGTGAACCCTTCTTTAAGGACATAAGATGTCAGTTTCTGTGATCTAGATTGGATGGGGTAAGAAGTTTAAGTTCTTCACAGAGTGAAGTGAGAATGTTTTCCAGTAACATATACTTGACTACGTAAGGCTAAAGGATTGAGCAAATTGAAGGTGTAGGAGAAAACCTTTTGGAGGCCGGCCGCCATAACAAGGCAAGTTTGTTGCTTAATGAGTTGGTTATCCTGCCTCGGTTTTGCAACTGGATGTGAAGGGAAGAAATGTGGTGATGGGTGTGGGCATATTGCATTTATATGGAGTTGACCGTGCATGTTTGGTCCTCATTTCTTCAAACCTAACTGTCCACGTTATGGACAAAACATGAATCTTTCATTAATGTACGTCACCTTATTGGTCTCGTTGAAAAATGCATTTAATAATTGTGCAAAAATAGTGCAGTTATTGCACTTAAATGGCATAACCTTAAAATGGTGACAAAGTCTGTGAGCTCTGTGATGTAGCTTAAAAATTAAGACGAGTGGAAATGAAATTCTAAAAGCATGCAGTCTATGGTTCGATTCAAATGTATTTAGTTGTGTAAAAGGCAGCCTAACAATCTGCACATTTTGTTGTGTGTCCAATGAGCAAACCTTTTGCTTTTAACTACATTCTTTATATCTATCTCTATTAGGATTTTTTTGTTGCATACTTAAGGATTTTACGTTTTCCCCACCGAAATTGGGATTCACCTTACATTAACTTTATGCCAGCAATATTGTTGGCTCCATCCTGGGTAGCTTTTGAAGTTTGATACCAAAATCATTTTTATTCTTTCTGTTAAACAAGGATCTAATCATTGTCTAACCACAAAATAGGCGAATAAGGCTGTGAGGCCAAGGCGACAGAGTTTAAGGGGAAACCATTGAAATTACTGTGAATGTTTTTTTTTAAAAACTACTTTTGTGCACTGACAGAGGTTAGATGGCAGTTTGAGAATGCAGGACGGCAAGCAATTGCCTGGCATTCCTAAAATCTGTCTTTTTGCTGGGTTGACCTCATTATTTTTCCCTTGCAGTGTGCTGGAGAAGAGGACTGGGTAGACAATCGAACAATTTACATTGGACATCGTGAACCCCCTCCGGGAACTGATGCCTACATTCTGCAAAGATATCCAGATAACCGAATAGTCTCAGCAAAGGTAGGATTTTTGTTAATTTCTTTAGCAATTGTTAATGTTGTCCACCTATTCTACCCTTTTTTTCCAACTGTAACTGCCTGAAAAAGCGAACGGAAACCTGCGGTATTCTGCCTTTGCTGTTTTCAACAAAGAACGGACCACATAACATGCCCATTACATAACTAATGTAGTTAAGCATCACATTGTGTACGAAAAATTGTGCTATGTACAGTCAGAGGAATGAGGTTAACTTGTAGAGTTTACTACAGATTAACATATTTGTTTACTTTAAATATCTGTCTCCAGGGTCACTAGGGGGGGACAGAACAAACGGCAGCTCTATACAGCTGCTCTGGCATCCTTTCACAACCACCACACCCCCCCCCCCTCATCGCTCCCAGCAGACAGAGGTTCATGACCCCAGAAGCGGAGAAATTGTGACCTGGAGAGAAGAACCTCCCAGACATGAGTTGTGCTCAGGGTGTGCCTGTAATGTAAGGCCCAAAGACCAGCGCAGCAGAGTATTCATGATCCCTCCTCTTTCCGCAATTGACTGGTATGAGACTTGTTGCCTGAGATGGTCTGTACTGTGGACAAGCAGAAAAGGAGCCAATGGGACTGTGCACAAGAATTGGTACGGTTGCACCCGCGGCTAAGGCGATATAGCCACGGCGGCAACCGCCAAAAATACATGACGTCCCATTGGCTCAGTGGTACCCGTGGTTATAACCCCCTGACAGGGTGCAACATTTCATTGGCTGCTGTCCTAATCGCGACAATTTTAATAAAGGCATTAAGGGTATTTTCCTTCTACAATATACTGAACCAGGAGGGTCTAAGCTCGAGACAAAGGAGCGCTCTGTCAGTAATGATATATTTCTCCTGGACATTAACATGAATGGGAGGGCATGAAGTATCTGTCATGAACTTCAGAACACGCCCCTTTTAGACCTCCTGGTCCTTGTCTCAACGGGGCTTGCATTCTCTAATACTCCCAACATGGTCGCCCAGCACTAAGACCCTTTCTCGCTCCATGCGCTGGACGTAACATATTCTATTTATAGACCACGCCTTCCGCCGCTCCGCGCGTCTCAATTCTATTGCAAGTAGCCATTAGACGTGTGATGCGTAGTTTGCGGTATTCGTTCTCTGTCCTTGTGCACCTACCCGCTCCTTGCCCCTTCCTTTCTTGTTTCCTGGAGTCGTGTGCTAGTTGCACTCATCCTAGATCCTTGGATTCCTGGATTCCGCGTTCCCGGAACTAAACGCGCCCTGGACTCAGAAGAGACTCGAACAGCCTTAGTTAAAACCAGGACTGCCCGTAAGAAGGCAGCGACCAAGGACTCCATCAAAGAACGGACCCAGGTGAGAAGGGGGGGGGGGACTCCTTGACAGTATCATCTGTTTACGGAAGAAGACATTCAGAGTTGCAGGAGAATTTGGACAGGAAAAAGCTACAAGGGGGAAAGGAAAATGTGGAAGGATATTCAATTGGTAAAGAGCTCCAGAACTTGGAAGGAAAAGTATGTTCTATTGTAGAAAATGTGAGCCTCATGTTTTCCTCCTTTTAACCAGTGTTTTGTGTGGTGGACACTGGTATTTAAGAGAGAGAGTTAGGGAAACGGTCAACATTTCCGAGGTTGAGAAAGAGGGTGGTTGAAAGGATTAGGAAATTAGACGTTATTTTACTATTACTATGTTGCCTCGAAGCTGTGTGCATGTGCACTCACCCAACTTCGTTCTTGTGCTGCTCAGAAGAGCACTAGCAGAGCACACTGGGCTTTGCCTCAAGCCTTCATATGGTCCAGGTTGCAGCAGTTCACTGCCACTCGCTTTTTCTGGTTAAAAAAAGCTATATTATACTGACTAGCCTCTATATTCTGGTCTAGCCATGTTTACCTTGCTCCTACTATACGAGGGTGACCTTGTGACCTTACAAACATATTAAATTGCCCTCTACAGATTTCTGGCAGGCACATTTCAGCCTATCCTTTCAACAGTAATAACATTGCTTTATAAGGAGAATGCTACATTGCAGTACCATTTGCTTGGCCTGAAAGGAATATTTGTGTGGAAATATTCCTGTCACTACTCGAACATTGGGCAACAGATATTCATAAATCTACAATGCTTTTTAGGCAACCAACATACTTCCCATGTTTTCAGAGTTCTATTGTGCACATACTTTAATGACTGGTATGGTCACTCAAATCTGTCCTATAAGTGAATGGTTTCTCTAAGCACTTTTATAATTTTACCCAACTCTATTAGGTAGAAGGGACGTTGCAAAAAATCTTGTTTGCATTGCAAAGTTATTTGTGAGTATTGTGAGGGGTCAGGAATGCAAGGCAGACAACTGATTGTCGGTATATCAAAATGTGGCATTTTGTTAAAGAAAAAAATATATATGTGTTTGTATATATGTATATATATTATTTATTGTGCATTTGTAAGGTGCTTATACATCAAGCGCCCACA
The DNA here is from genome assembly GCF_040938575.1 of Ambystoma mexicanum. NCBI lineage: Eukaryota > Metazoa > Chordata > Amphibia > Caudata > Ambystomatidae > Ambystoma > Ambystoma mexicanum. Next base: position 824,911,851 of record NC_090939.1, read on the forward strand.
GGGCAAGAGGGAGGGGACATGGGGATGAAGAACAAATACAACAGTGAAAGATCGAGGCCGATCTACTAGGCCTTGTGAGCATTCGGAACGTGCAAATGCAGGGAGAGAGAGGCATGAAGGAGTGGGGGTGAGGGGGGTATGTGCTCAGTGTATCAAGAACTAGGGAGTGAGCAGGTGTAAGTGCCTAGGTGGAGTGGTCAGCAGCAAATAAAGTGCAGGCCTGTGGTGATATGGGCCAGTGGGAGCCAAGGCAAAGTGCTGGGGGGGAGGGTATAGGTTGTAGGCAATTGTGTGTGGGAGGCCAGGACCCCGGTATGACACATAAGTGCCCTCGTCACCAATCTCAGCAACTGTGGGATTTAACAAGGGAGGTAGGGAGGGTGGGAGCGAGTGAAGGAGGGAAGAAAGGAGGAGGTGAAGAGGAGTGTCTTGAGGAGTACTACTCTACGGAATTTGAGGATATCTGTGTCGAGAGGAAGGTGGACGCTATTCCATAGGAAGTAGCCTGCTGAGGAGAGGGATCATCCACCAGCTCGCTGTTTATCAAAGCGCTTAACACACAGAGTTAATGCTGGAGGAGCGTAAAGATCTGGAGGGAGAGTATTTAGTGATGGCAAGTTGCAGATAGCATGTTCCCTGGCCCCAGACAGCCATTTGGATGATGCAGAGGGATTTGAATTTGATTCTTGCAGCAACCGGGAGCCAGTGGAGAGTTTTTAGGGCTGGAGAGGTGAAGTCCCTGGGCTTGAGGCCAAGGATACGTTTTCCAGCTCTATTCTGGATTAGTTGGAGAGGTCATACAGAAGAAGGTAGATTAAGGAAAAGGCTATTGCAGTAGAGAGAACCAGAGCTCTAGAGACAATGAGCTTCTGGGCGAAAATGAGGAAAGGATGAATTCCTTTTGAGGAGGTGGAGTTGATAGTGGGACTTCTTGGCAAGGTCCTGAATGTGAGCGATAAAGGAAAGAGGAGTCAAGGATGACTCCAAGGTTTCTGGCTTCAGACGGAGAAGGGGGGGAGAGCCCATATAAAATGGCTAGAGTGGGGGACCACCGAAAAATGGAGCTAGTGTCCCAATAGGAATGATCTCAGTCTTGCATGTGTTGAGGCAGAGATTATTGGAAGTACACCAGGACTGGATGGCAGATAGGCAGTCAGGAATGATGGAGGAAGTAAGAAAAGGATCAGAGGGAAGTTTGAAGAATAACTGTGGGTCATATGCATAACACTGGAAGTTTGGGGAGAAGGTGGGAATGAGGTGTGCAAGCGGAGCAGGGTAGTTAAAGAGCTGCAGAGAGAGGTTGGAGCCCTGGGGGATGCCGCAGGTGGAGATAGAGGTGGGGGGAGGAGAAGGAGCCCAGAATAACCTGGGACGGCCGGTCGCTGAGGAAGGTTGGTCAGTCCAGTGCCTGCTGCAAGATACCAAGGGTATTGTGGAGTCCTTTTATGAGGATGGAGTGGTTGACCATATGAAATGCAGAGTTGAGATTAAGTAGAATGAGGACGACTGGAGAGTTTGAATCAAGATATGCGAGAAGTGCCTCACGGTTGTTCAGAAGAGCAGTTTGCGTGCCTCTGGATGCTCGGAATCATGAATGATGAAAACACAGCTTTGCTTTCCCTACTCTGAGGAATTCCCTGCCTAGTCTGTAAAATAGGGGGGCATGCTCTAGTATGGGATAACTGTCGCTCACACTAAACAACAAATCTACACAGAACAAATATGGCAACATAATTAATAAATATTAATCCAATATCTGAATGACCTTCTCCTGTCCTGGGCAAGGTCCCTTCCCCAGGCATCAACGTCAACTCAAAATGTTCAGCAAAAGAAAGAAAAGGTTTTGAACCAGCTTTTGATGTTGCCGATTTAAAGAAAAGGTTCATCAAACAGAAATCCACTGGTAACAAATTTTTGTTCCTGGATGAAAGATTCCCTTCCATCTTCCAGAAAAGAAATTGCACCAATGGTAATCCTGGTAATGATAAATTCTCTTCTTCCAGATAGTTTGCCACAGTTCAAAAGAAGGTGTAATATAACACAAGGTCAATAATACACAATTGGGGGATAATACATATACAATAATACACGTGGGGGATTTTGGGTGCACTGCACGTCATGTTGGGGATGGTGTTACGGTTACACCTGTGTCGATGTCCCTTTCGATCTTCGGGGGAGGGATGTGGTGCTCCACGATTGCCACTGGATGTCAGACAATATGCACAGCATGTGAATCTAGGCAGATACAATCGCGCCTTGAAACACTTGTGTATAGGTGCGTTACAAATGCCATATCATACAATTATCAGAAATACGATTATGGCGAGTAATGTATGTCATTCTGTTTTATCCCCTATGTGTAGTATCTGTTGTCCCCACTTAGCATCCAGGAACTTGATAATGAGGACTCCCTTTCTTTTTTTTTTTTTTTAACTCTTGGACTACATCAAAGTATAGCTTTCATTCTTTGTGGGCATCTGATCTTGTTTCCAGAGTGCTTTTTTTACAAGATAAGGGGTCAGTAACACTTTCTTTACTACACTAGTCAGTAAAGTCTGATGTACACTTTTCAATCCCTGCACCATAAATGTTGCCATTGTGAACTCTGTAGCATTCATGTGGATCTATCTACATGCAACCGTGACTTTTCTGGGTTCGGCACCAAAGGGGAAGGGGGGTGCAATAATAGCTTGTTATTCAGAACTAGCAGATTCCACAATGCTCTAACCTTTAAAGAGAGCAAGCCAAGTTTGTAGCGAATCGCTGCTAAAGGAACACAGGCAAGAAGGTGCAACACTCCTTTCCTTCAAATTGGGCTTGGTTGAGGCTAAGATTTGGGGAATAGTTTATATACCATCAATGATTTTTGGTATGGCCTTGCCATATAATAAGCAAAACTGAAAATGTCCTGAATTCAGTTTTTTTCAATGTTGATATCAATCCGTCCGCTTTGAATGTTAACTGTCTATCCAATGCTACCTTCTTACTAGTAAACAGAGGCATACTCAAATAAGTGAGATGTCGTCATAGCCTAAGGGCACACTATCTAAACCGCTTAAAACTAGAGCCGTGCGGTAGAAAGCCTCAGCACTTTGGTTTTCATTTTGTTAATAATTAACTAATTGGTTTTTGCCCAACTATTCAAGGCTATTAAAACCCTTTGCAGTCCAGGTGGTGAGTGAGTCCATTAGGACGGTGTCAGCATACGCTAACCATGACGGGCAAAGATCTCTTTATCGTGAATTGGGACGGTTCCAAGAACGTACCCATGTCAGAAACACAGATATTAAAAATGCCGGGTGCCAGCGCGCATCCATGCCCAAGTCCAGGGTACGTGAAAATGTCTGTAGTGTCGCCAATAAAATTCAATCTAACTATGATGTAGGAGCCTGAATGCATGTGAACGAAAATACCGAACCGTCCACTAATGAGGCCCCAAGCGAAGAGGCCATACCAATGGAAGCGGGCGCTATATAAACACCACCTAACATAACTTCCATGAGGTAGGGGCTTTCATTGCAGAGATTATATTGTGGAAGAGTGTAAAGAATTATAAAATGCAGACCTGGGGCACTTCTGAAGACCATGTTTGAGAGGCCATTGGGGCTCGGTGCTCCAGAATCAGTAGGTTGTTTGATTAATATATCCTAGGTGTCAAAAAAGGAGAGACCATTTACTGTCTGAGATGCGTGGGCCACAGGTTAGTTTGACTTCCTAAAACAGAACAATGAGATCTCCAAACTATATTGAGGATTAAATTACTTTGGATCCCCAACTGTGAGTACTCTAGCTTATTGATTGCTGACCAAATTTGTGCATCAGATTTAGTGGCCAAAATACCACCCATAGCTTCTCTGTTGTCCTGTAACACAAGGTGACGCAAGTCTTCCAACCAGTAGTTGTCATTTTGTTTGAAAGATTAAATTGTCTGTGTCTGGTCTATCAGGCCCTCTTTTTTCAGTCCTCGCCAGCCGTTGAAGTTCACTTTTTTTTCCCAAGTGAATGGCTCCATCATACACATGACACAACCTACATCTGCCCCCTTTTCAAGGGCGGCCTACCTAGCCTAGGCGTTCTTGAAGGAATAGACACAAAATGTGGGCGAAATTAGTTTGCATAGTTGTCTCGGTATCTGCCATTGAGTTGTGTAACAATGTATTGAACTTAGTGACGTTTTGTTGTCAAGTAACTCAGGATCCTGAGGGGTTAATTTCCCACTCTTGAGGCCACTGTTATTTGCAAACTGTAGCGCAAGGCCCAATTCAGCAATAAGCAAGTTGTGATCACTCAACTCAGGTTTGTGGATAGAGAATCGTAAACATTTGTGGGAATAGCCATTAAAGTGTTTGTGATTTATAAAGACAAAACCCAGTAACATAGGCAGTTTATTTTCTTTAGTACGTTCCCTGTTAGGCCTGTGAGGGCCTTTTCTGTACTGGAATTATTTGATTAGGTATTTTTCTTGTAATATGAACTTTCTTTGCATCTAGAAAAGTCTGCAAATGAAAGCCTTTTTTATCATAGATGGGCTTCACATCGGGCAACAGTCAAGTGTAGTAATTTGTGTGGAAGGTGTTGCTCATACCATAGGTCTGTATACAGCATGGCTGGTTGGAGGAACAGTCAGACTGGAGTTCCTGTTGCACCCTTTTTCTATACCGGGATCTGTTCTATTTTTATGGTATGTGAAATAGGCAGGTATGCCAGTGATCTCGAGCCTTGGCTAGAACCATATACTGCCCACGTCTAATCTACTAGCCTGATAAAATGCTCAAAAGCAATCTTTATGACTGATGGGGTTATTTTAAGGACATTTGGGGCACATACCAACTTTGGGATCCCTGTCCCCAAAACCAAAGAAATGAAAGGGCTTAATATCTGCTTGCTCCATTCCCCCTTTTATTGTAATCACAACCCATAGCTTGATTTACTGTCCTGACTCTGATTAATATGGACACTGGGCACTTCCCTGTGTTCCTTACCCTGCACTATTCGTGCTGGAGTCAGCATACTAAACTGGAGTTATTTCAACAACAATATTAATAGTCTGCAATGAGTGTAATTGTGTTAAAACATAGGAACAACCAGGAAGAAGTTGTATGGTTGTAGCAAGACACAGATCAGTAGCCATATGAAAAGGGTACACATACCCCAGCATATACTCCACCCACATTGTACATCACAAAAGAGACATGTGCTAGATAACATACAAGAGCTTAAGTTTAGCTTTGCAGTAAAACTGCACGAGGAAGGGTTATCTCATATCCCTAGCGTAGATACAGGACAAAGAGAACACACATACCTCTCATGGCCAACGGCTGAAATTTGAGGCCTGGGATTAGAGGTTGTAAAGGAGAACACACCTATCCATGAGGGACATAGATTGGCAACTGATGGCCTATTTCAAATCTACCATACCCCGCAAAGCTACTAGAAAGCTACAAGAACATCTTGGAATAAAGCCAAAAACCAGCTGCTGAATTGGGCACAAGTAGGCTTCAGACCAATGAGAGGAACAAACTGTGCTACTATCTGACACTAACTCTGCATTAAAAAACATGTAGTGTCCTACAGGGCTCCGGTACTTGTTAACATCTACATGACTCCACTAAAACTATGCTGACGACACCCAAATATATAAAATCAACGCCAATGAAGAGCAGAACCCAACACTAACCAACTTCCTAATGGAACTAAACCAATGGATGAGCACCAACAGCCTTAAACTCAACCTGGACAAAACCGAAATCATGATTACACCACCGGGGCAGCAAACCAGCAGTCCATGTCCCCCCGAACTAGGCAACTCTCCAGAACCGTCCCATTCAAGGTGGTCAAAAATCTTGGAATCCTAATGGACAACAAGCTAACAATAGCACCACAATTAAAAGTAGTAGTTAAAAGCTACTTCCATCTATACACTATAAAGAAAATACTTCCCTTCTCCACACAACGCTTGCCATCATCACTCTTGTGTCAAGAATCGACCACGCTACCAGCATCTACATTGCAATGCCAGCATTCCTGTTGAGTAAGCTACAGTTAATAGAGTGCAGCTGCAAGACTACTCCTTAAACTCAGGAAGAGAACACATCGCACCAGTACTGACGTTGCATTGGCACAAATATGAAACAAGCTTCCATGTTCTTTGAGGCTAGAGTCAAACCACATGACCTTGAGAAAGAAATTAAAAACAAGTTTATTCAAGTAATAGCTTAACCCTACTGTACTAAACAACCCTGCTGTCCCGTCACTATTTGTAGTCCGTGTCTTTATGTATGCGCCCTGATGCCTGCGGGCTTTGGCTCGATATAAACAAATAAATAAAAAGAATTGGCTACCTGTCAAAAACAAATCTTCAAAACGCTCTGCATAACACAGAGCGATCCACCGCTAAGAAGCGAAATGCATACAGGAGAAAATCGCCATCTGCAAACGAACACGAACACTAAAATCCAGCAACAACCTCAGCCTCAAGCACAACGATATTCAAAACTATTTGGGGATCGTAATTTTCCTGCATAGCAGTGAAAACCAAACTCTCTCCCGAAGGTAATACGAACAGAGGATCACCTTGTATAGGAAATTAAAAACATGGCTTTTTAACACTCCGAGCTGAAGAAATCTCTGGATCCACAAATAATCCACCCACCACAACTCAAGAGAACTCCACGAGACTGGACTGTGGAATCATAAAAAATACAATATTATGGCTGTTACACCGAGCAAAGGAAAATACACTGACACGGGCTTATAAAGATTCCCAGAATCTTTATTACAAAACTGAACAGTATTTAACAAAGTACGCAAATAGCTATTTGGCCGTCAATACATCACAGAAACCACCAGCAGGGTTCAATATGAGCAGTGAGGGACTTTCCTAGCTGGACATCGGCGTTTTTATACAATTTGTAAAATGATGTCCAGCCCCCTTACAGGTTAATCATGCACTGGGCTAGGGTCGCGCCAGGTTCACTTTCCTAATTTACATATCTCGTGCATGCGGTTTACTTTTCAATACATTTACTAGTACACTCCATTATTCTTCAATTTAACATTTATACTCTTTATATTGCTCTAATACAGACCAAACAATGTTTCGCATATTATATTTGGATAGCATTACTGTTCTTGTATACTTGTAGTTTAATATTGGCATTTCAAGTAATCCCCTGCTCCGAGGTCAACAAAGGACAAGGTCTACATGACCCTAACATGTAGCCTGAAGGCAGGTTGGACATTAACTTCCCTACAGAGGTTGGAGAGGTTAAGGCAAGAACAAGGACACATGAGACGGCCATTTTAGATTACAGGGTGACTTTGCATAAAACCCCAAAATGGCGGTTTCTAACTTAAAATGGAGGCTTGATTCAAGATGGCGGCTTACATCAATTTCTAAGGTCAAGACCTTGCCGCAGAGAGTTATTCGCGTACAATTTTCAAGCAACTTGGCGTAGGCCAATATACATACAAAATTGTTTGTAATAAGAGGCATAATTTAATATTTGGTTTGACAGGACCACTCTACGGTCAACCACAAATCACAGCAGGAACAAGACTAATCGAAAGGGCCAACCCATTGCAACAAAACCCAAGAAATCTCAACTAACCTTAGTAATCGCACAGCATATCCAACTCATTACATGATATACTTGAGACAAACCTCACACGAAACACCAAAAAGACAAACACTGTTCCATCTCTCCAACACCCAAAACACAAGAATATTCTTAAACAACACACAAATACCAATCTACCAAATGGTACCACACCGTGACCCTTTTTTTCTGAACTGAAGGTACCAACAGCACATCAAAACTCTTTCCCTCTTAACCCGATTAACTTTCCCAACCCCCTTCCTTTTCAGACCCACCCGATCGCTTGGAGACCATGAAAAATGACAGTGGTACAAGTCCCAATAACATTGATCAACATTAGATGCTAAATTCGAAACTGATATCAAGTATTGCACATACGAACCCCAAATATCTGGGGGTGGAGGGGCATGCAGTGGCAGGGTGCGTATAAATGCAACATCAAGATCATAACTGTATGCTCTATTTTCCATCCAAGCTTCAATTTTTGGTAGTGGTCCCTTCCACCAGGCGACGGCTACCCTCGCGCCATTACCAAAAGAAGCCCCGCCAGTCTACGCATATTTCTGGGGATTACAGCTGTGGACCCCAACAAAGCAAACATGGGGTCTGTTTAACTGTTTCTTACATAATAAGAGACCTGTTCTCAACCCCCCACCTCACCCTACCAACCCCTACGTAAATTAGTAATCCAGGGACAAATCCATGCTAAATGGATCCACGGGTGCAGTCTTATATCTCATACAGGCTTGTGGAATTTCTGAATAATATCTGTGTAACTAAGCCAGAGTGTAATATGTTCGAAGGAAATTAAAGTTGATCATTTTTGATCTAGTTTTAAGGGAAACTCCCTTGTTTTGATCCATTATATAGGCCCAGTCCTCCTCCCATATATCATTACCCAGATCATTCTCCCACCTTTGTTTGGGGGTGTTACCTTCCAGAGGAATGTCGGACATCCATCTACTATATCGGGGAGAGCAGGTGGCCCTAACCTTGGGCCCTAATGACATTGTGTAGAAGAAAGACTGTAGGTTGTTGCGGTGGGAAGTAGAAACATTTTGCTTTGAATTCCTGCCTGATCTGAAAATACATAAAGATGTCTAGGTGGGAGAGGGTGACGTATATCCACCCTTTTGCTTAAATGCCTCCTAAGATGGAAATGTATTGTCTACATAGTAATCCCCCTTTATCGCTATGCCCCCTTTAGTCACTAGTTGTGTATAAAGGCCTTCACCTGTGTTTTTCCCATAGCAGGAACATATCTGGCCGGTGTCAGCAGGGAGTAAAGAGTATCAAATCCCGACCTTCCAGTTGTCTTGTGCTATTCTTTGCAGGTAGTGGCAACGACATTTGTCCCCCTCTATGTATGTTTAGGATGTTCAAGTATCACTGTGCGGAGTAGGGCGGGGGGCAGCCAGTGCTCGTTCTATCTGTACATGCGGTCGGGAGGGTCTAGTTGTGGGCGAAGTGAGCTTCAGCTGCACATTCATATTTTGCAAGGTTTGGAAGTGCCACCGTTCGCGTAAGGTTGTGACGGAGTGGACCACTTTACCCTCGGTTGTTTCCCTGCCAGATAAAATTCCAGGAAGACGCTATGGAGACACACAAAAAAGTACGCCGGTAGGAACCTGTGACTATACAGAAATAAAGAAACCTCGGTAGTAAGACCATCTTTCAATGTGACGTATCGAGAATTTTTGCACATGTTCCTTAAGGCTATCTAATCTACTGTAATTTTCCCAGAAGAGTATGTCTGGGTCCTGAGAAACTTTGATTCCTAATTATCTAGTGTTTTCCCACTCCCATTTAAAGCCAAAGATGTCTGGGAAGGCTTGGGTGGCCTCCCACAAAGGAAAAAAAAACACTAATTTCCTTTGGTTGATTCTCAAGCTGGAGAATTCCCCAAATCTAATCACCTGCCTGAGCATAGGTCTTCAGGCGGCTTTTATAAATAACACTATTGTCCACACATAGGGGAAATCAATGTATTTTAATATAATTGCATCCCTCTATGTTAATGGGGTGTACCTCTGTAAAGCACTCAAACACCAATACAGATATGTAACAGAGCCCTTTACAGAAGTGTACAACATTACAGATGCATACAGTAGCGTTTTTCAGAGTTAACGGAACAGATATACAGCTGGGCACAGAGGATTGATGCAGATGTACCGGGTGGAAGGGAGGAGAGAGGGCAAGTCAGGTGGCCCGAGGGGCGACATGATGACCTTGGTGTTAAGGAGGAAACTCCTTGAAGAGGTTGGTCTCGAGTTCTTTTCTGAATTGTAGGAGCGTGGGGAGGGTGGAGGGGTGGAGTCTGATGCCGACAGCTAGGTGGTTCCATAGTCTTGGGGCGTAGGTAGAGTAGGCTTGTTTTCTGGGCCTTTTGCTGTTTGCTGCCGTGGATATTCAGTCTGCATATGTCCTGGCATCTGGTGGTGCGCTGTCCGTCAGATATGCAGAGTTTCTCTGTGAGGTAGCTGGGTGACTTGAGAGTGACTGCCTTATAGATGATGCCGCAAGACTTGAAGGTGCTTTGTGCGTGCAGTTTGAGCCACTGAAGGTCGGTGATGGCTGGGTTGAGGTTGTATCTGTGTAGACCCTTACTGAGGGGTCTGGCCGCGTTTAGGACACTCTAAGGGGCACAATGGAGGATGACTCAAGGCCTTCAAGGAGTGCATTTCCCCCATCCATGTGGGATGGGACCAGTGCTTGAAAGGTGGAACTAAAGCTGTCTGGAGGGAGGAAGGGCTTGACTTTCAACAGGAAGGAGAGCTGATTCCAAGCTGCCTGTGTTTTCTTAGATATCTGTGTGTCTTGAAAGAGAGATATTTGCGGAACTTGATGGATTTGACTCGGGAGGTGAGCTCTGGTGTGAAACCCTCAAGAGTTCATGGTTGATGGCCAGGTCTGCGTGTTTGGTGTTGATGAGGAGTAGGAATTCGGTCTTGGAGAACTGTTCTCTCAACATGGCTGCTATGAGTTCCATAGCCAGGACAAACAGAAGTTGGCAAAGAGCCGTCAGTTTATAGCTATCCTAGTTGTTGGGCTATTTAGTATACAAAATAACCCGGCTGCAATGAATATGGTACCCAAATCCATCTTCTTGAGAACCCAAAACAAATAAGGCCATTCCTGGAATTGACTGCCTCATCGACATAAAGTACTGAAACTGCGGGAACCTGTTGATAAAGGATATCGAGGAGCCCAAAAAAATCTGAGCAACTCGTATATAGTATTCCTCCAAGGGACAAACCCGGATTGGTCTGCGAGAACTAACCCCTGCATAAGTGGTAAGAGTTTTAGCCAATAATCTAGCATACATTTTTGTTGTCTAAAATGATTAAGGAGATGGGAGGCAGGTTCATCTGGGGTTTTTTCTTTCTTATGTAGTAGTGTGATCATCACATCTCTGAGCGTCAGAGGGAGGATTCCCTGCTTAATAGATTCTAAAAATGGCAGAAGCAAATAGGGGGCTAACATCCGCACGTAGGACTTGTAGAATGTCTGGGCCAGGAGCTTTTCATCCCGGAAGATCCTTTACAACCCTGACTTCCTATTCTACTGTTATTTCCCAACAAAGGATTTCACATTGATTCGGAGATGGCCAATGCAATGCTACGCTTTCCAGGTATTGCTGTATAAGTGCCTCTGGTAGGGTGCCCTTTGGAGTGTATAAGTCGGCATAGAAAGAACAGAATGCCTCAGGTGTGGTGTCTTGTATTTGTATTACCTGTGTCAGTCTTTGATTAGAACTATTTTTTTTTCTCTAATGCTAGCATCCGTGTGTAAAGCAACCACTAGAAGGGGGAGTTTGTACTCGTGCTCTCTATATGGCAGAGGGGAGGCATAGAGGACCCCAGCCAAGATTCTCTATAGGGTAGCTATGGTCCAGCAATCGAGGCCTAGATTCTCAGGAGGTGATGCAGACTGGTTCTTAAGTACGGTGTAGTCCCCAAGCACCCACAAAGGAATGTTAACACACTATGTTAGTGATAGCACAGTTCTTTATATAAATATTGACTCTACTTGTTCCAATATTTCGTATCCTGTCAACCATTTAAATTGAGCTAGTTTGTTACTTCTTCCACCCGTCTCTGACAGATTTTTGATGCTAATCGTGAGTTTTCTTGCACGTATTGTTGCAATTTGTCTAATTTGCTTTGTAACCCTATTTGCGTCTGTCTATCAACAGATCATCTGCATAAATAATCCATGATATATGTTGACTATTTATTTTGGGAGGAAAATCCTTTACCGTACTTGGACACAGTGGGAGGTCTGCCAAATACAAATTAAACATTGTGGCTGCCAATGGGCAGCCCTGTTTAACGCCTCTTTCTGTCTTTATTTTGGCAGATAGCATGCCTTGATTATTTAGTCTCACTTGGATCGTCGTGTTCAAGTATAGAACTTTGATTGCTTCTATCAGGTCAGATGGACACTTCCAGTTAGCTAATTTTTCCCAGAGAATTTCCCTATCTATAGTATTGAAGGTTTGTTGGAGATCAACAGAAACTAAATAAAGTGTTCCTTTTGTTTTTATTCTGTGTAATTTAAGGATATTCAATATAAAAATTAAATTCCATCCCTACACCCTTAGTAAATGCAGTCTATCTTGGATCTTGAATATTCACATCTTTGGCACATTTTACTAGGTGTTTTTGTAAGTTTGAAGCATAGACTTTTCCTATTATGTCTAATAGGGTTTATAATTCCTCGGATCATGTTTTAGCCCTCGTTTAAAAATAGGAATTATTATTGCTGTTGACCATGATTCTGGGATCCTTTTTGCTTTTATTATTTGTTGAAATAGGATTAGTATGAATTCGCTCCATCTCTCTGGATTTTTCTTGAGGATATTATTTGTTAGCCCATCTGTGCCAGCAGCATTTGGTGTTCTACATTTTTTTATTGCCTCACATATTTCACTCTTGTCAAAATCCAATGACCAGGGTATGGAGGGTTTATCATCATCTGATCCTTTTTTTTAATGTTTCTATTTTCGAAGACTTTATTGAAATGGTCTATCCATTTATCCTCAGGGACTCCACTACCAAGAAATGCCTCTTTATTAAGTGTGGTTTTTTTTAAAAGCGACCATAGTTCACCTCTATTCTTTTGACCAATTGCCATTAGCATTTCCTCAGTGTTCTTGTTCGCGTAGGAACCGAAAATGTTTCTGCCAATTTCTAGATCGCTGTTTCTTCTCCTTAATGTCTAACCTTTGTTTGAGTGTTTGACTTTTCTATTGTTTTTAATTCTTTCTTTACTTTTTTTTCATCAACCATGGCCTTGCTATAGGAATATTTATGTTGTCAATTTGTGTTTTTAAATCCAGTTTGAATTTCCTTATAGCAAGCTAATAACAGTAGGTAATTTACTTTCATTTCATTTTCTTTAGTCACCTTGAAGTTCGCAGTTAAGGTACCAATATGATTGTTTTTGATTTGTAACCAGTTTCCCCTTGATTTGTGAATTTTCTTGGGTCTAGTCGACATTTTCCAGGACATATGCCGGATACTATGTTCCGTCTGTTTCGATGGTATAATTTCGATTTGCTCTATCAAGAGCATGAATTGGCGAGAACTCCAGATATAATCTGTCGTTCATGACAAAACTCCATTGAACCATGTTGGTTGTCCTGGCATGTCTGCCGATGTCTGTCCATTTAGCATGTAACAATGTTGTGCTATTAGATTATTGCACCATCTCTCATTACGTTGTTCTTTAGAGGTTCGCTGAGTGGTTTAATATTTAATTGGCGTTCCTTTTGAGTCTGTAAATACATGTCACCACAGATTAGAATATGTGTATTTCTATACTCCATGCAACATTTGTCTATGGCTTTATTCATTTCTAACATGAACTCCGTAGTAGTGATCATTTTAGGATTCCAGTAGATGATCATTATTTCTATTATCTCTGGCAATGCAATGCTTTTTTGAACATGTTGTAGATTGTTAATTGAATGAACGGATTGATGTTTATATTTTTCAAAATATTCAGTCTTGCACTTACCTTCATTCATGTTAGCAGACCAGACAAAGCTCTTCCTTTTGGACCTTTCGTTGCGGGATTTACTAGGGTCACATAACGATCTTTCGAAGGGATTGTGTCCTTCGACGTATTCCTTATCTTAGATATCTCCTTCCAGCTCCGCTGGCCTCGGAAAACTTTTCTCTAGAGGGCGCTGCGCGTCGACGTCCGCCGTATCGACGTCGTCGTCATCCTGCCTATAAAGGCCACGCGCAGCGTCCGTTGCTCAGTTCTGTTTTTCCGCGCTTACTCAGTGCCTCGGAATACCGTTGCTCAGTTTCGTAGACAATTTATCCTATTTACCTCGAGATATTCAATCTGTACTCGATGGCTTCCTCGTTGGAACCGACGACCCCTCAGTCCGGCTTCAAAAAAATGCCGAGATTGTGGGAAAAAGATGTCGCTGACTGACCCTCACAGAGTTTGTCTGTGGTGTTTGGGAGCTGAACACCATTGTTCGGAGTGCGAGGACTGGATGTCCATGACAGCTAAGGCCCTGAAGGAGCGTAGGGGGAAGCTGGAGAAAGGTAAGACTTCAAAAGCTGCTTCTTTCTCGACAAAGTCGAGACATTCGTCTCCTCGTCACCATTCGCGCTCCAGGTCTCGGAGCGGGTCCCATCACTCCTTGAGATCGAAGCACTCAAAGAGGAGACGTCGAAGATCCCCTTCTCTGTCCTCCTCTTCCTCTGTTTCTCCTAAGAGAATCCCTTGCCCCACGAAACATAGTTCCCGGGCTGAATGGGAGGAATTCCGCAAAAATATGATGAGCGTCTTCGAGAAAGCAGCCTCGACCCCCTCGAAGACTGTCGAGAGCGATGCTCTGGTCGAAAGACCCGAAGGTCAAAAACGCTGCGAGTCGCAGTACCCGGCGAAGGAAGCTTCTCGAGCGCGTCACGAACCCTCGAGTAAAGCTATGACCTCAAAACCTTCTTCGAAGGTTCCGTCGACGCCGAGGTCGGTGTCTTCGACGCCGTTGTCGAAGGGACCTTCGACACACGGGTCTGTCGACTCGACGCCATCTTCGACACCGGCGTCGACGCCAAGGAAAGTCACGGTTACGATGCACCCAGTGGCTATCCCCAGGTCCTTGATGACGATGGCGTCGAGATTGTCGACTTCCTCTAGCAGAATCCCAATTCTATCGAGGACCTCGAGGCCTCCGCCTTTGTTTTCGACGCCACGCCCGAAGCCTTCGACGTCGGCGTCAACGACATCGACGTTTTCGAGGCTGATTATGACAAGTTTGGCACCCTCTGCCTTGGAGATGGGTTTTACACCCTTTGTGAGTTCAGAACAATTGAGAACTATGTCCTCAATTATGGAAGAGGGAGAACTATCTGAACAGGAAGACACATTTGAGTTGCAGGGACCTGCAACCCCACTTAGAGAGGAGTTATCCTCAGAAGAACGCAGGTTAAAGGATCTTCATGATTCCTTACATGAGGCAAGTAGGTTAGACACTTCCCCTGAGGTGGAGTTTGCTAGGCCAGACCCGGGGGAGCATGCTGAAACCCCCTATAGAGCCTTAATGGCCAGGATCACAGAATTTATGGGGTGGTCAACACCTTCACATGCTTTCCAACAAGATGACCTCACGGATATTCTTGACAAAGGTCCACAGGAGGATCCTGTAGTGCCCTTTCATAAAGCTCTTCAGAAAAAGATTATGACGAACTGGGAAACCCCAGATGTCGTCCCGGCAGTAAATAAAAAACTGTCTACAAAATACAGGGTATCTTCTACAGACCCGGAGTTTTTGTCAAAACACCCATCCCCAGAAAGTCTGGTGGTACAGGCAGCATCTTCTACTGACGTCAAGACTGCTTACCCTACCGTCCCACAGGACAGGGACGATAAGAAATATGATGCTATGGCAAAGAAAGTTTTTTCGGCATGTAGCATGGCGTTAAAATCTGTTAATGCTACTTGTACCCTTGCTAGATTCAGCCATACACTTTGGGAGTGTGCTTCTACAGCGGCTGACTGCATCCCGGAGGGAGAAGAAAGGGAGGCGTTCCTAAATATCATACAGGACGGTAAAGACGCTATGTGCGAATCCTTCCAGACGGGCATTGATTCGGCTGACAGTATCAGCAGAGCAATGGCGGCAAGTACAACCAGGAGATTCGCTTGAGTCTTGCCTGACAGGTGGCTGATGTTTCTGCCTCCTTATTTAATCTGCCTTGAATATTTGTCACCAGTGCTTTGATAGGATTAAATTTGGACTGTATCATTGCCAGAAGAAGTTCATGATCTTTCATGGTGGAGTGGATATGTTCATACATTTTCAAGTATGGTGCTAATGATATTGTTAGGGCTGTCATTATATTATGTATTTGCATCCCTAGCTGAACTCGGGGCTTTTGACTGTGAAAACTTTCTGTAATTGCCAAAAGTACAGTAGATGGATAATGTGAGGACTCAGAAGGAGGCAGATCTAGGGCCGAGCATTGCCCATTCCATGTATCAGTCTCCCACTCTGGAGCCAGATCTCTGTGCCAGCTAACCTTTGTAGTCTCCATTTCGCCCTCTAGAAATCTTTGTTCCAATTCTTCATGATATTCCAATTGATCATATTGATTCATTTGGGATTTCATCAGAAACGGTGTTGAGACAAATTGTGTCAAATTATGCCTATGTCTTCCTTCGAATGAGAATCTCTGAGATTGTTCACAGATCCGTTCTCTTATATTTGCTAGTCTTTATTTAGTCTGTTCTGTAGTCTAGTGTCATGGTATGCGTTGGTTTTTTCCAGTGTAGACTGTACCATGTGACTAGATTCCGTATACTGATCATAATGAGTAGTCTGTGACGCTACGGAAATCATTTTCTGGTCATTAGATTGAGCAGGATGAAATCTTGTTTTAGTTCTACTTTCCAAGGGGGCTATATTGTTTTTGACTTGCACTTGTTATGGATTTCTAACACCGACCTCTGGATCTAACAATTCCCACTGTGATGCTGGTCTAGGCGAGTCTTGACTGTCGTACTTGTTTGGTGTTAAGTGATGCTGAATTCAGCACACCATCGAAGACTGTGGCCCTGGTATCATTGCTTCAGAGGAGATGTTTTTCTCTCCATCTCTCGAAAGGGCAACAATCAACTTGCATACCTCAGGAGGGCTAAAACCACTGGTGTTGCTGATAACCATCTCTGTCGCAGCACCAAATAGTGTCTTCTGATTGGCAATGTCCGTCCGGAACATTTGCCTTCCATTATGGACATAGTAGCTGATAACATAGGTGCTGTGCTTTCCAGAAGCGCTGCGTCTGCTACATCTAGCCTCTGTATTGCCCCCACACATAATCTCCGATGTACGTCTTATGCAGGCACAACTGAATGGAGTCTGCTGTCTATCTAACACCTCTTTCGAAGGGATTGTGTCCTCCGACATATTCCTTATCTTTGTTAATACGTTTCCAGCTTGCTGGCCTCGGACATTTTTTCTGTCGAGGGCGCTGCGCGTCGACGTCCGCCCAGTCGATGTCCCTCGATGGCCACCATATCAGCGCCGGCGTCACCATGCCCATAAATAGCCACGCGCGGCGTCCGTTGCTCAGTTCCGTTTTTCCGCGCTTTGTGGGGCCTCGGAACATCGTTGCTCAGTTCAGTCAGATAATCTAATCTACATCTACTCGAAATATACCAACTCGTTCTCGATGACATCTTCATCGGAACCGACAATGCTGCGATCCGGCTTAAAAAAATGTCGAGACTACGGTAAAAAAAAATGTCGATAACGGATCCACACAGGATCTGCTTGTGGTGCTTGGGAGCCGAGCACCATTGTTCGGAGTGTGAGGACTGCATGTCCATGACGGCGAAAGCCTTGAAGGAGCGCAAGGGGAAGCTCGAGAGAGGGAAGTCAGTTAAAACCTCCTTGAAAGTTTCTTCGGCCGAATCGAGGCATTCGTCTCCTCACCATCGAAAACCTTCCCATTCTAGATCTCGAAGTAGCTCCCACCATTCGTCGAGATCAAGACACTCAAAAGAAGAGACGTCGAATATCCCCTTCCTTGTCTTCTGTTTCCCTAGAAAGGGTCTCCTGCCCCACAAACAGCTCTCAGGCTGAGTGGGAGGAATTCAGGAAGAAAATGTTAAGCGTCTTTGAGAAAGCGGCCTCGTCCCCCTCGAAGACAGCTGAGGGTGATACCCCTAGTGAAAAACCCAAAAAATCAAAACGCCGCGAGTCGCAGTACCCGGCGAAACATTCCACCCGAGAGCGCCACGGGCCATCGGGTAAGAATGCACCGTCTTCGATGCCGTCGTTGAAGATTCCTTCGACGCGTGGATCGACGCCATCGACGCCGTTGTCGAAGGGTTCTTAGACGCATCGGTCGATCGACTCGACGCCATCGTCGACGCTAACATCGACGCCGTTGAAAGAGAAGACCACGGCTACTCCACAGCCAACGGTGATTCCAAGAGCCTCCGGCACGACGCCGATACCGTCGTCGATGTCCTCGAATAGGATCCCGATCCTCTCGAGTTCTTCGAGGCCTCTTTCGGTTTTTTCGACGCTGTTTTCAGCGCCTTCGAAGCCTGTCACATCGGCGTCGACGACCTCGACGTTTTCTCGCCCAGTAATGACGAAATTGGCTCCTTCTGCCTTAGAAATGGGTTTTATACCATTTCAGAGGTCAGAGTACCCTGGATTATCTTCAATTTATGAAGAAGGGGAAGATTCTGACCAGGAAACCTTCGAGTTGCAGAGGACCACACTACCTGTTTCAGAGGATTTCACCTCTGAGGAAAGAAGGTTGAAAGACCTACAGGAGTCATTACATGAGGCAAGTGGGCTGGACACTTCCCCAGAAGTGGATTTTGTTAATCCAGACCCAGGGGAACATGCCGAAACACCCTATAGAACCCTGATGGCAAGAATTATTGAATTCATGGGTTGGTCTGCGCCTTCGCCTGTTTTTCAACAGGATGACCTGACAGACATATTAGACAAAGGTCCACAGGAGGATCCTGTGGTCCCCTTCCATACAGCCTTAGAAAGAAAAATTGCATCTAACTGGGAAACTCCTGAATACTTATCGAAACACCCGACTCCAGAGAGTCTGGTGGTCCAAGCGGCAACTTCATCAAGCAGCAGGACCGCTTACCCTACTGTCCCGCAGGATAGAGATGACAAGAGGTACGATTCTATGGCAAAGAAAGTCTTCTCTGCTTGTAGTATGGCTTGTAGTATGGCGTTGAAGTCCATCAACGCCACCTGTACGCTCGCCAGGTTCAGTCACACACTGTGCGAGTGTGCTTCATCAGCGGCTGACTGCATACCCAAAGGAGAGGAAAAGGAAGCCTTAACATTATTAAAGATGGCAAGGATGCCATGTGCGAGTCACTTCAAACTGGCATCGATTCCGCTGACAGTATCAGCAGGGCCATGGCGGCAAGTACAACAATCTGCAGGCATGCGTGGTTGAGAAAGTCTGGTTTTGCCCCAGATGTGCAAGCCAGGCTCTTGAACATGCCATTCGATGGCTCATCTTTGTTTGGGAAAAAGGCGGATGACAGTTTAGAAAAACTGCAAACATCAAAAGCAGCAGCAAAATCCCTAGGCGCTGCAATCCGTCAGACACCTTTTCGTCCCACAGGAACCTCTGCGAGGGGCAAGTCCTTTCGCTTCTACTCCCCATTCGGAAGAGGTAGAGGACGACCGGCTCAAAGGGGACAAAGAAGAACTACCCGAGGTGGACGGGGTAGATATTTAAAAGCCGCAGCAACAGCAGGTGCCTCTTTACCATCGGCATCTGCATCAGCCGCCCCAAAACCACTCCAAGGACTTCCCTCACAAGACACCTGTAGGAGGCAGGTTGACTCAACATCTGGCGGAATGGCAGGCTATCACGTCAGATGCTTGGGCATTGGAAACAGTTGCCCAAGGTTGCTGCCTGCCTCTCCTACGCATACCTCAGTCATCCACCGGGAATCAGCTCTCAAAGCTCCAGACCCGCTCCTCTTGCAGGAAATTTTGGACCTGCTAGAGAAAGGTGCAATAGAACCGGTACCTGTAGCGGAGAGGAACAAAGGCTGGTACTCCCCTTACTTCCTCATTCCAAAGAAAGACGGAGGACGGAGACCCATCTTGGACTTGCGTGAATTGAACAAATTCCTCAGGAAAGACAAATTCAAGATGGTAACTCTTTCTCAGATCCTTCAGGCCCTTCAGTTCCAGGACTGGTTGGTATCTCTGGACCTTCAGGACGCTTATTTCCATGTGCCTATCCATCTCAAACACAGGAAATACCTGAGGTTCGCAATTGCCAACTCTCATTATCAATTTCGAGTGCTACCATTTGGGCTGACCTCCGCCCCGAGGGTCTTCACCAAGCTAATGTTGGTAGTGGCTGCGAGTCTAAGGAGGGAAGGGATCCACGTCTACCCCTACCTAGACGATTGGCTGATCAGGGATGTATCTTCGGAACAAGCTCAGACCCAGTTAGATTATGTCTGCCACTTCCTTCACAAACTGGGCTTCTCCCTCAATTTAAAGAAGCCACAAATGATACCATCGCAGAGACTCCAGTTCATCGGAGCAATCCTGGACACTTCCCGGAGAGAAGAACTTGACAGCGGACGCTCTGAGCAGGCAGATCACAGTCTCCCACGAGTGGGAGCTAGCTCAGGAAGTCCTTCAAGAGATCTTCTCCCTTTGGGGAACCCCTCAGGTGGATCTGTTCACCACAAGCACCAACAAGAAGTGCAATCTGTTCCGTTCAAGGGAATTTCCCCCGAGAGGAGCTCTAGGAGACGCGTTCATAGTGGACTGGGAGTTTCCACTGTCCTTGTTATTCCTCAAATGATCAGGAGGTTGAGAAGATTCCGGAAAACCATGACCTGGCCAGGAGAAAGTGGTACCGGACCTTCTAGATATGTCCATATGCCCTCCAATCCGTCTTCCACTCAAAGAGAATCTTCTCTCGCAGAAGGGAGGTCAGGTTCTCCATCCAGACATCAGAACCCTCAACCTTCACGCTTGTCTTCTGAAAGGGTGAGGTACAAGGATTGGGATCTCCCTGATGACGTCATGGAGGTGTTGCTTTCGGCCAGAAGCCCAGCAAAAAAGTCTTTATACCGCTACCGTTGGAACACATCTTGCAGCTGGTGTAGAGAAGGGAATATCAACCCTTTTTCATGTGGTACACCAACGGTGTTCTCCTTTCTACTCTACTTGGCAAACTCAGGCCTTCAAGTTGGCACTGTAAAAGGCTATCTCGCAGTGCTTTCAATCTTCTAGCGTACTGCAGAGGAATCATCATATTTCAAACTACCTCTAGTGATACAATTTCTCAAGGGATTAACTAATGTTTATCCTCCAAAAGCATTCCAAGTTCCCTTATGGGACTTATATTTAGTCTTAAACTTCCTAATGGGCACTCCATTCGAACCACTTCACTCTTGTTCGCTGAGATTTCTCACGCTTAAAACTGTCCTATTGGTAGCACTAACATCTGCTAGGAGGGTAAGCGAGCTACAAGCTCTCTCCTGTAAACCCCCACATACAATTTTCCGCAAGGACAAAGTTGTCCTACAGGTGAAGCCTAATTTCCTCACAAAGGTGGTTTCTGAATTTCATATTACTCAGAAAATTACCTTACCTTCGTTCTACCCTCCTCCCCATCCGGGGAAAGAGGAAGAAAAGGCTACATAGGCTGGACCCAAGGCGAGCTCTCAGCTTTTACATCAGCAGAATGGCTAGGTTCAGGCAAGCAGACCAACTGTTTTTAGGATACTCAGGTCACAAGTTGGGACTACCCATAACAAAACAAACAATTTCTAGGTGGATTATTTTGGCCATTCTGGAATGTTACAAACTGGCAGGCAAAGGGCCACCCCAAAATCTTAGGCCTCATTCAACCAGGGGTATCGCAGCCTCTTCGGCTCTCCAAAGAGGGGTACCAGTCAGAGACATGTGTGGCTGCCACATGGTTGTCCGCATATACATTCACAACATTTTACAACCTGGATTCCTCCACTAGTCAAGAGACCAGATTTGGCAAGGCCGTATTACATTCGGTCCATCCCTAAAGGGATGCATAGCATTCTTACTCCCACCTCCAATTGCATGCCACTGCTATGGGAGTCCATCAAAGATAAGGAATACGTTGGAGGACACAATCCCTTCGAAGAACAAGTTACTTCCTACCTTGTAATGTTCTTTCGACGGGATGTCCTCCGACGTATTCCTTATCGACCCTCCCATCCATCCCCGCAGTAATACTTCCCTTGTGGTTGGAGCTTACGCTCCTTCAAGGTCAATAACCAATTCAGGCATGACTTTTCTTATGTTACAAAACGGAACAGAGCAACGGACGCCGCGCATGGCTATTTATGGGCACGGTGACGTCGGTGCCGATATGGTGGCCGTCGAGGGACATCGACTCAGCGGATGTCGACGCGCAGCGCCCTCTACAGAAAAAAATTCTGAGGCCAGCAAGCTGGAAACGTATTATCAAAGATAAGGAATAAGTCGGAGGAACATCCCGTCGAAAGAACGTTACAAGGTAGGAAGTAACTTGTTCATCTAGTGGAAGTCTGCTAAATGCTTCCGCGTGTATGTAAATGGGTAAGCATTTTGCCGGGGCAGACATCTCGTTTCTGGTTTTCGTCACCCTATCCAAGGGCTCAAATGGTTTCCCCACCGGCAGCTGCATGCGTTGTTGTTTCTAGTGCGTGGACCAGGTTGGTCCATGCTTTGCACTAACAGGTCTTACTTTTCTCTTACAATCGTAAAATGGAATAGTTATGTGAGACACAATGGAGTAGTTTTAAGGTTGATTCGTACAAATCGGCAAACCAGCCTACCAGTAATAGTTGAGAGCGAAACGTCAGCTAAGCTCCGACTCCTTACCGTAATTACTGTCAGCCTGAGGTTTTGTGGATTGGCTTCGCTGAATGATTCCTAAAGATCTTCGGACCCAAAAACCAATAGCCACAAAACTGCAACAACTGTGTCAACTGTGAGACTTTGCTCACGACTTCACGCGTGCTTCGCGCATGCACACAGTACTTATTCCGTTCTGCACAAACAAAGCAGACAGTGTGCCGAGCCGAGCAACCGATGCTCCCAAGCAGTATAGTTGATTATGGCATGCTGGACTATCAGCTTTGCAGAAGGTAAGATTCCCAAATCGCAGAGCCTGCAGCTCACTGTCAACTGTGAGACTTTGCTTCAAACAATGCTTTACAACCAGTCCTTCTGGCAAGGGGCATGCCTTACTGTTTTCGTCCCTAAAATTGGGCAAATGTACCCTGTTTTGTGTTTTTAATGGGGGCGCAGGTGGAGGGGTTGTAAAAGCCACGAAAAGGTAATCTCTCTATTAGTCCAGTTTTAAAGGCACACAAGATGCAGGATGTGGTTGAACATACTATGCAAGATTTCAGCTTTCAAAGTCCAATAGACTTATTCATAAAATTGTACAGAGTGAAATGATTTGTACAAGAAAGCCCCACAAGATGGTTCATTCCTAAAACGTAGGAAAAAAAGGGCATTTTGACCTCCATTGACTGAAGGAATAGTGTACATAGAATGCAGGTCTGGAGTTGCTATCTTACGTAAGAGACCATACACACTTCTGGAATCATGGAATACAACAGTTTGAATATGGTGCATGTGTCTAGGTCACAGTTGCATTTCAAGAAAACGCATCTTTTTCACATAACTGTTTAAAGTAATGTTTTTTAAGTTGGGCACTGGCATTGTTCTGGTGGAAATCGGTAATTTCCTAAAATGACTGTTATTTTTAATGTTTTATTGGCTACATTTTCTTTTCATTTTATGCTAAAAATCGAGAGGGAGGGTGGGGGGAGTCCTGGGAGTCCCTCTGCTGGACATTAGTCTTGGTTACGAGACCCCCTTTGATTTTTAATTAATTTTAAGTAACTTTGGGTCTCACCCTAAATTACTATGGGAATCCAGACGTGGACCTCTTGCTCACTATTCTTAGATGCGCAGCTTCACCCTACTGATGAGGTCCAACCGGACCGAAACACGTGTTTGGGGTTGCCCTTGGTACTCTTGTTTAGAGGAGAATTGCCTAGAATTTTGCTGCTGGACTGCCCCACGGCAGGGCAAAAACTGATATTTTGGATATTTCTCCTCTGTGAAAGATAGTGAGCTATAGAATATGGATAAGGCTCTCGTAACTAATGTCTGGCAGAGGGACTCCCAAGACCCCCCCGCCCCCTTGTTTTTTGTAAATTTTCTTTTTAACCTTAACAATATCATATAAGTTTAAAATACACATCATCCATTTTATCCTATAAAATGTCCTTGGAAATATAAAAAAGCAAAAAGAGCAAAACTGAGTATATTAGGAAAGATTTCATTATTCATAAGCTAAAAGAAAAGCATCCATTACATTACATTAGTTAAAAATTCAAGCAATTTATACAATGCAAAACTGCCAATGCATGTGAATTAGAATTGCCAACCAAAAGAGCACAGGGCTGAACACCACTAATTTAAAAAATGAATTGGCCCAAATGAAGAGTTCTAATTTCAGACTGGGCAGGGCAAGATGTAACTATATGTTGAAGGGTCTTAAGTTATTCTACACTTCTGCACAACCCACAGGAAGTTCCTGGGGATTATTTTTTTGGATACGTCAAAAAGGTCTCCTTAGTGGGTAATACATTCCATCTTAGCCTAGAAAGATTGGTTCGAAGGGATTGGTTCCTCCGACGTATTCCACATCTATGACAGTTAATCACCACAGCTGTGTTGCTTTGGAAAATTTTCTGCGTCCTGCCTCGATGAGGGTCGAGCCGACGTCACCGGATGTTATAAGTAGGACACGTGATGCCCGTAGCCTCAGTTCTGTTTCCGCGAACGGAGATCTCGGCGCGCCTCGGTTCTTCTGAGTTATATTCTATCGGTATCTTGTTTGTTTGTGAAGATATCATGTCTTCGTCTTCCTCTACCCCGCGGCCGGGTTTCAAGAAGTGTCAGGACTGCGGTTCCAAGATGTCGCTTACGGACCCGCACAATGCATGCCTCTGGTGCCTCGGTGACGACCATGCCACGGATGATTGTAACGATTGCCAGTCGTTAACATTGAAGGCCTTGCAGGAGAGAAAGAAGAAGCTTTCTGTCGGTAGGGTTTCCAAGCCCCAAAAGTGGAAATCCAAGGGGCTTTCGACCGACGATTCGAGAGGCGACTCTCCCTGTCATTGCCGTAAGTCCACAGGGTCTCGGTCCTGGAGTGGTTCCCGCCATTCCTCTACCTCTTCGAGGCACTTGCGGAAGCGCCGTCACTGGTCGCCGTCCTCGTCCGAGGACTCCGCCCGTCGGTGGGTTGCTTGTCCCAACAAGCACTCTTCAGCTGCGGAATGGGATGCATTTCGTATGGAGATGATGGCGATTTTTCAGTCGCAGGGCTCTGTTCCGTCCGCGCCTTTGAAGGAAGCCGACAGGGAACGTGCTAGGGCCACCGCTCGCTCGCCTTCGGGCTCGGGTGGTGGGCGCGATCATTGGGCGCCTTCGAGGTCCTGATCGGACAAGGCGGATCGCTCTAGTCATGCCCGCTCCAGGTCCCGGTCCTCGATGCCCTCGAGACGTCTGAGCCTGAGGGGTCTTCGATGAAGACGTCGACGCCATCGGCACCATGTCCGTCAAGGGACTCTCTCTCCAGGTTTCGCCTCTGAGGAAGTCATCGAAGCCATCGGCGCCGAGACCGTCGAAGGACACGCTCGGGGCTCCACCCTCGAGGCCTGTGTCGAAGCCATCGGCGCCACGCTCGACGTCGACGCCGATTCTGTTGACACCTTTCAAGGATGCTTTATCGGCGGTACCCTGTGCATCAGTGGAAACCCAGAGGAAGGGCCCTGTGGAAGTCGTGAGACCTGTCTTTGAGCCTTTTTCTGTGCCCTCCTCCAGAGATTTATTCCAGCCTCTGGATTATATTTCTGAGGTGGAGGAGGGGTCTGAGGAAGGTTTGGTTCCGGATGAGGTTCCTGACGAAATATTGTCTAGTCATAGCCAGATTGAAGACCTGCGTCAGTCTTTGCACGACGCCAGTGGTCTTGATACCTCCCCGGATATTGAGTTTGGCAGTCCTGAGCCTGGTACGCATGCTGACTCTTCGTACAGGCGGCTGATGTCGAGGGTGACGGCGTACTTGGGGTGGTCTGCGCCACAAGTAAATTTTCTGCAAGATGACCTGACAGATATCTTGGACCAAGGTCCACCAACTGACCCGGTACTGCCATTCCATATGGCCTTGCAAAGAAGGGTGGCGGCGGCTTGAATTGCTCCAGAGAGTCTCCCGGAAGTGGGCAAGTCTTTGCCGAAAAAGTACCGCCCAGCCAGTGGCGACCCCGGCTACTTGTCCATGGACCCTACTCTGGAGAGTTTGGTGGTGCAGGAGGCTACGGCCCCAGCAAAACAGGCGTCGTACCCTACCATCCCTCCTGATAGGGGCGACAAACGTTTTGACGGTTGGGCGAAGAAAGTCTTTTCTTCAGGGGGTATGGCTTTGAAAGCAGCCAACTCTGTGTGTGCCTTAGCACGTTTCACTCACACTCTGTGGAATTGTTTTCCATTGGCGGCTGAACATATTCCTGAAGGGGAGGAAAAGGATGGCTTTCTTGCCCTTGTACAGGATGGCAAGGATGCCATGTGTGAATCCGTTCAGTCAGGTCTGGACGTGGCATACTGTGTCAGCCGGTCCATGGCGGCGAGCACCGTGATGCAGAGATTTGCGTGGTTGCGGAAGTCGGGGTTTGCTCCGGATGTATAAGGCCAGCTTCTCAACATGCCCTTTGATGGTGAACATCTTTTTGGCAGCAAGGCTGACGAGAGCCTTGAAAGGTTGCAGACCTCCAAAGCTGCAGCAAAGTCGTTGAGCGCTGCAGTTTGCCAACCTCCACCTTTTCGTCCTAGGGGACAGCAATGGAGGGGAGGTTCCTTTCGATACTACTCTACCTTTGGTAGATCAAGGGGAGCTGCAAGTGAAGGGGGCCAACGTAGGAGTACCAGAGGTTGAAAACAAGGTACTCGAGGTGCCAAGGCCGCTCGGGCAGTTGCCTCTTTGCCCTCAGGCACTGCCGCAGCCGCTTCAGCTCAGTCATGAGGCCATGTCCCATGGTTCGCCGGCTGGGGGAAGGCTGCCACAGCATCTTGTAGAATGGTGTGCCATTACTTCAGATGTGTGGGTTCTGGAGATCATAGTCCACGGCTGCTGTCTTCCTTTCTGGCAGAGGCCTCATGACAATCCACCAGGGAATTTCTCTTTGAAGAGTCCGGATTTGCTCCTTGCGCAGGAAATCAAATCCCTGCTGGAGAAAGGCACCATAGAACTGGTGTAGCAGAGAGGGAAAAGGGATGGTATTCCCCTTTATTTTCTGATTTCGAAAAAAGACTGGGGATTGAGACCTATCATGGACTTGCGTGGTTTGAACAAGCTCCTCAGGAAGGATAAGTTCAAGATGGTTACTCTCTCTTTCAAGTCCTCCAGGCCCTTCAACTTCAGGACTGGTTGGTTTCTCTCGACCTCAAGGATGCTTACTTTCATGTGCCGATTCATCCCAAGCACAAGAAGTACCTGAGGTTCGCGGTTGGCGACTCGCACTTTCAGTTTCGGGTCCTGCCGTTCGGATTGACCTCCGCCCGAGGGTTTTCACCAAGCTCATGGTGGTGGTGGCAGCATATCTCAGGAAAGGGGGGATTCACGTCTACCCCTACCTGGACGATTGGATGATCAGGGTGCGCTCTACCGAGCAAGTCCTGGATCATCTGTCAGTAACCTGCCACTCCCTTCACAGGCTGGGCTTCTCCCTCAACTTAAAGAAGTCCCACTTGACGCCAACCCGGCGGCTCCAGTACATGAGCAGTGCTCGACACATCCCTGGGGCAGTGTTTCCACCCCCAGGTGAGGGCTCGTCACATTCTCCAGATGGTGCACAAGTTTCAACATGCCCAGAGTCTCCCGGCGTTCGAGTTCTTGAGGTTGGTCGGCCTCATGGCATCCTGCATTCTTCTGGTGCCAAAGACCAGGCTGCGGATGAGATCTCTGCAGTGGGCTCTCAAGTTGCAGTGGTCACAGTCCTCCGGCATGTCGGATCCTGTTCAGGTGCCGCCCTCGGTCTCCCAGGATCTCCTGTGGTCGGCCGTCGAAGGCAATCTGATGAAGGGGGCTCCATTTTGGCTACCCGGGCCAGAGGTGACGATCGTGACAGACGCATCCCTGACGGGATGGGGAGCTCATGCCAAGGAGTTGACAGTCAGCGGTCGTTTGTCTCCGTCGGAGTCCAGACTCCATATCAGTCTGTTGGAGCTGAGGGCCATCAGGCTAGCTCTGAAGGCTTTTCTGCCAACTTTGCGAGGGAAGACTGTCCTGATTCTGACGGACAGCTCAGTGGCCATGCACTACCTCAACAAAAAAGGGGGGGGTGCAGGGTCACTTCCTCTGTGCAGAGAGGCAATGCAGCTCTGGTTCTGGGCCATCCAGCAGGAAATTTCGATCTTGGCAGTTCATCTGGCCGGAGACGAAAATGCAGCTGCGGACGCACTGAGCAGACAGAGCACGTTCTCTCACAAGTGGGAGCTGGCTCAGGAGATTCTCCTGGAGATGTTCGCCCTATGGGGACCCCCCCAAGTGGATCTCTTCGCCACCAGTGCAAAAGATTCTGCTCACAGGAATTTTCTCCAAGAGGAGCCTTAGGGGACGCGTTCGTAGTGGAGTGGTCCTTCCCACTGCTGTAAGCGTTTCCTCCAGTCCCTGTTATTCCGCAAGTGCTGCAGAGGTTACGTAGGTGCGGTTCCCGAATGATCCTCATTGATCCGGCATGGGCCCGGAGAACATGGTACCCGGACCTTCTCGACATGTCCATCTGCCTTCCACGCCGTCTTCCCTACCGAGACAATCTGCTCTCACGGGAGGGGGGGGGGTTCAGGTTCTCCATCCAGAGGTCAACTCCCTCAACTTTCATACTTGGCTTCTGAACGGTTGAGGTATAATGATTGAGACCTCCCTGAAGATGTGATGGAGGTGTTGCTTTCGGCCAGAAGGCCTGCAACAAAGTCCCTGTACCGTTGCCGTTGGAGAAAGTTCCGCGACTGGTGCAGGGTTAAGAATGTGGATCCTTTTTCATGTGCCATTCGTGTGGTTCTATCTTTTTTGCTTTCATTAGCCCACAAGGGCCTGCAATTGGGTACCATTAAAGGTTACCTGGCGGCGCTGTCTATATTTAAGCGCTCGTCTGAGGAGTGTTCTTATTTTAAACTTCCTTTGATTTCTCAGTTTCTGAAAGGGCTCACTAATGTGTTCCCACCGTCACCTTTCCAGGTGCCCGGTTGGGATTTGAACCTAGTTCTAAAATTCCTAATGGGAGCTCCGTTTGAGCCTTTACATTCTTGTTCTTTGAGACTGTTGACCTTAAAAACTGTATTTTTAATTGCGGTCACTTCCGCTCGCAGCGTGAGTGAGTTGCAGGCACTTTCCGTTAAGCCACCCTTCACGGTGTTCCATAAGGACAGAGTTGTCCTTAGGGTTGGTCCTTCTTTTCTTCCAAAAGTTGTGTTGGAATTTCATGTAAGCCAGAAGGTTATTCTTCCGGCGTTCTATCCTCCTCCGCATCCTGGTAAGGAAGAGGAGAGGCTCCATAGGTTGGATCCTAGGAGAGCTTTAAGTTTCTACATCTCGCGCATGTCCCGGGTCAGAGTGGACGATCAGCTCTTTATAGGATACGCTGGAAGGCGTTTGGGACAAGCTGTTAATAAACAGACTTTGTCTCGATGGATTATCTTGACACTTTCCAAATGTTACCGCTTGGCAGGTAAGGACCCCCCGGTAGGCTTACGGGCTCATTCTACTAGGGGTGTGGCTGCCTCTACTGCCCTGCAGAGGGGTGTTGCCATTCGTAACATTTGTGAAGCAGCCCCATGGACCTCTGTCCATACTTTTGTCAAACACTACTCCTTGGATTCTATCCATGGGCAAGATCTGGGTTTTGGCAAGGCGGTCCTTTATTCTAAAATTTAATTGGGCATTCTAAAATTCTAAATTCTTTTCCCACCTCCATACGTTGGTACTGCTTTGGGAGTCTTGTCATCGATGTGGAATGCGTCGGAGGAACCAATCCCTTCGAAGAACAAGTTACTTTCTTGCCTGGTAACGTTCTTTCGATGGGATGTTCCAACGACGTATTCCACATCGTTCCCTCCCAGCCTGCCACGCTACAGAATTTCTTATGCAATTGCAGCTTACGTTTCCACAAGGCTTTCTGTGGTCATACTGGCAGAAGATTGGTGCAACACGTTCTGGGGAAAAATCTACAACTGAGGCTACGGGCGTCGTGCGTCCTACTTTTAACATCCGGTGATGTCGGTTTGACGGAGGCCCTTGAGGAAAGCTTATCGACGTCATTGACGCAGACGGCGAACAATTTCTGAAGCAGCACAGCCGTGGTGATTAACTATCATGGATGTGGAATACGTAGTCGGAACTTCCCATCGAAAGAACGTTACCAGGTAAGAAAGTAACTTGTTCATCTGGCCTTTGGACAGGGGAAAAGACAGAAGTGAGTTGCTAATGCCCCTAACTGTTTATGTTCTAGCGAAAGTTGTTGTATAGAGACTGAATCATGGAAACCATCCACTGTGACACACCAATCGCTATATGGTGTCTCTTAGGTCTGCTATGGTCAATGAGATATCTAATACGTTCACACAGAAATCCTTAAAATCCTTCATTGTCTTGACCAAGCAAGATGACACCATCCCGTTTAACTTTTCAAACAAAGTATTAGAGAAAGGACTTAAGATCTTATTATAAAAAGGCCAAATATTTCCAAGTAACCACAACATGCAAAGGAACTTAACCCCAGTTCGTAGATAATCGCAGCTGTGGGTACCGCATTTGGAATGTTCAAAACTCTCCACCAAATAAGGGCCTCAAGTTTACTCAAGAAGTCCATCACCCATAGTTGCCAAACTTCAATACCATAAATGAGCTTCGAGACAACCTTATCTTGATCAAAGGTTCCTACGAATATTTACAGTATTTATTTTTAATGAATCTCATCTAATGGATTAGAGCAGCAACTTGTTGACATAAATAGGCAGTAATATGTGCTATCCATGGACTCCTGATAATTGGAAAACCTAAATAAACTATTTTGTCCACTTTCTCCAATTACAAGCCTTTGAGAAACCACTGAAAACCTACACTTTTCTTATCGATTTTAGAGAAGGTCAACATTTTTGTTTTGGATATATTTATTTTTTAAAAGTAAGCTGAGGCGTATTCATAAAAAAAATCTTAAGACGCTGTGGCCGACAAAAGTGCAGTCTAATAAAATAAAATAGTTGGCATACGACAACCATATAGGACGCCAGGCACCCATTCTATGAGAAACAAATGAGGCTTGCTCAATAAAACGACCTACATCTGATGCATAAAGCTTAAAAAGACAGGGGGCCAAAATGCACCCCTGTCTCAAGCTCTTGCATATTTTAAAAAAACGTCATCCTATGACGTAATTGCAGGCTGTTTTTTGTAATTACGTCATACAAGGACGTTTTTTTAAATATGCAATTGATGTCGATTAATTAGCATGGTTTGCACATTATAGAGGTACGAAAGGGAATTAATGAATGAAACAGAGTAGAGCGATGAATTAATGTCAGTATTTATGAATAGTCTGCAGCAGAGGGTGTTTTCAAATGTTTTTTTAACCATTCCAGGCAATATGCAATTGAGCTGTATGAAAAACAAAGTACATGTGTAATGAATATAGAACGTTTTGATACATTGTCTAAGAGAACAAATAAATATATTTGGAATATTAAACAGAGTAGTAAATTCCATGTCTCCCGGCTTGTAAGTTTAAATGTTTATCAAAGTAACCAAGCCACCTGCAGGGCAACCCTCGCTACCTTTGTGGCCTGCCTGGAAATGTGAAGTGTAGGCATCTAACCATGGACATGATACAAGCCAGGTTTCCTGAATAGATATAAAATCAAAGTGTGGGATACTTCCAAATTAGATATTAAATGAGTGACTCCTCGAGTTCCAGGCAGCAATGGACAAGTCTACTGTTGTGGCTAGAGGCTCCCACGGCCACAAGGGGTCCTCTTCTTATCATGGAGTGCCCCCACCAACCAAGACCATTCTTGACTTTCCATGGAAGCCTCATCCTTCTCTGTGGCAAAGTGTACACCCTTCGTTTTGGCACCATCATTATTCACTGATATCATTATATCTTTAGCCATGGTTTCATCCCAGATGTGCCTTTCCCCATCTTTATTGAACTTTGCGTCGTATTCCCTAAAATCAAAGCCCAATTGTCTTGATGAATACTTTTCCAGCACGACTCTGGAGCTAAAATGTAAAACAACCACTCTTGTACGTTCTTTATCATAAAATTCAACCATGTCAATATCCCTTGTCGAAACTAAACATAAGATAGGAATCTCTGAAAACAGGGTCAGCATATTTGCTCTATTCAACAGTAGACAATGTTAATCATTAAAAAGACTCTACCAGAATCTTATAGGTGCATGTATGGTCCTGGGATGGCTGCTTCTGGGTAAAATTACCATCCTTTTTCGCCTCGTGTAATTTAATTAAGAATCGTTTTTCATCCTTAAAACTAGAGGAAGCCTGATTACCAGTGCCTCTCATAATGCCATAGGTAGTATGATCACCATTTTTATTTTTAGTCTTGACCCTACAGCTCCCTCGATCCTTCAATTGGAGGCTCAGTTTATCTAAGAGGTTCGACTTGCTCAGGACTTCATGTGCCGTTACAGGCTTAACTCTATTTGGCTCAGCCCATTTCCGGAACAGTGGATCAAAATAGCCCATCACGTTTGCTGACACTTCTGTTTGCGTTGCCGGAGTAATCGGGTTTTGTTAACGAGTACACCTGAAAGCCGCCTTCCTTTCTCTACAGGATTCTTGGCAGAGTGTGCACAGTAAGAGCTGTTTTCTACACTGAAGAGTTTTAAATCTGTTTATGCTACTGAGTTCACTGTTTTACTATTAATAACAAGGGAGCATTCTCCAGCATGGGGTCTGGCATGGATTCACATGCTCATGAATATTCCCCGTCGTCAGGCTGGGAATCCTCGGTAAAGAAAAAACCAGTATCAGTTTCGTTTCTGATCTGTCTTTCGTAGTAATAACCAATCACTGATCTCTGCGTCATACTGACCACAGCCAATGACTGCCCTCTACCTAAGCCCCGCCTCTGGCAGCCATCTTCAGATTTTTACCGCACGTTCATGTGTTGGGATCCTCGTGCTATTGCTCTCGAGCGTTAGTGCTATTTTTTTCATGTTTTTTCTCAAAAACTTCGTTTTTTCGGTCAAAAGAGCCTCAAGCTCCACCGACTCTCCATCCGATCAACGGGGACCCGTGTCGGATTCGTCTGCGCCCCTCAAGGGTGAAGATTTCGTCGAGCTACGCTTTTGGAGGACTCCAGAAGTTTCTCATGCCCGGTCATGGCCCAGGAGAAGGGAAGCTCGACGCCCGGAAAGCTGTTCAGGGTCTTCCCTGGATGCCAGCTGCGGAACGTCTTCAAGGAGGACGAACACTCTTTTTGTCTTTACTGCCTACATGAGGACAAGACGCACGTGGAGAAGGACTGTGCGTTTTGCGGCAACATGTCGGAGCGGACCATGAAGGACCGCCATCAACGTCTCGCCAACTGGCTAGAAGGGAAGAGCCCGTCCGGCGAGAAGAAGAGGAAGAAATCCGAGCGGTCTTCTAAGACCTTTGAGGACGCCCCGGCGACGGGGGTCCAACATAAGGCCAAGCACCGCGAGTCCGCTGGCACCGGGAGCGCCGAACGGTCGGGCTCTACGGGCGCCAGGCAGGGCGCACCCTCCCCGGCACCATCAACCACGAGCCAACGCTCTGGGTCGGGTAAGAGGAAGGCCGAGCACCCGGCGAAGCTCCTGGAGAGGCCCCGGTCGAGCTCGAAGGCGGAGGGGGAGCGAGGCAGTGCCCCCCCCCCCTCAAGGATAAGGCGGTGAGCGCACCTAAGGTGGTGAAGGCCTTAATCCATCCGGCCAAGCCCTCTATCGAAACTGTCGCGGCGGCCCTGGCTCAGCCTGTGGAAGCTACACCAGTGGTGGCGACCTCGGGGCTCAGAGTCTCCCTGCCACCTCGGAGGGAGTCCTCTTTTGTGCCCATCGATAGGACCCCCGTGAAATCCCCCGAGGGGAAGAAAAAGGGGGGGCAGGGCGTCGTCGTAGATTCGGCTTCAACCTCGGAGGAGGAGCTGGTCGAGGTCTTAAGCCACGGCCTCTGCGTGGAAGAAGACCGGCCCGTCGGGATGGATCCCGACGCAGGTGACGACGACATCGTCGAGGGTACCGACGGGGCCCCTGATCGCCCGTCGGATTCCTCTCTGCCAGCGCCGCAAGACAACTCGGCGGCCATTTTGTTGGCTATACAGTCCTTATGCTCAGAGATAAGGACGAGACTACCGTTGCCGATGGAGGAACCTCTCCCGTCGGGAGACCCAGAACCGGGACCTTCTGGTGTTCCCCCTACCAAGAAAAGAAGGATCCACCCTCCACCTCCTTTTCAGCCGTCGCGCCCCGTCCAGCCCTCCTCCCCGTCCACCCGAGGGGATGATACGGGGACTGACACGGCAGCGACGGGTACGGACGACGAGGTATACGACGAGGATGTACCGTTGTCGCCTCCCACCAGGGCTTCTCCGCCCGACGAGATTGGATCGTTCCACTCCATGAAGGGAAGGATACGACAACTACGGCACACCCTAGTGAGGCAAAATATTTGTAAATAGTAAGAGTAAACTTAGATACTAGGTGTTTAGAAAAAATGCTTATCAAGTATGAGGTGCAGAGGAGAGAGGGGCAACCATGACACCTTGGTTGCACAATACAATGAAGAAAATTTAAGTTCCCAAACCGGGAACTTACGTCCCCTGCACACTATCTAATATCTGGAATACCAGACCAACACGTAGATATATCTAACAAGTAATTTTTCTTAATAAATTCAAGGAAGTCTGTAAATGGTAATGCATAGAAAAAGGTAATTTGTTCAAAATAATGACTTTGAATCAGATAAGGTTACAAGAAACATTCTTCATTGTTTATTCTTGATGTTGAAGCTGTGGAAGGCCCAACACGTTTCGAGTGCTACAACACTCTTCATCAGGGGCAATAACAAAGGTTTCTAGGAAAAAATATATATATAATATGTACATTAGGAAAATATTTACACCAACAGCAATTTGTTCAACAACATTTCCAAATAACTCATTTTAGATCAGGATATGTATCACAATAACCCATGACATATAAGGATTACCTATGTAGCAGAACGTTTGACATTTTAAATATACTGACTATACACTAACCCACAAGAGGACGACCTGTCCCTCATTAATAACTGTAGAAACTGATGGCAAATTCACTAGGTTAATAGTATCTTCACTGCTATGATCGAATGAGGAAATATAAAGAAAAAATCGTAAAAGTCAATACATTGAAGTTCTAATATGGTAAAGTGAGCAACTGTGCAACTATTCAGAGAATCTAACCTTGTGTTTTTTTTTAAATAAGAGAGGTACTTCAAGAGAACGGGGGTGGTCTGGGACGGGAAATCCAGGCCTTTGTCTAAACAAGACAGCGGGTCTTAGATGGTAAGTCCTTATCTGTAGAGATGAACATCAAAAGCGTCTATTTAGACTTTTGTATGTGACATAGTTGTGATAGAATAAGTTAAGCCAGTAATGAGTCACTTACAGCGGTAACGCGGTTGACCAATACCAAGGATAGCTGAGGGGAAGTGGTAGTCAATGACCGCAAAAGGTTTGGAGATTTGTTCAGGACTGGAGCGCTGAGAAAAAGTAGGTAGAGTCTCAGTAATGGACATAAGAAGTGAACAGCGTGTTCGAAAGCTTTGTTGCAGAAAAACCTAGGTTGAGCCAGTATTGGAAGCTTAAAATTCTTCCCTAGTGAATGACAGTGCGGCACACACGGAGACCAGCTGCCAAAAGGGTTGCTCGACTCTTTGGCAAGTGCCGCCACTGTCTATCAAGTAGTTAGTAGTGTGACGTAATCACGTGCTTACGTGTAGTACGCTTAATCTTGGGATATCATTTATCCCCACGAACTCAACTAACCTCTTTGAAGAAGAAGTTAATCTTTTCAAGTTTTTACGTAAAATGGAACTAAAAATCTTTTTTGATAATCTGGGAGAAATAACCCCAGCTAAACAACATGATTGTCTAGAGATGAAGAACCAGAGTAACTTCCATCCGCAAATTAATAATCCACTCCTTAATCTCTTTAAAACCAAAACCACTCGTGACCTGAGAAGAATCAAATATGAGACCTCTACTCAGCAGAATATTCGGCGTCATCAACTCAAACTGATCAAAGAACTTGCCGACGACACTTCCATCACAATTAAACAAGCCGACAAAGGGGGAGCCCTTGTACTCATGGATACAAATCTATACAACACGGGCTGTCTTAAACTACTGGATGATAGACAGACTTACTTACTGCTTGACAACGATCCTACAAATGACATCAGCACCATCATCAAACAGAAAATTGAAAAGGCTAGTACGATGGATTGGATTTCAGACAAAACGGAAGAATTTTTAATTAAAACTAACCCAATCATCCCAGTTTTCTATGGGTTACCTAAAATTCATAAAGATCCCAAAGACCCGCCCTTTAGACCAATTGTCGCTGGTACTGACAGTATATTTCAACCTTTGGCGGTCTACCTTGATACAGCACTGCAACCTCTGGTACAGAAAATACCAACATACCTAAAAGACACCACACATTTTCTCCAGAGAATCAACAATTTACAGATCAGCTTTCCTGATCCTCTAATATTCTCTATGGACGTCACAAGTCTATACACTTCAATTCCCCACGATGAAGGCATAGCGGCCCTAGAATGGTTTCTTTTACAACATGATGAAATTCAGATTAAAAAAACCTTTGCTATTGAACTTATCAACCTGATACTTTACAACAATTACTTCAGATTTAATGATAAGTACTATTTACAGATTTCGGGAACCTCTATGGGTTCGGCTGTGGCTCCGTCCTACGCAAATATCTTCATGTTCTACTTTGAGAAAACCTTTGTTTTGGATCACCGACATTGGAAACACAGAATACACTGCTGGTTAACATATATTGACGATGTATTTGGCATTTAGAACGGCACACATCAAGAACTGACAGATTTTTGGCAATATATTAACCAATGTAACCCACGTATCAAATTCACTATGGAAATTGGCACACCACAGGTGAACTTTCTGGACGTAACAGTAGAATGGAAAAACATGGAATTAACAACACTAATGTACAGAAAACCAACTGATGTTAACAGCTCCCTTCATTTCAACAGTTTTCACCCGAGACATTTAAAAGAAAACCTACCGTATAGCCAACTATTACGGGCTAAACGGATAACCTCCAACATAGAAAAACTTCAGACAGAATTTGATACTATACGATCAAGATTTCTAGAAAGAGGTTTCCCGGAAGAAGTAGTAGCTCAAGCTATTTCCAGGACAGAAGTACACCCCCGTAATTTATTACTTAACAAACAACCGAATCAAACTCAGTCAAACCTCATCTACACATTGAAGTACTCTGCCCAGAGCTTTCAAGTCAAAAAATCATCACTAAGAATTGGTATCTTATCAAATCGGATCCTAACCTCAACCGTCTCTTTCCAGTCCCCCCAATGCTAGCATACAAAAGAGGACGGAACTTCAGAGATATGCTAATCAAAGCTGAAAGACCTAAAATATCTACCCAAAGGACTTTGAAGCAATCAAGAAATGGCACTTTCCCGTGCCTAAATTGTCAACACTGCTCGAACATCATCAAAGGCAATTACATCAGACATCCAAACAATGGTAAAAAGATTTTCATAAAAAACTTCGCAACCTGTGACTCCAAAAATGTCATCTACACCATTAGATGCCCCTGTGGGAAATATTATGTTGGGAAAACCAGTAGAAAAGCTAAAGAAAGATGGACTGAACATAAGTCCCAGATTCGCACAAAAAATGTGAAGTCACCTGTATTCCGGCATTTTAGAGACAATAAGCATAACATCTCGCAAATGAGATTTGCAATACTAGAAGTATTACACCGCCTCCAACGAGGAGGTGACTTACCCAAACTTTTGGCACAAAAAGAATTGTACTGGATTCATAGACTAGATGCAATGACCCCACTCGGTCTAAATGAAGAGTACTATTTAGGTCCATTTATTTAAATAACACCTTCACTAAATTTTCTCTTTTCATGCATCTTCATCAATTTCTCTTTAAAAACACTTGATATGATTGTTGGTTAGAATTATCATAACCACATTATAAGATTGTGAACCAACTAACTTGGACAGTTGACATAGAAATGTTAAATGTTTTCAAAGTTTATTCATACTCAGTCATTCTGTTGACTCCATCCCGGTAATATACAATCTGTACAATTGATATTCCCTTTACTAGACTGTGAACCAAACGGGTGGGCAGAATGGCATTGGTTGGTTGCATTATAAGTATGTACCTTACCATTAGTATCAACTATTTTTATTACTACAACTACAACTCCAGTTTTCTACTTATATCATTCATGACACTTTAAATGCGTGGATGTTGATCCATATGATTTTTATAAGCTCAGCCATCCGGACCCTTGCACGAATTATATTAATTTCAACCATTAAGGGTTATGCACATATTGGGCATTGTTATTCCCCTAGAGGTCACATTATAACATTTCCTTCACTCCGACACTAGGTTTGTTTACATGTTGCGTCATGCACGTGGTTGCGTGATGACGTCACATTGTAAACACGCCGCAATCTTTTTCATTCAACTGATTAAGCTCTTATAGCCCTACGTGCCCCTGTAGAGCATCCTTCCAGAGGAGACTAATTAGATTCCATTTTTTCTAACTTTCATCCATCTGAGCCTGGAGCTCAGCGCACAGTATGACGTACCACACGTAAGCACGTGATTACGTCACACTACTAACTACTTGATAAACAGTGGCGGCACTTGCCAAAGAGTCGAGCAACCCTTTTGGCAGCTGGTCTCCGTGTGTGCCGCACTGTCATTCACTAGGTAAGAATTTTAAGCTTCCAATACTGGCTCAACCTAGGTTTTTCTGCAACAAAGCTTTCGAACACGCTGTTCACTTCTTATGTCCATTACTGAGACTCTACCTACTTTTTCTCAGCGCTCCAGTCCTGAACAAATCTCCAAACCTTTTGCGGTCATTGACTACCACTTCCCCTCAGCTATCCTTGGTATTGGTCAACCGCGTTACTGCTGTAAGTGACTCATTACTGGCTTAACCTATTCTATCACAACTATGTCACATACAACAGTCTAAATAGACGCTTTTGATGTTCATCTCTACAGATAAGGACTTACCATCTAAGACCCGCTGTCTTGTTTAGACGAAGGCCTGGATTTCCCATCCCAGACCACCCCCGTTCTCTTGAAGTACCTCTCTTATTTTAAAAAAAACACAAGGTTAGATTCTCTAAATAGTTGCACAGTTGCTCACTTTACCATATTAGAACTTCAATGTATTGACTTTTACGATTTTTTCTTTATATTTCCTCATTCGATCATAGCAGTGAAGATACTATTAACCTAGTGAATTTGCCATCAGTTTCTACAGTTATTAATGAGGGACAGGTCGTCCTCTTGTGGGTTAGTGTATAGTCAGTATATTTAAAATGTCAAACGTTCTGCTCCATAGGTAATCCTTGTATGTCATGGGTTATTGTGATAC
This sequence comes from Ambystoma mexicanum, assembly GCF_040938575.1. NCBI lineage: Eukaryota > Metazoa > Chordata > Amphibia > Caudata > Ambystomatidae > Ambystoma > Ambystoma mexicanum. Next base: position 824,951,277 of record NC_090939.1, read on the forward strand.
ATATCCTGATCTAAAATTAGTTATTTGGAAATGTTGAACAAATTGCTGTTGGTGTAAATATTTTCCTAATGTACATATTATATATATATTTTTTCCTAGAAACCTTTGTTATTGCCCCTGATGAAGAGTGTTGTAGCACTCGAAACGCGTTGGGCCTTCCACAGCTTCAACATCAAGAATAAACAATGAAGAATGTTTCTTGTAACCTTATCTGATTCAAAGTCATTATTTTGAACAAATTACCTTTTTCTATGCATTACCATTTACAGACTTCCTTGAATTTATTAAGAAAAATTACTTGTTAGATATATCTACGTGTTGGTCTGGTATTCCAGATATTAGATAGTGTGCAGGGGACATAAGTTCCCGGTTTGGGAACTTAAATTTTCTTCGTTCCACTCCATGATCACCAGGGCATCCGAGCTTTTCCAACTCTGCCCTGAGGAGAAGAAGGAAGGTTTCCTTTATCAGCGGCGCGAGGCCAAGAGGAAGACGGTCCTCGCAGTGCCTCTATTGGACGACATTTGGGATGAGGGCCTCACCCTCCTCAAGAACCCTTCCACGACGCCAGCTAGAAGAGACCGGTACGAGAAGAAGTACCGGGTCCCGGACACGGCCCCCCTGTGCCTCCGGGCGCAGCCTACCCCGGACTCCGTCGTCTCCGCGGCGGCCAGGAAGAAAGCGGGGAGGGTGCGGCCTCCACATCGACTTCCCCACCGGACGGCGAGGGAAAGAAATTGGACGCTATGGGACACAGAGTCATCTCGTCTGCAGCGACGACGATTAAAGCGGCCAACGCCTTGGCTATCGTGGCCCGCTACGACAGGGAGCTCTGGTACAAACTGGCTCCCCTGCTGGACGACAAGAGGGCAGAGGCCCTGGAGATCCTGCAGGAAGGTGAGGTGGCTTCGGACCACGCCATTACCGTTGCGACGGACATCGCCGACACTGGGTTCCGCCAGTTGGGCAACAGCGTTTGCCTTAGGCGGCGTGGATGGCTCAAGGCTACGGACTTCCGTCAAGACGTTCAGACCAGAGTCCTGGACATGCCCTTCGATGGGAACAACCTGTTTGGGAAAACATTGGACGATTCCCTTCAGGCCATTAAAGCGGACACCGAGATGGCCCGGGCCCTTGGAGTTCTGCAACAACGACGGACGCCCTTTCGGAGCAGCGGAGGCAAGGGCGCCTCCAAAGGTTACGGCGGCGGTTTCTCCACCTACCGTCAAGCGGCCCGCTCGTCGTCTCAGGAGGCCTACAGAGGACGAGGCAAGTCTGGCGGACCCCGCCGTTGTCGCCAAGGAGGTCAAGGCGGCAAAGCCTCGTTGAAGCAGGATTGAACCGGCCGTGGGGTCGGGCCCCCACCGAAGCACCCCGGTGGGAGGCCGGCTGGCGAGCTTCGTCAGCGTGTGGGAGTCCATCTCCACTGACCGTTGGGTGCTGGACGCCTTGGCCCGGGGCCACGCGCTCGAGTTTCAAAGAAGGTGTCCGCGCGTCCCCCCCGTGGCCAGGAAAGAACTTCACGTCCCTCAACTTCTCCTGGAGGTAAAGGCGATGCTCAGGAAGGGCGCCATCGAACTCGTCCCAAAGAGGCTTCGGGGCTCCGGAGTTTACTCGAGATACTTCCTCGTGAAGAAGAAGACGGGGGGATGGCGCCCCATCCTGGACCTGCGACGTCTGAACAAGTTCATCAAGGCGCAGAAGTTCCGGATGGTCACCCTCCAGCACGTCCTGGGTCAGCTGGAGGAAGGAGACTTCCTGTCGTCGTTGGATTTGGAGGATGCCTACTTCCATATTCCCATCCTACAGGGGCACCCAAAATTCCTCAGGTTTGTGGTCCAAGGGCGTCATTACCAGTTCAAAGCCCTCCCCTTCGGACTACGGTCGGCACCCAGGGTATTCACCAAGTGCCTCGCACCGGTGGCGGCGCTGCTGCGCCGCGAGGGGGTCCACGTCTACCCCTACCTGGACGACTGGCTCATCCGAGCCAAGACGAGGGAGCTCGCCGTGGTTCACACGGCAAGGACCGTCCAACTTCTCATGGACCTGGGATTCTCCGTGAACTACGCCAAATCCCACCTGGTACCCGCGCAAGACGCTCTGTTTCTGGGAGCGAGGCTCAACACAGTGTCCCTTCTGGCCTCCCCGTCAGAGGAGAGGACCAGGACCGTCCTGGGCAAGGTGCAGCGGATGTTGGTGGCCGACGCGGCCAAGGTGAGGTCCATCAAGTCCCTCCTCGGAATGATGTCTTCCTGCATCTACCTCATTCCCATGTGCAGGCTCCGGATGCGCCCGTTGCAGGAGTTCCTGGACGCGCGCTGGATCCAAACGACGGGCAGCTTCGAGGAAAGGATCACACTCGACGAGAGTTTCTGACGAGCGATCCGGTAGTGGGGCACCCGCGCGCATCTGATGGCGGGCATGGACTTCCAGACCCCAGCCCACCAGGAGACAGTGACCACGGATGCCTCCCTGGAAGGGTGGGGAGCGCACACCTAAAATCTGCACGCTACATATCCATATCAACGTCCTGGAGCTCCGTGCAGTGTTTTGGGCCCTCAGGTCCTTCCTTCCGTCCCTCAAGGGCAAGGTGGTGAGGATCTTCACCGACAACACCACCACCATGTTTTACATCAGGAAACAGGGCGGAACCAGGTCCCCAGCACTGTCCAAGGAGGCGCAGGACCTGTGGCATTGGGCCGTCGCCCAAAGGATATTTCTGGTGCAGTTTCATCTGGCAGGGATAAAAAACACCATCGCCGACTCACTCAGCAGGGAGCTGCGCTCGTGCCACAAGTGGGAGCTACGGCAGGATCTAGTGGATCGCCACTTCTGACGGTGGGGCTCACCCCAGATCGACCTGTTCGCGACGGCGACGAACTCCAAGTGCCGGAGGTTCGCCAGCAGGTTTCCCCAGGCGAGGAGCATGGGCGATGCTTTCTCGTTCCCCTGGGAGGGCCTGTTCCTCTACGCGTTCCCTCCTTTGCCACTGCTAATCCGGCTCGTCAACCAGCTCAAGAGGTCACGGTGCAGGATGATCCTCGTCGCACCTGCGTGGCCGAGGAAGATATGGTTCCCGGACCTTCTGGACTTGTCAGCGTCCCCGCCAATCAAGCTGCCGGTGGACGCGGATCTACTCTCCAGGGAAGGAGGCGCCATCCTCCACCACGACCCGAAATCGCGGAACTTGCAGGCCTGGCTCCTGCAGTGCTAGAATTTGGAGGATACGACATACCGGCCGACTGCAGAGAGGTTCTTACAAAGGCCAGGGCGTCCTCGACTCTTAAATGCTACGGACACAAATGGAAGAGGTTCTCTGTCTGGTGCCACGCACAGAAGATTAACCCTCTACGGATTACGGCTCCCCAAGTACTGCCGTACCTGCTGACACTGGCCAAAGCTGGACTGGCACACGCGTCCATCAAGATTCATCTTGCTGCGATCTTCTGATACACCAGAACCACGGGGCGGACGTCCTTGTGGTCTCATCATCTGGTGAAAGAGTTCATGAAGGGACTGTTCAGATCGTTCCGGCCGGTGAAGGCTCCGGCCCCGGCGTGGGAGCTCTACGTGGTGCTGACCAAGCTCATGGGACCTCCGTTCGAGCCTCTGCACTCGGCTCCGTTGAAATTTCTGTCGTGGAAAACAGCGTTTCTTGTGGCCATCACCTCCGCACGACGAGTGGGAGAGATCCAGGCCCTTTCCTGCAAGGCCCCGTACTTGACTTTTCACGACTCGAGGGTAGTGCTCAGGACGCACCCCTCCTTCATGCCCAAGGTACCGTCAGACTTCCATCTCAACGAACCCTTGGTGTTGCCTGTGTTCTTCCCGTCGCCTTCGTCGCCGGCTGAGAGGACTTTGCACTCGCTGGATGTGGCTAGAGCGCTGAAGTTCTACGTGACCGCACGAAGTGTTTTCGGAAGACGTCACAACTCTTTGTGAACTTTGGACCTGTCAATCAGGGGAAGGCTCTCTCGAAGGCTTCCATTTCCAGATGGCTCTCCGGCTGTATCATGTACTGTCACCGGTTGGCAAACCGACCGCTGCCTGGCCGTCCGAGAGCCCATTCCACCAGAGCGATCGCAGCTACCACGGCGTTCCTATTTGGTGTGCCCCTGCTGGACATATGCAGGGCTGCTATGTGGAGGGCGACGCACACCTTCACGAAATTCTACTGCGTCGACCGGGATTCCAGGGAGGAGTCCCGGGTCGGCCAAGCAGTGCTGCGCAACCTGTTCGCCTGAGGTGAGCCTGGTGAGGAGGTAAGATGCTTAATGTTGAGTTTGATGTAATGCTTAATGTTGAGCCTTTGCCACCTCCCGTGGTTGTGCATGTGTGTACTGCTATGTATTCTTTATTCATGAGCATGTGAATCCATGCCAGACCCCATGCTGGAGAAGGAACAAGTTACTTACCTGTAACTGTTGTTCTCCAGCATGGGTCTGGCATGGATTCACATGCGAACCCTCCCGCCTACCCCTCTGCGGCTCTTCACTTGGTCATACTGCCACTTCACGTGCTTCCAAATCTGAAGATGGCTGCCAGAGGCGGGGCTTAGGTAGAGGGCAGTCATTGGCTGTGGTCAGTATGACGCAGAGATCAGTGATTGGTTATTACTACGAAAGACAGATCAGAAACGAAACTGATACTGGTTTTTTCTTTACCGAGGATTCCCAGCCTGACGACAGGGAATATTCATGAGCATGTGAATCCATGCCAGACCCATGATGGAGAACAACAGTTACAGGTAAGTAACTTGTTCCTTACAGGTAAGTAACTTGTTCCTTATTGTCCAACTGTGATGACCTAATACTCCTCTCTCCATCCTGCACAGGCAATTTATTACCGTTGGACGGTTGACGGAAGCTGGTTGAAGCAACCGCTTCTACAAAACTAAGGTCGATTTCAGAGAATCTGTCCATGATTACTCTATTCTTATGCACAGATGCAGGGGGGAGTTATGTTCAGGGCCTTTCGATTTTGTATGTGGGAGAGCCTCCTGTATTGTAAGGTTACACAAGAACTTGCATAAAGATTTATTGTTATTATTCCTCCCTTAGCATTTTTGATTTTTTTTGCACCTACATCAGAGTGATGGGTTTCAGTTTTTGCATTGCTTTTCTGCCAACAGGGGTTACTAAGCTCTTTTTGGTTCCCAAGGGCAGGACTTCAGTTTCCCACGTTCCCCATCTATAGATTTTTTTCCAAATAAAAGTATGACATATTCGTGGGCAATCGCGAGAGAGAAACTGTTAGTATTTTCCTATCCTGTACTCGGTTGTTGACCGGTGGTGTTTTGCAGGATAGAGACAGCTTGAGAGAGATCAGATCTCTTTGAGGTTTGCTCAACATTTAGTAATTCACATGATTCTGCTTCTGTTTCAGAGTTTTCCATTTTAGACAAAATCGAATTCAAAAGGATGGTATGTGTTCTTACCTCAACTTTAATGCTGTCATAAAGTGTGACTAAAGAGGACAAGATGTAATTAAAGGCAACCTGCGCAGTTTGGGCATTAGTACTGTAATCCACTTTTGAGGTTGCTATAGGAGGCGAAGCTTGATTGTGCCTCCCAGGAAGAGATTTAGGGGCATATGAAGACATTTAAAAGCGTTCATAGCCCCAAAATATTCACAATCCCCATGAAATGCCAACGTTTCCTTGTTCGTTATAGTCTGAGGCTCCAATATTCGTGAGGGGATAAAGGCAGTAAGTAACACGCTATCTAGAACATGTCTTCTACTATTGTATGGTAAGAATGCTTAGATAAGCTTCCTAGTGTATACATAGTCACAGAGCTGAAAGTCAGATGTCAAGTAGACATTTTAATAAAAGTAATGAAAAAGTTTCAGTTCAATGCACTTCTGGCCCAGAATGGCGGCAATAGTCAGAAGGTGTACCTAACACAGCTTCAAGGCCCAACAGTACTCTCAGGAGAAAGCAATGCACAACAGTTTTTAAAAAAACTTTATTTAACGAGCTTGACATAACGGAAGGGCGAGCAGCAATCGACAGTTGTAGTTACAATGACGACATTAGTAGGTATAAAGTATCGACAATCAAATCAAGGAAACGTGGGAGCATTAGATGTACAATACAAGCATGTGATACAGCATACAAGGCAATAGTTTAAGTGGATCCGTGAACAGGGGAAGGGGGAGCGGATGATTCGCTGTCGTGTTCATCCGAAATGGAGGACATGTAAGTGCGAAACGGGGACCAGATGTTCCTGGGTTGTGACGTTAGTGGTTGTTGTATTGTCCATGCCTCCTCAGTGTCCGATGCCCAGGACACAGAGGCTAGCCATTGTGAGTGTGTGGATACTCTGGGGCGGAGCCAGCACAAGAAGATGCATCGTGCTGTGAGTAGCATACATAGCCCCGCCAGTTTACAGGAATCTCGGCCAAGGTCGGGGAAATCATGAAAAAGACATTGCTGTGGGGAAGAGGGATCTCGTGGCCTAGAACAGCTGAAAGCGTGGAGCAGGTGTCGGCCCAGAATTGTATGAGGTGTGGGCAGGACCATAGCATGTGTATATAAGTGGCATCATCCGATCCACATCTAGGGCATTTAGGGGGGTGATCCGGTGTCATGCGGTGTAGTCTGATGGGGGTATAATGGAATCTGTGTAGGATTTTGAATTGAATGCATTTGAAACGAGAGTTGAATGACACACTGTGGGTGCGGGCACACATACGTTTCCAGGAATGGTCTATCACCTCCATCCCCAGGTCTCTGGCCCAGGAGTCTTTAAGTTTATAAGTTTATCGAAGGACGGAGATGTTCTTGATTGCAATTCTGTGAATAGTCTGCAGACCTGCCCCCCGTGGTCGAAGCGTTTGTTTTCAGATAAAATAGGATCGTCAGGGGGTATGATGGGAAAACATGGGTAATTCCTCTCAAGGAAGCGGCGGAGACCTGAGTATTGGAGCCAGATGGGGGAGCGCCGTTTTAAAGTCTCTGGTAAGTCCGGCCATTCTAGAAAACTACCCTGATCGAAGACATCCTGCAGAACCTCGAATCCTGACTCCGCCCAGCAGCATACCTCAGCAAAGGGGATACAGGGGGCTCCCGGAAAGAAGTTCCACAGGGGCAGACAGCTGTGGAATGGGCGAGCGCCGCTGAATAGCAACCACACCCTAGTTAAAGCCAAGAACGTGGAGCCAACTGGGTCTAACGGGCTGTACTTAAGTGCAGGGGGTAAGATGACTAAGGAGCAGATATACTGTCCCTCGACCACCCTACACTCGAGTCTCACATGTTGGGTAGGATCTGAGGTGGCAAACCAGTAAGATGCGAACTGTGCCTGAGCAACCAGCCAGTAGTTCTTAAAGTTAGGAGCGCGGAAGTCGACGTGATTCCTCGGAGTAGCCAGTGTGCTAAATTTAAGACGGACTGCACCGGAGTGCCAGAGGAATGTGTGGAGTATACGGTTTAGAGATCGGAAGAAGTTGTTACCGGGCCACAGGGGGATGTTGAGAAAGCGATAGAGGAGCCGGGGCAGCACAACCATTTTTAGGATACCAATCTTACCTGCAAGGGAGAGCAGAAGTCTGGACCAGCCTCGGGATTTGTTCTTGAGTGTAAGCAGGTAGTTACAGTAGTTAGGTTCATACACCAATTCAGGGTGGTGAGCAACCACTGCACCGAGGTAGGTGAGTTCTGATTGTGACCAGGTGAAACCCATAAGGTCAGGAGGGGTTGGGGGGTGGTATCGGTGAGTGGAAAGAGGGTAGATTTTGAGCAGTTGACCTCGAGGCTGGATAGCCGCTAAAAGTGGATGACTTCTTCAAGGATTGGGGAGTTGCTTTCAGGCGAACGAACGAAGAGTAGTGAGTCGTCTGCATACATGGATATGATGTCCGGTGAGCCCAGTAATCGCAGGCCACGGTGTGAGTGTACTTGCCGTATCCTCTCTGCAAGGGGTTCAATCGCTAAAGCGAAAATTAAAGGAGAGAAGGGGCAGCCCTGTCTCGTGCCTCTGGCTATGCAGAAGAGGGGGGAGCACATGTCCCCAGTGCGGACCCTGGCCACTGGGTTTGAGTATAGTAGTTTGACCCATGAAAGAAAGCGAGGTTTGTAGTTGCATTTCTCAAGCACCCGCCAGAGGTAGTTCCAAGAAACGGAGTCAAAGGCCTTCTGCATGTCAAGGGCTGCCGCCACTGCCTGAGTACTGGGGTCAATTCGACAGATGATATTGAAGAGGGGGCGTAGATTGAGGGGCGTGGACCTCCCTGGCATAAATCCAGACTGGTCCGAGTGAATGATGTGAGGCATGTAAGGGGTTAGTCGTAGGGCCATAACGTTAGCATACATTTTCACATCACAGTTGATGAGGGAAAGAGGCCGGTATGATCCACACTGAGTGGGAGGTTTGCTCGGTTTGAGTAGGACAGTTATAATAGCTTCTCAAAGGGAAGGGGGAAGTGCACCCACCTCACAGGATTCTTCCCATAATGCGAGGAGTTGTGTAATAAATCAGGATTTATATTGATGATAAAATTCGAACGAGAAGTCGTCGGACCCAGGGGCTTTACCTGAGGCAAGGGAATTGATGGCTTCCAAAATTTCGTTGGTTGTAATAGGTATGTCTAGGCATGTTCTAGTTTCAGTAGAAGACAGCGAGGGGAAGGCTGGCCAGGTACATGGTCAACCTCAGGCCCAGGAGCAGTGTCAGCATTAGTATATAAGGTTTCATAAAACAAATGGAATTCTGCGTTGATTTCCTGTGGGAGAAGGGCCAAGGAGCCATCGGCCTTTCTATAGCTGTAATATGTGGAGATCCCGTCTCCTGGCGAATAAGTCTGGCCAACACGCGGCCACGTCGTTCTCCCTCTCCATAACGCTGTGTTAATCCGGGATTGTCGAGGTACTTTCTTTCCTTTTCGGCATGTGTGCGGAACATATCTAATTCGTCACCGATGTTTGTGAGAGTTATAGACGATTGGGATTGAGCATATTGGGTCTCGAGTGTAGAAAGTGTCGCTTCTCTTTGAGATGTATCTGCGAATGAGCTTAAGGATCCCAGACTCCTTGGAGATGGCTATACCCCAAATGTAGGCTTTGAATGATTCCCACACAGTGTCCTTTGTGCAGACCGACCCAGTGTTTAAAGCAAAGTAGTCGTCTATGGCGGATTCCAGGTCAGCCTTAAAGGCTACATCTAGTAACGATTGCAGTTTCAGTTTCCATGAACGAGTTTCATTGTGACAGGTCCAACAGTTGAGTGAGATGGTGACAGGGGAGTGATCGGAGTGTGTCCTGGGTAGTATTGACATGTGCGTAATGTTTCTAATGAGTATATCTGAGGTAAGACATCTATCTATCCTGGAGTGTGATACGTGTACAGATGAGTAAAAAGAGTATATGTGGGAGCCCAGTTGCACCAATCTCCAGGCATCCGAGATCTCCAGTTGTGTTAAGGCCCCTAGGATTGTTTTAGCCACTCTAGAGAGTTGGCGAGGTCTGGTGCCTGATCTGTCTCAATCGACATCGAGGATTGTGTTGAAGTCTTCCCCCCCGGAGGATAGATACTATGGGGAATCCAGCCAGTAGGTGAATGAGGTGTGAGTAAAACTCAGGATCGTCAATGTTAGGACCGTAGACATTGAGCAAAACAATTTCTTTAGTGTGTAGCCTGCCGAAGAGCAATACATATTGGCCATGGGGATCGATGTGGGACCTGATGTGCTGAAACCGGATACTTTTGTGGATCAGCACCTTGACACCTCTATTTTGTGAAGAATAATCGGTGTAGTACCCTTGGGAGCCCCAGGACTTTGCAAATCTCAAACAGCCCTCAGACCTAGCATGCGTTTCCTGTAAGAAAAGGATTTTAACCCCACGTCGCTCAACATATAATTGTACATTTTGCATCTTTCTACAATTACCAAGAGCCCTCACGTTCCAACTCGTACAGTTCAGGTTGTGATCAGCCATTAGGATGTATAAGAAACAGGGATATGTCTGGGTATTGCTGCAATATTCGAGGGGTTAGGACCCAAGATGTGTATTTGTGACTTTTAGTGTTGTATATCCACCAGTGTCAAAGTTCATGCTCTTCCTTCATTGTGCATGTCAAGCATTTTTTGTCATAACACCCCGGACCTCACCCCCTCCACCCACATGCCTCTCCCAATCAGCGGGGTGAAGACCCAACACCCAACCATTAAAACCAAACAAATCGGCATCATCGCCTGAGGGCTTGTGTGCCGCCTGAGCAGCATCGCTGGCTGGGGACATGAGGATTGCCGTAGTACTAAAATAGGTAATTAAGACTGGCGGTCTAAGCAACTTGGACGCATCTGATCAATGAACAAACACCGCTATACAACACTGCAAACAGAACAAAGCGTTTCCGACAAAAAGTAGTTCCGGGTGTCCCGAATCGGGACATGGATTTCTCGGTGATGAGCTTGGTACTGTCATGATTCCTGCCCCTCATGTCCCCAGCCCTCCAAGATGTCAGGCTGGAGCCAGGCCACGATCACCTACATGGCCCTCAAGGGCCTCTCCATCCCTCCAAAGACCCACTTGGGGTCAGACTTGGTGCTTGTGGCACCAGACTCACTCACTCCCATAGGATAACATTGGGGATTGGACTTGTAGTGCATTGATAGGGACAAGATGGATTCCCCCACATATTTCGGTTCCCAGAACTGCATGTGCAGTTTAGTCGTTTGGGTGTGGTTCAGCCCAGAGACACCTGCGATACCCAGAGACTATTTAAGCCACGCCCAGGCTAAGAAACATGCTTTGTGTTTTCAGCACCTGCAACGTGACACTCACCATGTTCGGATCGGTCTCCAGTAGGGCTGCATCTTTTTTCTATGCTCAGCTCCTGCAAGAACAAGAACACGCTTAGGAACAGCCTTACCTTGCGGCGCTTCTGCCCATGATTCATCACTCCTTCTGTTCTGCAGGAATCTATGGAGGTGTCATTCCCATCCTGGCACGCCGCTTCCTAAGGAAAAGGGAAAAGAACAGAAAAAAGGCATTAGTAAGCATTTTGCAAATCTTCGCTCATTTTTAAATACTGTACGAGCTTCAAACGCTTACCTGAATCTCAGCCGCTCTGGGGGAACTCTGTCTCCGGAGCTTCTCATCCATCTGCAAGAGGGAAAAGACACTCCAGGTTAGCGTTGAAACATCTAGAGGCGCCGCATACCGCGCTTACTCACCGCATTTGTTCTTCATAACAACCATATCCTAAATTTAGACTCAATGTAATTAAATGGCTACGAACGAATGACTGCTAGCTTACCTTCCCGGTACCTTACACTACTGCCTCTGCTGCATGTCTCTTAAACTGCTTCCTTCTCTATGCCACTGTAACTATCCTGGCAGCCTATCTTCAAATTGTTTTGTATATTATATGCTTCTTTGTACACATTATGTAACCAAGTTTAAGTTGTCTTGACCTCTACTGCGCCCGGCTACCTAATGGGTTTGGCGCGCAATACCAAATAAATAAACAAACAATAACCGGCAACCACGCTGAAAACGTTGCGGCACCTAAAAGACACAGGAAAAGAACTCAGTTCAATACAAATACGAAAGGGGTGCATTGCACATCGCGCTCTCACTCACCTTCAGCGGTACTCATCGCAGTGCACGACGCCATCCCCTGACGCCGGCTATCATCTAAGGAAGGAAAGGAATGAAGTTAGAGAACTGTTCAAAAGACTCATTATACTTACCTGTCGAACTCTTGCCAGTGAAGTAACTAGGCAGCAATAAGCCTGCATCAATCAACGCGCCCCTGTGCTGAAAGCAGGACGGAGAGCACACTATCCAAAAAAATAAAGTGAGCTTTGGATCAAAGGGAAGGGTTGGACCCCGGGGAAGAAGGGTTCAAGCACACAGACAATAGGGAGTTAAACTCTACCAATCCTGTTTTTCAGGCCCAGTCTCCAGTCGAATAGCCTCCAGGGAAGGGTTTGAGGTCGTAAGAGGTCAGAACAGGCTGTGTGACGTCCCCGTGGATACCAGGTGAGCGTTACAGGTACCTTCAGTTATTGGATCATCAACCAGGGAAGTGCTCATCTATGAATTTGGAGGCCTCTTCCGGGATAGTGAAGAAGACCTGATTCAAGTGTTCATTTCGGAGCTTGGCTGGATATAGCATGGTGTACTTGAACCCCAGTTCCCGCAATCTTCTTTTGGCTGCCAGAAAGGTCTTGTGTTCCTGCTGGACGGAGATTGAGAAGTCAGGGTATAGGTGAACCCTAGCAGAGCCCAGTAGGAGTTCGCCCTTGGCCTGTGCCGCTCTGAGCAGTGTGTCCCAGTCGCGATAATTCAGGACCCGCGCAATGGGCCCGCTCTACAGCAAATTGAGGTGACAGCTTAGGGGGGAGCCAAGTAATTGGAGTAATTGGAGTAAGGTATGTTCAATATAGTCCTCCATGGAGCCTTCAATTCTATATTCAGAGATCCTGATAATGCAGAGGTTATTGCGCCTTGATCGTGATTCGAGGTCCTCATTTTTCTTAGCGACTGCCGTGACCTGTTAAACGAATCTTCACGAGATCGTGAGTTACCTCTGCTTCCTGTAGACCGTGGAGTTGAGGTTGCCAGTATGTCGATGTATGATGGCCGATGAATGGGTAACGCAAGAAATTATTCCAATCCCCTCCTGGTGAGTTAACACAGGACGGCACTGAACCAACTCCCAACGCCACGGGTGGCACTTCTCAGAATTTGCGTGACGTCGGGACAGTGTTTCCACTGGCTGAGAAGGCTTGATGAAATCACCGATGATAACAGGACTGAACTCAGGCACTCCAAAAGGCAGTAAGGCACAGGTACCGGCAGGACACAAGACAGGCAAAGGAAGGCAAACTGCAAGAAGGGCAGTACTGACAGGAGAGTCCCCACTACAACTAGGAACCCAGAGAGAACCTACTCTACCATAAACCAGGGAGGGACAAGGTATCAGAATGAAGGAGCAGAAAGAGTAGGAGGACCAGGAAGCAAGACTGGAATAAGGAAATGAGGCAGAATTAGGCAGAAAAGGTTAGAACAGGAAACTGGAGGGCTGGACAACAAGCGCCAGGACTCCAGCAGCACATACACAGTAACAACCGCGTTGAGACGCGTCGTCCCTGTGTATGCGGTGCCCTTTTATGGCCCGGGGTCAAAGCGAGGCTTGTAACGCATGTTCCGACACTGCGCATGCGCGGGACGTCGAAACACTGACGATCCGCGCATGCGCAGATCCTCGCAAGATGGCGGCGTCCACGGCGCCCATCCGAACCGCGGGTCGGCGTGAGGAGAGACGCCACCGCGGGTATAGTCTCCATGAAGGAGGAGACCGCTGCGGCCGTGGACCAGGGACCCCAGGACAGGTAAGTGGCGCCCGCGAGCGAGCGCACGGCGTGACACCATACCCCCTCCCGGACAACCCCAGAGCACCGGGTTTCCAAGGGTAGCGGAGATAGAAGTCCCGAACCAGGCGCGGTGCATGCACGAAGGAGCGCGGTTCCCAAGTACGGTCACAAGCAGGATAACCCTTCCAGCTGACCAGAAGCTGCAGAGCACCTCGCCAAATCCGTGAATCACATATCTCTTGCACCTCGAATTCAGGGACCCCCCGAACCAAGACCGGGGCAGGACGGGAACAGGTACGACCCATAACATCGGGCACGTAGGGCTTCAAAAGGGAAACATGAAAGACAGATGGATCCTCCAAGAGCGGTGCAAAGATAAACGAAAGGCAACAGGCGAAATACGCCCTGTGATGCGAAAGGGACCAAAAAAGCGGGGGGCTAGTTTCACAGGTAAGTTGCGTACTGGTAGATTCTTGGAGGACAGCCAAACCATGTCCCCAACATGAAGGACAGGCTCAGGGCTCCGTCTCCTGTCAGCCTGCTCCTTCATATGTGCTTGTGCCGCTGCTAAGGTACCGGCCGCCAGACGATGTTGATCGCGGATCAGGGACACCAGGGCATCTGCAGATGGAACGGCGCTGGAAGATGTTGGATGAATAGGCAGCAGTCGAGGATGAAGACCGGTAGAGCAATAAAAAGGGCTGAGTCCGGTAGCGGAATGAACAGCGTTGTTATAAGCTGCTTCCGCGGTGTCCAACCATTCCGACCCGTTGTCTTGGGTAGCATTGGCATAACAACGTAGGTATTGCTCAAGGGTCTGATTGGTACATTCCGTCTGTCCATTAGTCTGCGGATGATAGCCGGAACTCAGGGCTCGCTGGATGTCCAAATGCCGACACAGTTGGCCCCAAAAGGAAGAGATGTATTGAGAGCCTCGGTCTGACAATATCTTCTCCGGAAGACCATGAAGACGATACACCTCGTGTAGAAAACATCGTGCCATCTGGGATGCAGTGGGCAGCTTAGGAAAGGGCAAGAAATGAGCTGTCTTGGTGAAACAATCCACCACCACTATACACGTGAAACCACCAGACAGGGGCAGGTCAACGATGAAATCCGTGGCGATGGTATGCCAAGGGTACGGAGGCGTTGGCGTGGGTTTTAGAAGACCAATGGGTCTTTTGCGAGGAATCTTGGTCTGGGCACATACTGGGCAAGAGTCCACGTAGTGCTTTACCATTGTAGCCCATCCAGGCCAACAGTACTGTCGTGCAACCAGTTCTTGTGTTGTACGGACTCCATGGTGACCGCAAACGATGGAATCATGACAATTCTGTAAAACGATTTTCTGGAGTGCCAATGTGGGAATGTACAGACGATCCTTGAAGAACAATAAGCCATCACGTTCCCTGATGTCAGCACGTTGTAGTATCTGTGTTCTTGAGGGATCCGTTCGTGTGGCCTCAGTCAACTGTTGGAGCTGGGGAGTCACCATCGATAGGAAATGTTTGGACGCCATCAGAGGTTCCGGTTCCTTGACACCTTCAACGTTGTTTTCCAGAGACTGAGACAAGGCATCAGCCTTAGTGTTCTGGGAACAAGGAATGTACGTGACGGTGAAATCGAACTGTGAAAAGAAGAAGGCCCAACGAGCATGACGGGAGGTTCTGCATTGTAAAGAGCGCAAGAACTGTAGATTACGGTGATCCGTGCGAACCACCACCGGGTACCTCCCACCCAGCAAGTGATGTCGCCATTCCTCGAAGGCAGCCTTTATCGCCAGTAATTCTTTTTCTATCACTGCGTAGTTTCTCTCACTCACTGACAACTTCCTCGAGTAATACGCCACCGGGTGCTCTATTCCCGTGACTGTATCTTGCTGTAGTAGGACCGCCCCAATTGCGTAGTCCGAGGCGTCTGTTTCAACCACAAATGGTTTTACATCATCTGGATGTCTAAGAACAGGAGCCGACATGAATGATCTTTTTAATTCCTGGAATGCCTCCTCGGCCTGCGTGTCCCAGAGAAACGGCACCTTGGTACTGGTCAGGTGGGTTAGACTGTTGGCCAGTTGAGAGAAGCGTGGAATGAAACGCCGATAAAAGTTGGCAAAGCCCAAGAACCTTTGAAGTGACTTCACGCCATGTGGCGATTTCCATTCTTGAATAGCTTGCAGTTTTGCGGGATCCATCTGTACTCCTGTGTTGCTGATCACGTAACCCAGAAACTCCATGCTCTCCCTATGAAATTGGCACTTCTCTATTTTGGCATACAGACCGTTGTGTATCAATCTACGGAGGACTTCCTGTACATGCGCCACGTGTGCAGTATGAGTGTCAGAAAAAAACAGAATGTCGTCAAGGTAAACCCAGACAGATATTCCGATAAGGTCAGAAAAGACATTGTCCATGAACCGTTGGAAGACTGCCGGGGCGTTGCAGAGGCCAAACGGCATCACCCTGTATTCGAAGTGACCAATAGGTGTTTTGAAGGCCGTCTTCCACTCATCTCCCTTCTTAATTCGCACCAAGTGATAGGCCCCTCTTAGATCCAGCTTGGTGAAGATCTGTGCTGATTTCAGGGATTCGATGATGTCCCGGATGAGTGGTAACGGGTACCTGTCCTTCCTCGTGATCTCGTTTAGTTGACGGTAGTCGATACAAGGACGCAAAGTGCCCTCTTTCTTCTTGACGAAGAACAACGGGAATCCTGCAGGGGATTTGGACGGCACTATATAGCCCTTGTTGAGGCAATCCATAATATACTCCTGTAGTATGCCCTTCTCGAAGTGAGTCAACGAATAGATCTTGCCGTGGGGAATGATCGCACCAGGCAGGACGTCAATGGAACAATCAAAGTGCCGATGGGGTGGTAGTGGTATGTCCTCAGGCTTGGAGAACGCCTTGTGGTATCCGGCATATTCATGAGGAACCGATTGAGTGGCACATAAACGAGCAGATAAATCAGCAGGATTGAGGGACTCCAAAATTGCAGGAAAGGTTTCGTGAATTACAGTCACTAGGACAACGTGTCGAAGAGAACACCAGGGAGCGAGCGGTCCAGTCGACCTGGGGATTGTGATACAACAGCCATGGTAAACCCAACACCACCGGAAATGAAGGAGACTTGATGACGTCCAATGAGATACGTTCGAGATGCCCTTCCACAGAGAGCCACAAGGGATCGGAGTGTTGGCAAACCGGACCAGAAGACAAAGTAGAACCATTGATTACCTCAACCACCGTTGGTCGTTCCTTGTTGTGTAAACGGATCCCATTGGCAATCGCGAACGAAGCATCGATGTAGTTGCCAGATGCTCCGCAGTCCAAAAGGGCCCAGGTCTTCACACACTTTCCAAGCCAAGCAACACCGACTTTCAGGATCAACAAGGGTACTGAGTTCATGGGGGGAAGGACGGATTCAGAAGGGCGGCCCGCTGCTGCCTTCGCCTGAAACAACGGGCCTGTTAGTTTTTCTGTTTCTTCAGAGGACGTAACGGACAGGCACCTAGAAAATGGCCAGAACCACCGCAATACATGCACAAGTTCTTCTGTCTTCTTTTCTTTTCAGTCTCGGATAACGGACCTCTGACGGCACCCAACTGCATGGGTTCTGGACCTACATCGATAGAAACAGCCGGTCCAGGGTTCTGTGCTGGAAGAATTGGTTGATACCTGTCAGATCTGCGGCGTTCACTCCGTCGTTCGGTTAACCTGTGGTCAATGCGTAAGACTTGTTCCACCAATGCTGGCAGCGTTTCTGGCTCCGGAATGTGCAGCAATTCGTCTTTGTACTCCTCTCGTAGTCCCCGACGAAACAAGGTTTTTTGAGTGATTTCGGGCCATTGTGAATCAGTTGCTAGTTGTCGAAACCGACTGATGTAGTGGATTATGTCACCTGACCCTTGCTTAATCTCCATTAATTGATTCTGGGCCATGGCTGCCAAATTGGGCGGTTTGAAGACGTCCAAAAAGGCTTTCTCGAAGGCAGCGAAATCAGCCAACAGAGGACTGTTGGTAGAGACCAAAGGTGCGGCCCAGGCGAGTGCATTGCCAGTTAGATTTCCAAGGATATACCCGATCCTAGCTTTGTCTTGAGAAAAATGTGTAGACCTGAATTGGAAATGGATCCGACAGTGAGTACAGAACTCAGCCACTCGACGCGGATCACCATCATACTTCATCGGAGTGGTGTAAGCCATGGAGTTCTCAGGCGGTGTGACAGGTTGTGCGGGATTAGCCAAACACCGATCCAATGCTTGTCTGAGAGTGTTGTTTTCCTGGCGGAGAGTGGTCATTTCCAGGCGCATGGCACGCATTTCTTCACGTAGTTCCTGCATGTCGTCCATGTCGGGACTGAGGGATAGGCGTCTCAATCTGTTAAACGAATCTTCACGAGATCGTGAGTTACCTCTGCTTCCTGTAAACCGTGGAGTTGAGGTTGCCAGTATGTCGATGTATGATGGCCGATGAATGGGTAACGCGAGAAATTAGTCCAATCCCCTCCTGGTGAGTTAACACAGGACGGCACTGAACCAACTCCCAACGCCACGGGTGGCACTTCTCAGAATTTGCGTGACGTCGGGACAGTGTTTCCACTGGCTGAGAAGGCTTGATGAAATCACCGATGATAACAGGACTGAACTCAGGAACTCCAAAAGGCAGTAAGGCACAGGTACCGGCAGGACACAAGACAGGCAAAGGAAGGCAAACTGCAAGAAGGGCAGTACTGACAGGAGAGTCCCCACTACAACTAGGAACCCAGAGAGAACCTACTCTACCATAAACCAGGGAGGGACAAGGTATCAGAATGAAGGAGCAGAAAGAGTAGGAGGACCAGGAAGCAAGACTGGAATAAGGAAATGAGGCAGAATTAGGCAGAAAAGGTTAGAACAGGAAACTGGAGGGCTGGACAACAAGCGCCAGGACTCCAGCAGCGCATACACAGTAACAACCGCGTTGAGACGCGTCGTCCCTGTGTATGCGGTGCCCTTTTATGGCCCGGGGTCAAAGCGAGGCTTGTAACGCATGTTCCGACACTGCGCATGCGCGGGACGTCGAAACACTGACGATCCGCGCATGCGCAGATCCTCGCAAGATGGCGGCGTCCACGGCGCCCATCCGAACCGCGGGTCGGCGTGAGGAGAGACGCCACCGCGGGTATAGTCTCCATGAAGGAGGAGACCGCTGCGGCCGTGGACCAGGGACCCCAGGACAGGTAAGTGGCGCCCGCGAGCGAGCGCGCGGCGTGACACCTGTCTGGACAGTGTGGCAACCTCAGAACGGAGAGAGACTATGTAATCCTCTGTGTGACCGACCCTGGATTCGACTTCCGTAACCCGCCCATCGGTCCTTTCCATATGGGCCTTAATTGAGGATATGGTCCCGTTCATGTCATCCATCTTAGAGTGAAGAGCAGTGAACCCCTCCCGCATGAATTCAAACATCTTCTGAGATTCTGTGGAGTCTGGAGACGTGGATGTGTTGGGTTCAGTTTCCATGTCTGCATCTGTTGGCTTGGCTGCAGGTTTTGCAAACATATTAATAGAACTTTGTATATTGTGTCCCCTTGGTCATGGTTCTGGCTGGGCACACTGGAAGTGAACAGGGAGCATCAGGACAACTAGGGCGAGCCCGCGTAAAGCACGGTCTGCTTAGACAGCAGAGTAGTCCATGAATTCAGTCTGGGGTCAGCCCATACGGAGCACCGGAGTCGAGGTGTATTGCCGGGTGACAGACTGTACCTGGAGAGCGAGTCAGGCACTCAGGTCTCGGAGTGGTTTCCTGGTAGAGTTGTAAGGGAGCAGAGAGGCTCGGCTGTAGACCCCAGGACAGGGACCTGATGCAGAAGTCTATAGGTAAACAGGTGTTGAGGTGGCAAGTGTCTGCAGGCGCGAAGACGAGTAACACAGAGGTGAGCGCACTCTGCGCAGGTGGCTAGTTAGCAGCAATTCGGTTAGTATACAGCCAACAAAGTGTGGGATTGAAGGCAAAGCATGCAGAAACCCAGCAGCCTTTGTTCAGTTGCTCGGAAGGAGTGGTAATGTGGTAGCCGCAACCTCAGTTATGAGGTGAGAGGTCTGCGGGTGGAGCCTCAGACCAGGGTGTTTGGTCCAGTCAAGGGCGAAGTGCGCACAGGAGCAGCCGTGGGGTTTAGGGTAGATAGTAACCAGTCTAGTGCAGCTGACAGGTACAGTCTTTCACCATAGGGGCCTGGGGTGAACAGTGAGGAGCGCCGTTGATGGTGAGTGAGCCAGCAGTGTTGAGAAGTGTAGCCAGGCCCAGCAGCAGACAAATGTGTTGTGGCCTCCCACGTATCCAGGCTGAGAGAGTGCCTCCTATCTCAACAGAGCAGCCTTGTTCAGGAGTGCCAGGCAAGGTTCAGGGTAGGCAGCAAACAATATATGCAATTGATGAGCATAGGTTCTCACCTGGGGGGCCCGGATAGTTGGAGAAGAGTGCTGCAGGTGGTGGCAGGGCCGACCGTGTTGAATCATGTAGCCAGGCCCCACTGCGATCAGGTATGTTGCGGGTCTCATTGAATCTTGAAATAAGTGCAAGTCTCCCCTCCTCGGCGGCAATCCGGCCACTGAAGGCCGACAGGAATCAAGGCAAGAAGCCAACAGTCCCTTGTAGTTGGCAGGCAAGAGCTCTCCCCAGAGGGGCCTGAGTTAAATGGTGAAGTGCATCACCGGCGGCGGACCCGCCGTTGAAAACCTGGAGTGTGATCCTGCAGGGGCCCAGTGCGGTCTGGGGGTAGGGTAGGGGAGCAGTTCTGGAGCGGAAGGCAGGAGCAGTCCTGGCTCAAGAGAAGCAGCACGGAGGCAGCCCCAGCTGCGCGTACCGGCCTATGGAGAGGATTGAGGGCTGAAGCGCATGAGGAGCTATGGGCAGCAGAGGGGGCCGCTGGAGAGGACCGGTGCCGGAGAAGGCCGGTCGCTGCCTGCTCTGGCAGCGATGGAAAGGCAGGGCGGACCGCCTACCTGGGTCCAACGGTGCAGCGACTCCATCTCCCGTGGCTGCACCCCCCTGTCCGCTGCAGGTGGGGGAGGCACTCAGTGGACTGCATGACGAGCAGTAGGCCCGGGCTCAGGGTGAGGGCCACGGGGCCACAGTGTGCACGATGATCACAGGGGGGGGGTCACAGGTAGAAGTGGAGGTGCGTTTGGAGCAGGTCCCGCCGATAGTGAAAGGGGGAAGTTGGGCGCTCTCCCTCCATGGAATGGAGCGGGCGCGCAGTTGTGATTGCGCACTCCTCCCCCACATCAGGCCCGAAAGCCACGGCGTCCTCCAGTCGAGGGGGTGGGCCGCACTGGATGCGGAGTGCAAATCGGGCGGCCACCAGCTCCCGGCCCATCAAAGGTGGTTGTATCTGCCAAGCGGGGTAGAGATCCGGTATAATTTTTGGGTAAAAGGCGGGGGGCGGGGAAGGGGGGAGTCAGTTGGTAAAAGCCCCCAGTCAGCTTATTATGGAAAACGACGTACAACTGCAGACATTCGCTTGGATGTAGTCCCTCAGCACGGAGCTCCTGTTTAAGCGGCCATGCTCCTTCAAGCGCAACAGCGCCCCCCCACCCCCAACGCAGTTTTTGATTTTATATGAGAGTTTATACGCTCACCACTTAATTCCTAGAAGTGATGCAGTGATCCCGGCAATGAATCCCTTGGTTCTCAGAGCAGCAGACAGCCTCTACTTGTCCGCACTTTGCACCCGCTTCGTGGGGTATGCCGGGCTTTAACTTCTACAGGGCGGCATCCCCTGATTCTCCGTACACAGCCAAAAAAAGTTGCCCGAGCAGCAGCCAGGTAGATTCACGGTCTTCCAACGAACGTAGCAGCACACCACTTCCAGCTATAACTGCAAACTGCCTCCACTTGTCCCCACTTCTCCTCTGATGTCATTTTAAAAGACTAATTAAAGTGAAAGTTTTAAAAACACATAATTGGAATGATGGGTCACCATATTGAATTATTTTTTTCATTTTAAAGGTGTTTTGCAGCGTCTTTGCAGTGTTAAGAGTTTGTAGTGAGTTAAATACAGCTTCTAAGATTATCTTGCTGGTATACAATGGGACATTACAAAATGTGCTCTCAAGATTTGACTGGTGCAGTCTTCGATATCACTGGAATAAACCTCGAGATTCACAATGGTTTAGTAAGTTGCACACAGTATGCAAATGCAAAATACATTACCCCGTATTCAGTGTTGAAGTGCCCCCTGTTATCTGCATGTCTCATGCTTGGAAATGGATGCCCACTATTTGCACTTAGACGACCAAGATTTCCACTGTTGGGAATTTGGGAGTAACCGATACATTGGTGTCAGCCCCTTGTTGCCAGCTGCACTGTTGTATTGATGTGCTCAGACAAGAGTTATCAGCAGCGTATGCCTGACCAAGGACCTCCACTGTTGTGTTATCTGTTCTGAAGAGGGCCTAAAAGATGTGTTTTTAATATATATATATATTTCTGAGGCTTGTGGAATCTGCTTAGATCACATGCTGTGCATCTAGTGGAAGCTGCGGAGTATTAGTTTGTTTTTTGAAACTCGAAAATGGGCGTAGACACAGGGCGTGCCAGTAATACTATCCCTAGTGTGACGTCCACTGTACCCAAGATCCCTCACGCGTCTAGGATCCTCAGATTGTTTTTTTCCGCCATACTGGTCGGAAGCATCTTGCGGAGTCCCCTGGCCTTAGCCATACTTTTGCTCAAATTTTAAATTATTAATCTATTGACATCCTTCCCCACCCCAACGTCGAACTTCGACACTCGACGCCGGCTGGAGAAGAAATCGGCCGTCGGCTGCTGCATGACGGATTTGGGCCTTGGAAGGCTGCTGGCCTCGGCCCGGGCCTGGTAGGCCGCTGGCCTCGGCCCTGCAAGTAGGGAGAGTGGGGGGTGGTACATACTCTTCACTCTTGGTATATAGGTACACCTTATACATTTCCTACACTTAACAGCCCGCTTCCTCAAGGTGCGTATGGAGGGGACCCCTTTTCAATTCTGCCCCAAGTGCAACGGCAAATACCCTTGGGTCGACAGGCACGCCACGTGCAATCTCTGCTTGCCGAGGGACCACCCCGAAGCGAACTGCAGAGCGTGTAGTAGGTTTAAACCTAAGACACTTAAGGACCGTTCGACGAAGCGTTGGGCCCACCACGCCAGGCAGGCGGCCATGGCAGCGGAGGGCGCCTTCAGCGATGGCAGCGACGCCGTACTTTGGATGGCGAGGGCATTACGGCGTCGAAAGACAGCCGAGCGCAGGTCCCCGACCTCGGAAGGTCGTCCGGCAGGGCGGCTATGGGGAAGACCCCCGGCGACGCAAGCGCGTCACATACTACACACACTAAACACACTAAGTCCAACCGAGACTCGACGACGTCGAGTTCTCAGAAAGAGGCACAGACAGAACGGTCCGATTCGGTGTCCTCTGGGCGCTCTCGATCAAGATCGCCGCTTGACTCCAGGCAATCATCCACTCTTGCCAAGAGTGCCTCGCTCCCTAGGCTAACAGAAGTTCGATCGTCGGAAGACGAAGACGACTTCCACCCCCAGGCCGTGCTCCAGGAGGCGGAGCCCGCAATTGAAGCCAGCGAGGCCCCACGCTCGAAGGACAGGGACACCTCTCCCGATCCTCGAGGCCAGGCGTCGAAAAACTCCAGAGCCACTAAGGGACAGGGAAAACATTTTTCTACGCACGGGGAGGGGGGAAAACAGCAGAAGAAACTACCTGTACATTCTTCCACACCTGTGAAACACTCCACCCCCCCTAAACAGACAGACAAGCCCAGGTCTGCTGATAGGTCCACAATCAGCAAAGCTACTCAAGATAAATCCCATAGACTTGCTGAGAGAGTCATTCCCAGTTCCAAAAAATGGTCCAGTGAAGACATAGATAGGGTCATGTCAATAATGTCTTCTTTGGCTGATTTTTATGATAAAAATCCAGAACATTTCCTCTCGTATGATCCTCAAGGGGCCACTCCCTCAGGCTCTACTGATCCTATCCCCCCCAGTAAGAAGGCCCGGTTTGAAACCCTGATGAGGTCTGAACCCTTCGAGGTACAACCTTACGCAACACCATACTCACGATATCAAGGAGAGGCTTCCTTTTGTGGAGACCAAGAATTTGGCATGATAGAAGAGCAAACCGGGACGGGCTACTATGGGGATGATGAGGAACAGGAAGAAGAAGAGGATGACCGGGAAACATACAGAGTAGATTCCCCGGTAGAGAACGAAGCCCCGGTTACCGACTCCCCGGTCGATAACCAGCCCCTCCTAAATGAGGTTCTCGCTCGCGCAGCAGAACATTTCCACATTGACACCCACGGTGTAAAGGAGGAAAGGGACTTTGCAGAAGAGTTAGTGGGAGAAAGGAGGCCGGTTGCCCAGACCATCCCTATCCTTAAATCCATTCAGCGGAGAATAGATCCGTCCCTGGTGAACCCAAACCTCACCAGAGCAGTCAATCCCAGGGTTGAAAAACTTTTCAGGGCAGCTCAGTCTGACCCTCTCTATATAAGAGGACATCTGAAGCCAGACTCCCTAGTTGTTACCAACACTCGTAAGAGGGCTGGAACACCCTTGTCTTCGTCAGAAGCTTCTCCCGACAAGGAGAGCAAAAAACTATACGGTTTCGGCAGGAAGGTAGCCTCAACGTCCGCCTATCAAGCAAGGATTGCTAACTCCACCACCCTGTTGGCCAGCTACAACTGCCATCAGTGGGAAGAAGTCGCGGTTCTCATAGCCTCTGCTCCTGAACCTTTAAAGGGCCAATTAGCTCGGATTTCCGCAGAGGGTAGAGCTGTGTCTGGTTGCATTTTGAAAGCAACCTTCGACGCCGCAGATAACGCAGGCAGATTGATAGCAGAAGGTACTGTTAACAAGAGACATGCGTGGTTACGGCAGTCTGGTTTTAAGGCAGAGGCTCAGGCATCATTGTTAGACAAACCGGTGGAAGCCGATCTGTTGTTTGGTAAGGCGGTCGAAGACGCACTGAAAAATGCCAAGGACGAATACGAGACACTCAAATCCCTTGGCCAGTTAACCAATAAACCCCCTAACCAGAGAGGGAATAGTAATTTTCGTCGCCCACACGGCCAAAATTCCCAGAGAGGATCTAACTATTCCCAGGGGCAGGGTACACAGTGGAACAATAACCAACAGTCTACCCAGGGTTACGGCAGAGGTAATAGGAGAGGTTGTGGTAAAGGCAGAGGCAGCCCCAGCAAGGGAGGCGGCACGCCTCCACCAAAGCAGTGACGCTCAGTTCAGGGTCCCTTCTCACGCAACCCCAGTAGGGGGACGCATTTCAAACTTCACTCAGGCTTGGGAAGGGATCACATCAGACAGATGGGTGCTGTCAACAGTATCCATGGGATATTGTATAGAGCTACTGCAGCGTCCCCGTAACCATCCTCCACGACAAAGAGTACACTCCTTAGAACATCAGAAGATTCTCCTCGAGGAGATCGCCATTCTTCTACAAAAGGACGCGATAGAACTCGTCCCGGGACACCAGGTAAACAAGGGTATTTATTCAACTTACTTCCTTGTGCCAAAGAAAGACTTGACAATGCGCCCAGTATTGGATTTACGGCCTGCCAACAAGTATGTCAAGCCCCAAAAATTTCGTATGACCACGCTACAAGAGGTAATCCACCTCCTAAAAAAGGGGGATTACATGGCAACCTTGGATATGAAAGATGCTTATTTTCATATGTCCATGTTCCCAGCGCACAGAAAGTACTTGCGCTTCAAGGTGGACAGTCGCCACTACCAATTCAAGGTACTGCCCTTCGGGATAGCTTCAGCACCAAGGGTATTCACCAAGGTACTGGCGGTGGCGGCTGCACACCTACGCAGGGAGGCAATCCCAGTGTATCCTTATCTGGACGACTGGCTCATAACGGGGGAAACCCCAGGAATTTGCAGGACAAACATTCAAAGGACTATCGACCTCCTCCACGAATTAGGCTTCTCAATCAACGAGAAGAAGTCAAGCCTGGTGCCAAGCACCTCAAAACAATTCCTAGGAGCAATCCTGGATACCCAGGAGGGGTTGACCTTTCCTTCAGAAGAAAGAATTCGGAATATATTACTGCAAATTCTGCATTATCAGTCCGGTCAACAAATAACGGTACGCAAAGCAATGCGTTTACTGGCCATGATGGCGTCCTGCATTTACCTGGTCCCCCACGCGCGCCTGCGCATGCGTCCCATGCTTGAATGGTTGGCGAAACAGTGGTCTCAGGCAAGTGGTCAGTGGGACGATCTAGTGGTTGTTTCGCCAACACTGGTACAAAGCCTTCACTGGTGGACAAGAGAGAATCTTGCAAAGGGGAAACCCTTTTACGATCCCGAAGTACAGGCAGTAGTCGCTACAGATGCATGTCTAACGGGGTGGGGAGCTCACCATCTCCTCCACACAGGTCTCACTCAGTGGCCAAGAACCACATCAACCTGCTAGAGCTTCTGGCAGTATTCAGAGCGCTTCAGGCGTTTGAGCCCCATCTAATAAACCTGTCTGTGCAAATCCGGACGGACAGCACTACAGCCATGTTCTACCTGAACAAGCAAGGAGGGACTCGCTCGCCAAATCTGTCCAAGCTTGCCCAGAAAATCTGGATATGGGCACTCAGACGGAACATCTTCCTGTCATCACAACATGTTCCAGGGGAGCTCAATTCCCTAGCGGATGCTCTGAGCAGAGACTCCTTCCCAGAGGAACACGAATGGGTCCTTCACAGAGAGGTCGTAGAAGATCTCTTCTCTCAGTGGGGTTTCCCCACTATAGACTTATTCGCCACAAGCGAAAACGAACAATGCCCAGGATTTTCATCCAGGTTCCCCCAACCAGACTCCCAGGGGAACGCCCTGTGGATGAACTGGTCAGGGATGTTTGCGTACGCTTTTCCACCAACTCCTCATCAGGAAAGTGGTGAACAAAATGAACAGGGAATCGATGACGCTCGTCCTAGTTGCTCCCATGTGGGCAAGACAACCGTGGTTCCCACACCTACGCAGGATGGCGGTGTGCGAGCCCATCAAACATCCAGCCTGGTGCAACCTACTGTCCCAACACCAAGGTCAAACAGTGCACCAGCAACCCAACTCAATGAACCTGGCAGCATGGCTCCTGAGGTCATAGAGTTTGGACACCTCAATTTGCCACAGAGGTGTATGAACATCCTAAAGGAATCTAGGAAGCCAAACACAAGGCACTGTTACTTTGACAAGTGGAAGAGGTTCGTTATCTGCTGCCAGAGTAGACCAATCAACCCAGTTGATTGCACTCCTTCCACTATTGTTACATACATGCTCCACCTGCTAGATGCAGGATTGGTTTTTAACTCACTGAAAGTACACCTGGCAGCTCTCTTGGCTCACACCACTTCCCATAGCAAAGTGTTGTGGTGGAAAGTACCAGTAGTTAAAGCCTTCATGGAAGGAGTAAAGAGACTTCACCCTCCTATTTCAAACCCACCCCCAGGGTGGGACCTTAATGTGGTGCTAGCCAAGCTCATGGGGCCCCCTTTCGAACCCATGCATAAAAGCAGTCTCAAACACCTTATAAAACGGCCTTCTTAGTAGCTATTACTTCTATAGAAGGGTCAGTGAAATTCAGGCTCTGTCAGTGCAGGATCCCTTCTTTACTATCCATAAGACAAGCTGGTTTTACGCACACACCCTAGGTTCTCACCTAAATTTATATCAAAATTTCATGTAAACCAGTCCATCGAGCTTCCGGCTTTCTTCCAGAACCCGCAAAGCTCGGCTGAGGTGAAACTACACACCCTATATGTGCGTAGGGCGGTCTTCTACTATGTAAATAAAACAAGACCACTAAGGAAAACAGATCAACTGTTTGTCTCCGTAGCTACAGGCAGAGAGGGGGATCGCGTCTCTAAAGGTGCCATCTCGAAGTGGATTATTAACTGTATCCAGCTGTGTTACTCACTTTCTGAAAAGACTCTGCCTTTTACGCCAAGGGCCCACTCTACTAGAGGCATTGGGGCCACTCTGGCTTTCATTGCAAATGTTCCCCTTGACACCATTTGCAAAGCAGCTACTTGGAGCTCTATTCACACTTTTACTCAGCATTACTGCATTGACACCCATTCCAAGGCAGATACACAAGTAGGACAAGCGGTTCTAAGACACTTATTTGCTCATGACCCTTCTCACATCCCACCTCCTTCTTCTGGTACTGCTCGCTAATCTATGCACAGCATGTGATCTAAGCAGATTCCACAAGCCTCAGAAGGGATACATTACTCACCGTAATCGTATTTCTGATGCTTGTATCTGCTTAGATTCACATGCGACCCACCCTTCCTCCCCTCCAAGAGAAGGCGCATGATTGCTTGTAGTCTTACCTTCTGTCTATCTGCTTGGATTATCTGTACTCACGCTACTCCTCATGCTACCTCATGTCAGAAAAAATACAATCTGAGGATCCTAGACGCTTGATGGATCTTGGGTACAGTGGACGTCACACTAGGGATAGTATTTGGCACGCCCTGTGTCGACGCCCATTTTCGAGTTTCGAAAAACAAACTGTAATACTCCGCAGCTTCCACTAGATGTCGGCCTATGCACAGCATGTGAATCTAAGCAGATACAAGCATCAGAAATACGATTACGGTGAGTAATGTATCCTATATATATATGCTCCAGCTGTGAGTGGAGTCACTTCAAACTTATTAAGTTTAAGAACGGGGAAGAACAATGACGGGAGAGAGGGCTGAACCTTTAATCCTTGGAATATCCAGGAAAGGTTGATTGCATGGAAGGGGGGGAAGGTTCAGTAAACAAAGTAGATACTGCAACGGATTGCCATCTGAATTGGTGTGAAGTCCTAGCTTGTATTTATTAGAAAATTATAGGATGCATGTAATACTGCATGTGAAAGGGTAGTCTGCCAATTAGACTCCTCCTTTGATGAAGCTCAGTGCCAAAACACAGTGTATCCATGTACCTGTCTTCTGACAACTGCCACATATGCTCTTCAGTGGCACAGGGCAGATTCAGAGGTCACATGTACATTCCCTACAGCTGCTGTGGTCCAGTGTCACTGCAGCGAGAGGTGGCATTTTATCATCTGTACCTTTGATCGATTATATGTAATAATCGTTGCCTTATCAGTCCGGTGGCAGGGTAATCTCGAAATAAAGACATACCTAGTTAGGGTATGGAGATTGATAAGAGCGCATAGTTATTAAAGCCACAACTATTTGATATTATGCAAATGTCAACCCTGAAAGCCCAGGTTTGGGGGGGTGTCAAGGTGATGTATATCCATGGCTAACCTGTCTGTCTCCACTGCTCTTAGTAAAACAACTGCAGGGATGCTGTCTTCCTCCGATTAGCCAAGAGGAAGGATAACCCCTCGCCTCAGGCCTCTGGCATGCTAACCATGAGATCTCCTGTGAGTCCTGTTTCAAAGCGGCACTCGCATAAGAAAGGTCAACCCCACCCCATGGTGCTCCACTTCAGAGGACTTTTGAAGTCAGCAGGCATAAGAAAGTTGAGGCGTTAGAGTAGCTAGAGAGGGAAAGGTGGTCCTGAGAAGGGGTTCCACCATTTTGCTTTTCTGCTGGGCCTCTTTTCCTTCCTATCCCCTCCATTTCCTGCAGTATAGGGCACTATGGGTACAATGTAATAAGACAAAGGTAATTTATTACAGCAACAGAGATTGGACCCCTTACAGCATGCTTGCTTTTCTCCAATCCCCAGTGACAATTTGTTTTTATAATAAGGGCCCCCATTATTCCGTTTTAACTGATTTGTACACATAAATATAGACAGAAAGCATTCTGTTCTTTCTGTATTTGTCAAAATGGAAAATAGCAGAAAATTATGTGCCTTGAGGCTTCATGTTGTCAATTGTAGCTTGCAGGCCAATGGCTGTGCAAAGTGCCCCAATTGACCCGCCATACAACGTGATCTATTTCCCTTTGAAGTTGTTTAATGTGATACATAGATATTTATCACACTAGCATAAGAAGCAGATGTCTATTCTTAAGGTGAAAATTGATCTTAACTTGATGTCCAAGGACATAGTTCTGTGAGCGTCCCATTACAGGCATTAAAGAGCTAATTTTTGCATTTGAATCAATACAGAAAGCACAAGTTGTACATTTATTTTTACAGAGCAAATATTGTATGTGGATGAACAGAGATGGCCTTTTGATAAGGAAGGGGTCCCCCTGCTTTGAATTCTCCTGGTTTTCTTAATCGTCCAGAGATCAATCAGTGGACCTTTATTGGGAGTGAAGTCCGTTCGAAAGTCCTCCAAAAGCGAGGTGACAATATAATGCATCGAAGGTAGAGGGGAGCTCTGTCCCCTAACCTTCCCCAGGGAACAGTGGGCCTAACCTTCCACAGGGAACAGTGGGGTTGACTGCTGTTTGGACCAAGGCGTGCACCTCTGCCAGCTGCTTTGGAACCAGGCTCCTCACATGAGTTGAAGGATCTCCTATAGGTGCCATCTTTCTTACCTTTGTCCTGGAGCCTCTGGATTGGGACTCCAGGCAAATATAAAGCCCAACTGGAATTTGTCACAGATGGCTTCACAAACTCTCCAAAATGTGATTTAAGGGTTTCTATTACACAAAGTTCAAAAAGTCTTTGTTTGCAGCTGACAGTTTCGTTGGTGGGAAAAACTAATAGGTATCCCTCTCCAGTGGGCTCCCACTTCTTTGTTCCCCCTCTTACCCTCCCCATCCTCCCCTGTTTCTCGCCCTCTTTTTCAATCCCTTGTCTGCTATGACCTCCCTCCAGCCAAACCCAGATTTACCTAACCAACCCCAAAGTGTTTCATGACTAAAAATCGGTAATGCCTACTATCTCAGGCTTGCTCCAACTTCAGGTGAGGGCCTTAAGGCTGTGGCCTTCTCTACCTTACTCCCTCCTGGATTTTCCCCTAATTTGTAGATTGGATGATTTCCGATTATGCATTTATCAGATGTTCTCTTGATCTCTATTCACTTGCTCTTTCACTCATGTCCCTGATCTTACATTTCTATGAAGGATTGCTGACTATTTTTCACCGATTTACACTGTCGCCTAATTTTATTTACTGACTTCAATCTCTTTTTTTATACATAAATATGGTGGTGACTCCCACCGCTCCCACTTTACTTACCCCACCTCCATATATACCTTACCATTTGTATATTTGTTGCAAAAAAAGTTGACAAATTCTAGGTTGGTCAAAGTGGGCTAGACTGATCTTAATACTCTTTGCTCTATCCCCTATTCTTTTAAACCTCCTTCATTCTCTCCCCAACTCCACACCTCTGATCTTCCTAGTTCTGTCACGTCCACTTCCCTTCCTCTGTCCCTTCAGTCTTCTCACTCTCCTCCGGAGTCCCTCCCCGCATCTCTTCACACCTCTCCTCTCCCTTCACTTCTTCTCTCCCCCGCTCCGCTATCTCTTAACACTTACTCTGGCTCACACTTTGATACCACACCCTCTCACACACACCCCCACTCAACGGCTTCACTTTCACTACTTGAGGCAACTCTCTCTCAGATTGAGTACCTCATCAGCATTATCATCCTCCTCAGCACTATGCTCCACGTTCCATTCTACTATTTGTCTGTCCTTATCCTCCTACACCTCCTGACCTCAACCGAACACACCTTTCATCTTGCCTTTCTCTTTCTGTTCTTTTATACCTGCGATTTCCTGTTTCGGTTTATTCCTCCTCCTTCCATTGTTTCCGCTGTGCAGTTGGCTCTAGGGACCAATCTGAACTGGCCTCCTTCCCTGGGGTGGACCACCAGAAGGAGTCCATTTAACCCATACCTAGCCACACAACCTTTTCAAACCGTGCCACTTGTAGTTGGGTGTGGCGTTCGTCGGAGTGTCATTTGGTATTTGCTATGGTAAGTGCCATGCATGGTTAAAGTATTTTGCTGAGAGCTGAAATCTCAGAGGCTATAAGGGAGGCAACAACTTTTCCTAGAGCCCACACTGCATTGAGGAATTTAAGGTCTTGAAATGAGATGCAGAATTTTGGCCAACAAACAGGTTTACACTGTATTGATTGAGCGAAAATTGTGCCAAGACCACCACCCAATGCACACACAGGGGGTCTGGGACTCTGGCATTCCCAACTTCCTTACGCCACATCTGAGGTAGTACTGGCTATGGCATATGCCCTAGATCGGGAGGGTTCTCTTCCCCTCCCACCCCCCTTGACAGGGTCAAGTCCCTGACCGTGTTACACTATGCACTCACCAGAAAATACCTTCACATGGTTAATTAAGGGCACTTGGAATTGCCTACTTGTGTGTACAGCTTCTCAGTATTAATTCACGCCAATACTGCACTAAAGCGCTGCACAGTGGGCCTGCCAATTGCCTCTCTGGCTGGTGGGTCTTCCTTTGGGCAGCAGGGGTCATGTTACGGGCTGCTCCCCCACAACCGCATTCCGAGTTTGTTTCCAAAAACAAATCGCTGCTAATTGTAGTATGCGGGTACCAGGGATTACAGGCATGTTTCCAATAAATCATCATTTCAAGTAACTATGGCAGTATATAAGAAGAAATAACCATGTACATTTACCCAACGGTTCCCAACAGCCATGTAACTCACCTGACAGTGCTGGGAGGAACACAGAGCGTTATCATGCCACAAATGACATCATCCAAGCTCCGACATCACACCCACGCAAGCAACCAGGAACATTGAGAAGACCAGATACTTCAACATCTTCAACTTCTTTCTTGTCCTTGTTTAATATTTTCAGTTTTGTAGAAGTAAAAATAAAACACATGAAAACGTACACCTTGATTAGTTTATTTGCACTGTGCCGATCTAAAGTTCTGTGGTTTGCTTCCTGGGTGGAGAGAGTAGCTTCATAAGGTCCACCATCACAATCCGCAGCTAGGCTGCTACAGGTTACATACACACTTCTCATGCTTGCTTTATAAAATTGTCCTCTATAGATGAAAGCGTTTGGCTGCAATGACCTGAGCCGATGAATCGCTTGACGGATAATGTGCTCTATTATCCTCTAGAGATTGCAAAGTAGCTACAAAAAAATATCTACTCTCAAAACCTTAGCTTACTAGCATGTCAAGGTCAAGTTCGATAATGAGGTCGTGAATATCAATGGCGTGGGCTCCGAGGGAGCGGGCATTGATGAGTGCATTTTTGAGACTAATGGGGGGGTTGGGTTCCTTAGTGGGAGTATTTATAGTTGGTGGGCCACTTAGTGGGGTAGTTCTGGTTGCTTTAGGCTGGGGGTGTTTGTCGTTAGTTTTGTGTACCATGGGTTTAGGTGATCTGGGAGGCTGGGTCTTGGTAGTGGGGTTGTGGTGTGGGAGCCTTGTGCGAACTCTTAAACGGGATGTTCTGTCATATCCTAGGATAGGGTGTGTTTTGCGATTGCTTAAGGGGTTGGGGTGTACATGTGGACCTTCAGTGATGGTTGATGCGTGGTGGTGTTCCTTGCTGGATTCATGGGTGTCCTTGAGACTGGATATGAGAATGGAGGAGGATGGGAAGGGAGGTGTGGTAGAGAGGAAGGGGGTAGGACAGGGGATGGGATGGTGTCTTGGGCAAGCTAGTTTAGTGAGCCCAATGCTGAGGGCGAGGAAGTGAGAGCCAGTGCACGGGGTGTCCGCTCGGACAAGGCAGAAAGGGAACATGATGCACAATATCCAACTTAGCATGGCTAGGGAAATAGGGGGGTGGGGTGAGGCTTGGCTCTCCTTATTTACGCCAATTGGGCTAGATATGGTGGTCAGCAGTGAAATACTGGTTAGGCTAACAGCAAGAAAAGTCCTGGGAGGGCTTGTGAGTGGTCAGGTGCGACCATAGGTCACAACACTAAGTCACAGTAGTCACTAATCGACCAAGAAGGCACGACACAGGATCACAGTGGTCACTAAAACGACCATAAGGCACAACACAGGATCACAGTGGTCACTAAAACGACCATAAGGCACAACACAGGATCACAGTGGTCACTAAACGACCATAAGGCACAACACAGGATCACAGTGGTCACTAATCGACCATAAGGCACAACACAGGATCACAGTGGTCACTAAAACGACCATAGGCACAACACAGGATCACAGTGGTCACTAATCGACCATAAGGCACAACACAGGATCACAGTGGTCACTAATCGACCATAGGGCACAGCATGAAATCACGGTGGTCTCTACGCGGCCATGCAATTGGCGAGCGACCAGGAGGGTCTCAGATGGGTCATAAAGGGTATTTAGTACTCATGGGTACAGTGGGCAGACATCAGTTAGAGTTGTATGAGCACAGCTCGCAGCTGCGCAGGAGGTAATACAGAGTGGCACTGTGCCATTAGGTGGAGCGTGGATACTGGGTCTTGATGTCAATGTTTTTCGTTTCCCTACTAGAGGTGCGAATTGAGGGACAGAGGCTTACCGTAATGGGGGCCCGTCGTGGTGGAGGACGAGGCTCACTCCGAGCAGCCTTTGGTAAACAGAGGTGAAGGGATGGGCGCTTCCTCGCCTTCCAGTCGCCAAACAGGCACAAACAGGGCCTTTATACGGCCTTCATGCAGGCCGCCGGCGCATCCGCCAGCCGGCGGATACTGCAATCAAAATAAACAAAATACAATCACAAAATAATCTCTCCCTTTCCTTCCAACACCCCCTTCAGCTAATCCAGAATAGAACTGCACGACTTATCCTTGGACTCAAGCCCAGGGACCCTATCTCTCCAGGCCTAGAATTTCTCGACTGGCTCCAGGTTGCCGCGAGGATCATATTCAAAACCCTCTGCATCATCCACAAGGCTTCCTGGGGCCGGGATCATGCTATCCCCATCGTTCCCTCCCTAAATACTTGCCTGCTAGAGCCCTCCACTCCTCTAACTCCAACTCTGCTTGTCAAACACTTCTCGAAGCAAAGCATGGGGGGTAG
The DNA here is from genome assembly GCF_040938575.1 of Ambystoma mexicanum. NCBI lineage: Eukaryota > Metazoa > Chordata > Amphibia > Caudata > Ambystomatidae > Ambystoma > Ambystoma mexicanum. The sequence goes on from NC_090939.1 coordinate 824,985,533, forward strand.
GTCTCACCTCGGCTGGTGCCTCCCTTTGGAACAGCCTCCCTGCTCCTCTGACTTGAGCCAAACCTCCTTAAGTTCTGGAAAATTCTCAAAACTGTGCTTTTCTCTACATACTTCCCTCTTTTCCCTTCCCTGCTAATCACCCCACTGCAGCTGAGACTGTTGGACTGGTCCTTAATGAATCTCACAGGTTACTAGGCCCTCTACTCAGTCGACACCAGCACTCCCTGCCCCAGCACTGCTCTTGCAGGCCCCTTGCCTGGCGGCTGTGCATCCCCCACTTGTGACTCCTCCGCCCTAGTACTTTGCCAGTAGCCTTCCACCTGGGCTCCCCTTGGCACTTCCCTTCAGGCTCCCACCAGCACTTGCCCATACCTTGCCCCCGACCCCATTCCCTATCACCTACACTTCTCTTCACTGCGTTTGCACATTCGAATGTTACGAGGCCTAGTAGGACCACACTTGTATATTTACTGTTTTGCCACTGTTAATTACCCCCGTGTTCCCTCCTCACTTAGCCTTGTGGTGCCTGGAAACACCATTCTGTTATATAGGTGCCTAACAAATACTCAATAAATAAAAAATTAAATAGTGCTCTTAGGGATTTTCTTCAGAGGAGGAGTATTTAGCAGGAGTTCTGCTCAGTTAAGCCAGAAAGCATTTGCTTCTTTTTTTTTTTATTATAAGGAATACATTATTTGAAATAAATATACCCTCTCGTCCGTGAAGGTTAACTTTGGATAGGTTGCGTTTCAGAAGAACGTTAGTAACTCATAATTTGTGAACTATCTTTTTTTAGAGCTTTCATGCTTGCTTAATAAAATTGTCCTCTATGGATGAGAGCGTTTGGCTGAAATGGTGTGAGGCGATGCATTGCTTGACTGTTAACCTGCTATTTATAGATTGGGATGTCTTTACGACCGTGTTCTTTTTCGTGGAGGTGACGGTTAGGTTTGGGGCCAGATGGCTTAGTAAATCATATGTTTAGTTCCTGAGGGACTTCTCTTTAATGAGCATTGGATAATAAAACAAATTGTGATTTTGTGGCTTATTGTTGGCTGAATAAATATTAAAGAATTGCAATTAAATATATAAAACAAAGATTCGTTTATATATTTTGTTGGTTCTGAAATCTACCTGAAGCCTTGTCTTGGGGGCGTTGCTTAGTGCTGTGGACCGTGTAAAGCATAGCAAGGTGTTTTGATTTTCAATTTAAAACTTGCATATTATAGCCTTTTGCTTAAAATGTCATTTTAAGATCTGAACTATAGACCTTGTGTCTGGAGACCCACCAGTATTTCCATAAGTGGGACCTACCTGGCTCGAATCGTTTTAATAAAGCACTTAAAGGTGACACTAGGATTTTTTTTTAAAATAATTGTTTGATCTGGCAATTTCCACCCAAAAACTCTTTCCATCTATTTTGTGAACCGTTTTTTTTTAAACCTTTGTTTCGAATATTTTCAGCTTCTTTAAATCAGTTAAACTGGAAGCGGCATGTTATATTGGGATTTATACCGAGCAGTGCTACCATTTTGCGTCTGCAACAGTTCACGCGGTGGTGCTGGAGAAAATGGGTGTGGGCGATGGTTAGGGGAGTGGATGTAAAAAACAAAGTGTTGTGCACAACTGTTGGTGCGTGTAAAACCAGCAGCAACGGGTGTCTGTGCACATGTGTTTTCTGGATGAATTGTGAATTCTAAAGATGATTCCTTTGTAGATAGGAAACCTCGTGTGCCTGACTTGTTAGGGTACTTTATCTGGCGAGGGAGGTTTGCAAGTTGATTCGCGTGTTGTAGAGCTTTTTATGTTTGTGTTGGTGTGGTAGTTGCGCATGTGATTAGTAAGGGTGATTGAGCGTGATGTTAGTGTGTTGGTTTTTGCTGGAGGTTTGTGAAGTTAATTTTGATGTGCTATGATCTGCCTCACTGGCCTTGCATACGGAAATGTTTTTGATTGACAATTAGCTTTTTTTCTGGTCTTGGGTAGCATTTCGAAAATATTGGTTGCCAGGCTTGATGGGCTGTGCTTGTCTGGAATGCTGGCCCAAAAGCATTTTGTGTAAATGCCATCTAAGTTTTCTGGCAGGTGTGTTACATGTGACATCAGACGATGAAGGGACGCACAGCCTGCAGATGTAGTGTTGAGGTTGTCAGGAAAGGTCCCCTCGATGTAGAGTGGTTCATGTTGCACACACCATATTTGTGACTGGCGGTGGTGCAAACTGGGCACGATGTTGCAATTTCATATGTTTCCAGTGCAGTTAAATGAGAATGGGATATTTTATTTATTTGCATTTGTAAGGCTCTTATATATCAATAAATTGTGTTTCAAAGCGACTGCAGGGCAAAGGGGAGGGAACAGGGGAAAAAGGCAGATAACATAACCATGATGAACAAAGACTGAACGGTCCTACTAGGCCTTGTGAGCATTCAGATCGTGCCAAGTGTTACTCACTGTTACTCACGTAACTTAGTGTTTAAATGGATCCATATTAGCTTTGCACACGTGTAGAAAGATAAAATGCTAAAACCACAAAATGAAATATCAATACGATTCAGACATAATGGGCCTCATTACAACTCAGGCTTTAAGGGTTAACGCCGTCGTTAACCCTTAACGCCTGATTCCGATTTTAACGGCTGCTTTTAGCAGCCGTTAAAATCCATGGCGCTAAACCGCCTTGGTGCTAATTACGCCACCGTAATTTACGGTGGCGTAATTAGCGCCTTCCCCACTCCGATTATGCCCATGGGGCAAAAATGGGAATGGGGAAGGGTAAAATGGGAAATGGGGATTTACCGCCCCACTCACCTTAGAATGGGGCGGTAAATCCGCCATCCACCATGGTGTAAACCTAGTTTACACCATGGTGGTAAAGTTGGCGTACTTACCGCCTGGGTCGTAATGACCCCAAATGTGCTATGGAGTGCCCAGAAGCAGGCAATGAGGAGTTTTTAATGTGCATGCGAAGAAGGGGCTTGTTCTGAATAACCCACGATAAATGTTGAACTGTTTAACGTGGTCACAACCTGTTCTCTGCGAAGGTGTCCACTCAGGAGGGTCTAAAACCACGTCTGAGCTCTAGGGAAAATTTCCAATTTTTGCAGCACTGTACAGCCCAAACAACTGGATAGGTTTTCGCCAAATAAAAACAGGCACAAAGCACTGAAGGAAATCCTTTGTTGGTTTGGCATATATCCGTCGTAGTTTTTACACTGTTATTTTATGGTGCCCTCAAATCCTGCAACCTACCGAAATAAATTCATGAGGCTCCATTCCAGTGAATTTGTTCAGTATACACTACATTTACCATCTGAACCTTTGATGCATTTTCACTTTTTTCCTACAGGCATGAACAGCCTGCATATCAGGAAATAAAATGATCCTAGTTTGACTATCCTTCAGAGTACAGTATATTCTGATATTCCCATACAACATTGCCAGTCTACACAATTAGTTAATTTATTTTGTTTAACATCTGAATAGTTCACTTTTTGGGCATGAATGGTAGTCTGAACCCTTGGAGGGCAGCTTCCTCCTTCACAGTTGGATGGATGATAGCAGCAGCTTCCTTAAAATTACTGCTCACCTTCGGGCACCCCCACTTCTTCACACCAGACTGGCTGCCGAGAGTTAGTTTTTGAGCAATCCAGGCAACCATCAAGCACACTGCATTGCTCTCAAAGTACACTGAAATGACTTCCTGGACAGTGTGAATGTGTGCCCTCAAAGTGAAGCCCTCCCACATCATAGTGGTACTTTAAACAGAAAAAAGTAAGGAAATTCCATGCCAGAACGTTTGCTTTGGAGAGGATGGTCCAGGTAATGCTTAAATCCAAGGGAGAGATTCCAAGTGCCACCATTACTGTGGCTCATGTTTGAGCAGAGCAGTTTTTCCCAAGGTCTAATCTGCTAATGACATCAATCCCTAAATGGAGAGGAGACCTACAGGTTCTACGACAAGCAGACCAGGCCATACAAAAACTCGAGTTTGTCAATAGGCTCATTCGTATTGGGATGCGAGCTGCACCCGTGGCCTGTTAAGCAGACAAGTCTCCCTTCCATCCAGCTTGAGACAACACTGCATTCCTCTGATGTCCCATTTCTCTCTGGGAGATGCACTACAAAACCACCCCCAACCCTACATGATGAATGCGGAAATATGTATACATGGAAAGGCACAACACACACACACACACACACTCACACACACACTACTCTCTCCGACGGCAAGGGTCTGCAACCTTTGGCTCTCCAGATGAGTTGGACCACAAATCCCATCAGTCTTAGCCAACATAGTCAATGGTGATAGATCATTGAAGTCGTAGCCCAAAATATCCAGAGACAGGTTGCAGACCCTTGCTTTCTATTTTTGTTCTCACCTGGCCCGCTGTGGGAAATGTCCACCTGCTAATAGTCATTATTTGACGCAGCATGGTGATTATCGTATATGATGCAAGCTTTCATCGAAAAGCAAACCTTTTTTTTTCGTGTCAAACTGAAAATGAAAGTAAGAGATGATTAGAAATGTTTTTGTATGCCTCATTTTAATTGTTTTAAAAAGAGGCACAGATTAAACGGGAGCTTTGTGTTAATAAATAAATTCACTTAACACAGTTCTTGTTTTTCAAACATGAATAATACTTAGGATCTTGTCAAACAGTGGTTACTACAATGAAACCTAACTAATACGCAGTATGCATTTTAAATGCTCTACTGACATTTTTAAAGATTTGTGAGACCCTGTTAAATTTACAGTGAGAGCACTATTCTATGATGCGTCTAGCAAAGACTCCTCGCACCTCTGGCAGCAAGCCGAAGCTGTGCGGTACCCATTATTGTGCTGGCTCTGTATGTTACATACCTGTTCTCTGACCCGTTTGTTAAACCGTATTTGGGATGTTGCAAGTATTTTTTTTGGGTGTTGTTCTCTTGGGGGTAGGGGGAGAGATGGGAGGGGAGATCAGCAGAGCCTTAGGAGTGACAAGAGAGGTAGCAGGGCTTGCGCAAAGCAGCTGTGCGGGCCATATTCTAGATAGCAGCAGCTGCTGCCTGTGGGCCAAGGCTTGCTGGGGCAAAGTACAGGCACTCTCCAAAAACCTTTTCAGAGAAGGGGACCTATTCTCAAAGGCAGTTTATTTACCAAGTTAATGAAATGTACTGACTTATTGAATTGTTTATATAGTAAGAGTGTGATCATTGACAACCCCCAGTAAAATTAATTTACCATATGAAGACCGGATGCAAACAATACAATCTGAGACAATTTGAAGTAACCCAAATGAATGTTTGCCTGGTCTCGTGGTGTATTGTTTGGGTCAGGCGTCTCCCCTTTAGGACATGGCCATCCCTATTTGGGACCCACCTCCTTGTTAGAGCTGCCTCTCGAATTTCACACCTTGCTTAAAGCACAGCCATGAAGCCGTAAGCGCTTTGGGTTAAAGTGCTATATAAATTTAATAAACATAAACATCTGCTAGGGGACCGACTGCACAGGATGCACATGCCTGGCACTAGCCCGCTTTCTGGATGCCTGTGTGCTGTCAAGTTCTTCTCTGCCACTTATGCTGCAGCACAAATGCATGTCAAACACTGCCCCCACCTACTTGTCCAGAAAGATTTCTAAGGCCCAATCACCGAGACCCACCCGGGATGCCTACGCACACTTACTCGTCACCGCTAGATACAGGCATCTGAAAGCAGGGAGAAGTAGCTTCTCAGTGAACGCTGTGAAACTTTGGAATGCCCTCCCTCTGGTTTACGATCAGATGATTCCTACTGGTCCTTTCATAAAGGCCTTAAAACATGGCTCTTTTCACAAGACCACTAAAACTCAAAATGTACTTAAAACATATACCTCGTGCCACCTCCTCCTCCACACAGACTAGAAACACTGCTGCATACAACATGGCAGTTACCACCAATGCCAAGAACTCTCATAACCTTTACCTGTAACTATTGTACTAAATATGCCTGTAACCTTGCTGTAACAAAGCCCTCATGTACTACCTACGCCAATAACTGTTAGAACGTTATCTGTGTCTTTTGCACTATCAATGACTGCAACCTGCTGTAACTAAGCCCTCATTTAACCAGCACCCAGATGCCCCCGGGTTCGGGGCGGTTTATACATGCTAAAACAAATAAATGGCCACACCGACTTTTCTGTCCCAAAAATATATTGATAATTTATTGGCACCCCTTACATGTACTCCCAGTAGAGTGGTACAAATGTGTGACTCAAGGAATCAGAGTGAAGAACTTGCCCTAACTTTAAACCTTACATTTAATCAAGGACTCTCTTGAATGAGAACCTATATTCAATAGAAAAAATAATTAGTTGGGAACCCTATTTGACATTAATTAACATTACCAAAACCAGCTTTGTCCCAAATCATGACTACAGGTGGTTATAGCCCCTATTCTCAAATAGCGTTGTAGAATATCCATCCAATTATACACCAATATCCTTACTGTATTCAACTTGTAAAATATGACAAGGCTATTTTAACTCAGCTGGAAGGATGGATTGGTAGATAAAGGGACCCTATCCGACTTTCAAGCAGGATTTCAGAAAGGGTAGAACACCATTGAACTGAGCTTTGAACTATATATATACCCGCATGGGTGAGTGTGCTTCTATGCCGGTCCGCCAAGACTGGCTGTAAGCCATTTCTCAACTGTATTTTGTTGTGATGCATTTACATACTTGCCAACCCTACTGATTTAGGCAGTAGACTACTGCTTTTTAAGCAGTCCTACCGCCTACAGATTTGGGTGACAGATCCTACTGCTTTTTACAGAGGCAGGTAATTTATGTGACTCGGTAAGGCAATTAATCTGTCCGTGCCGTGGGCAGGTTAGTGTCATGATGCCCGCTCCCGGGGAGCTGGTTCAAGCCCTGCGTCCCCGAAAGCGGACACCCAGTCCCCAAGGAAGGACCCAGCAACCCCATATAAGGGGCCCTTTGGACAGTGTCCTGGCGCCATAGGCGCCAGGCTCATTATGGGAGTGCTTGGGTGCACTTACCTGATGCAGACCATGCTGCAGGATCCCGGCCTCCTTGAGGCCTGAAAGGAACTACTTTACCTGTGGGACTAATTTACCATCCGGGCGTGGTCGGGGAAGGATACATACCTGGAACTTCTTCCAAGGCTATTTAAACCCCACCCGAGCAGCCACACGTGCTTCGCGTTGTTCTGCATCTAGCAGCTGGACGCTCACCGTGTCTGCTCCTGCATCCTGACTTCTGCCACGCCTGCCAGCATCCTGGATCACCTGCAAAGGAAGAGAAAAAGAGAACAGAAGAAGGAAAAGTCCTTACGGCTAAATTTGCATCCCGGAGACATCTCGCCGACAATCCTGAAAAGGAAGACTTTTATTTAAAAGCTCATCGCGTCGATCGCTGCAGCGCCACATTCCACTCACCTTTACAGGGCGCCTCCATGTTCAGCAGCGATCATCCGGATTCGCAGTCACGCCCCAGCGCCTAGGGAGAAAAACACCAGAACAAAAGGTGAGAGAGAGAAGGGAATAAGGAAAGCTAAATCTCCATGTTAAGACTTAACTGTTGATTCATTCCCTCTTCATTTCGGGTCCGCGCCGCATCCTGGCATTTCCAGACCCCGGCCCCTAAGGGGAAAAAGAGACATCCGCGTTAATGAGTGAATGAAAAGACATTACCAAAAAACGCTCATTAAAGACTTACCTGATTTCTACAAGGATTTCACCTCTCATCTCGGGTCGGTGCCTGTTCCCCGGCATTCCGTACCCCGGCCCCTATGGGGAAAAAGACACTAGCATTAGTACATTAATGCATGGACACAAGGGGAACCTCTTATCAAAAAACTTACCTGGAAGCCAAGCAAGTTTGGCTCTCACCAATCCGAAAATCCAGTGAAGTAACTGGATACCAACGCGCCCCTGCATCAGAAGCAGGATGGAGAGCTCGTTCTTCCAGACCCTAAGGTGAGACGCTATGAGGAATCACAGAAGGGTTTCGAGGAGGGTGAGAGGGGAAAGTGGGAGGCCGATTGCATTACCCCGCAGACAGTTAATCCCCTATTTTCGCCTACAGAAGGATACTTCTGCGAGCCAGACAAGCCAGATTTGGGGGCCCGGTCCAGTCCGTCTTCCGAACCCTGCGCATCACCTAGAAGAGGTCACAGCAGCGCGAACCAGGCCAGCGCCTCTGTCGGAGTCAGGTGAGCGTTACAGTAAGTGATACATTTGCGTGATGGGCTCAGATCAATCCACTGACCTGACAGCTACATGACTCTGCCCTGCACTCTTGCCGGGACAGACCTTAGGTGAACCACCAGTGAAGGCAAGTGGCAGAGCGTAACACCATCACACAGCATCTGCCCATTAGACTGAGGAGGTTATCCGTCTCCATGTTGTTCAATGTTCAACCTCCACTGCAGGAACAGATATGTACTGTGTTGTAATATAGTGCTTGTGTGGAATCTTACTGCTGTAGGGTTCCACGCCTCTTGCCTGCGTTCTTGTTTATGTACACATTTGCCTTCCAAGTTCGAGAGTTAACAGTTAGAAAGGAGAGTGTAATAGCAGGAGTCTTGCTGGGCTCAGGCCGGTCACATTAAAGCCATTACTTAAAGTACCGTGTATGTGCCCTTTCTACACTGGCGACGAGCGTGGCCAGCCTGCTAGACCCGCGTTGCCTTTCCGGCACACTTGACGAAGCCCAGCAGAGAAGTCACTCCGACTAGTGGAGAAAGAATAATTTGTGAAGAGAGAGGAAGCGGCCGCGTCACTGCGCGACCACCCGCTGTTCAGCACCCGGCACCGCTCCAGCAAAGGGAGGCCCGTGGGCAGGAGCCCCTCCTATCCTGTGCATAAGCCTGTGCTCCCCAGCTTGGGTCGAGCGGGCCCATCTCCGTCTACGCCCGTTAGCGCATCAGGTGAGGGGGGCCCGGTGTCTGGGGGAGGTGCAGGCCCCGCCCCCCTTTTCTCCGCCCACCGACCGCGTTGTTTGGGGAGGCCCTCGGGCCAAGGGAAGTGCTGGCCCCGCCCCCTCCTCCCTCCGTGTCAAGCAGCTGCGATTCGTTTCCCTCTCTCGTGCTCGCCACTGCAAGGGAGTGGCATTGAGGGGCTACAGGCTGAGAGGAGGTTCTTGGTCCCTCCTTCAGTGCTCAGTGTAATTAACGGAGTGTATCTTGGACCAGCCTGCAAATACTGTAGGCTGCATCCTGGTAGGGTCGTGACGTACAGCTATACATACCTACATCGTTACCCTGCACCAGTACCGTGGAACTGCAAAACTTGTTTCAGCTGATCTGTCCTGGCAGGGCGCACGTACACTGTGCTGCTGCGCGTATAGTCTGTTTTGGGACCATTGAGCTCCCAGCATCCGTGGTTGTTGAACTCAAGGCACATAGTCAGTAGTGCAGCCACTGATAACTGGACTGTCCCCATTCTTCTCACTCTAAAGGATTCCAGCTCTGCTCACCATATACTACGCACTGGGACTTCTAGTTGACCATGCAGCACAGTAATGCATGGCCTCCTCCTGCCTTCCTTCCCAACCCAGGTGAACTTCCAGTGGCATGGGACTTATGGGTAGACACCTTTAAGGTGTACCTGAAAGCTGCTGGTGGATCGAGACTCTCAGACGACAACAAGGAAGCAGCCCTGTTGAACTGCCTGGGCATGGAGGGTCTCAGAGTATTCAGGCATCTTCCGGGCCCCAACGTGTGTGCCCCCCGTGCTGAAGGTGCAGAAGGGGGTGATGCAAACCAGGAGGTGATACTTGCGTTCAAGACAGCTCTGGGGAAATTGGAAGCACGTTTTGGCAAAAGGGTGAACGTGGTGCTAGAAAGGTACCATTTTTTTTTCCAGGGCACAAGGAACTGGAGAACGTATTGATTCATATATCATTGCCCTGCGTACCTTGATGGCGACATGCAAGTTTACATGACTGAGTGATGAGTATATTCGCGATCAAGTTATGATGCGAACAAGCGATCCCAGATTCAGAGAAAGATTATGGATAGAAAAGGACCCCCCTCTGGAAAAGGTCATTGAAATATCGAGGATCATCGAGGAGTCCAAAAGTGTGTAAAAAGTGTGGTTGGCGGGGCACGCCACTTGTTCTAAGGAGTGCCCCACTTCCACTGTGGAATGTAGGAAGTGCAAAGGGAAGGGGCACTATGCTCGTATGTGTAAGAGTTTTGTTTCCAATAGGGAGACCGTGAGGATGGTGGATGCCACTCATGAAGGGGAAGATGTGACAATTGTGGGGTACGTTGCTTGTCCTGAATCTATGGGTGATGGTGTGCGTGAAGGAGGGTTGATGAGTGTGGGCGGTGGCAAGAAAAGTGCTTGGGCCACTCTGATGGTAAATGAGAAACCCATAGAAATGATGGTTGACACAGGGTCCCCGTACACCATGATTTCCCTGGAGCTGTATGTAACCAAGTTCCAAAAGCAAGTGACAGGGTTGTTGCCTCCAGACATTAACCCTTATGCCTATGGCCGAGTTCCCATTAAGGTTCTTGGGTTTGAGTGGGCCACCATTGAGTTTGAGGGTTGCAAGACCAGAGGGAAGCTCTATGTGACCAAGCAGCTTTAGAAATTGAAATACGGGGGTGCTGTTGCGCGTGCTACAAAATGGCCGCAGCCCGAGAGTCCTCCTGCATAGGCTCATACATATGGCAAAGATTCTGCGGATCG